>NC_083338.1:140007851-141207851 GCF_019175385.1 Lycium barbarum | reverse complement strand
GCAACATCATGTAAAATACAGATAGCTAGACACATGAGCAACATGAAATTGACTGTTTTACCACTTTAATAGCCTACAGTGGAAATTGAACACCTTGTTAACTGTTACCTATTGCTCTAAGAGTATATTATTTAATGTTAACTAGCTTTTGAGCTGAGGGTCTATCGGAAACAGCCTCTCTATCCCATAAAGGTAGAGGTAAGGTCTGCGTACATCTTACCCTTTCCAGACCCCACTTGTGGGATTACACTGGGTATGTTGTTGTTGTTGTTGATGTTGTTGTTGTTGTTGTAATGGTAACTAGCTTTGTTCCTCTAAAAGTGTTTAGAGATCATATTCCAAGAAATTTACCGCGTCAAATGGATTGGCTACCTAACCTACTCTCTTGAATTTAAGCACTGTACTGACATAAATTAAGGATTTTTCCCTAGAGAATTGAAAATTCATCTTGCGTAAATGATTCCTGTTGTTTAATCATATGTTGTTATGGTTGAAGTTTAGGGCATTGTCCATATTGAGGGGTAGAATAAAGAGTTGTAGGCTTGAAGGATGATCGTTTTTTGTCGTATTGGATCTTACAAGTTGCTTAGGATAAGAAAAAAATATTTTATCTACTAGTATTGCAACTTTATCAATGCTCTTCCTTTTCGTTTAGTTTTTAACATGTAAGTCCTACGTCACAATATTAATGGTTTTCTAGCCTATGATCACGCATAATAATTAATGTAAGTCCTTTTCCCCTCCTCACTGTGAACTTGTTTCTATACAAAATTATTGATATCACTATTTTCTTTAACTGCTTAATGGGTTTATTTGATTAATTCTTGGATAGAGAGATCTAAAAAGTCATATAAACAAAGTTGAGTGGCGATAGGATTTATAAATGTTCATATTAGAATTTAGATAGGTGTTGTACAGATTGAATTACATTAGATGAATTCATATTAGGATTTATAGAAAGAATTGCTAATGAACTCACTTTATTCACTTGATAAGGAGACCGATTCAATGCCTGAGCGGCACATCTGATTTTTGAAAAAAGAAGCAAGGATTAGCATTCGAGTAATGCCCTTTCACTTTACCTCTTCTAGCTTGTAATTTGCTTGTTGCTAGTGCTGCTCTATCATTCTTTTTCGTTTGTAGTTGAAAGAATTCTATTTTATCTTTAAATTTGAATATGAAAATCATTGAAATAAGAAATATGAGAAATATTCGACTTGAATTTTTTGTTTCTAATGTAAATATATAAAACTGGAACACAAGTAGGTGAGGGAGTGGATGCAGCCAAGTGGTTAGAGGCAGTTATTTGTGAATCCATCATGCACAGGTTAAGCTGTTTTTCACCTGTAACTTCAAAATAGTTGTTAGTGTATGGACTATGATCACGTCACACACATGTGATAACTCCTCAAAGCTTTATTTTGGAATAAGAAGGATTAATCATGAATGCTTTTATCTCTCAGATTGTTGAATTTAAAGTTTGAGTGATCATACAATATTTAACTGTTTCTCTGTCTAGCTCTCTAGCAACCTCCCGCTTGAAATTTATGACATTAAATAACTGCTTCTACCAAAATGCTTTCTTATGCTGTCGCCTATTTTGGTTACTGACCTAGGTCTACTTTTGTGAAGGTTAGGGCAGAATGTTCTTATAATTTGTTGCTTTAGATATTAAGGATGCATTAAACTAATAGTTTGAAACAGTAAGAAAAGCAAAATATGTCACATTAAAGTCGAAATAATATAAAGTATTACTTTAAATTTAATTTGGCTGTTAATCAAACGAAATGGTTGTGGATTACATGTTATATAATAGTAACGTATAGCATAAATTAAAGAAACCTGTAAGATATTAAGTACCGAAACATATCAATATTCCTTATCTTTATAAACCACAAGTTATTGTGACTCTTGTTTTTTCGAATATTAGATTAGATATTGGTCGGCACATAGAAATTTCAATAGTTTTGCAACTGTTGAGTTTTAAGGATTCAATAATACTTTGTTTTTATCTGTGTATTTCGAATTTTTGGAAACATGTGTATACTATTAACAAATATAACTTTAATGAACTTAGTGTACTTAAAATTTTGTTAGGAAATTCACATTTAAATCATAATTTTGTACTTCCACATTTAACAAAAATCTTCAGAAAAAATTAATGGTATTATTGGTAAAAAAATTCTACTTCTCAAATTAACTCGCAAATACTGTTCCAATTAAGAATATTGAGAATATCTTGTTCTGCTATTACTAACATGATGTATATTTTGAACCAAATTTGAAATCAAGTATTACCATGAAAGTAGTTCTTTTTCCTAATCTTTTTAAAAATAGGGACATTAATTATTTTCCTATCAAGCACACTAGTATAAGAGAAAGTGATTCTGATATAGACTATGTCAGTTGTCTTTGATGTTGTAGAAATTATATTTTAATGGTTGTATGTAGTATATATTAACAAATTAACGAGATACAGGGGGTGATACATTATTTAAATTTCTTATAATGAAAGTGTCACTTTCGATATGCAAGTGAAGGGTTCAGGATGTAACTCAGAAAACTATTAGGAATGTAAGTTGATAACTAACGTCAACTTATGTACACTGTGGTGAAACTACTATGCCCAAGGTTTCTTGATAAGCAAGTAAATTTTACAAGGAGGTATGAAGTTTTTTATTTTTTGTTTTGTTTTTTTGATAAGTGAAGGCATAGTATATGTAGTAATATGTAATTTTCATAAACATGTATTAGAAGGCCTTATGCAAATTCAAAACAAACATCAAATGTTTATCTACTCAATTCAACATCAGTACTCTTTAATATCGTGTGTTTTGATGATCTTAGACAATGGAGAGACTAGTAAAGACTGGGAAGAAGTTGACATAAAGGATGGGAGATTTTAGAAAGTTAATAACTTGACTGGTGGTGATGGCTTGTGGCTTAGCCACTATTCTCCAGGAAAGGCTCTTTAGAAAGTTTGATAACTTTTTGATTTACACTTGGGAAAGGCGAATTGTCGGTGGTAGGATAGGCTCATGTGTTGACAATCATAGTGACAGAAACGAATATAGGACCAAGTCTCTTATATGTGGTGGAATTGTTGAGGAGACAAACAGATTGGATATTGTTACTGGGAACTTGTGGTCCAATCAGTAGCATTATGGAGGTGCGATTAATTGAAAAGAGGGAGTTAGGGGATTTTGGAAAGGGCCAAACCAATCTCACTAATTTTGAAGGTGATTTCTTTTACGGAAAAAGACCAAAAATACCCCTAACATATAGAAAATGGTTCACAAATACCCTTCTTCCACCTTTTGTCTAAAAATACCCTCAGCCTTTGTTTTTGGCTCAAGGATATCCCTCCTTTCACGTTTTGGTCTAAAAGTACCCTCAACCGTTTAACACAACTTCAACTAAATTATTTTCCTATACTGCAGCGTCGGACACCACCGGAAAAGAACTATAACTATCACCACTTAACCTTCATACAGATTTGATTTTACGATAATTTCTCCACTAATCCAACTAATTGAGAAGACCCACTTAACAAACTTAAATCTCAAGAAGCTAATCCATAAATAAAAACAAGTTGCCTAAGAGAAATTTGCAGAATATACTTACAAATACAACAAAAAAAAAAATGCTATTTGTTTTATCTTTAGCGGATGCTCCGATAATTCTCTGATGGAGTATGTTACAGCTGATGATTTTTGCTAATTCTTGAGACCAAAAGGTTGATGGTATTTTTAGACCAAAAGGTGGAAGGAGGGGTATGCTTGAGCCAAAAGCAAAGGTTGAGGGTATTTTGAGATCAAAAACGTGAAAGGAGGTTTTTTTTTTTTTTTTTAATTTTTAAATTGAAAAATTGATAATAAAAAATAGGAATGTAATTCTCATGGCCATGACCCAAATAGTAATGGACTAATGGCAGAGATTCTGCTCTACAAGGCCATTTGAACCATTTTCTATACCTTAGGGGTATTGTTGGCCCTTTCCTGTTCTTTTATACTTAAGGTCTTATGTTCAACAGTTTCACCATCTCAAAGTGCTTTCATGGAAAGAAGACATCATATTCTACAATGTCGACATTTGAAGATGCTTTTGTTGAAAGAAGACATATTAGATGCAACTTTGATCCCAATGGAGTTGGTGGACTCCAGATTAAAACAGTAGGGATTACTACCCAAGGTAGATCGGATAAAAACATGCAACCCTGGACTTTCTAGAGCTAGAGATAGTGGATTTACTTTGTTATACCCACTGCCAAGTTCTTAGTCCAGGTTAATGGGCCTCATGCCTTTTCCAGAAGCTCAAGCGGTCTTTGACAAGGTGGCCCTTTGTTTCCATGCTGTTATTAGCAAAAAAAAGAGTAGTGATCAGGGGTTATCTGAGATCCTTGCAGCTTGACCGTTGCACGGAAGGCTGGATTGATGTAGAGGTGTCTCATCTTCTATTTGCGGACAATAATCTTGTATATTTTTACCCCGAGGTGCATCTACTTCGCTACTTGGAAAACACATTATTATTAGGTACCTTTAAGTTTGAAGATAAACATGAAGAAGTGTGAGATTAGTCTAGTGGGTTAAGGAAATTAACATAGAAAAATTAAGGGAGATCGTACTTGTATGGTTGGTCTGCCTTCTTTCAAACTACCTGGGACTTGCTTTTTGGTTCTTATAGCCTTTCCATGGTGTAAACTGTAAAGCTACATAAGTATTGGATGATATTCTTTCTGCATATCCGTCAGGATTCGAGCTTTATGTTGATTTGCTGTTTTCTCTTTTTCATTGGACATTTCTTTGTGTTCTTAATTTTATTGAAGTGTCATATTTTCCTATCTTTAAACCTAGTTTCATTTTTGACACGGTCTTGTACCTCATTGATTTGGTGGCTAGTGGGCTGTGTTCACACCAGTTGGTCCTTTTGAGCTAGTACGGATTCCACCCACCGATAGTCCTGGATGTGGTGAAAAGCTTTAATGCACTCATTTAATCACATCCTTGTGTAAAGTGCATCATAGAAGTTCAAAGTGATCTTATATGCGGAAGAATACTTTCCTCTGTTATAGAGTTCGAGGGTCAAAGTACCTAATTTTCCGTATGGATTTAGACATAGATTCTTCAAGTTTTTGAAATAAAATTCACATATTTGGAAACTGCATAGCAAGTACTGTGGGTCACAAAAGTTGTTAGTTCAAAATACATAAGAGATTTTTAAAAAGGGCTGTGGTCAAAGAAAAACCTCTTTGACTCCCCAATAAGTAATAGCATCCCCTTTTGTAAATGTGACAGAAGAAGTACTAGGTTTAGAGGGATAGAAGAAACAAATTAGATACTTACGTAACTGATGTAATTCAGTTAGAGTTGCTTAGTTAATGCAACAAAAAATGACTTTTTACCACATTTTTTATACAATAGATTTGCATGACTTAACTGTGAATATATGACTTATGAGTAAATAAAATGGTTATGATAGACATCAAAATGACAAGTTCATAATACTATTGATATACATTGTTTGTTTCTATGCTTTTGAACAGATGTGTGTGCATCAATGTATTACTAGCCTCTAAGATATCGCCATAACACATTTTCTTCTCTTTCTTTCCATTTTGTAGTGTATATATACCTGCCTCTCGTATTTGTTTGAGTCTGTGCCTCTTATATCAAGATGGTTCAAGCCCCAACTCCTCCCCAATCGTACAAACTACTCTCTTTTTGCTGCCAATTTCCTTCTCTGTGAAAAAGAGAAGCCATTCTCAATAAGTGCGAAGTTTAAGTTTTGGAAAATAATATTCTGGGCTAGCTTACGGTCTGTGGTTCACCTACCTTAAGTGATGCCACATTTTTGGAATGATTGAAATGGGTTAGAACATTTATAAAAAGCATAAAAAAAATTATGATGTTCTAAAAAAGTTGGGAAAGAAATCTTGGAGATTTGGCCTCATACTATATTGTAATGGCACCTCAAACTGAAACTTTAGGCTGTATAAATGATGTTAGAGATACGTTAACTACACTATCTCCTTGCTTGTCCCGTCAATAGACCGTTAACTACACTATCTCCTTGCTTGTCCCGTCAATAGACCAACTTATTAATGCTATGGTTATTACAGTGCCTACTAGTATATTTGCCTTTCTGTAATTTCTTTTACTTAATCCCTTTAAATAAGATTGCACATATGTTGCTAAAATTCGCTTGATGACCTTCAACTAAACCATGATAACTATAAAAAGACAATTGGGAAGAACCTCAATATTGGCGTCTCTGAGAGAGAACCTTGTCATCTTACTCAAATATGGTGTTATAGTTCTATCCTTGTCCGGTTTGTCGGGGAAATTCTTGATCATGTTGCTACACTGATGAAACTGTTATTTAGCTGACATACTGCAGTAACACTGGATGATCCATTTGTTTTCTTGAGTGAGGCCAGTTTTCCTGGAAATTGTTCTTTTTTTTTTTTTTTTTTTTTTTTGTTGATAATGGTTACAGGTTTTTATATATATAAAGTCGACTGCACAAGTTGTGTGGTCAAGCCCAAGGAACCTTACAACACTACTTAGAGATGAGAGAATCATTTTCATTTTTATCGAAGTGCTAGTCAATGTGAAACCTTATCTCCTCCTGTTTTGTGTCTATCTGTCTTGAACTTAGAATCTTTGAAGGGAGATTGTTAAATTATGTCTTGTATTGTCACCGTTTGAAATTGCTGCTGCTGCCATTATTGAGCTTTGGTTGTATAAATTTTCCAACCATTTAGGTATTGGCATTGAAAAAGATGCTCCATCGTGCTGATTATTCCACTAAAATCTAAAAGGACGCTTCGCCTTTTTCTTATTTTTATAAACATTTCCGGAATCTCCCAAATTAATGGGATCATATGCTTTTGTGGTAACATTGCATGCTTGCAG
The DNA here is from genome assembly GCF_019175385.1 of Lycium barbarum. Taxonomy (NCBI): domain Eukaryota; kingdom Viridiplantae; phylum Streptophyta; class Magnoliopsida; order Solanales; family Solanaceae; genus Lycium; species Lycium barbarum. Next base: position 141,200,937 of record NC_083338.1, on the reverse strand, counting down.
TTTTACTGTTCGAATAGAAATTCAAAATTCTAGCTTTAATTTCATTTACCTCATCAATACGTAGTACCTGAAGCACTAAAGGTTGATAAGCTCCATGGAGTTTTTGCCTCTTTAATTTCCTAGTCTTATTCATTACCTAATATTCCTTCATTCACGTTTTTTGACAATCGTAACAGTTATTCCTTCATTCACGTTCTTGTAAACTACAATCTCTCGCGTTAAAGACTCTACTCATTGTAGATGACTTTGTTCTGCTTTTGCGTATTCCCTAAAGTAATACAAAAGACTTCTCCCTAAGATGGACTTTATGCTCAGACACTTCACGACCTAAACATGAATTCGTCCATGTTAATTTTAGTACGCAATGTATTGCTATACAAATGTGTAATTTGATGAGACTGTCTTCTATAGTATAGAAAATCTGGTTGTTGATTGTGCATTCCATTCAGTTGGGTTTAGCATTAGTGTCCTTGTGATGCAGAAATAGCTGTTGAAGCTTCTTACTGTCTTCGGAAGCAAACAATGTTTGTTGAGCATGCTTCATATATTATCTGATCATCCATTCTGAAATTCTGGGAAGAGAATTACTAATATAAATTCCTATTGTATCTTTTTTCTTTAGCACTTGAATGCTGAAGTTCGACATTGGTGTGAAATGGACTTTGTTTATCCCTGCTAAAGACTATTGCACATAAAGCATATTGATGCAACTTTGAGGTATGTCTTAATATATTAAGTTGCTTAACTCTGCTCTGTACTGTTTGCTTGTGCCATGTTTCTCAAGGAATTTCCATGAGGAGCTACTGTTATATATAATCTTTTCTGTTTACATTTCTTTGCTCCCACCGCTGTTTAAACAAGTCAACTATTTACAACTATTTGAAAATGTCAAATCAAGTACGATCCTAGTATATAGGCATACACATCATAAGCATGAAGTGTCAAGAAAGATAAAGAACTTTAGAGATACTGTGCGAATGTATTCTTTTATTTGTTGTTATCTTGATTTAAGTAGCTGTGCTAAGGATTGCATCACACTTGTCAAACTTGATGTCATTAACCATATGAACTGAAGACTTGACATTCCTGGGTTCTCTACCATTAACTACCACTACTAATTAAAACATAGCTCTGTAAGCTTGGGCTTCTTCTTCAACATGAGAACTCAAAACTCTTACGAGTCTGGTTTTCACCGCTAATGCAGTTGTAGCCTGCAGCATTTTCCAGTAACACGATAGTCAATGTCAAGGTTGTGAGTTACCATTGTGTTTCCAGATGAAGTATATGAATAAGAAATTACCCCAATTCGGTAGTTCCTGATGTCTCACAGTTCTGTTGCTGTGGCTGGCTTAGCTGGAGATGAACAGGAGCATGAGGGTCTTCATGGATGGTTAAACTGTTTGGAACTAGGGCATTTCTGCTCACTCCATTTGCATCTCTATTTCCATAAACCTGGAGTTCAACACGAAATGTAGAAACAATTTGCTAGAGTTCTAAACAGAATGGTGAAACTCATTTAGTTGGTATAAGAATACAAACGGAAATAATTATTCTTGAAGCATAGTGAAAGCTTTTAGTGATGTACTTTGGTACCTTCTTATACAATTCCATATTTTCTTGATGAATTAGGTTTACCTTCTTATATAGTTCCATGTTTTCCTGATGGATGAGGTTTCCCTGCAAGGTAAAAAATTAATTTAGCTTCGTGAAAAGTTATCCTTTTTAGGATAAATCGATAGAAGTCGTTGCATTTTATGCTGATTGACCTTTCGGTTTAGTTCTTGTATCTCATCAATCAGAATTTCGTCCTGTAGAAATGAGAGGTAGAGTTAGTTCGTTTTAATTCAATCAATATAGTGCACATTTGATGGATCTGAAAGTTTAATACCTTTCTCACACGAACACCACGGAGACTCATTTCCAGTTGGTTCTCCAAGTTCTGCAAATCTTTGATGCTCAGACCAGAAAGCTCTTCACCCATCATTTGTCTATAATGCAGAAATAAACTGTTAGGAAACATGCAACTCCAACAGAGAAATTGATATTTGACTGTCTGTGACTTAGATATAGATTCTGTTTCTAACAACCGTGACTTCTCGTTTCTTGGGGGTTTTGATGTTAAACAGCGTGAGGGGACCTTAGCAGAAATCTCTAACACCATTTGAGGTGGGCTTATTATTGGATTTTCACTCCCCAACATTGAGTGGTTTTTTGAGTTTATATAGTGAAGATAGCTCTACAGAATCCTCCATGCTACTACATTTAATCAGAAGAGAGACTGAATGTTGCGTGATACTTTAAAAACTTGATCTGAGGGAGATATTAAACATATTGTGGGGGTTACGATCATGGTCCTGAGTGCCTCATCCTTTTGATTTGGAATACCAGTAGCCTGAAATAATCTGAGTGTCCTTTCTGTTAGTACTTACAGATATAACCTTTTTATGGAAAACCTAGAGCAGATATCTGTCATCTGCTATTTTGTGAACTGATGCTACAAGCTATATAGTGGCACTGACTTTTCTCCGCCATGGTGACTTATACTTTAATTCTTAATTTCTTGCAAAAGAAATACTTATTAAGGGGAAATTGGCGGTTAGCCTAGAATGCCAATACTGTTGTTCTTTTTGGTGTACTTTCGAGGTCCCTATTTGTATAGAGGATTGGATCTCTTTTGTTGAGAATAGTATTTGATGTAGGTTCTCTTCTTTTGATATACGGCTTGTATACGGGGTTTCCCCAATTAATAAAACTATTTACCTTATCTAAAAAAAAAAGATGCTATGACATGTGCTTCTTCACCTATGAGCTGTGTCTTTAAGAAGGATAGCACTGGACAATAATTATTGTTGACAAAGTGATATAGTAATTGTTAAAAAAAGGTTATGACTGAACTTTTAGTTATTGGCAATAAGAAATTTGAAGTTTAATGTAAGAAATCTAGCTATTAAAAACTTAAAACTGCATCTTTTCATCTAAATCAAAATTTTAAAATGTGTTTTGAACTGACTTGACCTGACTTTTACTTCGCATATATAGCTTAATTCCATTCTTGTGTACTAAGAATTATTCTTTTTCTTTTCTGTTAATCGTTGCATTTTCTTGCGTTACAGTTTTTTTACTAGTGCTTTTCTTCGTTAAAGCCCATACTTCTACTGCACTTTGATCTTAAAGTCCCAACAAACTTTAGCACATTTGCTTTTGACTACTTTGGTAAGATGATCTCTTTGTCATATACCTCTTGAGCTTCCAAGAAACCCGTGAGATTCCATTTACTAGACAGAGAACTTGATTGTGGTTATCGAAAAGTGGATCATTGTTTTAATTAAAAAGAAAAGTTGATCATTGTTTTCATCTCTGCCAACCCCATCTTCTAAATAAAGACGACCAGAAAGCACCTGTTTGAGTTGCCATCTGCGTTTTCCAGTCCAATATGCACAGTGCTCGTGTTTCTCTACTCTTCCGTTCTAGCTCAGTCACTATAAATGCTCATTATATAACTTAAATAGTAGATAAAGAATATTTTAAGTTTCTGATTAATCAAACACTTCTAAGAACGAAAACTTCAATGGGTGAAACGATTTGACTCTTTTGATGTAGGAATTCAATGCAAATTTACTTTTTTTTTAACATATTTTTCACTTAAACGTCTCCAAAACTACACTGGAGACTACCTAGTTACCACATGTGCTCAATTTAAGAAATTTTACGAACTGCTTAACATGCAAAAGGGTCCTTACGTCTGTGCTATAGGTTATTGAATAAATTTTTTGTGGAAATCAGAAATATATCTAATAAAGGACAAGAAAGTTTACCGGTGATTCTCTTGCAAGTTTTGTAGTTGTTGCCTCAGCATTGCCGCTTCCCTTTGCCAGAACTGCTAACAAGAAAACATACTTTAATACATGGCTTTGGATTATCATAGGAGAAATTGAAGGATATATCTGCATGGTTTGGCAAAACTAGTTGTGAAATCAATACAAACCAAGCCTAGATGTAATGGATTCTATTTAGATTAATGTAGAGTCGTTCCCCTCCTTGTGGTCCGAGTAATAGATCCATATGTACCCTCAAGATTATGTATCTTTAAGTTATGAGACCTTTTAAAATACGGGGAAAAACAAAATCAGCTAGTTACTTCCTTGAGGTTGCACCATGCCAATGACGAAAAAAAGTAGGAAAATGAAAGACACCATCTTAAGGTTGCATTCCCATCTATTTCACTAGCTAATATAAATACAAATATTAATTCCTTTATATTGTCCAAGGATTGAAGATCTGGTTAAGAATCCTTAAATGTCCTACTTGGATCAGTCTTAGTGCATTGTTTGTTGTTTCCTTTTCCATAGTATTATGGTTTTGCAGTTTTTGGAAATGATGTGCTTGGTACTCCTTGTGGATGTTCACTTCTGTTTTCTCAGATGAAAAGGGAAAAGGAAGAACTTGAATTCTTTTACTTCCAGGGTTAAATATTGGGACATTTCTTGTTGGTTAATTTGTTTCAAGAAGTAAATTCTTCCAAAAGAAGAACATGGGATTAATTAGACAAATGAAAAAAAAAAAAAAAAAAAAAAAGATGCATCAAATGTTTTTAGAGGACATAGCATATGAAACCTTAATAATCTACTTTGGCTTAGAGATAGTTATATCCTGAAAGAACTTTGTAGGCATGCCGTCAATGCTTGTTTCTTGATTGCCTCGGTGATAGGTTTCTCCGATCTCCTCACATTGATGAGAAATGGTAGTATTGTTTTTGACAAATAGAATTTGAACTCTTTTTTGCCGCTAGTTCATACTAGGATTTTGGAACGTCTCTGATTCAAGCAGAAAGTTCCTCATTAATGGAAGGAATTCAAGTTTCAAATACTCCGACGAAGAGAACATTGTTGGTTTCATGAATCATCTTTTTTTTTTGACAACCGTGGTGTCCGAGTCAGTTTGCGCCCACCTCGACTAATTCTACGGGGTACCTGCTACCTCTCACCAGCATAGATACCAGGTAACTCTGTTCACTAAAGCTTGTACAGATAGGAAGATATCTCCAACTGTTTGTCTCCGTTGGGAATTGAACCTGAGACCTCATGGTTCTCAACCCACTTCATTGACCACTAAGTCACATCCCTGGGTGCTCGTGAATCATCTGCTTTCTTGAGTGTCTCTTTGACCATTTTCTTCCCTATCTCCTCACATCGATGAAAAAGAGGTGTTATCATACGTGTTTTCCATTAGGTCTGAGGGGGGAATGTGATTTATACTTTTGGTACAAAGGTCGACTTTTAGTAATAGAATAGGATTTGAGTTTAGCATGATTAGGATAGATTAAGGTGTTGACTATGAATACAAGCCAGGTTGAATTGATTTTTAGTCATTTTTGTGGAAGACAATATTATAAGCATCGTGACGTTTTGTTGTATATTACTTCTGCTAACTTGTAAGGAATGCTTCAAACCAATGTGTTGGATTGTTTCTCAGTGGGGATCAAGGTTTTGACGTAAAAGAGATTGCCACAAGGTATCGTCTTTATATTTGTTGCTTCCTACCATGAAGAATTTTGCTCGACAATATGCCATCAGGGATAAAACTATAAGTTGTTGTTTTTTTGGAGGCCTTGAAGCTGATGGTCATAAACTTTTTTGTGTGGTACAGTATGGAGGAACCAAATGCGAAGTTTTGTAAATGAGTAGTTACAGTTGCGTCTTAGTTACTCTATAATATACTTTCATATGCTATTCGGGGGGGGAGAGGGGTCTGATTGTAGTATTATTTATTATTAACTTCCCTTCTACTCGGCAAACCATATGTGGATTTTTACTACTGGATCTAGCATTGACTGCCCCACTTGTGGGATTATACTGGGTATGTTGTTGTTGATCTAGCATTGACTGATAAATATTCCTACATCTGCAAAGATGAAATAGATAGGACTACGCCATTTAATAAGTACACAAGACTGATTTTTTCCTCTTTGTATGGTCTCTAGTTCATAGGAAGACTTTGTTCCCTCATTTACCATCTCCTCTTGTATCTCCTACTATCAAATTGAGATATGTGAAAGGGAATAAGATATTGATGCCTAATGTTATTGACAATATTCAACGCGTATGTTAGTGCTTGTAATGGTTGGAATGGGTCCTACCTAGAGCAGCATAAAGTAATAGTACTCCATTTTTCGGCTATTCATATCTGTGTTGAAGATCTAATCTAATCCTAAATATCAAAGACTTGTTTTTTATTTTTCTAAATACATTTTAATTAGAAAACTTTAAAAAGTAAGAGTCTTGATTTTGTGTTCCAGTATCATTTCGTTTCAACGCTCTGGAGATACTTCATGGAGGTTATTCTCCTTCTTGCTTGTGAAAATGAATTTCAAGCCGTATAACATGCTCTAGATTGCATGGTTTTTGACCTAGGGGTACTAAGAGAGGAGTTCAGAGTTATTTAAAATGCTGAAGGGGCAGTATTAACGTGTCATTTAACATGAAGCTTATTCTCCTTCTTGCTTGTGAAAGTGAGTTGCAAGCCCTATAAATGCTCTAGATATCATGGTTTTTGACTGATGGGTAATAAGAGAAGAGTTCGGAGTTATTTAAAATGGTAAGAGGGCGGTGTTAACGTGTCATTTGACTTATTAGGGGGGAGGAAATTGGCAAACTATTCTGCATGTCTTCAGTATTCTGGCATTAACAAAGACGTAATACTGTTGGCTTTTTTTTGTTTTTTGTTTTAATCAAGCGCCAACTGAGCAACACAATGTACAACAGCGCCCCTCGCCCCGCCATTTACACTCACATACAGCCCCGATCACATCTCCATATAGAAAGGAAATACCTGAAATACCTACACCCCAACTTAGTTGCCTAAACTCCTGGAAAACCACGTACTACTGATACTGTTGATTTATTATCTCCCGTGCATTTATGCATAAGAGTTAAGAATGTAATTTTTCTGCAACAGGGTCTAAGCACAAGCATAGACAAGGGTGTGATTAACAAGTTGTGGATGTTTATGTTAGGAGAATTTACATGATTCACTTTGTAACAAAAAGAGATCTTTTACATGCTTCAAATAATGAATGTGTGTTCACAACTTTATTGATGAAATTTTATATTAATTGGAAATGACCTTTGTTTTGTTTCCGACTTGCAAAGGAAGCTAATCGTAAAACGACCGCTCCTCTAATTTGATGACGGACTTATGTGGAAAGAGGCTACTTCTCATCCCTCCCATGTTATCATAGTTGGTAATGTTAGGAACTTGAAATATTGTTTTATCACTTTTGACCAAAGGTAAGCAGAAGGTATATGTATGTGATAAATGAAGAACTTCTCCACGTAATATAGAAAGAAATCATCTAGAATAGGGTTGGACACATATATTGGGTCCCCTTCAGGTGGCAAACTGAATCATGGATAACATTGTCCCTCTCTATTGTAGCTAATGCTTCTCTTATGAGGTTTCATGACATTTAGGAAACTAGTTGCCCCTCCATTTTGTTATATGTATCTTAGCTTGACTGGACACGAAGTTTACGAAAAATAAGGAAGACTTTTGAATCTTGTAGTCTTAAAATAAAGATGTGTGTAATGTACCAAAATGCCTTTAAATCTTGTGATCTTAAACATGCCATGTAGGATGTTGGAGTTAAAGCGTTACTAAATATAGAAAATGACATTGCATCGTGGCCTAGTAGTCAATTAAGTGGGTTGAGAACCATGAGGTCTCACGTTCAAATACCAATAGAGACAAAAATATTAGGTGATTTCTTCCATCTTTCATAGCTTTGGTTGACAGGGTTACCTGGTACCTGAAGCTGGTGGGAGGTGGCAGGTATCCCGTCGAATTAGTCGAGGTGAGCACAAGTTGGCCCGAACACCACGGTTATCAAAAAATAAATACAGAAAATGGCATTCTTTTTGAGACCGACTAAATAGAGACACATTGCTTTTGTGGTTTGGATGCATGTTGGAGAGCAAGGGTACCCTTCAGATAATTATTTAGGCTCTCTTAATGTTGGTCATGTTCAGTTAGCTTCATAGTCGAATGATAGTATGGCATGTGATGAAAATTGGTTTGTAGAATGGATTTCGTCTATGCTCTAAGGTCTCTTCATAGGAGTCCAATCACCTGAAGGCTTAAGGATTTATCTGATTATAGTTCTTGAATGTTAAAGGGGAGTGAAATATACGTTTAGGGAGGATACATTTTCCTGCTTTTCAAACCATCAAAGCCACATCCTTGTTCATATATTCTTGTGTTTGCATAATTGTAATTCTCAGTGTTTCTTATATCCCTATTGGGGTGTGACATACACGTTTTAAAAAACTAGTCAAGCACAAAAGTGGTGTCTTTGACATACTTTGGAAAGGTTAGGTGCGTAAAGGGTTTCCCATGTTTGAGAGGGGTGTCAACAGGATTTGGCCTTAAGGTCAGGGGGTAAACTATGTATTCTGCCTATAAATTTCTTCCGTTCCTGACATATATGAATTCTTTCTTGTGCGGTAAGAATTAAATGCGCCCGACTTGAAGATTATAAAGCAGCTCTAGGCGAGATCTTTTGTTCCTGGATTTTGTGTTCCATAGGAAGTGTGTGCTAAGAACAAGAGTGCAATATGTCATGATGGCAGTATTAACCCTGAGGAGAATGCTTAGTTATGTCTTGAATTATGGTGACCTATGCAGTCTTATTATTCAAAGGAGTCAAGTGCTGCTCCCATGATCAATCTTACCAGGATTTACCTTCCAATACCATATCCAAAAGCTCCTTGCTGCACCTGAACTACTATGGCTGTCAGATGAAGATTCCCTGAACATAGGAATGATCTGGGTCTATGCAGGGTGCTTTTGTCCCATTATATCGTAGACTAATCTACACTACTTCAGTTTCACCGTAATATCAGGGTGTGTAATTTTTGAACACAGGAAGGCCCAATGTTTCTCCTGTTTCACTTCCCATCACATTTTGTTTCCTATGTGCCTGAACTGCATAATTCCTGTAATACTGATCTGTAAAGAACGAACTTTTTTTTAATGGGAATTTTTATTCCTTTGCGGTGTCTTGAAAACATGAAACATGCGTCGGACTTCTGTTTTCCCTTCTGCAATTGCAAAGAAGGATTAGAGATTGATCTCCAAATACTGAACAGATGACATGACAAAGACAGGTTTGAAAGTTGGATACCTTGTGTGAAGCAGGACTACCAAGAACCTTGCCCTATCCACGTATGTCATTATCTGCTTAATAATGACAAGCGGGACTGTGTAGAAGTGAGAAGATAAGGGGCAGGTTAACACCAACTGTCATCTTGGTAGTACTTTGACAAGTTAAGAGATGAGTGTGCCCTAGCTGACTATTTTCAAGAAATGGGCTTCACCTCATTACTACCTCTACCACAAATTGAATCTCCTTGTTGAGTCGACATGACTCAAATGATTAAGATTCAGAAGATATTGTGTAAGATGTTGACACTGATTAGAAGGGGTGTTGGGGGGATACACAGTCTCTGGAGTCCGTCATACTAGAACTTTGCCCACAATAATAGAACCTTTACACTGTAAAGGTAATTTAAAAGATGGCCAAACTTTCCTGTACAACAGGATTAGACAGACTGCTAAATCCTTGAAGTTGATAATAGTGATCGTCAGTGAAAAGGTAGCATGTGGTCTTTTTTCCAATCATGTGGCATTTTAGTACCCCTCTCAAGAGCATGAAAACCTTTTGTTGTTTTACTTTGCAGGATATCAGGCTGTCCATGTAGAATCTTTTTTTCGCTTTAATAATGCAGACTGTATTGGTTATATGAAAATTGTTTGGCTGAAGATGTTCTTTTGCTGATATGATGCAAAACTCTTCGAAATAATTGTGAACTATTAGACAGATGTATCCCTAGCTATGCCTTGATTGCTAGACAAATGAGAGTCATAGTCCCTGATCTATTCATTTATGTGACCTCGTATTCTAATAAATTCTCCACCCTGTTTTCCATTCCCTCGTATTATAAGATTCTCCATCCTGTGGTCGACATTCTGTTCCCCTTAGTCATAGTTGCTAATATCTTTTGGATCCGTTTCCACAAAAGAGGTGTAAACGACAGTACACCATAATCCATGCATGTTGTAGAAAGAGGAGAGAGTAGAGGAACTCTTACTGAACTATTCTTGTTAGAAAAGCAATCGAACCTTACTGAATTTTTCGGGTTAATATATAAAAGGGCTCTTTATTAGGAGCTTTTATGGAGTAAAGAACCCCACACACTTGCATTACCACCTGAGCTTCACTAGAGCTCCGCCCAGCTCCTACGCCTACCACGAACTTGACTCATCACATGGCTGCTAAAGCAAGTTAAGCTTCACACAGCCTTGAGGAAGCCAAAACTCATCATTGTGTGTTTCAATTTTGACATAATAATTAATAGTTCTCCTGACAATAGTATGATGCCTAAGAATTATTATCACTAAAATCATCTTGACACACTTTTGGACTTTATATAGACTCGTCGTATCTTGGATAGGAGTTGAGTCAAAAACAATGTTTGGAGTTTCAAGCCACCTTGTGCTGTTTGAAACCAGGAGATATTAAGAGTCACCAGAATAATTGCCAGTCACCTGAGAAGAGTTGCTGGAATAGTGATCGTTCGCCGTAAAAGGTCGTATTATTTCTCACAGTCTGTTGTCAATGCAGCCAACGAAGTGCGGCTTACAGCCCATGGGGAAAGATCTTTTTCAGAGAGAAAAGAGATATGGTGACAAATCTCTAGGACATCATGGAAGCTTGAATTAACAGTTGAGGAGTAAAAGAAAAATCATTGGGGAAATTGCTGATAAAGCCTGAGATAAGTGAATGGAAGAGTAATAAAATCACCAAAGATACTTAGGGTTCTACAAAATATCGTAGAAGCCTAATACGCCCAATACATGGAAGGAGAGAGACGGAGAGAAATTCTTGTTGGAACTGGTTCATAATATCAAGAGGGCTGCTTGTGTAAAGAAAGTTTCTAAGGTCTCCAATTATTTTAGATATAACCACTAGGAATATTTTCCATATTATTATTCTTAATGATCACCTTAACTTTCATCTATACTATAATCACTAATAATATTCTCTACTATTTGACTATTCTGTTAACTTCAAACATATTTTTTTTTTCTTAATAGTGGTGTCCAAATCAAGTTGCTCCCGCCTTGAATATTCCACCGAAAAGCTTGCTGCAGCCCACCTTACAGGTGTCCAGAGATCAGCTCACCATGGTAGCATATATAGGTACTGTGCGTTATAGCTTAGCTTTGAACCTGAGATCTTAGGTTGTTACTCCTATGCCTCAAACTCCTCTAGAATTCCCTTGGTGTTTCATAAATTATGTCCAACGGCATGAACTGGTTATGATAGAAACCTTAGTTATGCATATTTTTCTTTTACTAGTTAACTGTAAATTAACCAGTGAAACTTACCTTAACCTCAGAAGTTGGAGTTGCCAATTGATGATTCTCCTCCTTTGTTTTGTTGTATCTTTCAATCACCGACTTCATGCTGTAAAAGTAAATATATTCAGAATTGTCTTTATTGTACTGATTGAGCAAGTATCGTGGAGTATCAGAAAGGTTGTTCTGTTTTGTTTCTAGTCTAGTCTATACATACATAAGCTTTAGATTGTGTTCACTATATACTAGGTCACTGTAATAAATACTGTTTGATCTACTTATAAGAAAGGACTCATAAAAAAAAAAAAACAAGGCAGGTAATATCTTTTGCAGCCTGATGGCTGCAATTCTGGTATTTAATTTTCTTTTTCTCCTGGTTTTTCAGTTGAATGGACTTGGGAGACTGATAGCTCGCAAAACCTTTACAAAGTGAATGGTATTGTCTTTGAGGCAGGTCTCTGAAGTTTGTTTTGCTCCTTTCACTGTAGTTTCGTGTATCAATCATCGAGGTATGAATTGACTCATTAGTTGTGGCTGTTGCCTTCATGCTTTAATAACAGAAGCAAAACAAGGGAAAAAATTACTGAACATGCTCTAATGAGTGTACGGAAGCTTATTATCTTAAAAACACATTTTTTCTGTAGGCATTGTCTATGCTGCTTCTAAATTCTATACCAGTTATTGAATGTTGATCCAGTGATACAGATTTGTCTTAACATACAACCTGACTTCTGACAAAGAATAACACGGGGATATTTCAGAATGAAAACCCAAATGCATGATAGCTATATGTATTATGGTCCAATGTTGAAGTTTTCCCTTATTAAAGATTGTATAGTTATCCAAATTCCATTCTGTTAACCCGTCTCAGTTTTAAATATAAGATTCCTTGGAGAAGAGATGCATAATGATAACTGAGATCATAGTTAAGGAACAGCAGAGAGGTGGTTGGGGAACTAGAGTACTTCTGAAGCCTCCCATAAAATTGAAAACAATCAGTATAACATAAATACATGCAGGAGAAGAGATGTAATAATGATAACTGAGATTGTAGTTAAGGAACAGCAGTAGGTGGTTGGGGGACTAGAGTACTTCTGAAGCCTCCCATAAAATTGGAAACAATTGTGTAGAATGTCAGTAGATAAAATAATACTAACAACGAAACATCAACAATAGTAATTTGTCAGTCAGTAGGTAATGACAAATGAGAAATGCTTCATGAAATGATGATACAGCAGATATGTTTAGGTTAGAATAGACATGCTGGAAATCAAAAGATAGAACAAACGATTGGAGCAACAAATTTCATGGGCCATTTGCTATTTCAGACTTGTTTCTGTACAACAGAGGACTGTATAGGATCACTCCTGTTTTGGGTTATTGAGTACATGCAACTATTTTCTTTTGTGAAAGTTATGCAAGTAGCCGTCTTTAATTTCCTGTATTTGGGTTTGAAACCCATGATTGTTGACATCGGAATTGGAAATGGAACTGACATTCCAGTTTAAGTATCTACAAGTCAAGCCAAATTATAGCACCCAAAGGTGTGGTCTAGTGGTCAATGAAGTCGGTTGAGAACCATGAGGTTTGAGGTTATGTCGAACTTTGGTGGATAGAGTTACCCTACCCCGTGGAATTAGTCGAGGTGCACCTAAGCTTTTTAGGACACCAGGGTTATAATAAAATCAAGCCAAATTGTACTTCTAGTGCCAAAATGATAATTTGCAAAGAAAACGTGACCCGGCTTCTGACTTTGTCTAACAATATAACATGCCATACATTCCCTTCTTCTATATATGACACACGGTCTTTTTTCTGGTTTTGTCAATAACATGTTGATTGTTATCAAACCCAGAAGCACAGCGAAACAGGAACACATTCATGCCTTGCCTGATGTTCAAGAATAATAAAAAAAAGGGCAGCCCGGTGCACTAAGCTCCCGCTATGCGTGGGGTCCGGGGAAGGGCCGAACCATAAGGGTCTATTGTATGCAGCCTTACCTTGCATTTCTGCAAGAGGCTGTTTCCACCGCTCGAGCCAAGTATAATAGTACGAGCAATATTCTAAACTAGTCATTTCAGAAAGGATTGATTAGAAAAACTCACGATATCCTCATTCTGGAGTCCTAACTGAAAAAAGATCCTCATCTAGAGTCCTTTATTCATGTATGACTGCTGGTGCAACTAGATCTATTGTCGGAAACAGCACCAGAAAATAGTATCATCTGCATACAGACTTCGTAATACAGGTCTTTGTCACCCTTAACAGTGTTCTAATATCATCTGCATTTTTGCTGGTTTCCGCTTTTCGATGGTCCTCCTATATTTTGCGTATGCAATATATTCAGCCTCATCTCCTACCTTTACATTATATGATTAAATGAGGAATCAACCATGATTTCAAGTTGAGCTATATGGTGTGGCTGCTATTCAGATAGTGTTCCAGTCAAGTTCTCATAATAATTTCATTTGTGAGATGCAACGAGATAGAAAGCAGTGAAAAAAGAAGTTGGGGGTCATTCTCACTTCTTCATTTAAGCTCATTTCATATAATCCTTATACTAAATAAATAAAATTAAAAAATAGGTTAAATATATATAAATAATAGTATGAATTATAATAGTAAAAATAATAATAATAGTAATAATTATAATAATGATAATAATAATCTTTGGAAGTTCTCTAACAAGTCTAAACCCTATCCCCTCAACTAGTAGCTATCACTTATATAGATCTTTTCTTTTCATTATGTCCTGTCTTTAGGTAAGTCTGCATTGATACCAAGCATTTGTTGGTCTTTCAAGACTTTCTTCCTTGTGATTTTAGGTCTACCCCATCCCTTTTCACACCACTTTCTATAGTTTCACAACTACAAACCTGTGCATCTGTAGGTCGGCGAAGAACATGTCCAAACCATCTCAAGTGACCTCACATTTTATTTTCAATACTTGCTACTTGCACTTTTTGGTAAATGTGTTTATTTTTAATCTTATCTAATCATGTATGACCGCATATCCATCTCGGCATCCGCATCTCTACAATGCTCATCTTTTGGACATGAAGGACTTTAGCAACCCAACATTCACTGCCATATTACATTGCCAGTTTTATGGGTATTCTTTATTACTTACCTTTTATGGAGGCAAAAGGAACTTCAACAGATATGTGATGATCCAACAAATTGGCTGGAACATCATTAGTACTATCACAAGAGCTTTTCCTAAAGTTGTTTTGACATTACCCTGGATCAACTTTTTGTGACAAACTTGTGAAGCTACAACCAACCCCAATCTACTCTACTGTATGTTGGAGTTTTCCAGAAAATGGTGTTCTTTAGTTGAACACTGATGGAAGTTCTGGCCAGCTAGTGGCAAGTCTGGATTGGGGGGAGTTATGAGGGACGACAGGGGTAACTTCATCTTTGCATTTTCTGCTCCTTCGAGCTGTAGCAGTAGCACTGAAGCAGAAGCAAGGGCTGATATCTATGGATTGGCCTCTGTCTCCAACAAAATCTGAGGGACTTCACATTGGAAACAGATTCTGAGACTCCTTTTCAGATGATAGACAGTGAGTATTTTTTTATTTTTTATTTTTTTGATCAAGTAAAGGTATTGTCATTCATAAACATGGCCAAACTGGCCGTATACATGGGGTATACCAAAAGATAAAGAATCTACAAAATATGATTCTCTACAAACTCCGCCCAATCATCTATACAACAAAGAACTTTCTGTTTACACCAAAAGAAAATAAGGGAGTGGAGGCTACTCCTCAACTGAGAGAAACTCGATTCTACTCCTTCAAAAGCTCTCTATTCCTCTCTCTCCAGACTACCCACATTAGAGCAAGTGGAACCATGTTCCAAGCCCTTCGTCTTCTCTTTCTCCCGCTCATCCAACTAACCATCTAATCTTTCACAGTTCTTGGCATTGTCCATGGAATGTGAAATCACTTAAACATATCCCACCATGATCTCATGGTAATCCCGCAATGTAGGAGAAGATGGTCCACGTCCTCGCCCGTCTCCTAGCACATGTAACACCAACTGACGCAGACAACCTTCCGCTTTGTAAGATTTTTTGCTGTTAGGATCACCTCCCTAGTGGCTAGCCAAGTGAAAAAACACACCTTCCTCTGCACACTTGGAACCCATATTGGATTATAAGGGAAATCAATCTCCTCCCTAACCAAAAGTTTCTCATAAAAAGACTTCACAAAGAACACCCCATTGTTTCCCAAGCCCCACCACCAAACATCGGGATCATCCACCGGATTGACTTGCCTATGAAGTAAGTCTAGCAACCTTTGAAACTCACTCACTTCCCAATCTTGGAAACCCCTGCTAAATCTCAAATCCCAAAAGGTCTCTCCATCTTGTGCCCCCCTAATGTGTTGAATAGTTTTTTTTTGGTAAAGTAATAAAATTCATTAGTAAAACATCAAGGAGATGCAAGGTTACAGATGGGAAAAGCTGACAGACTTGGCAAAAACCTGTAGAAACATTCTAAAGATATCCTATCTCTACTGAACTAGAGAAAAGGAGCTGACAAAGTCTAGAAAGTTACCCACATTGTTTACAGGGGCAAAACAATGCCAACTAAAAAGACTAACTAAACACCTAGACTTTAGAGAGCAAATAGGAGTTGAGATTCCTTCAAAGCATCTGCTGTTTCTCTCCTTCCATAGGGTCCAAAAAATTACTGCTGGGATCATTCTCCAGATTCTTTTAATGGATTTGTCAACTCTCCAGAGTATCCAGCTAGCATATGCATCTTTGATGTTGAAGGGCATTACTCATTGTAGACCAAGCATAGAGTAGAAGAAAAACCAGAGGCTAGCTGCTGCAGGGCAGTGCAAAAATAGATGGTTGACACTCTCATTGGTCTGCTTGCACATGATACACATGTTAACGACGATTACACCTCTCCTTCTAAGATTGTCTTATGTTAGGCATGCTTCCTTCAGTGCAGTCCAAGTGAAGCAAGTAACTCTGAGAGGCTGTTTGGTTCTCCATACAAGCTTCCAAGGCCAGACCTCTAAAAGGCTATTTTGAGAGCTCCAGTTGTTGTAACATTCCTTCACAGTGAAAAACTTTTCCTTAGAATTGCCCCAGAGGATTCTGTCCTGAAAATCTGCCCCCAAAGTACTTTGTCCCAAACTTTCTAATAGAGAAAGAAAATCATCAACTTTCCAATCCTGTAAATTTCTCCTTAAAATTGGTGTCCAACAGTTGTTAACTCTATATTGAGCTAATGTTGCTTCTTTGTTAGAAGCTATCAGAAATAGTGAGGGAAATAAGTCTTTTACTAAAGTGTCCCCAAGCCATTTGTCCTGCCAAAATCTGATCTTGAGCCCATTTCCAGCCTTGAATGAGACAGCCTGAAAGAATTCCTCTTGGAGACTACTGATGTGTTTCCATACTCCAAAAACATGTGGTTCATTGCTTTTCTTTGCAGTCCAGTGGTCTTGAATACCATATTTAGCTTTGATGATTTCCTTCCAGTACCCTACCTCATTTTGACCATATCTCCAAAGCCACTTCATGAGTAGGCTATTGTTATGAAACTTAAGATTTCTAATCCCCAGCCCCCCTTGGCCTTTGGGTTGAATAACCGATGTGTTGAATAGTTAAGTCTCTTTGGCAAGATATTATATACAAACTCTGAAAATCATCTTTCAATAATACTTTCCCACACCAGGTATCTCCCCAAAAGTATATTCTCCTCCCATCTCCGACCTTGAATGAGATATTTTCCACGAAATGATCCCATCCCTTCTAGATATTCCTCCAAAACCCACAACCAAACGTCAAAACGATATCTCTAGTCTTCCACCCCCATCCCGTAACTCCATATTATCAACTATCACCCCCTTCCACAAAGCTTGTACCTCCACAACCATTTGCCTAACAAAGCTTTATTAAAGACTTTTAAATCTTTGACTCCAAGTCCTCCCCATTTTTTGGGAGATGTGACAGTCTCCTACCGTACCACGTGAAACTTCTTTGTCTCATCTGCCGTATCCCAAAGGAAATTTCTTTGAATCTTCTCCAACTTTTCCATGACTGAAGTTGGAGCAAGAAATAAAGACAAGTAGTAAGTGGGAATGCTCGATACTGTGCTATTAATAAGCACTTCCTTCCCGCCCTTGGACAAATATCTCTTCTGCCACCCTGCTAATCTCTTTTCAACCCTGTGAACAACCGGATTCCACACTATAAGATCCTTCTTCGAAGCACCTAAAGGTGCTCCAAGATATGTAGTTGGAAGAGCCCCAACTCTACACTTCAAGACCTCGGCAAGAGATTCAATATCATTCACCTCCCCAACAGGAATGATCTCACATTTCCTCAAATTAATTTTAAGTATTGACACCACCTGAAACCAAGTGAGAACTTGGCCCAAATAATCCAGCTGGTTCTCAACTGCAGCACAAAAAATCATGGTATCATCTGCGAACAAAAAATGAGTCATTGAAACTGTCCCACCACCCACCACCGCTGCATCGAAGCCCTTCAAATAGTCCCCCAAAATAGCTCTATCCATCATCCTGCTCAAAGCTTCCATGACTAGAATAAACAACATCGGTGATAGTGGATCCCTTTGTCTCAAACCCTTCGAGCTCCCAAAAAATCAGCATGGGTTAGCATTCACCAACACAGGAAATCTTACCGAAGAAATGCAAAAATAGATCCATCTCCTCCATTTCTCCCCAAATCCCATTTGAGACATAATGGAATCTAGGAATTTCCGGTTCACATGATCGTATGCCTTTTCAAGATCAAATTTGCACAAAACACCTGGTACTTCTTGCTTTCTCCTTGAATCCACTACTTCGTTTGCCACCAATGCTGCATCCAAAATCTGCCTGCCCTTTACAAAAGCATTCAGTGAAGTAGAAACAGTCTCATGCAGCACTTCTCAAGTCTAATAGAAAGCACCTTAGCAATAATCTTATAGATGCTTCCCACCAGACTAATAGGTCTATAATCCTTCATGCTCGTCGCTCCCTAGGCATTCAAACTTTTTTCGAATTCACCACTATCTTGGAACTTAGCAATAGTATCCATCACATCAATTTTGACCGTATTCCAACAATGCTGAAAAGAAGCCAAAGAAAAACCATCTAGACTCGGAGCTTTGTCGCCCGCACAATACTCCACCGTTTTTTTCACCTCCTCCTCGATTGCCCTCTCCAACCACTCGCCCTCTTCCCCTCCGATTTGACTGAATCGTAGACCCCTTACGGTAGGCCTCCACTCCGTCTCCTTTTTAAACAGCTTTTCATAGTAATCCACCGATTCTATAAAATTCCTCCTATTTGCAACTGCTACCCGGTGAAAGAACTTTGTATTAGAATCCCCCTCTTTCAACCATAACGCCCTCGATTTTTGCCTCCAACTAACCTCTTGTGCCAACCCTCATTTCTAACTCTCTCCCTTCTCTACCCTCTCCAGCTCCCAACTTCGTTTATGATCTCCCTTATCTTCACCTCTTAAGAGATTCTACAAGGGACGAAACAGGCTAATGTCAAAGCATTACACCGCCTCAGAGAGGCCAATAGAGTCGCAGATCATCTGCAAAAGCTGGCTATGAACAGTCAAAATAACTCTTTTTTTTTTTTACTCTTTTCAGCATCTTTCAATAAGGGCTAAAGGACCATGCTACTTGGGTAAAAGTAAATTGCCATCCATTAGACTGAAATATGATAAGGCAAACCTTTTTGTTAGCTAAATATAGATTAGTTTCTTATTGCGGGGGTTAGTTTGTAGCTATTAGGCTCCTAATCCTCCTTTTGTGGAGGATAAAGTTATATTCTGAGGTAAGGCCAAGCCCCCATCTTGTACTTTATCTCATGATATATAACACTTCTGCTAGCAAGAGATTTCTTTTAAAAACCAAAAAAAGCTTTCACTTTGATAGACATCCTTCTGTCAGATAACACCCCAATAACACTTCTCCATTTTAACCACCTGGCTTTAGTCCTATTGTTAACATCTTCATATATTATTCTATTCTCTTGAAAAAATGAGCCTAGATATCTAAATTATTTGCATTTTGGCACCGCAATTTCGTCTAGTCTCACATCGACTTGTCTCCTCATGCTGACAAAACCTGCAATGTGTATATTCAGTCTTCTAACAACAACAACATATCCAGTGTAATTCCACAAGTGGGGTACGCAGACCTTATCCCTCCCAAAGGAGGTAGAGAGGCTGTTTCTGATAAACCCTCGACTCAGAATCAGTCTTACTTCTACTTATCCTAAAATCCTTACTCTCTAAAATGCTTTTCCATAGTTCAAGTTTTTGGTTGGCACCCCTCGCCAGTTTCGTCAATTAAACACAACTCATCAAATAGTGTGTATAAGATCATGTCCAAACTACTAGCTGGGAGACTCACAAAAGTGGTAGACAAACTGGTGACACTCATCAAATGACTTCTATTAAAGGCGGACAGTTGGATGCAACATTGTTAGTTATTGAGTGTGCTCAAGAATTAAAGGAAAACAACCAGGGATTCTATTCAAACTAGATATAGAGACGGCATATGAACATGTAAATTTGGGGTTCCTCCTAAAAGTCTTGAAAGATATGAGATTTGGCAGGAAATGGGTATGATTTTGTATCAACACTGTCAGGTTTTTAATTCTGATCAATAGGTCCTCGAAAGGTTTTGTTCCATCATTTAGGGGTTTGAGGTATAATGATCCTTTGTATCACTTTTTCTAGTTCATTATAGCAATGGAAGGTTTAAACGTAGGTTGAAAACTACAAATCAGATTAGAGATCACTCATATTTTATATGATTATGACTCATCTTTAATGTGTTTGAAGTAGTGTCCAGATTACTTGTCAGTTGGAGAAAAAGCCAATTTAAGTGTCAGAAATTGATATGCTACCTTGGATATTGGTCTGTGAATCAGGTTATTTTGTAACAAACTTCTTTGCGGTGTCTTTGATTTCTAAGGAACAAGTCTCTGAAAATATGTAATGGGGTGTTGGAGAGATGTGAAAGGAGGCTGGCTAGATGGAAAAGCTAGTATTTATCCTTGGGGGGCAGATTGATCTTAGTATACATGTTCTTGACTCACTACCAAACATATATGTTGTTTCTATTCCATATACCAGTAAGCACTGAAAAGAAGATTGATGCTTTGGGAAGGAACTCTATATGGCAAGGAAACAGAGAGATAAGAGGTGCTTTAATCTAGTGAAATGGAACACACTATCAGTAAAAACGAAGGGCGCTTGAGCATAAGGAACTTAAAAACAACTCAATTCGAGTTTACTTATGAAATGGTTATAGAGGCGTGGTCTAGAAGAACAAGCTCTATGGAGGGTCATCAGTGAGAATTATCAGAATGGAATTCAAAAGAGAGTGGTGTAAATTTTTCTTTTCAATAATTCAAAACTATTTTTAGAAGTTTTAGAATCCATGTAGGAAGAACCAATGATACACACTATGTTTTTTTTTTGGAATTATACATATGGCAACCAGTACTGTGTTTGTAACATTTGGACCTTTCTCCAAAAAAAACTAGTGCAATGCACAACCAAACGAACAGAAGGTTTTTGTTGCCCTATCATTTGTAAACGAGTCGATGCTCCAAGCATCTCTCTTCATGCCCTAGGAAATTGTCATAGACACTCTTATCTGTGACAGTAACTTGCATTTTCTAACATCATTCATGATTGCGGGTCATAGCTGAACCAGCTAGGAGATCCTTTGATTGAACACCACTACAAGATCAAAATGAGGTGACGGATGAACTAGCAAAATATGGATACAGGATGCATGATAATTCTAATATAATACATTTTACCATTTCTAACATGTTTGTCTTAGATGGTCTCAAGGCAGACAATCTCGGAATTACTTATTATAGTAGCACTACGACTTGAACTGATGCAGATATAACTATATACTCGACGACGACAACAACAACATACCCAATGTAATCTGACAAGTGGGGTCCGAGGAGGGTGGTGTGCACGCAGCCTTACCCTTGCCTTGTGAAGGTAGAGAAATAAATATATACTCCTTTTGTTAAATTTAAGCGTTGTGTTTGACATACACAAAGTTAAAAGAAAAGACTCACGATACTTGTGATCGTAAACACGTCATGAGATTTCTGTGATTACAAAATGAGTTATTAAAGGTACAAAATGATAGATTTAAATATAAATGTTTTTGGAAAGATTGTTACATAAAATGAAACAAATGCAATAATTATCATTTTCTGGAACAAGTAATGACTTCGAAATAATACAATTCTATCGCAGGAAAATTTTCTAGATAAATTAGTTTGGTCTTTTTGCACCTCAACTAATGAAAAATCCCAATGCCATTAATTAGAATTTATATTGTTATATGACGGTGAAACCCACAAGTACAAAAGGGTTGATGAATTGATCAGGCAGTATGACCAAACTTTATTTTGTTATGTTATGAATTCGTCCCTTACATTCAAATAGTATGTTATCTGTTTTATCATGTTATATCTTAGAGTTGATGCGTATTTTGGTTTCATTTAACTTCGTGAAGGAAAATGTAGTTCTATAGCTGAGGAAGACCAGGAACGCTGGAGCACTTTACGCTATGTCACAAGTCCAATTCTAGAGGAGAATAATCTAGTTTGACTCAAGTTTGTAAATTTTGTTTTAAAATTTTCTTAGGGAGGTGAGAAATTTTGAATAAAATTTGTGGGAGATTGCTAATTCCTATAGCCCTAAAACTTGTTCGTGTTGATTGTAGTTGGTAAACTCGTGGACCCTACGCTGGAACTTCAATATATCCAAACTAGTATAAAAGTGATAGACCTTTAACCCAAATATTGATAGATCAAAATGGTTCATTGAAAGTTGATGCGTCTTTTTACCCTTGCAACAATCATTGGGTGTTTACATCAAATCAAGAATGCATGATATGTATTTGAATATAGAAAATCACTTAATCATAATTAATTAATATAAATTTCTACTTTATTAAATTACTTAAGCGTAGTAACTTAAATTGGCAGGTGGGAATAAGTATTTACCTTAACAGAGCTACACTTTTATATTCAAGGATTGCAAATTGGACTTTGCTTGGCAAATATTATCGCATGCGAGAAGCTTGTCATAAGAAAATAGAAACAAGAGGAGAGGATATTCTGTGAACTCCTCAATCTAATTTATTTGTGCTATATATTTGTAGAGCCAAATTAATATAAATTTAGAACCCTAAGATTATTCATTCCGAATTGAATGTCTAATTTCCTCTAGCTTGATGTCTCCATATTTCCGTATCTCTTCTACAGCAACAATAGCAACATACCAGTGTAATCCTATAAGTGTAATCCATATTTCCGTATCTCTTCACAAAGTAGGTGTGTGCAGCCTTACACCTACCTTGTGAAGGTAGAGAAATTATTTCTGATGGACCCTCAGCTTAAGTAAAGCCTATCAAAATCAGTATGAAAATGAAAAACAGCAGTGAAGAAGTCATGCTAAAAATAAAAAGGAGCAACAACCAATAATACGATAACCAAAGCAAAGGAGACAACATGTATAAAATTAAAGAGTATGATAGTAGAAGAGTAATAATACTAATACTGATAAGGAAATTAGACAACACTCGATTATCTAATAACTTTCTACCCTAACCCTCGACCTCCATATTCTCCTATCTAGGGTCATGTTCTCGGTAAGTTGCAGGTGTGTCACGGCCAACTTCTTTTCAGACTCACATATTCAACCTCTCACACCTCCTCACTAGGGCATCTGTGCATCTCCTCTCGACCATCTCAGCCTCGTCTCCATCATCTTGTCCACCAAGAAAGTCACTTCCACCTTGTCCAGAATATATTCGTTCTTAACTCTATCTCTCCTGGTATGCCCACACATCTATCTCAACATCCTCATTTCCGCTACTTTCATCTTCTGAACGTGCGAGTTCTTGATCATCCAATATTCCACCCTATACAAAATAGTTATACTAACAACCACTTTATAATTCTTATCTTTAAATCTTTGTGGCAGATTCTTATCACACAATACACTGAATGAACTTCTGATTAGTGAGTAAATTGTTTAGGGGTCTTCAGAGAACTTCTGCAGCAATAATAAAGAGGAAGGTGATATCAGATCACCTTGTTTCATGCCCTGAGAGGAAGTGAAAAAACAGTGCATTGAACCATTCATTATCATTGAATGCCATAGATTTGATATGCTTCTCCAGACAAGATTAATCCCATCATCAAACCCAAACCTCTCCATAACTCTAATGAGAAAAGACCGTGACAGCTATCATAGGCCTCAGCCATATCCAGCTTTAACATAACATTCCCACCCTTGTTCTTTTTGGAAATATCATGTACACTATTTCTCGAGTAAGTATCACATCTTTTGTAATGAGCCTACCTGAGACAAAACCACTTTGATTTTCTTAAATAAGTTTGGGAAAGAGAGGGTTAGGTCTATTGGCCATGATATTTGAAATGATCTTGTTGGTATAATTGCTCAAACTTATGAATCTGAGGTCAGAAAAGGTGGTAAGAGTCTACTTTAGGAATTAAAGCAACACAAGTATGGGTGAAAAATTAGGTAAGGTTTCTGCCTAAGGAAAATCTTGAACAAATGCTATAATATCAATTTTAATAATTCCCACCAAGTTTGGAAAAACTTGCGATCATGGCATTTTCCTCATCAGTGATAATCCTAGGAATGTACCAGGATGTTGCTATTCTTTTCTTGGTGGTGTAAGTTGAACTGTTTCCTGTAATGTTTCACAACAACCTTGACAATGTTATTTTCCTTCTGAATCCATTTGCCTTTGTGGCTCTTGATTATGTATTTGCAGCCTCCTCTTGTTTTCTCGGAACACTATGGAAGTAGTTTATGTTCTAGTCTCCATTTTAGAACCATTCAAGCTGTGTCTAGAATTGATTCTTGCATATTCAACCATTTCGCATATTCAACATAACCTTTATTGAGATTTTCGTTACCTTGTTCATTATTATGCTCTTTTCTAATGTTTCTATCTTGGCTTCCCATTGAAGTACCTGCTTATGCACATAACCAATCTTGTTTCTAGACCACCGACTCAAATTTCTGCTGGGCCTTTTTAATTTGCTTTGAAGTTTCCACATCGCATTGCCTCTTACCTGTCAATCCATAAATTTTGAACAATGTCAAGGAAATCTTGTTCTATCCAAAAACTAAGAAATTTGAAGTATTTGATCTGACCACCTTGATCATTGTGACATTTGAAAAGAAGTGGCCTATGATATGATCCTATTCTAGATTAGATGCATGACAGAGTTGTGTTGCAACTTTTATGCCCAATCATCATTGATAAAAATTCTATCAAGCCTCATCCATACCCTCTTGCTTGGCCTCCAATTATTACATGTGTACTTTAGTCTATTGAAACCAACATCACTTAGTCCACTGGATTCCATACAATAAATAAAGTCCATGCTCTTTCTAATTCCATAAGGTAAACCTCCTAGCTTTTCTCATGGATCAATAATCACATTGAAATCACCCCCATGCCCCAAGGGCCATCAATGGAGATATCTGTTGTCCCAAAGCTCTTCCCTTTCTTCTGGAGTACATTTGGCATACACATCAGTTACAAAAGTACTTTTATCAGCAATAAAATTTCTAAGTTTGAGCATGATTTGTTGGTTATTGCTAACTACAGTTTCTATATGGCCAAAGCCTTTCTAGAAACACCATATTTGTCCATTTGCGTTTGCTAAACAGTGATCAAAACCAAGATATCTTTTGTACCCATTGATCTTGTTCATATCAATGAATGGTTCTGAAATTGCTACAAAAACACTTTACTGATATTGACAAGTCCTGTGAGTCTTTGTATTATTTTTGGACCTTACCCATTTATGTTCCAAAAGATTGTACTAATCATGGATTTTGGGGGGAATGTTGTCTCAGAGTTTGTTTCTTTCTTATTTGTGATATTGTATGATTGACATTGGTTTTTCTAACCTATTTCCTGTTTCTACTTCTTCCTCTTGAATCAACAAAACTTTTTCCTTTTCTTTGACTTTGTATTGTGTCTTGACATTCTCCTTTGTTAGCTCTGGAACCATTGGAGTCAACTTAGAGAGCATAGTTTTTGCCAAAACTTTTGCTTTCTTTCCTGCCTCTTCTGCTGGTTTCAATGTGTTTGTTCTTCCTTTGTGTTTGGATCTTGTTCTAGCTGCTGCCATTTCTATGTTCCTTTGAGGTGTCTTCCTCTAATTGACTATTACATTCATCGTGTTAGTCCACCATCTCCTGATTCAACTGTGCATCACAATTGATTTCCACAAATAGATCTATTCCTTTTGCGTTTTTTTTTATAAAGAAATGTAGACTAGGAGATTGAATCTCTCCTTCTTCTACCTCCTCATTAATATATCTGGTCTATCATATTGGATATCCTGATCCTTTTTGCTAAAACCATCCTCTTTAGTGTCACTAACAGGGGTAATTTCCTCATGACTTTCAACATTTCCTTCCCTGTTGTACTCTCTTACAACATTGTCTACTCCACTTTTCTGAACTTTCTTCTCCTATTTCTCTTGTTGTGCTTCCTCTTTCTACCTCTCTTGATCCTCTTCTATATTCTGAAGAGGTACTGTCTTGTCTCTTCTTTTCCTCTTAATAGTCTCTTTAGGTGGCACGGTCTTAAAAAGCACTTTGTTTTTCTTTTTTGGCATCTTTTTGTTATTCTTATTTTAACTCGTTTCCTAAGTAACATGCTCATTTTCAACAGTTGGCGTAGCTACATCCTCTTCATTTTGTTACTTTTCATCAGTTTGCGCCTTCATTTGCTACTGTTAATATGTGCAGTAATAGTATCTTTTCCCTCATCTTTGCTATGATGTTTTTTCATCCTCCTTATCATTTTGTTTTTCTGTGTTAGGGACTCCAGATGGTTCCCCTACTTTTTGAACATGAGTTACTGATAAGCTCAAATGCATTCGTGTTTTGATGATTGTCAAACTGATTCAGAACTAGATAGAGACCTAGTCTGTAATCTGCTCTTTGTGCACCTTGCATGGTAAGCAGAGACAACTGTAAAGCCGAGCTACTTACTGCACAAGTACAACAGTTGAAGTAGTCCATGCTTTAGGTCAAATATTAAATGAGTGGTCTCTATCTATCCCATATGCTTCCCACTATATATATAACATGTTGTAACATATTATGTATCACTTGGAAAACCTAAAAATCACTCAAAAGGTGCAGCCGTCACAAGACACTCCAAGTGTTCAACCAAGCTAATCACAAACCGAATGATCTGTTCCAACACCGAAGATGCTTTATTCTCTTAGTTTTCTTTAAGCTTTGTTTATGTGCTTTAACTTGTAAACCAACTCTTCTTTTATAAGAAACTGTTGTAGGTATGTCAAATTCTTAGTAGTTGTTAGGCAGTTTACCTTTCAATCTATTAAGTGGTACCCTTGGCTAGTGTATAGTCTAAGGTGTATTAGTTGGGTTGGCTAAAGGTAGTTAGCCTTAGTTTCCTTGGCTAGAGTTAGCCAAATGGAGGTGTTTGCAATAGGTGTATTGCAAAGGTTGAGGGACTACGGGAGCTAGTTCGTAGGTTGCTACTATTGTAAGGGTTGAGGGATTATGGGAGTTAATTCCTAGCTTACAATAGGTTGTAATATGAAGTTGCTCATGTAGTGGAGTTGAAAACCTACTGGGGTAGGTCGTGATTTTTAATTCCTTGAGCAAAGAGTTTTCCACAATAAGAACAGTGCCTTCTTTACTTACTGCGTTGCACAAGGGAACTGGTACACAACCAGATCCCTCATACATTATTTGGTGGACGCATAACTTGCAATAATTGGTATTTGAGCAGGTGCTTTCTAAAAGGTTAACACCTAGAAAGAATCTGTAAAATGGATGCTCCACCCAATACGGAAGAAGGTCAATCTTTCACCATGCCACCCAGATTTAACGGAAAATACTATAGGTGGTGGAAGACTGGAATGCACAACTTCATCATGGCTGAAGACTCAGACCTATGGGATATCATTTATGATGGTCCATATATTCTAGTACACATAGGTGAAGATAGTATAAAAACCACTGACAAAAGAAGGAAAGAATACAACGATGCTGACAGAAAGGCAGTGGAGAAAAGTTATAAAGCCAAGAATATCCTTGTGTGTGAAATAGGACCTGATAAATACAATCGAGTCTCAGCGTGCTCAACTGCTAAAGAGATCTGGGAAGCTCTTCAAACTGCCCATGAAGGAACAACACGGGTGAAGAACTTCAAGATCGACATGCTCACCACAGAGTATAAAATGTTCAAAATGAAAGAGGGGGAATATATTCATGATATGCAAACTAGATTCACCTCTATTATAAATGAGCTTCATTCTCTGGGAGAAGTCATCACAACCACCAAACTGGTAAGAAAGTTGTTGGGTGTGTTACCTGACTCCTGGGACAGCAAGGTAAATTCCATCTCTGAATCCAAAGATCTCAGCACATTGACTGTCGATGAGCTCGTCAGAAACCTTAAGACATATGAGATGAAGATGTCTATGAAGAAGGAAGAAAATAATGAAATCAAAAGGGAAAGGAGCCTAACTCTCAAAGCGAAGAGGGAAGACTCAAGTGACGGCGAATCAGAGTTGGCATATCTCACACAGAGATTCCATAAATTGATTGGAAAAATTGGTGGAATCCAGAGGATGGGAAGCTTCAGCAAGAATCTCAAAGGAAATGAATATTCTTGCCATAGGTGTGGAAGACCCGGTCACTTTGCTAAAGAGTGCCCTCTAAACAAGCAGGACAGCTATGACAGAACTGCAAGAAGGAACCAGTTTTCTGATAGAAAGTTCAGAAGAAAGAAAGCTGTCAATGCTATGATAAAACAAGCACTTGCTGCGTTGAGGGACTCTTCAAGTGAGTTTGAAGGAGAAGAAGATGAAAAAAGGAACACATCAATGGTGGTCATAGAAAACGAATCTTCCAAGTATGAGTCAATTTTGTACTCATGGCAAAATCAAACTCAGATGGTAGTGATGAGAGTAATGAAGACGCAGAGGTAAGAAGAACCTGAAAGCCTACTCTCAGAATAAACTCAGGTCGTTGTCAGGCATGCTAATTGATGCATATCATGCCCTTATCACTCAGAAAGGTGCACTCGCTCATAAAATTAGTGATTCTGAACTCGAAAGAGACAAGATGTTGGTGTCAATTGGAGAGATGAGGGAACAATTTAATGAGACTAATCAGCTGAATATTATGCTGGAAAGGGAATTGAAAAAGGATACAGAGATATCTGGACGAAAAAGAAGTAGAGAAAAGGGGAATTCAAGAGTATGAACCAGAAGAAATCAAAGAAAAGTACCCACTGATAGACTGGATTGCCTGTAACCTCATTTATCAAAGACCCTTAAAAACAAAGCAGCTACTCTTATACGAGGGATACAAAAGCGCATCTTAAAGGAAAGGACGAAGCCAGTAGAGCTCACTTAGAACTCGAAGATAAACTCAAAAAGGCAAAACTGAGTCTCATTACTGAGATTGAGAGAAGCAAGCAGTTAAAGGAACACTTGAATAGAATCAAGTTTGATCTTGACAAAGCTCTCAAGTGGACATGGTTTTCTGATGTGATCACTGTCATGTACAAAAGTAAGGAAAGCGATAAAGAAGGAAATGGTTTTGTGAAAGAGAAGACCCCTTACAATCCCCACAGCAAGAATGTCTCCACCACTGAAAATTACTTGTACACCCATTGTGGACAAGCAGGACACTACAAGGAGTCTTGCAAAGAAAGAATCAAATCGGTTAAGAGGAACAGAGAGTTTATCACAAGGAGAGTAAGGTTGGGTATAAAATAAACTAGTTCTCAAAAGAAAGGATGTGTTGCCTGTTTGAGCAAAAAGGAACCTGATCCATCCCTTCTATAATTATAAGGGACCCAAGCTAGTTTGGGTTCCCAAATCCAAACACTGACATCTTGTGTAGGCTGAGGGGAGAGAGAAGAAAGGCAATAGTTAATTAATCTTCTGAGTTAACTTGAGAAGTCTCTCCTTAAAGCCTTCACGATAGGATATGTGTCTTTGTCATCTAATGGAAAGGATATATCTCAATATCAGAAGCTGCAGTTCAAAATTCAATCACTTAAAGGAGAGCAAGAAGGAAGATAAGCAAGAGGAAAAAGCCGAGTGTGAAAATGTTGGGTCAAAAGGTGGATGTGTCAGAAAAAGGGGTACGCACACATGAGAAGTACAGTACACGCATGGACAAGTTCAAGTTTTCAGAATTGCTACTCAGCACTATCAAGATTGTCCAGAGACCCGGTCTCCTCGTGACTTAGGTTAGTAGTTCTCTCAGCACTCCCATATGTCTCTTAACTACTTATAGTACCACATCGATCAAGCGTCTCCCACCTTAAAAGTAGAAAAAAAAAACACAAATCCCTTGGATCGACGCTTCAATTCTAAACCAATACCCCTTCTCTTATATCCACTCTGAACAGTCATCTCAGACACCTTAACAACAACTACAAGCTCTCTTGTTTGTTCACTGTCAATCTCTTTCTCTTACATAACGCCTTCTCTGGTTCACATCGTTTCACATCTCTTTCCTACTGCTAAATACTGCCTAGTATGACATACTGACATCTAACCAAAGCAAAATGGTTCCTGTGTCATCATCCTCATATAATCCAACCTCCTTAGACCAAAATACCATCGACTCGGTTTCTCTTGGAGGCGGTAAACGCAAAAACTAAGGGAAATCCACATCTCTATCCGAGTTGTTCTACTCAAGTCAGCAACACTACTCCATTGATAGTGCTGAAAATTCACACCTATCAACATCAAACTCATCCCTTTGGAAACAGAAAGTTCTTTTTGGAATGATGATCGATACAAGCCTAGAGGAGGAGACTGACATAAAAGAATTGATGGAAATGTTAAAATTTCAAAATTGGACTCATTTTTTTATTCCACCGGCTCCTTGCGTATATGAAACTGAAATGGATGAACTGTATGCAAACCTATGTCACCTTGATAATAGCAATTAGTTCTAACAGTAAATGTGACAGATTTTTTTTAAATGAATCAACCCTGGCAAAAATTCTGGGAGTACCAGATGTAGAGGTAAGAGATGTGACTGGAAGAGCTTCTCCTCCTTCAAAAATATGATTGTTAAAAATCGATCGTCAACTTGCACCGAAAAACTCTTCAAAAGAGAGATCCAGCCTGTCTATCAACTAGTCCTTGAATTTGAGGACAAAGTACTCATAACAAGAATTGGAGGAAGTGCTAATGTCACTCCGACACATTTGGTTCTCATGGAAGCTCTATCAGCTTTTGAACCGATCAATCTACCAGCCATCATGATCGGACAAATGATCAAAGTAGCGCGCATTAGGGAAGATGAACCCGGTCTTCCCTATGGCTTCTTCCTGACAAAAATACTGGGGCACTTCAACGTAAGAACTGGAAAGGAAACCTTAGGAACATCAAAGAACACACTCTCTATGGCTAATCTAGAAGATTGTGAATGTGTCGCTGAAGGAACGGGTTCCACCATCTCTGTCCTGACTAAAGCCCTAACGGCAGTAAATTACGAAATTGAACAGCTAAAGGCTGAGAATGCTCTCCTGAAGGATCAGCTAAAAGCAAGAGCGGAAGAACTCGGGCACCAAATGCTTCAGGATCAAGGTGAAATTATTGATAGAATTGATGGGATTCTTCACGATCTAAATCATTCCCAGTAACCCGCTCCTAAGCAAACTCTTCCCAGTCTCCGTTCTTCCTTTCCTTTGTTGTCTAGTTCTGTACTGCTATGTGATGGTATGTTTCCCTATCTCCTCCTGTTGTACAATAGTAGTTGATTTAACATATGTATGTACTGTTTGCACTACTATCTGTCACGTGATCACTCTCTGTTCTTGCTAGCTTACTCTAGTTATTTTTTATGATGCCAAAAAGGGGAAGATTGGTTGATGTGTTGGTGATGAAGTGAAATGATGAGAGTATGCTGAAATGAGAAAATAATGTATGTGTGCTGTGATTAAGGGGGAAGACATGTCGAATAATTGTGCTGAAAATTCACAACTGTGGGAAGATATGCTGAGCAAAGGGGAAGAACTGGAAGACTGATATGTGATGATATTGTGGATTTTTTTTTTTTTTGTCTTCCAGTTGAAATTGGTATTATGTTGCTAACATATTGCAGGTACCTTGACAATGATGGTCTGCTTCGCAGGGGGAACATTGGGAAGCTGGTTCTCAGGGAGAACATCGTCTATAAGTTTGTCATCATTAAAAATGGAGAAATTGATAAGCTCAAGTGCATTCGTGTTTTGATGATTGTCAAACTGATTCAGAACCACATAGAGACCTGGTCTGTGATCTGTTGTTTGTGCACCTTGCACGGTAAGCAAAGACAGCTGTAAAGCTGAGCTACTCACTGCACAAGTACAATAGTTGAGCTGGCCCATGCTTTAGGTCAAATATTGAATGAGTGGTCTCTATCTATCCCACATGTTTCCCACTATATATACAACATGTTGCAACATATTGTGTATCACTTGGAAAACCTAAAAATCACTCAAAAGGTGCAGCCGTCACAAGACACTCCAAGTGTTCAACATAGCTAATCACAAACTGAAGGATCTTCTACAACACCGAAGATGATTTATTCTCTTAGTTTGCTTTAAGTTTTGTTTATGTGCTTTAACTAATGTATGTGTGCAGTGATTAAGGGGGAAGACATGTCGAATAATTGTGCTGAAAATTCACAACTGTGGGAAGATATGCTGAGCAAAGGGGAAGAACTGGAAGACTGATATGTGATGATATTGTGGATTTTTTTTTTTGTCTTCCAGTTGAAATTGGTATTATGTTGCTAACATATTGCAGGTACCTTGACAATGATGGTCTGCTTCGCAGGGGGAACATTGGGAAGCTGGTTCTCAGGGAGAACATCGTCTATAAGTTTGTCATCATTAAAAATGGAGAAATTGATAAGCTCAAGTGCATTCGTGTTTTGATGATTGTCAAACTGATTCAGAACCACATAGAGACCTGGTCTGTGATCTGTTGTTTGTGCACCTTGCACGGTAAGCAAAGACAGCTGTAAAGCTGAGCTACTCACTGCACAAGTACAACAGTTGAGCTGGCCCATGCTTTAGGTCAAATATTGAATGAGTGGTCTCTATCTATCCCACATGTTTCCCACTATATATACAACATGTTGCAACATATTGTGTATCACTTGGAAAACCTAAAAATCACTCAAAAGGTGCAGCCGTCACAAGACACTCCAAGTGTTCAACATAGCTAATCACAAACTGAAGGATCTTCTACAACACCGAAGATGATTTATTCTCTTAGTTTGCTTTAAGTTTTGTTTATGTGCTTTAACTTGTAAACCTACTCTTCTCTTATAAGAAGCAGTTGTAGGTAGTTGTTAGGCAGTTTACCTTTCAATCTATTAAGTGGTACCCTTGGCTAGTGTGTAGTCTAAGATGTATTAGTTGGGTTGGCTGGAGGTAGTCAACCTTAGTTTCCTTGGCTAGAGTTAGCCAAGTGGAGGTGTTTGCAATAGGTGTATTGCAAAGGTTGAAGGACTACGAGAGTTAGTTTCTAGGTTGCTATTGTAAGGGTTGAGGGATTATGGGAGTTAGTTCCTAGCTTACAATAGGTTGTAATTTGAAGTTGCTCGTGTAGTGTAGTTGAAAACCTACTGGGGTAGGTCGTGGTTTTTAATCCCTTGAGCAAAGAATTTTCCACGGTAAAAATAGTGTCTTCTTTACTTACTGCATTGCACAAGGGAACTGGTACACAACCAGGTCCCTCATACATTATTTGGTGGATGCATAGCCTGCAATAGTTACAATTTCCAGAACATTATTTTTTCTTTTAATGGCTCTGCATTCCATCATATAGTGGCCTATTTTTCTACAGTGCCTACAATATTTAGGAACACCCCCATATTCAAGTTTTTTATGGTAACCTCTGAGGGGTGAATCTTCGTCCTCTAATCCAACCCAAACTTGTTCAGGCAAAGGTTCCAATAGGTTGACCTTAATTCTAATTTTAGCCATGTTGGGTCTAGTACGACTACTTGTAGCATTATCAAGAGCAAGAGGAGTACCTATTGACCTGAGCAATTGTTTGACGTAGTGCCAAGTGTGGAGATAAAATGGTAGCTCTGAAAGTAACACCCATGCGAGAGCAACAGGGAGGTCCTTTTCCGATTGAAATTCGACAACCATTTCTGCGAACACATTTGATTCCCCTCAATTTCAATAACTCATCCGAACCACACATTCCTGAAATCGCCTTCATTGTTGAGATCAATGAAGACATTGTAATTTTCAAATACACCGATTTTAGAAGAACCATTGATACACCATTTAACTCCGCCTGTGTGAGCTCGCTCACATTGCCGGTCCCAAGCCCGGATAAAGGAGGAGGGTTGCCGAGGGTCAATCGGAAACAGCCTCCCTACCCAGGTAGGGGTAAGGCTGCGTACATCTTACCCTCCCCAGACCCCACTATTGTGGGATTACACTGGGTAGTGACCAAGCCAAACCAAGCCATTGATACACCATTTCTTTGAACTGAGCGAATTCTTTCAATTTGAGGTCAAGCGAGAATCTACCAACAATAGTATATCGACATTCCTCCGCCATGATTCCATAATAGTCCTTCGCCTTGAATATCACCACTGGTATTCCATTGTGGGTGCTTTCCTTACAATGACAGATTCTTTTGCAGTGCAATTTGAATTTAGGGTTGAAGTGCTTGGGGTAGTGATTGAGTTAGCATAATTCATTTTGTTTGTAATTCCTTCCGGTGGGGCTGTCGCAACATCCACCGGAGGAGAATCCTCCACCGGACGCGTCGGAACCACGCCTACCGACAGCTCCAGCATGCTGGAGCGTGTAGTTCACTCTCTCATAAAGTAGCCGTTAGGAAAGCCGTTAGAGGAGAGAGAAGAGAAAAAAATTCAAGTTATTTCTGAGTGGGGGGGGGGGGATGAATAACATTAGATCATCAACATAACAAAGATGGTTAATTTGTGATCCCTTACAGCTAGTAGTAAATCCATTATAACTGCTCTGGTTATTAAGTTGATTGAGGGCTCTAGTAAGGGCTTCTGCAGCTATGATAAAGAAAGTAGCAAACAAAGGGTCCCCTTATTTCACCCCCTAGAGGAGTTAAAGAAGCCTACCTTTACCATTTATGATGACTAAATACTAATTGTTTGACAAGAATTTGTAGGTAAAATCAACCACTATTTATGAAAAACCCAAGTTGACTCATGACTGTTATAAGGAAGGTCTAGGAGAGCCTATCATAAGCCGTAGACATATCTAACTTAATGAAGATGTTACCTCCTTTGTTTGGTTCCTTCACATGTATGATTTCTTGGGTTAATAAGACACTTCCAGTTATTACTCTTCCCCCGACAAACCCAGCTTGATTCTCAAAGATGGGCTTGCGTAAAATGGGGGCCATTAGATAGATAAAATCTTTGAAAAGATCTTATTGGTCACACTGCACAGACTAATTGGTTTCAATTATGAGAATTAGATCTATGGAAGAGCTTACTTTAGTTTAGGAAGAGTTACAAATCTACCCCGACATGCACTATTGAAGTAGGCTATAACAAAGTTGCAGACCTCCCTTAATTATCCCATGTGGACTGGAAATAATGTCCATTGAAGCCATCAGGAGGCCAAGCTGCACTGTTAGGATCCCTTCTAGTATGTTATTGTGGTTAAGTTCAGAGTAAGTGTGTGAAGCCATTAGGTATTGAGCCTAGAAGTGTCTATGACCACCTATATAAACCTTTTTATTCTGTAATGTAAGAGTGGAATTTCAATATTACTGAAATAAGCTCAATGTCTATCTCCTGCTTCTATCCAGGTCCATGACATATACCATCGGATAATGAGTATGCATCTCAACTGCACGAGTTACTGTGATTACCCATATACAAAGTTACTTCATCTCACATTCATGTGGTGCTGGTCTTTCAGTACACTTATGAAAGTAGACCAATATGCTTCTATGCATAGATACTTGTCTACTAGATTAACAATGAAAAGCTATCTTTGTTCTGTTGGTTATTTCATGAAAAAATTTGTAGCTATGAATTATTTTAGGGGGAGTGGATACAGTTATTCTCAATGTATTAACACTAAATGCAAGTTTCACAAACTGCAGCTAATCAGAAATCATACAACAGAACCAAGTCCCTAGTAATAAGCCAAGCAATTAGCCCATAAACATCATCCATAATCCACATTAAACGGCCACAATCTCTTAATTAGACCAGCTAGCCTCATTCTATAATCCACACATTTTCCCCGCCCAGTGAGCTCACACAAAACAGTCATTAAACAAACTGAGTAACATAATAACAAACAAAAATGAAGCATGAACTCTCGGACTATGAGCTCATCCTACTATTTAGATTTGAACTTCACTGACTAAGTAGAACTTATTTACACTACATTTTTAGTATCTATACTACCACATTATAAAGGTCAAACTAACAAGTAAGATGCAAAATTGGTAGGTGAAAAAACTATTTACCCCACAGATCTCATTAATTAATCCACATAAACAAAACACGAAACTAATTAAAGTTCCGAAAAATTTCATTAATTAGAGAATTATACTCAAATTTACAGATACAGACCTGGTGTTTGAGTATTCATAGAGCTTTCCAGTACTGGAGAAGATGATGACTCCAACTTCTGCATCGCACAGGATCGCTAACTCCTTTGCCTTCTTCAACAATCCGTTTCTCCTCTTCGAAAACGTCACTTGTCTACTCGTGGAATTGTCGATCCTCCTTATCACTATCTTTCCTCTCCCCATCTCTCTCTACAAATACACACAGTTAGGTACAAAATACAATAATTACACACCGATACATACACAAATATGCGTTCTACTTATTCGATTTCTCATATAGGTGAACACATAAAATCGAAAATATATATATATATATATATATGGAATTGCAGACTTACCAGAGAATTAAAATTGAATTCGCGATAAAATCAGTGTTTGGATGTGAGGGAATTTTCCGAGAAAAAAGGAAGAGAAAATTTTTTGCGGTTGATGGAGACAAAAGGAGACTTCACAAATCGTCGTTTTGGGTCATTGTTCTGATTGAATTTGGCTATATAAGGAAAGTGTTTCTATATATGAAAAATGGTGAAGCTCGTTGGGGTGGGTGGGTGAAAACGTGGGTGCGGGGGCATTAGGGCGTCTGCAAAAAACACTACTATCGTTGGTTTTATAAAAACCGACAGTGGTTTTGTGTGCCTTTATGACACGTGGTGGATTTTTATTGGGCAGGTGGTTTATTAATAGGTCAGACTCGTACGAAAAGTTTCATCATTCGTATAGATTGCTGACGCGTGGCTGCCTTGGAATTTAATATTAACTTCCCACTTTAGGAAATTACCTTTTCGAACTAGAAGTTACTTACTGACGGATTTGCCCTTTCTGGATTTGGGTGCCGAATTTACCCCTTTGGAGCTAATAGTGGAATGACTCAGTGACCACTCTATAAATTGCCTATATATTTCTTATCTTAGCTAATTTCTATTTTGAGTGTGTGTATATATAGTGCAGATCTAGATTGCTTATTATGGGTCCTGTAGGAACTCACAATATTTTATTTGAACTCAATGTATATATATTGTTAAAATCATGTGACGCATCTGAAGAATTATGGGCTAAAAAACTGACATACTTTTAAGTGCGTAAATTTATGAAGAAGAAGTGTATATGACACCTTAGGAAAACCCCAATTAGAAAGAGGGAAAAGTCAAAGTGTTATTAAGAGCACAAGTTCACATAGTACGTGAAAAAAACTCATGCAAAGTATTGTTCATTTTGGCTTTACAGATCTCACGAATTATCACTTGGGCTATGTCATCATTAAGCTTGAAATCGTGCATAGCATGTAACTTGTGCCCTATCTCATACAGCACTTGACTTTTCCCTCTCTTTTTTATTTGAGATTTGTGTAAGATGTCATATGCACTTTTTTAGGTTGTTGAGTTGGACTCCCATAGTATGATGGTGGGGCAAACCTCAGTGAGAATGTTGAGTCCCTAATAGGTGTATGTAATGTCTGTAACAGAGGGCGGGCTGATGAGGGCGTCCAAAGTGAAAGACTGACAGACTTCTAGGTTGACAAGTTTCTAAAGAATATATTCAAATCTCACATCGGAAACAGAGGGAAAATCCAAATGCCAAATGATATATAAGACAAAGCATAGGTTCACATAGCACGCACATTTTTTATTTGATGCTGGCTTAAACCAATAGAAAATCCTTGTAATTTGTTGAGTCAAAGAAAACAAAATATGTCATGGCTGAGTTTTTGTTGAATCTTAGGCCCATCTAACTGATCGAGGGATAGACGAGTATAGTGAAAAGACAAAAGGAAAGTTCCGGCAAGAGCTATCTTATTTTGGTCATTAAGATAGGTAAAATCCTATTTAAAAGGTAAAGGATGTACTGTATGCCAAATTTAAAAGGTTAAAGCTTTTACTTTGAACTTCTTTGATAATGTACTTAATAGACACGTCCTTTTCGATGAGATATATTTTCCTCTTTTGAGAATAAGTATCTTACTTTGGTCATTTATCATATTAGCAAAGTTTTAATCAAGAAAGGTACTACATGAGGAAGGGGATATATTAAGAAACAATTCGGGGATTTGGACTTTTTTGTTCCTTTAACCAAAATGTCATAAATGGGGCCGTTGGATGAGCAAGTGGTGGAAGCTCACGTGTCAACTGTCCAACTTGTAAATATTCTGCATAGTACTGTCCTTAAAATGGCTTCTGTTTTTAGATTTCAACATTACAACTTACCAAACAAGGAAGTCTTACTCCATGCCTGCAACTTCTGACTTCAATGGTAAATGTCCTTTCTTTGTCTCCCTTTTCCTATCCTTTCTTTATCTCATACTCAAAGTGGAATCGAAGAAAAAGAGAAAATAAGAGGACAAAAATGGAAAGAACAAAAGCATCACTCTAGAAAACATATAGTGGATACAAATAGTATAGATTATTTCGTACAACCAACAGAGAATACCTATTAATTTAATTTTACACAGCTCGATGGAACATGTTATGTGAAAGTAAAGAATATTCGGTTAGAAATAATATATCCTTTTATATGTTGACGATTGATAAAAATAATATTGAGTCAGCAATAATGTCATTGCGGATAGTTAAGTTATGAAAGCATAAAATTGTTACTAACATCATTATTGTTATTTATTGTGTCAATTCTTGGTGTAAAATAGTATGATGAGTAGTAAATTTAACGTAATTGACGAGGTGTAGAGATCAGATTTCACGTGAAAGTCATCCTTTCCATAGTCAAACTATTGTAAATAACCTTTTTGCCATCAATTCGTCAAAATAAAACATATTTACGCAGTGTAATTGAAATTCTGAAAACTCTTGCACAAGGTGAGGAACAAGTATATGCCTCTAACACAATTTTAAACTAATTAGAAATATGAAGTATTATTTCTGGAAGCAAGTTTTAATATAATGGTTGTATATCATCACATTTTCAATAAGCATAATTCTTGATGTTGGTTGATTCAAACAATATAATGAGAAAAAATTATAGAAACAAAATAAAATGAACACTAGCCAAGAAAGTTAAATTGATTGCAAAATATTTTTTACCCATCTACCAAGCACTAAAAATGCAAGAAAATAACTTCTTCTTTTTGTTGTATGGAAAAAATGCTCTGATAATAATTACTTCAATTTATTAATTTGTCATGAAAGAAGAAAAATCTACCTCTGAGTTCTATTCTGATATATTAATTACCAAACATCGTGAAACTTAAGTTACTCTTTGGGACCAGACGCCCGACCAGGTAGCAAACTAAAAGAGAGCCAAAATTAAAAGGGGCTCTGTTAGATAGTTTGTAATATAAGAGGTCTTAAATTGAATAGACACATTTGTTCATGAAAGAGCATAACTATTCTGAAAAGTCATCTCACAAATGCTATAAACATAAGGACACTCTTGAAGTAGCATATAGGTTAATCTGCAAGTATAAACATAGATTTTGTTGTATTCTGAAGAGAATTGCTTGTATTTTTCCCAATACGTATACGAGCAATATCTTCCTAAGGAAAGTCAATTTATCCACGCCTCAAAGCCATTGATTTCCTATTTTTCTAACAGCCTCTTCATGCATGAAAGCTCCACCAAATGCCCTAAGAGGGACTCATCTACAAACGTTAATTTAATTACGGAGAAGGGCCTAAAATACCCTTGAACTATTGGAATTGGTGCAAAAATACCCTCCTTCCACCTTTGAGCCCCCAAATACCCCTGTCATCCACTTTTGAGCCCCCAAATACCCCTGTCATCCACCTATGGGGTCTACTATACCCTTATTTCTAACAGCCCCATGTTGACACCCAATTTTATCCATCCTTTCGTCCAATTTACATCGTTAAGCTTCTATTTTATTAGATTATTAATTATATTTTTTTTATCACAACTTGTAATCAAATTTCTTGATGATCTCTATTACTATTATTACTTTTATTATTACTATTACTACTACAACAACAACAACAACAACAACTACTACTACTACTACTACTACTACTACTATTATTATTATTATTATTATTATTAATCTTGAACTTGGACATATTTTTCAAATATTCTGGTCCAAACTTCTGTCATTTTGTTCTTGGCATATTAGATGAAAATAGGAAAGTTTCGATTTTGCAATTAAGGCGGATATTAAGCTATGATTTTATGATTACTAGTTAGAAATTAAGGTGAATGAATTAAGGAAAGAAAGTGGAATTGAAAAGAGAAGAGAAGAGAAAATCAAACTAGAATAAATGAAGGAACATAAACGGCACAAAGAAAGGGATTTTGTAGCCGTGGAATTTCAACGAGAATCGGGGAATGTTTGATTTTAAGGAAATTTAGAGATGACGGGGTCTTAGGAATTTTGAGTAAATAACAATGAGTTATGGATATTTTGTTTTGGGGGTAACCTGATGCCTTTGGGGATTTTTAGTTGGAAAGGGATTATGGGCTGGGTAGAAACTTTAGAAAATGGGTGAAAATTTTTATTTGGTTTATTTGGGGAATATAGTAATTTCAAATAGATTTTCTCGATTTTCATAATGATAATAAAAGTAGAGGGACAAAATATTTTGGTAAATAGTTTTATCACTTGTAATAGTAAAGTAATCATAGAAACATAACAACAAATATAAGTGTGACGCTAATACAAAAAAATATGTTTAAATAAATATTTATAGAGAATACGAATAGGATTAACACTGCAATTAAGCCAGAAGGAGAATAAATGCATGAGTGATTTTTTTTCTAGTAAAACGAAAAGGTAGTAGTAATAATAATAACAATAATAATAATAATAATAATAATAATAATAGTAATAGAGATTATCAAGAAATTTAACTATAGGTTGTGATAAAAAAAAATATAATTCATATTCTAATAAAATAGAAGCTTAACGATGTAAATTGGACGAAAGGATGGACAAAATTGGGCGTCAACATGGGACTGTTAGAAATAAGGGTATATTAGACCCCATAGGTGGATGTCAGGGGTATTTGGGGGCTCAAAGGTGAATGATAAGGGTATTTGGGGGCTCAAAGGTGGATGAAGGGTATTTTTGCACCAATTCCAATAGTTCGAGGGTATTTTAGGCCCTTCTCCGATTTAATTATAACCAATATAACAGGCTTTGTTACATATAACAAATCAAAGTGCTAATTCATGTGATTATGGAATAACCCTTTATGTAAATATATCTGATTTTAGCATTAATGTAAACCCATCTTATTAGTATTTCAGCATGAATAGAATGCGAAGTCGGATATTTCAGCATGTAGAGTTCTAATCGTAGTACTAATTAAATCCTATCTGTTCTAACTTCTCTTACTATATTCCCGCGGGCCATCACTAAATAATGAAAGAAAACAATAAACTACAGGGTGTTGCCACAATTATATATATATATATATATATATATATATATATATACTCTAACTAACAAATTTAATCTAGAAAAAGTACCTACAAAGACGGAAATAGAAAAGTTAGTTAAAGTTATTACGGAAAAAC
Source organism: Lycium barbarum (assembly GCF_019175385.1). Classification (NCBI taxonomy): domain Eukaryota; kingdom Viridiplantae; phylum Streptophyta; class Magnoliopsida; order Solanales; family Solanaceae; genus Lycium; species Lycium barbarum. The sequence continues at coordinate 141,159,355 of NC_083338.1, read as the reverse complement.
CAAAAGAAATAGAACTAAAGACAACCCAAATAGTCTCTAAAATAATGTGACAGGTAGAAGTTTTAACTAGTGACATTAAAGAATTAAAAAAGACAATAGAGAACTAAAAGAAATCACTCTTTCATGAGTAGACCAACCTTAGCTCAAGAAGAAGCCTCAAAATTAATAGAAAAGTCTATACCCTTACCAGCAGACTATAAAGATTATATACCTAACGCTAAATCGGATCAAATAGCACTACAACAAAATATTACGATAATTTCATTAATATTAGAAATAATAAAGAAAATAGAAATAATAGGGCCAAGGTTAGAATTAATAAGTGAACGCTTACGGTTGTTAAGTGAACAAAAAGAGAAAAATAAAGAGACCTCTAAAAATAAAGAAGTTGAAGAATTAATAGACCAATTAAAAAAGGTAGAAATAACACCTCAAAAAGAAAAAGTCAAAATAACTAGAAAAACGCAAAAATGGACCTTCTTTCAACTAGATCAAGAAACGAAGGAGAAAGACAAGAAAGAGCAAGAGTAAGTTTTTCAGACAATAGAATAGGTAATAATTTCTTATCAAGAATTTTAAGTAGAAGAACGTCAGAAGAAAATAACCAACAACTAAGTGAGGTAATAGATGTAAACCGAGACATACAGATTTTCCAACAAAATCAATTAAAACTACCAAATCCAAAGATTTTATACAACATAGGACAGTTCTCAAGAACAACACAATTATATAGACATTATAGAGAAGAGCAGTTGTCAACCATAGAAACTAAAGTTACTACTATAAATCTAATAAATCCAGAAGCCTTAAGACAAATAAAAAATACGGGAAGGACGTTAATGCATATAGGATTAATAGTAATAGGATTAAAAGGATTAACTAGAAAAAATTTAGGAACTAATGTCCTAATAGTAATTTACGACGATAGATGGTCAGACATGAAGAAGTCAATAATCGGAATAACAGAAGTAGATATGACAAATAATGGAGGAATTTTTTATATTAGCCCAGAATTTATAATGAATCTAATAGAATTTGGAAGACATATAAAATTAGGAATACAGACTAAAGGATACGAAGAAATGTGTAATGGCAATAATTTATTAATGTGCGTGGGATTTTTAGGAAAAATGATTAATAATAGTAATACCAAGTTTAAAATTAAAGTAGAAGATGTCGTAGAATTAATGGGAAATAGAGAAATAAATTTAATTAAACCCATAAAAATAAATCCTGAAGAATATGGAGGGTTAAAATGGAAATTAGAAGACTTTAGTAGAAAGAAGATTCTACAGCCAGAGTCACACCTAATGTACACTAATTCTAAAGGAGAGACATCTATAAGATTTACCAATTACAATTATACACCACAAAGAGACATAGAAGAAGAAAGTACTCTAGATGAAAATGAAACTACTGAGTCAACCCTTATGAACATAGAATTAATACAAGTAGAATTTGAAGTAGACATAGCTATAAAAGAAGCAAAAAGACTTTATAAAGAAAGTAAAAATATAAGTTTTAGATGTAAAGGATGTAAGTTAGGAGATCTAATAATACAAGAAACTATAAGTCACTTTAAATTGTGTGAAGCTAGAACTGATAATTGGGGATATATAGTAGAACATATATACCAAAAGAAATCAGACGCTTTCGATAAAATATTAGAAGATATAAAAGATAGTGATCAAGAAATAGAATTAGACTCAATAATAAGCCAAAAAGAATTAATGGAATCTAGTGCATCTAGTTCTAGTCCATTTCAAAAAGAACAACAGGAGAACAATACATAGTAGACACGAGCACAGAAAATGTACCTGAAGAAGAGTTTTTAGAACAGCAGGAGAACCTATAGACAATATAAAATTATCAGGAAAAAGAATGCCTATAGAAGAACCTAGGTAATAAAGGAAAGATATTAAATATAGCAGTTCATGATCCACAAAGATAGAATTCAGTAATAGACCTTTGGAAAGGAATAGTAGTAGCAAACTATATAAAAACTTATAAAGATACAGATGCTGAAACTATGTATAAATACTTAGAGACATTTTTAGGAGAATCAACTAAAGCTCTATGGGAAGCATATAAAGAAGATTTTCCGATGGAATTTCAATACTTAGTATCCATGGGAGCAAATCCATACAATTTTACTAATAAAATACATACTTTAATTACAGGAGAAGATCCAAATAGTGGATTAGTAATACTCCAAAGAAATGCTTTAATTAAATTAGAACAGTTAAGTATATATAAGTAGTTGGTTTCATATTAAAAAAAATTAAATGATTATTTTTATTATTGCACAATTAGTGGAAACGCTTTTGATCAAGAACTAGGAAAGAAATTATTTAATAAACTACCAGGAGCTCTAGGAAGAGAAATAGAAGACAGATGGAATAAAAGAGACGGAGTAGTACAAAATCTTAATTTAAAATGGTCAATAGGACATAGAATACAACATATAATGGATATACTACAAGAAAAATGCACGCATATACAAATACAAAAACAATTAAAACAAAATGAAATGAATTTTTGTAAAAGTGTGGTATACACTACTCAGAGTTACGATAAAGACAATTATAAAAATAAAAATTATAAAAAATATAGAACCCAATATAATAGAAACTACCCTCAATACAATAGAAAGAAATATTATCTTAAAATATTATCTTAGAAAATCATCACCTAGAAAACCCTATTTAGACAGAAATAGACATATAAGAAAATACAGAACAGATAGAAATTATAAAAATAAACTAGAATGCTTTACTTGTGGAAGTGTAGAACACTTAGCAAATACATGTCAAAAAAGAATAAATAATAAGACACGAAATTCACAGCTAATTGAAGACTTTCAAGAAACCTTAATAAATGTAGATGAATATATGTCAGACACAGAAAGTATATATTTCATAATAAGTGTAGATACGGAAGAAAAAATTAAAACAGACTCATCAGACTCAGAAGCAGAAGAATTAATTAATGAAATAGGATTAGAAAAACTAGATCTAGAACCAATTCAAATGGATAATTTGACAAATATATCAGAAGACTGTAGCCACGACTTTGAAAGAAATAAAGGTTTAGATAGTAATGCATGTTTCTCTTGTAAATGGTTTCCTAGTAGAGATAAAAGGGCAAAATGTAAAAATTGCTTTATCGAAGGATGTATCATGTGTATAGAAAAAGAATTTAGGACAAATATACACAAAGAAGAAAGACATAAAAAAATAGAAGACCCTACTATTAGTACAAGAATAATGATATTAGAAACTAGAATGAATGAATTAGAAACCAGGTTATATAAATTAGAAAAAGGAAAACAAAAAGAAGCAGATAGCGAAGATGAAGAAATAGGTTTATCCAATATACAACCGCTAAGAACAATACCAGAAAATTCAACATCGGAATTAATGAGTATAGAAGACCATGGAGCCCTAGTATGTTATGAAGATAAAAAATTAGGAACAATAAAAAATACTTGCAAGAATTAAAATGGATGACTATGAAATAGAGACATTAGCATTAGTAGATTCGGGATGTACTAAATGTATAAATAAACGAATAGTTCCACCAAATTTAAAAAAAGTTCTAGACAAACCAGTTGCAGCCATGCAAATGGATGGAACTCATAATACATATAAACATTATGTTCATAAGGCATACATTAGCTTTATCAACACTTGTTCAGAATTTTATAAACCTAGTTATAAAATGGATAAAATATGGGTAAGAGACTTGAATATAAATATAGACTTTGTCATTGGATTAGACTTTATGTTACATAACAATGGAAGTTGCATGATTAGAAGAGATGGAGTAATTTTTCTAAAAAATATTACTCATACACCAGTACAACCTCATAAAACTGAAACTAGAATCAGACATAAGAAGATCTCTACTCCAGACCAAATAAACCTGCAAAAGAAAGAAGAGAGTTGTTGTAAGGATTGTCAAAACAGCAATACATGCTGTAAAAGCAAAAGAGACATAAAGAATTTAATTCTAGAAGAAGAAGAAATACTAGACGACGATAATCTAATAGAAAAAAATTATACTTTAGTAGACATAGAAACAGAATTATATAATTTTAAAACAGGGATAGAAAGGATACGAGTAATAAAAAATCAAAAAGATTTAGATAATATAATAAGAATACTGGATGAGACAGAAATTATAGGAGTAAACCTTTAAAACATTGGAAAAATAACAAAATTGTATGTAAATTAAACATAATAAATCCAGAATATATAATTAAAACAGCCTCAATAGAAGCAACTAACCAAGATGTGGAAGACTTTAAAGTACAAATAAAAGAATTATTAAATTTAGGAATAATAAGAAGATCTACTTCTAAGCATAGATCTGCCGCATTTATGGTATGAAATCATAGTGAGATAGTAAGAGGAAAAGCTAGAATGGTAATAAATTACAAAAGACTTAATGATAATACCAGAACAGATGGATATAAGTTACCAGACAAAACAGAACTAATAAATAGAATACAAAGTAAAAATATCTTTAGTAAATTTGATTGTAAATCAGGATATTGGCAAGTACTAATGCATGAAGAAAGTATAGAATGGACTGCATTTACCTGTCCTGAAGGACATTTCGAATGGTTAGTAATGTCATTTGGATTAAAGACAGCTCCACCAATTTTTCAAAGAAAAATGGATAGTATATTTGGAGACTACAAAAGATTTGTCCTAGTATATGTAGACGATATATTAGTATTTAGTAAAGACATGAAAGAACATTTAGGACACCTACAGACAGTATTTAGATTATTTGTCAAAAATGAAATAATAATTAGCAAGAAAAAAATGGAATTATGTAAAAGTCATATAAACTTTTTAGGAGTAGTGCTAAGAGATGGCAAAATAAAATTGCAACCTCATATAGCTAAAAAGGCCTTAGAAATGCCAGATAAATTAGATAATGTTAAAGAATTACAAAAATTCTTAGGAATAGTAAATTATGCTAGAAGTTTTATAAAAGACTTAGGAAAAATAGCGGGACCATTATATTCGAAAACGGGATCAAATGGTCAAAAACACTTTACTACATAAGATATTAGATTAGTACAAAAAATTAAAGAAAAAATAAAAAATATTCCAGACTTAAATATGCCCCTAGAAACAGATTATTTAATTATAGAAACAGATGAAAGCTTCGAAGGATGGGGAGCAGTATTAAAGGCAAAACCAAATAAATATAGCAATAAAAGTGAAGAAAAGATATGTGTTTATCAAAGTGGTAAGTACCGAGAAAAAGGAAATATGAGTAGTATAGACGTTGAAATTTTAGCTGTAATATATGGCTTAAATAGTTTCAGATTATATATATTAAATAAACCAGAAATATTAGTAAGAACAGACTGTGAAGCTATAGTCAAATTCTATCAAAAGATTAATGATAAAAGTAGCAGTAGACGAAGATGGTTAAACTTTATGGATACTATTTCAATTTATAATTTAACATTCGAACATATAAAAGGAAAATATAATAACCTAGCAGACCAATTAAGTAGATTAAAAATCACATCTAACTGATTTTCTATTTGAACAACATGAGACCATCAAGTTCTCAGACAGCAGACAAGGGAAAAGGCATAGCCTCAACCCAAGACATTTACAAATAAAAGGTACTAGGTAACCTTCATTTTAGACCTACATCTGCATTAGACAAAAACGCCTCAGAAAGAATACATTTTGGAAACAATAATTTAGTATTTTTTCCGCCATCTAATTTAACTTTTAAGGTATTACCAGAATATGTAATAGACAAACAACAGACACGTTTAATAGACAATTTGTGGATATCACATAACAAAAAAGACTCTAGTCATTTTGTAGCCACTCTAAATGCACTTTGTCAGTATTATACAGACAAAAATCTAGATAAGAAATTTAAATTTTATGTTGTAATCCATGGTAGAACTAATGGTATTTTCCAGACCTGGATAGAAGTTTTAGACTCTATTAAAGATATAAGAAAACCTCTTTTTAAAGGCTTTAATGATTTCACTGAGGCATTAGACTATGTTAGAGAAATGTTGGGTCCAAACTACTATATTTCTCCAGCTCTCAGACAAAATCCAGATAGAACCCCTCAGTACAATACACAAAAAGACACAGACAAGGTGATTTTTTGCGATCACTGCTCTACTATGACTGAGACCGTCAGAAGACTTAACCAGCAGAAAGAGACACTCATCCAAGAAAAAATGAAACTCTTGGAACAAGCAAGACTGTTAGAACAAATACTATAAGCAGTTAAGTTTGAATTAGTACAGTCCCAGAGTTCTCCATCTCAGACAAAAATGGATGAGACGGGTGTGCATTCCCCAATGAATGCAAATAGATCCACTGTATCGGATAAAGATATAGCTAGTCCGGTTCAAACGGTAGCCGGTAAAGACTCATCAAATCCGTTGATAGCTGTCACTTTGCCAAAAAGTGAAGATGAGGGATGTTCATCTCTCCAGACAAGGCGAAGACTACCAAAGACACTAACGCAAGGAACCACTTCTTCAAAGAAAAACATACTTGCAAAAAATAAAAAAAAAATGACAACATAGAAAGTATAGTCAAAGAGACTTTGGAAAAAATTTTCCAAACAAAAGCAGAACAAGACAAGCATATAATTAAGAATCCTAGTCCAGAATTATCTCCAAGTCCAAGGATGTCGCCAGTCCATAGTTCAGATGAAGGAGATATGGTAAAATTTCGAGAACAGTGCATTTCAAGATTCACAGGACCCAAACGACGACGATTCGAGAATGAGTTTTGATTCTATTGCACTACATAATTTAGACACATAAAACAAAAACAAAAAGTTATATATATGTGTGTGTGTGTGTGTAGAAAAAATAATCAGACAAAAGTAGTGGAGGAAATAGTTATGATAAGACAAAAGATGAGAGATTCGTTGAACAAAAGCAACGGCTAGAAGACATTTGCAGAAAAAGAGATCTTTATTAAAAGTAGCTTTAATAAAGCAGCCACAGTAAATGAACAGATCAGCAAACGGACAAGCAAATAAAGTTTTCTTTTGAAAAAGTTCACGTGACAATAGGGCCCAAAGAGCACCCGGCTGAACTTAAAAGATTCTTCAACATTTTGAAATCCGGAGTTGAAGTCCGCTAGACGCCTATAAATAGCAACATTTGTGAAGAAGCAAAGACATCACCAACAAGAGCACCAACCACCTCTCTCTAGAAAACTTCTATATTCCCCTTCTCTTTCATCAAATGCTCCAATCCCTTGCCCGGTCAAAAACCTTTGTAATATAAACTCCTATTGTAAAATAGTATTAAGTTTTTAATACCTACCCCCTAGTGTGAAATAGTTTTTGGGGTTCCCCGAAAGGGAAACCTCTCTCCTTCTTCAAACCATGTAAGTTTATTTACTATGTTTTCTGTACTAATATCCCTATTATGTAAATTATTTTGTGATTGTATGAATATTATGTTTAAGTAATTACTTCCTTGTCATCGTGAACTTGTTATTCTCAGTATATGGTTATTCTCTTAACTTCTTAATAATCTCGATGGATTAACCTGTAAATTCCTAGGTTTTAAAGAAGTCGTTTTATTGTCCAAATGATAAAGGACGATGTTGGTCGTGGTTACCGGGGTGTGGTTAAAGAAGACTGTTATTAAGAACAAAGGTTAAGAGAAAGAGATGAACAGTATAACAAGATTCATGATTGGGCAGAGTCCAGATTAAAAAAAAAAACTAAAATTTTTGGGAGATAGACAGAAAATTAGAAATATAACTACATGATAAGTAGAGATCTTCTTATGTCTGATTCTAGTTTTAGTTTTATGAGCTTGTACTGGTGTATGAGTAATATTTTTTAGAAAAATTACTCCATCTCTTGTAATCATGCAACTTCCATTGTTATGTAACATAAAGTCTAATCCGATGACAAATTCTATATTTATATTCAAGTCTCTTACCCATATTTTATCCATTTTATAACTAGGTTTATAAAATTATGAACAAGTGTTGATAAAGCTAATATATGCCTTATGAACATAATGTTTATATATATTATGAGTTCCATTCATTTGCATAGCTGCAACTGGTTTGTCTAGAATTTTTATTAAATTTGGTGGAACTATTCGTTTATTTATTATACATTTAGTACATCCCGAATCTACTAATGCTAATGTCTCTATTTCATAGTCATCTATTTTAATTCTTGCAAGTATTTTTATTGTTCCTAATTTTTTATCTTCATTGCATACTAGGGCTCCATGGTCTTCTATACTCATTAATTCCGCTGTTGAATCTTCTGGTATTGTTCTTAGCGGTTGTATATTGGATAAACCTATTTCTTCATCTTCGCTATCTGCTTCTTTTTGTTTTCCTTTTTCTAATTTATATAACCTGGTTTCTAATTCATTCATTCTAGTTTCTAATGTCATTATTCTTATACTAATAGTAGGGTCTTCTATTTTTTTATGTCTTTCTTCTTTGTGTATATTTGTCCTAAATTCTTTTTCTATACACATGATACATCCTTCGATAAAGCAATTTTTACATTTTGCCTGGTGCGGTGAGCGTGAATGGGGAGCAGTATTAAAGGCAAAACCAAATAAATATAGCAAACTAACTGGTTATACTGTTCATCTCTTTCTCTTAACCTTTAGTCTGTATTCCTATTTTTATATGTCTTCCAAATTCTACTAGATTCATTATAAAGTCTGGACTAATATAAAAAATTCCTCCATTATTTGTCATATCTACTTCTGTTATTCCGATAATTGACTTCTTCATGTCTGACCATATATATATATATATATAAAGCTAGGCAAAAGATGAGTGATGTGGTGCCTCTTTTTGGCCAAAGATCCTATTTATCTTTTTTCTCGTTTTTTGTCTTTTTCTTCATTATTTTATTTCAAAAAGTCTTCACCATAACTCACACATTTATTTTAATAACTTCTATTTCAATAATATGCATTAAACTTATCCTTTAATTCACACATTTTCATCTCCGTAACTCCTACTCTTAATAATCTCCATTACTCCCATGTCTTTTCAAGTTCATAACCCCCAAACAATAGGTTGCTTATAAATTATGACACCTTATCATAATTTTCTCATAAATTTTCTTTTGGTCACAGGTGAAAAATGGCAAATCCATATTAGAACAAGGAAAACAGGTTCTTTACCTAACGCTTGGTCACTTTTGTTAGATATCATCCAATACTTGGTTATTTTCATTTTACATCCAATGTGTATGTTTAAGTGATTTTTTCTTATTTTCCATTTCATTTTTTCCAAATTTCCTTTTATTTCCATTCCTTTTTATGATCTATTTATTTTATGTTTATTTGATAGAAATGAGAATATTCGGTTGCAAAGGAGGTAAGAGTTGAAAGAAGAAAGAAGAAAGAAAATGGCACCAAATTTGGGGCAGCATATGCTTATACATCGTTATATGTCAAAGACGTTGCTAAAGCATTTGGTTACAACGTTCAGTCGCGTAGATGATAATCACAAGTACGTTCTTTGTTCGATTTTGTTCGGTTAATTTTAGATTTGAGTCTAAGAGAATTGTTTTTATACAGAGGTTCATGAAAATTGTATTTAGAATTTGATAGTTTATTTTTATTTTCGAAAGTGATAGACAAAAAATAATGTTCCACTTTTATAATATGATTTGAAGTATGAAAGTCAAACCTCTTAATTTTCGATGTCAATTCGGACAAAAATATTTCAAAGTCCTTTGAAATAAAATTTACATGTTCATAAACTATATAAAAAAGTACTATAAATCACAATAGAAAGTAAAAATAATATTTATTTTTATTTTATTCTTTTTGTGGAAATGAAAGGGTGGAAAGTAAGTAAAGAAAAAAGCAAACATAAAAAATAAAAAGTAAAGAGGACGTAAAATAATGGAAAAGGGAAAGGGAAAGGGAAAGGGTAAGACAAAAATTAATGCAAAGGTTGGAGAAGAATGATGGGCAGGGGAAGATGAAAAGGAAGGAACAGAAAAAAGAAAAAAAACAAGAAGAATAAAGAAGGGAAAAAAGTAAAGAAAAGTATGAAAACAAGTTGTTAATGAACAAAATGTTGTAATTTTGTATGTGATTTTTCCCCTCTTAAAGAAAATAATCACTACTCTCTATGCAATGTGGCGTCATATGGTGGCAAGAGATCACTTTTTACACAATATATAGTAATATGTATGCAGTAAAATTAGGTGTGTAATTCAAACTTCGATAATGTTGCGGGCATATGTTATTTTTGTATTATCCTTCCTTTTAGATTTTAAATAAGGAAGAATTATGAAACAAAATTATGAAACTGTTAAATTTAAACTCACTATGAAAAGATAAATTCTTAGGTATATATATAAAGTACTAATTATACAACAAAATGTTTTAAAATTTATTACTAATCCGTACATAAAGAAATCAATTTTCTTTAAATTATACAAGACTAACAATGTTTAAGTGATAAAAAAATTAGAGAAAATATAAAATTAAATGTTAATAATAAAATAGACTAAAACTTGAAACTAAACTGTTTAAATTCGAAGGCTAACCTTTTTATATTCATATATAAGAAAAATAATATTTACATCCTTCCTCACTGCGCAAAGCGCGGCCAACTTCACAAGTGAAGTAATAAACACGACACTTTCTAATTGTCCGTACGATTCACTTAAACAACAAATAATTAATACTAGTAAATATGAAAAAGCACTTGAGAGTAGCTGACCATGCCTTCCTGTCCTGAGTTTTTTGCTCCAGAAATCTGTAAGTTTTGAAATAGCCAGCTAGATTAATTCGGCATTACCTGATCAGATATGATTCGTACCTCCCACAAACCAATAACTAAACTTTTTTTTAATTATAAGTTGTCAATCTTTTTTGCTTGTTTCACGTGCCCTTATCTTTGTAGAGAAATACAACAGAAGAAAAGTAAATGGGGGAAACCTTCTGCTAGCCCAAGATCGTTAACTAAGATCGGAAGATTCAACGTAACTAAAGAAGAGAAAGCTTAAAAAGAGGACTTGGTTATGGAAGAAAGGCTTCTTGAATTGAGGGAAGCCAAGGCATCTATTGCTCGATTCTCAGCTACGAAGCACCTTCCCCCGTCTTCTTCTTCTTCAGGAGCTTTCTCGGTTTGAGTCATGTTGCTTTCCTTGGCTCGGCAAAATCTTTTTATATGTCCTACTTCACCACACCGATAATATTTAATAGTCTTCTTACCGTTATTAGAAGACTCCTCCTTCTGTCTTGGCGAGCTTGAACCCTCTTGGAATTGAGAATACGTCATCTCTCTTGAGCCACATTGCTTTTGCCTTACTTTAAGATTCCTTTTGTTAGCTGCAAGAGCATTTCCTTCCCACTCTCTGATCGATACACCAACCATTTGTTTGGCTAGTAACTCCTGTGATGACAATAATTCTCAAACTCCTCAAAGGATGGTTGTTGAGCCCACCACTGGCCCGATCTTGAAATAAAACTCAGAAGCCAATTACGGCTATGACTCTGATACCATGTAGAGAAATTAGCAGAAGAAAACTTAAATTGGGGAGACCTTCTGCTAGCCCAAGATCGTTAACTAAGATCGGAAGATTCAACTAAAGAAGAGGAAGCTTAAAAAGAGGACTTGGTTATGGAAGAAAGGCTTCTTGAATTGGCTTTGACTGACTTGTATTGGGTTAACTTGACTTGATTACAAATGTTCAAGGTCACCCCTATTTATACTTGTCTAGAGATGGTTCTAGATAGAATTACCTAGATATATCTACAAAATATCTAGTTAGTCTTATCTTCTAACACTACTCTAGAGCATCTAGATATTATTCTAGGATCTAGATAATTCTATCCTCTACAAATATCTAAGTGTCTAGAATTTCTAGACATTTCCTAAGTATAAATATCAAAGATATTACGATATAACTTTCTAGAAACTCTTCTAAATATCTATGATATTTATTTTTCTAAAAAAATTAACTTTAATTTTTCACAATCTTTTTGAGAGTGAAAATTGATTCTTTCATTTTGCTTTTCTATGTTTTCACTTCTTAGCTTACAAGAGTACTAACTTCAAAATGATTGAATATATTTATGCTCCCATGTTCTTTGAAAGCAATTGAATGATAGAAGAAAATAGACCAAAGAACGCATAGAAGTCCGATCTAACCATTTCTTTCTCCTTATTCTCGTTTTGTATTGTTCACATAGTTTTTTTTTTTCTTTGGAAATAATTGTTCACATAGTTGAACGTTATAAATTTAATTTATCGTTCACTGTCAATATACACGTGAGCTGGTTCACCTACCGTATGCCTGCAATTTAGATAGTGGTGACATTTTCAATTATTTTGATGCGATTCTCTTATCGCGATTCCACAAAAAGAGAAATTAGATATCCCTATAGTAAACTTGATCTTGACGTTTAGTACTTTAAAATCCTTTTTGCAATCACTTTCACTATTAAACGAAATACATTTGACGAAGCGTAGTTTTATTGTTCTTTTAATAATACATGCTTGTGGTAGTGATGCCTTTGCTCAATTCTTGTTAATAGTCTCCAAAAGTTGATTATAAAACAGATTGTGCGGCCCTCATTTATTTAAAAAGTTTTATATTTGTAAGAATTGGCCTTCAAAGCATCATTGATAATTAAAGAAGTTACATACAGAATGACGATATTTGCAAAAAGCACTTTTGTGCTTCTTAAGCCCAAGGAACTACTTCCTCTGTTCACTTTTGTTTGTCTCTTAAAAATTAATAAATAAAGTATATAATTTATCATAATATTCATATTAATTGATGTATTTAAAAAATAGATTTATAAAATAATTTAAAAATGAGTAATTAATGTTCAAGAAAAAAATTATCTTTCTCTTAATATGTTAAAAAGTAAACAAGTAAAAATAAAAATTTATTTTTAGTATAATCGCCAAATAAAAATGAATATATGGAGTAATTTTTAGTTGGCTGATCCCACGTGAGCAAGATTTGTTGGACCAATATATTCCTTCTTACCACTTAAACCATACAAGGCCTTAAGCGAACATGCATCAAGGGGAGCTAATTATAGTACTAATTAATTAAGGTTCTTTCACCTGAAACTAAATATAATGAACACGTGTCGAACATCAACTAGTTCGTATATAGGCACGCAAGCCAAGACCAAGAAAAGTGTTCCTTTCCCATAACGTACCTTCAACACATTTCCCATAATGTACGTTCCAACACCTTACTTAAAAGTTAAAAGTGTCTTCTTATTTTTTGTTTATCAAGTCACTGTCTCATTGAAAATTATTCTTTAATTATTGGTTAAAGAGACTTCTACTTATTATTTTATTTCTTCGTCTTAAAATAAGTGTGACATTAGCAAAAAAAAAAAATATATATATATATATATATATCTCAAAATAAGTATCATTTTAGGAGGTTAATATAAAAATTGACAAGTATTTTCGATTATGCCCTTAACATTAAAGAGGTAGTCTTTTTTAATATTCCTCAATTCTCAAAAGCATCTAATTAATAGGGATATTTTATTAAATTTCAAATTGTATCTATTGATTTTTTAATGAACGTGATTTTTGTTAAAATGACACTTATTTTGGAACGAATGGAGCATTAAAAGGAGATATATTTTCATGTAGGATGAGGTCCTACTTTCATAGTTAGGAGTGCTATGTCGCCCATGAATTGTTTACTTGCTTCCCAGTATCCTTTATGTGGAAACGAAAATTTTAACCAAATTAAAGGGCACGTATTTTGTAGTTTGTAATTTTTACAAGAGGAAGAGTTCACATTAAATTTGCACACATACACTATTTGTAGGCGGCAAAAATTAGCCCATAAAAAGATAGTTCACTCAAATCATTTAATTTTAGGCGGATTAATGACCCATCAAGTTATGGACTCAACTTAATTTGACTCATCTAGTTTAATCCTTGTAAAAGTCCGACTAATATATATAGTTCAATTTGACCCATGAGAGATCTTGTCCAAATGTTTTTTAAAATAAAAATTGTGTTTGATATGTTATATACAATCAAAACAAAGAAAAAATGAGTTTTATTAGGTACTTAATTAAATTATGAAAAAATCAACAAAGAAATTAAAATTCTTTTTTTTTTTGCGCGGATTGCCCTTCATTTGGGGTGGTCTTTAATTTTTGCCCTTCAAATTGGTAATCTTTAATTTTTACCCCTCGCCTAACACCCCAAGGTTGTGGGTTCGAACCCCAGCTCAGGTAAAAAAAAAATCGCTAGGTAGAATTTCGCAAATCTAGAATTTTATTAGGTACTTAATTAAATTATGAAAAAATCAACAAAGAAATTAAAATTCTTTTTTTTTTTTGCGCGGATTGCCCTTCATTTGGGGTGGTCTTTAATTTTTGCCCTTCAAATTGGTAATCTTTAATTTTTACCCCTCGCCTAACACCCCGAGGTTGTGGGTTCGAACCCCAACTCAAGTAAAAAAAAAATCGCTAGGCAGAATTTCGCAAATCTAGCATTTTAGGTACTTAATTAAATTATGAAAAAATCAACAAAGAAATTAAAATTCTTTTTTTTTTTTTTTGTGCGGATTGCCCTTCATTTGGGGTGGTCTTTAATTTTTGCCCTTCAAATTGGTAATCTTTAATTTTTACCCCTCGCCTAACACCCCGAGGTTGTGGGTTCGAACCCCAACTCAAGTTAAAAAAAAATAAAAAATCGTTAGGCAGAATTTCGCAAATCTACCCAGCAAAATTCTGCCTGAAGGGCAAAATTTAAAGATCACCATTTTGAGGGGTAAAAACTAAAGACCACCCCAGCGAAGGGTAATCCTGCAAATAGCTCATTAAAATTTACTAAGATTGAGTGGGTTCGGTTATGACACGTTTACCCATATCAGCCCAAAAAAATTTCAGCCAAGTAACTTTTGGGCGAGGCAATGTCTCACCCATTTATCAACGCAATTCATTTTCACCCGCACAAATTCAACTCAATCCCCCAGTTGACACCCCAAACTATTTGTTACTGTACGTAAGAGTATACAACAAATTCGTGGTTAAAGACGAGCACTAAAACATCAGTAATTGCACATTAACACAATAACACTCCCTACCTTCACATAGATAACGATATAGGATATATGTTAGTGGCAATGGTACAAATCAGAGATTTCACGTGCAAATAGCAGAACCACTAATTCATATTTTCACTAATTTTATATACGAAGTGTTCACATTATGTAGACACCACAATACTCCCTAATATATTATAGTATGTACAAAATCGAATTGGAGAAGCTCTGATGGCCCCAGTGGTGTATTTTACTACTACTTAGAAGAGGGAGTTTGGTCGTCCCTCTTCGTCCGTCCGTTGATGGGCCCCATTAAAAAAAAAATTGGGCCCTATATTAAACAGGCCCTAAAAAAAAATTGTGTATCCCATATATATTAAAGGGCATTTTACATAAATAGCAAACATTTGGGGTTTAATCAAGCTGCATAGCTAATGTTTCAACATTTACGTTCTGTAGCAAATCAGCCTAGTTCCCACATGTGTATTCAATTTTCTTTTTTTAGCTGTATTTATAAATACAATAATTTTTTTTCCACTGCATTCATAAAATAACTATATGTATTCATAAATTATTTTGTTGTATTCATGAATACAACGAGGAAAAACTGAATACATATACACCAATAATTACACAAATACATCATATTTTTCGGTATGTATACAACAGATACAGACGAAAAATACAGTATAAAACATTCATACACCAAAAAATTAACAAATATGCCATATTTTCCAGTATGTATACAACAAATGCAGGCGAAAAATATTATATACAACATAGATACACTAAAAAATTAATAAAAACGCAAGGGGACAAGTTGGGGTTTTTATTTCAAGCTGAGATTTTTGAGGCCTATTTGGGGTCTTCTAAAAATCTGAACTTTGATAGTTACATGTTTGAAGTATGAGATGGCAGGAGCTCTAGCGGCGGCAGTGGCCGGCGATGGAGCAGTGGGGAGAAGAGGGAGGGAGAGAGATGGGAGGGATGGGTTGGGAGTGAATAGTGTGATAAATATTCTATTTTGTGTGTGTATATATATAGTTACTAAATGTTATTAATACACAAATGTTTGCTATGAGAAATAATTAAGTTAAACTATAGCGATTAAATGTTAATTGATAACGTCCAAATACACTCCTCAAAGAGAAAGTGTACACGGTCGTATGCAATATATTTACCCAACTATGAGTCGGGGTCGATCCCACAGGGAACAATGTGCTAGGCGATTAAGAAAGTAAGGAATTTTTACTAACTAAGCTCTGCCAAACGATAAATGATATTTTGGGTTTTTGAGAAATTTATGACTAATGCGAAAATATATAAACTAACCTAGAAAGCAAGTACATTGATCAATGGCCACAAGCATGGATACAAAGGAAATTACACTCAAGTAACGATCCAATATATTTTATGATATTACAACTAAGAGCGGGTCTATGTTAATAGATAATGATTTCTAAAATCTCATTGAAAGTTTCTCAACCAAATCAATGAATTTCACTCTAAGCTTTCTCAAGCCTTAGAGTGTGATGTTAAACACAATCAATTCAACCTCAAGTTAACTATCCTATCTCTAGCTCAAGTTATTAGATGGGTTTAATGACCCAAATCCTTGCTATCAAACTCTTTTCCTAACTTTCACTTTCTTTCTCAAGCAAAGTAAAAGTGCTTAGGCACAAATAATGTTTGCAACCATTAGGAGATATTTAAGCATGAAGAGTTAATAGAAAAACAATAAACCCACTTCATTAGAAATAAAAATCATTCAATACATAAGCATAACAAGAGATTCAATCCAAACTTTAATCAAGAATATTTTCATAAACAAGATTCAAGTATTGAAATGAAATACTACACACTTAGATATACAATACAAAACAAGAGATTGAAGAAATGAATTAAAGGTTTAAGAAATGCTCAACCAAATCTTCAAATCTTCAACCCCAAAGTGTGGTGTAGATGAACCCTAGCCTCCAAGCTTGCAAAATGGCAAAAGATGAATAAAATTGCTCCCTTCTCTTTCTTTTGTAATTACCTCATTTTTTCAAGTTCCAAAAATGACAAAATATGCCCCAAATTTCAGTTTTTGCAGTTCTGCCCGTTTTTTGCAGTTCTGTCCCGTTTTTGCAAAACTGTCCACTTTTGACAGTTTTGCAAAACTGTGCAGTTTTTGTCCAATTTGGCCTCTTTTTGACTTGGTTTCTTCCGATCACTTCTAAATCACATAAACCTATAAAATGGAAGTAAACGACATTAAATGCACTATTTTTTTAATCAAAACATAGCAACAATCTAAGATTAAAGAAGAAATAAGTTGGTAAAATACCAACTTATCATTAATACCCACTATATGTTTGTTATGTCATGTAGTTTTTCCTATATTAAATAACAACTAATATTTAAAAAAAATTGTGGGCCCCATATTAAATACCAACTAGTATTATAAAAAAAAAAAGTGAACAAAAATTGTGGGCCTCATATTAAATACCAACTAGTATTATAAAAAAAAGTGAATCCCATATTTAAAAAACAAACAATGTTAAAAAAAAAAAACTGGGTCCCATATTAAACGCCATGCGTATTCGTAGCAGACGCTAATATAATAAAGTTTTAGATACGGAGCACAAATTACAATGTTATATCAATCGTGTTTTGAACATAGTACATATAAAAAATAAAATTGGGCCCCATATTAAACAGGCCCATAAAAAAACAAAATTGTAAAAAAAAAACTGTGAGCCCCATATATATTAAACAACAACTAATAATAAAAAAAAATGTGGGTTCCATATTAAACACCATCCAGTATTAAAAAAAAAAAAGGTGGAACCCACAACCCCATATTAACAAAATCAAGTAATATTAAAAAAAAAGTGAATCCCATATTAAAAAAACAAACAATGTTAAAAAAAAAATTGTGGGCCCTATATTAAATACCATGCGTATTCGTAGCAAACACTAATATAATAAAGTTTTAAATACGGAGCACAAACTACAATCCTATATTAATCGTGTTTTGAACATAGTATCCCATATTGACAAAATCAAGCAATATATATATAAAACAAATCCCATATTAAAAAAATAAACAATGTCAAAAAAAAAAAAAAGTGCAGACTTTGTATTCTTAGCAAACACTAATATAATAAAGTTTTAGATACGGAGCACAAATTACAATGTTATATCAATCGTGTTTTGAACATAATATATATAAAATAAAATAAAATAAAAATTGGGCCTCATATTAAACAGGCCCATTAAAAAAAATCGTGGGCCCTATATATATTAAACAACAACTAATATTAAAAAAAATATGGGCCCCATATTAAACACCATCGAGTATTAAAAAAATGTGAAACCCACCACAACTAATGGGAAAAAAAAGTGAACCCCATATTAACAAAATCAAACAATATTAAAAAAAAAAATATGTGGGCCCCATATTAAACACCGTGAGTATTCGTAGCAAACACTAATATAATAAAGTTTTAAATACAGAGCACAAATTACAATGTTATATTAATCGTGTTTTGAACATAGTATCCCACATTGACAAAATCAAGCAATATAGGTATAAAAAAAAATAATGAATCTCACATTGTGGGCCCCATATTAAACACCATCGAGTATTAAAAAAAAAAAGTAGAACCCACCACATCCAAACTCAGGGGAAAAAAAAGTGGGCCTCATATTAACAAAATCAAGCAATATTGAAAAAAAAAAGTGAATCCCATATTTAAAAAACAAAAAATGTTAAAAAAAATGTGGGCCCCATATTAAATACCATGCGTATTCGTAGCAAACACTAATATAATAAAGTTTTAAATACGGAGCACAAACTACAATGTTATATTAATCGTGTTTTGAACATATTATCTCATATTGACAAAATCAAGTTATTATGTTCACTAAATATACTTAAAATATTTATATTTTAAAATAAGATAGAATTTAATGCAAAAGACAGCATGACAAGTAAAATGAGCTAAACCGAGAATATTTACCAATAATTAAAAAATAGTATTTCTTCGTTTAGATAGAAAATCAATTTCTACAACAAGTCTTCTCTTTTAAAAAATATTAATAAATTTGCCGATTTTGTGTTCGTAGCAAACATTAATATAATAAAATTTAGATACGGAGCACAAACTACAATATTATATTAATCATGTTTTAAACATAACATATACTCTCTCGCTCTCTCTTTCTATATATATATATATATATATATATATATATATATATATAATCACTATTCAAAGACAATTACATACACATAAATGCACTATAATCTAAAGTGTTGGTCCCGTGCGCAGCACGGGCAGCCGTCTAGTAATTACGAGAAAATCATTATGCGTCCTTTAAACAGGATAAGACTAGGTCGTCAAAAATACTTATTTAAATGTAGGATCATCAGGTCCACCAAATTGCTAAAGCTAGCCTAATCGGTCTTTTGGATAGTTTATTTATATACGCTATAAAGCTGTAATAAGGATTCCCGTATTCATCCTGTTTCTTTTTACTTATATAGTACACTAAAAATAGATTTTCCCTTAGTCTTTTGTTTTAACAAATCAAGATAGAATTAATTATTTTTTAAAATTTTTTACTCTTATCATGTAACCATTCCAAATTTATTGGAGTACTATTAGTCAAATTTGAATTTGTAAAGAATAGTAATTAGGCAACTATAACAATCCCCGTCTACTTTCAATCGTTGCTTCCAGCGATATAAATAAGATTTAAAAGTGATAGTATTAATTGAGATTAATTATTGTTGATAAGATTAATTTAATAACATAAATATTTAATCAATAATTTCTTAAGAAACATGCAAAATACATATACTAGACAAATAAAAAGGAATGAAGGGAATACCTTTTACTGCTAAGTACGTAAAGAAATAAAACAATTAATTTTTGGATGCATCAAATGTAAGTGTGGACCTCTTGATCATTTAATTTTTAAAATTCTTGAAGTAGGCGAAGACTAGATGAAGAAAACCAATGAAAACACTTGAAATTGGTTAATTAGGCACCGAACAACATATATAAAGCATAAACTAAGACATTTCCTCAATTAGTGTCACTATACATAATACACGTACATACTTTTTCTTCTTGATCTTCTTCTTCTTCTTCTTCTTCTTCTTTTTTTTTTTTTTTTTTTTTTTTTTTTTTTTTTTTTTTTTTTTTGAAATTGAATCAGCTGAGGAAAAGCATAGAGTATCCAGGAGAACGCAAGGAGTTCGTTGTCAGGATAATACTAATATTATGAGGAGCAATTTTATAGTTAGTTGGGATATCCAAGAGACTAAAGACCATGCATATTATATTTAAATTATCTACTTGTATTTCTTACGGACTAAAATCAATTGTGGCGTTGTTTTACTCAAACCATTCTAATAATTTACAAACGCAATTAAAGTCCACTTATTAATTTGGACTATACATACATTGTGAATTGATTAGTGTAATTAGCAATAGTGTTCTAGGCCTGTGATGGGCGCGCGTTACTAGAGTTATGATAAGAATTTACTCATACCGAATATTTACACTAAAGTTAAATTTGCTTAGTCTGATCCATGTTAGGTTAGATATCTGATAGTATGATATATAGAGAAACATGCATCTACAACTTGTCCTATTGGGGCAATTGTAAATTGGGGGTATATCCATAACCATAAATAAGGTTACTAGTAGTCATCATCATCACGAATCATGTTACTTCTCTAAATTAAGAAAGTTAATCATGGGGTACCCTATAAAGTACTATTCTTTTGATTGTTAATTATTAATAATAATACTCATTTTCGTATAAAAAATGTCTACTGTATGGCTGACTACCTGCAAGTGGACGTATGCCGATGATGCAAATAATGCAACTTGATTGATCAAAATTGAGCTAGAAGCCAAGAAGGAGATATGCATATAGGAGTACAAATTTTATGTATTGATAGTACAATACACAAATGCACAATCTGCATGTTTTTATGATAAATATTAATAGACAATTTGATAAAATGATATTCTAATTAACTTCCTAATTGTCACCACATGTAAAACTATACTAATATTATAAAATAAAAACATTAAGCTGTCAGTATATAAAACTTAAATGAAGCTTGGCTATCGTCATTTTGGATTTTAAGTCAGTGTACTGATTGTATCAGCCTATATGAGAAAAGTGTGTCCATAAATTTAAATTAACGGTGAAAGCAGAGGAGTAAACAAAAGGGGAGCTTGGGGGCTGTCAGGGAAATCCTCGAGGATTTAAGTTATGTGCATTGTAAGTCACCAAATAAATATCTTTTGTAATATTAACACAATTTGATTGAATAGAGAAGGTTCTATTCTATTAGGCTTGATATAAGAAACTAGTGATGTAGTCTGCGCTTCACACGGTAAGTAGAACATTTAGTGACATCGTCATATTAATAATTTGGCAAAACAGAGAATAACTCCTTTTTTTTTGCCTATGCCAATATTTCTCTCTCTAAAAATAAAAACTTTCAACGTAACGGTCACTGACGGTCGAATTCTCCAAGCTTAATGGGGACGCCGGCCGGTAATTTTCCGGCGCGTCCAATTGAAAATCACGATCTACCTTCCGATACGACTACTCAGGCTGCTGGAATTGGAACAAAGCTCAATTTTTCTAGTGCAATTACATCTGCCCCAAAACCCAACCCTAATTTGAAAAAATTGAGGGATCCAAATGTCAAAACCAGAACGACTATGCACAATGGTGTTCATGCGGTGATTTTCAAAGCAAAGGATTGCAATGGAGTAATGGCGGAAGAATGCAAATATACCTTAATAGGAAAGTTTTTGAAGATTCGTCCCAACATTGAGCGTATCAGTTCGTGCTTTGCGGAGAAGATTTCTATAAAAAACATTCCTAAGATTGGTACGTATGACTTCCGAACTGTTTTTATTGAGGTATCAAATGAAGAAGATTGTCCAACTATTTCATTTAGGAGATCTATAAAGATAGATGGCATGATTATGCGGTTACAGAAGTGGAATCCGAATTTCAAACCGGAAGAGGACTCACCAATAGTACCAGTTGGGTATTATTACCAGGTGTCCCATTTCATTGCCACCCCTGGAACTATGTTAAACAGATATTGAGTCCTGTGGCATTCCCCTATCCCCCGACCTTGCTACTGAGAATAGAACCAGACCCAGCATGGCTAAAGTGAGGGTCGAGCCTGATCTCACTAAACCCAGGTTGAATCAGATATGGGTGGGACAGGAAGATGAATCCGGTCCATTAAAGAGGGTTTTTCAGAAGCTTGAATATGAGGGTGTCCCTAAGTATTGTAGACGTTGCAAAATTTTATGACACTCAATACCTCAATGCAGAGTGGTGGAAAGGGAAAAACTGGAAAAACTAAGAGGAAAATTTAAGAAAAAAGAGTCAGGAACTGATCAGACCAACAACAATGATAAGAACATTTTCAAGGAGGTCGAGAGTACTACTAAAGAGCAGGGCAAAGAAAGGAAATAGACAAAGAATGATACTCCTATTACTCAGGAGAATACTAATAAAGCCAGAGAGAATAAACATGATCAACAACTGGGGCAAGATAGTAACAAGAATCAGACTAGGAAACAACAAAAACATGCTGAACAGGTTAGTATCATTGTTGAACAACAACAGATTTAGTATCAAGGAAATCAAGAAGAAAAGGAAAAAGCCTAAGAAAAAAAAAGAATCTTGATGCCAAAATTAAAGCCTCAAGAAAATGTTATTTCCAAGTCCAAAAAGAAGAAGCATATAACAGAGGAATATGAACAAAGGCAAGATCAAAGCTCTAAGGCACAATATGGAAATGAGGAAAATAAAGGGATATAATTTTCTCTAAGCAACTCTGTCAACATCCCTGAACAAGAAGAGAAGCCAGATCCATATGAAAAAAATTCAATCCTACAATGGAGAAGAAAGGAAAGAAATGAGTGGTCAATTGTTCATAGACATGGGGCCTCTGAAACTGGTAAAGGAGAAGCATAGACATGACACAGTTACTGAGGTGGATAGCAAGGTTGAAGAATCAGTGGGAGCACATGACAAAAACAGAAAAGAAGAAGTAGTTTCAACTATTATTAAACAGAAAGGGGGAATTGCTACCTTAAGGGATCCTGGAGATGCACTGACCAAGGAGGTTGACAAGATTACCAAGGGACAAGGATTATTTCCCAGAGGAGATAAGCAGAAAAAACAAAAGAAAAACAGTGGTCAAACTGAGATGAGTCAATCAGGGCTGCTGGAAAACAAAATCATTGACAAAAGCTCAATCCCCAAAAAACTCCAATGATTAGAGCAATCATATGGAATATTAGGGGTATGAGATCCAAAGGAGCTTTTGACAGGTTGCTTAGACTTGTTAAACTTCATTACTCTGCAGGAGCCTTTTTTACTTTCTACTAAAATGGAGGAATTCAGGGCTCTGATAGGCTTTGATAATGCTATTTCAAATATCAACAACAGGATATGGTGCTTCTGGGACAATACTCTCACCTGTGACCTCATCCACCATCACAAACAACAAATGACTT
Source organism: Lycium barbarum (assembly GCF_019175385.1). Classification (NCBI taxonomy): domain Eukaryota; kingdom Viridiplantae; phylum Streptophyta; class Magnoliopsida; order Solanales; family Solanaceae; genus Lycium; species Lycium barbarum. The sequence continues at coordinate 141,135,719 of NC_083338.1, read as the reverse complement.
TCAAAGTAGATATTGTTGGAGACACAGAACCTTGTTGGTTAACTGTAGTTTATGCTAGTACTAATTCCAACAGAATGAGGAAACTATGGAGAAGCCTAAGAAAAGTTCATAGTCTATTCAATGGACTATGGCCTAGCTTTGGAGACTTCAATGTTATTCTAGATGCTGATGAAAAGAAAGGGGGAAGACCTCATACTCTTGCAAAAAGCTTGGATTTTATGGAGTGTATGGAGGAATGTAACTTGATGGATACTAATTTCACTGGCAACAAATTTACTTGGTGCAATGGAAGAAGTAGAAGATGGAGAATCAGTAAAAGGCTAGAAAGAGTAATAACTAATGATGATTGGTTTGACAAGTTTCCTCAAAAGAGGATAGATCATTTTCCTAAAACTGGTTCAGATCACAATTTCATGTTGCTTCAAAGCAGTTCTGAAACCCCTAACATCATTAGATATTTCAGATACTTAAATTTTTGGGTTGATCAGAAAGGTTATTATGAAATTATCAAAGAGGAATGGGAACAAGAAATTCATGGTAATCCTATGTGGAGGCTGCAGAACAAACTCAAAAACCTCTCTAAAGCTCTCACCAAATGGTCTAGGGAGAGCATTGGGGATGTGTTTGCTATAGTCTAAGAAATTGAGGAGAAGGGAAAGTGAAAGGAAGATGTGAATGAGGAGGATGAATCTGAGACGAACAGAATTGAAATGCATAAAGCCCAAGCTAAGTATATCAAGTGGCTGAAAACTCAAAACTTTATATTAAGACAGAAGGCCAGGATTAAATGGGTAGAAGAAGGGGACACTAATTCTAAATACTTTTACAGTGTTATCAAGGGCAAGAGAAGAAGAGCTCAAATATTAAGAATCAATAATGCTCAAGGAACTGGATGGACAGAACTGAGGACATTACTCATGAAGCAGTGGAGCACTTCAATAACATTTTCACTCAGCCTGAGAAAAATAATAACTTGAGGTTTCTAGATTATCTAGAATGCACAGTCACTGATCATGATAATGAAATGCACCAACAAGTTCCTACTGAAGAAGAAATTAGGGATGCTATCTTTTCCATGGATCCCAATAGTTTAGCTGGTCCGGATGGTTTAATGGCCATTTTTATCAGAACTCATGGGATATCATTAAGGTTGACATCATTGATTCTGTTAGAGCTTTCTTTACTGGTGCCAATCTTACAAAAATACTTTACTCATGCTTGTTTGGTACTCATCCCCAAAGTGAAGGCTCTTAAACAATTCAGTGAACTTAGGCCAATCAGCCTTTGTAACTTCACAAATAAGATTCTTTCCAAGATTTTAGCTATGAGACTGGCCCTTATGCAATTGTCTCTAAGAACCAGTCTGGTTTCATTAAAGGCAGACTCATAACAGGAAACATTTTGCTGGCCCAGAAAACTGTCCATGATATTAGAAATAACACTGAAGGTGGCAATGTGATTTTCAAATTGGACATGTCTAAAGCTTATGACAATTTTTCATGGTTTTTTCTCACCAATGCTCTTAGAAAGATGGGGTTCAAGGAATATTTTAATGAAATCATCTTCAGAGTCTCAAACAACTGGTACTCTGTCATTATAAATGGGATTAGGTATGGATTCTTCAACTCCTCAAGGGGCCTCAAGCAAGGTGACCCTCTGTCTCCAGCATCATTCATCCTGGCTGCTAAAGCACTCTCAAAATCCCTGAACAATCTAAATTCCAGAGAAGACTTCAAAGGTTTTCATATGAAGAACAAAGGTCCTCAAGTGAATCACTTATGCTATGCAGATGACCTTATCATTTTCTCATCAGTTCATAAGCACTCGATCAAGATGATTATGAAAATCTTAAAGAAGTACCAGGATGAATCTGGTCCGGAGATCAACATTGACAAAAGTTGCTACATTACTCATACTTCTGTGAATCCTAGAATCAACAGAAGACTCAAGAAGTGGACAGTTTATAAGCACTCCATCTTTATTTTCAATTACTTGGGGTGTCCAATATACACTGGGAGGAAGAGGATTGACATCTTCACAGACCTGACTACTAAAGTCATCAACAAAACTGGAGGATGGAAAACTAATCTCTTGAGTGCAGGTGGCAAAGCTCTGATTATCAAACATGTTCTTTAGTCTCAAACCTTGCATTTGTTTGTTGCTTTAGAACCTCTTATTACTACCCTTAAACAAATTGAGATGTATTTTTGCAATTTTTTCTGGGGACAAAAAGAAGGTAAGAACATGTATCACTAGTCAAACTGGAAGAAATTATGTTATCCAACTGAAGAGGGAGGTTTGGGTTCCAAAAGGCTCAAAGACATTTGCAAAACTTTTACCATCAAGAGATGGTGGAGGCTGAGAACCATAGATAATATCTGATCCCAGTTCATCAAAGCAAAATACTGCCCCAATTCCAAAGTGGCTAGCCCCAACAATTTCAATATATGGAGGAGCCTCTTGAAAATCAGACCACAAGCTGAACATAACATTCAATAGGAGATTAGCAAGGGAAAAATACTTTTTTGTGAGATAACTGGCTGCCTCAAGGTCCTTTAGCTCCAAGAGTTTGGCTAGAAAGAAAATCAGAAAGTATCGTTGTGCAGAATTTTATCAGCAATAGCAATTGGGACATGGCTCCTTTTAACAGAACACTGCTAAATGACAGGATCCAGGAGGTGATTGAGACAGACATTGGTGACAATGAAAAATAAAAAAAATTGCATATGGACGCCAAGCACCAATGGAAACTTCACATGTTCTTCAGCATGGCAGATAGTCAGACAGAAACAGGAAGTAACCCTTTAGCCAAGATGATCTGGGCTAAAGGGATCCCCTTTAAAATTTCATTTTTTATGTGGAGACTTATAAGGAAAAAACTTCCTTTAGATGATAGAATTCTTCATCTGACATTAATTGTACTTATTGCAGAGAACAAATTCCCGAGAAGGTGGACCGTGTATTTGCTACAAGTCCATTTGCAAAGAGAATTTGGAGCCAAATGGCAAGACCATTAGGCATAAACCACAATGGAAACTCTGTTCAAGGAGCACTAAACTGCTGATGGAGAACACAATAAAAAAATCAAGTTCACAAACAGATTTTGCTCAGTACACCATGCTATATTTTATGGCAATTGTGGAGGGCAAGATGTGACAAGAGGTGTAGCAACAAAAAAACTTCTGTAAACAGAATGGCAAACTTAATCTTGTTTAATGTGTAGGCTTCTATATCCAAAATATTCAGCAAAATGGAATCCAATTGGAACTTGGAAACAATCTGTCAAAAAGCTGAAAATTAAATTACAAAAAAAAAAAAAAATCACCTGCATGATGATATATTGGGACAGACCTGAAGGAGAAACATGGAAGCTCAACACTTATGGGAGCACAATGGAAGGAAGTAGATCTTCTGGCATTGGGGGAATTGTTAGAAAGGGAAATGGAAGAATCGTCATGGCTTTTGCTAAGCATATCCAGTTCTCCACTAACAACTCTTGTGAGCTTCAAGCAGCACTATATGGACTCCAATGGTACAATGAACAACAGCAGCAGCTTCATTTGATACTGGAAATGGATTCACTAGTAATAGTAAATATGCTCAAGGGACAGACAAAACCACCTTGGAGACTCAGGAAGACGATAGAAGCAGCCCAACGGATCGTTCATCATAGGCAAATTGAAGTCAAACACTGCTTTAGAAAAGCAAATGCTATAGCAAATTCTAGGGCAAAAAAAGGCTGCTACGGACACTATTGAAAACAGCATATTCACTAGGGATGATGACTTTCCTGAGAATGCTAGGGGACCCTTGAGAATGGATTTACTCCACTTAGCTTCCTTTAGATTCAAAACTTGTAAATACTCTGGTTGGTACTTTGATCCACCGTGAGGAATTAGATAAGGGAAGGCATACTCTGAGTAGTTTAGAACCTTCCCACACCTCCCATATGCAATTTCATAGAATATGCAGGCAGCTTGCATCAGTCTTGTATAGTTTTGCATATGGGTTTTGCTAGACAAAATAGTTTTTGGCACCATGTCCACCCCTTTGTATAATCACTTTTGGGGGGGAAAAAAGGTAGGGGTCAATATCAAACCCCCCCCCCCCCTCCCAAACAACTCAGGATCACACCTGGTTGGTTGGAAATTAAATTAGAAAAAGAATAGAGAATAACTACAATAAATATCAATGTCAATTACTGTGTAAAGTTCTTTCAATTAAATTTAATTCGACAATAACTATGTAACTGCTTTAAGTTAGAGAGGAGGAAGAAATCGAAATTGTAGATGTTTGGACAAAATGAGAGAGAAAAGCAAAACAATGACAAAAAGATAGTTAATTTTTTCCCATAATTTGTCCTAGTTTTACAACAAAAAGAAGAAACCTAAAGAAGAAGAAATAATTAGAAAAAATAAAAAGAAATAATGACATCACCAATTTTTTACGCTTGTCGGCAAACCTCTCTTGTCAAAACCGCCACCTTCGTTCCAAAGCACTTTCTTCTTAAATCACGTAATAATTCTTCTTCTCCTCCTCCTCCTCCTCCGCCTCCTCCTTCTAATTCTTTGATACGAATTCAAAAATTTGTTTCTCTCCTCAAATAATCAGTTCTACCGTTTTGACACCTTAATTGCTCTTCTATAAATTTAGTCTATAAAAAAGAGTTGTATTTTGGCTTGCGTGATTCTTTTCCTTAGAAACATAATACATACTATAGATGCCAACCCAAAAATTTAAAAAACAAAATTAAGCTTACCTCGATCATATTATTCCACAATAAAATTCTGCTTCCTGCATGATGCACTGATAACTATCGTAAGTAAGTAACATCTAATTTGATATGTGCATGCCATTTCCTGAATTATGGATTAGTTCTACCAAGCAATGATCTTACCATTAAAGAGAAACATAAAAAGTCAGCAACAAGGATCTAAGAATTCAAAGAGAAGATAAAGAAATTAATTAGAATGTCAGATGACGAAAGGAAATGTGAGTCAAACTCATACCAAAGAAACACTTATATACAGTCAGACTTCTCTATAACAACATCCGTATATAACAGCATCTCTCTATAATAGCCTAGTTTTTTCGGAACTGATTTTTCATGTTATATTTTACTTCTGTATAACAGCATTTTACCTATAACGGCAACAACCAACTTTAGAACAGTACGCTCTTTGTAAAATTACCCTCATATAACAACAATCTTCTTTTTTTGGTAATATAATAATTAACCATCTTTATAAAATTGGAGTATCTATGATTACCAATAATAAGTGTAGAGATTTTGACCAAATATTGGATCATTTAATACACTATTTATGACAAAGAATATTATATGAATATATATATATATATATTAGATTCATCATTAAAAGATTTTCCTTCGTTATACATAGTGTGATTAAGCTTAGAATTTAACAATTAAAAATGAAACATTAGATTTTATGTATCTTTTTTGCCTATAACAACGAAATATTATTTAAATGTCAATGCTTCTCTATAACAGCCAAACAATTTCGGAACCAATGATGTTGTTATAGAGAGGTTTGACTGTACATTATTTTTCTACACTTACTAATGTTTAGTAATTATGACCAAATTCTTTGTATCTAATCATGTTCTGTACGTTTATGTTTGGGATTGTGTGTATGTGTAAGAAAGGATGCAAAGAGTCATAACGGTTTGCAGAATTTTCATTGGTGTAATCGTATAGTTATGACTTTTGAGTATTTGTAGAATTTAGTGTCATTTAAGAAAATGATTTTCAGTGTTTCTAGCATAGCACGTTTAACATAATTAAGAGCGTTAAAAATAACTTTTGAGTTTTGTAAAGTAGCACATAAATGAGTTTGTAAGCAGATTTTGACTTTTTCTTGGATGAATATCCTTTTTCTTTTACATGCCGAATGGCTTATGTCCGAAATTAAATAGTTGGACTTGCAAATCAGTAGCTAAAGTAGAGAGTTAAAAATAACTTTTGAGTTTTTTAAAATAGCACATAAATGAGTTTGTAAGCAAATTTTGACTTTTCCTTCGATGAATTTCCTTTTTCTTTTGCAAATCAGTAGCTGAAGTGAGAAAAGGGTAAATATATAATAATTAATGATTAATATAGTAATTTATACATAATGAATTAATATGGGTGTTACTAAATTTAATGAAACTCAATAAATTGGATGGATCGATGATGATTAATTCTTAAATTAGAAAATAAGGGGAAAATGGGGAAAAATATATAAAAAAAAAAGAGAAAAATAAATAAATACGAATGGTGGTCATAGAGAAGTATCACATCACCTTGTCTATACCTAATCCTATATTATATATAGATAAATTAGTTATTATTATATGCCAGTTTTGTTATGATGTAAAAACATATACTCCTATTTATCGGCCCACAAGACTTAAAAATAAATCTTGAAAACCGCTTTAGTTGGAGCTGATAAAGACTACTGGTGGTTTTTGTAGTTGTCGTGGAATATGAGAAGTTTTCTTCCCGTTGTAGGAATTTCTCTTTTCGGAAAGAGCACCCAAATTACGGGTTTGCCCTTTCTTGATTGGGGTGACTATTTCTATTTTATCCCGTTGGGGTGGCTAATAAAGGAAGAGTGATCAAAACTTAATAACGCGCTATGACACTGAATTTAATTTAAAACTGGTTTTTTATGTCGGCTAATTTGTACTCCAAAGTCGTTTATTGAGGGGTATATAGTTGACTCCAGTTTGCTTAATTAACAAGGGAAAATATTAAGAAATAAAAAACTAATATTAAGAAATAAAAAATTACGTGTTCAATTTATATTATCAATCACAATGCGGTAGTATCCTTCATCCATCTTCATGTGTGGTTTAATCAATCAATTTTATCATTAAAATTATACAGATTGACGGTGTGTTTACACAATATATAGGTTACTTAAATGTTAATTACTTATAACTCTATTTAATAAGTATATTGATTGATAGCTTAAATTAAATGACAAAAATAATTTACTATAACAAATGTTGAGCGAACTTTCAATGTTCTCCAGAAGGCAAGGTCTAGCCCTCCTCCTTCAAATGTATCTTTTGACAGTGACAATAGAATCATGACTCGGTTGAATAAAAAGAAAAGAGAAACCCACATTGTCATTGCATATATACATATCTTACAAAATCCTAATTCAAATGAGCATCAAATAGGAAAATAGGATAATATTCTTTTGTGACCTTCATTTTTTATAAAATGAAAAGGAAAAGAAAAACAAAAAACTTCAAACCTGTGCCCTTTTTTACCAAAAAATAACAAAAGGAAAGAACCAGTTTCCTTATTAAGACTCTTCGTGTGCTTTCCTTTTTGGTCATTCTATATATGTTCAATCTTCAAAGGTAACATCTGAGCAAATAAGGTATTTTAGGGAATAACCACATCAACAATCCAGCAATTTGATCATCTTTGTTCCTTTAACTGATAAAAAAAACCCCACTTGTCAATTGTCCAAATTGTGGTTTAAGAAAGGTTATCAAATAAGGAAGTCTTGCTCCGTGCATAAAACTCCTAATTTCTATGGCAAATGTCTTTTGTTTGTCTCCTCTTTCCCTACCTTCAAGATTCCAACAAATAGTGGAATTAAAGAAGAAGAAAAGCTACAAGGGAAAAAGTGGAGAACAAAAATATCACTCCAAAAAAGTATACATGAATTACAGAGCTTGGTTTATTTCGTACAAAACACCTATAAATTAAATTTAAGTTTTCACAGTTCGATGAAAAGTGTTGTGTTAAATTTGGTAAAGAATATTCCATTAGCAATAACGTCCTAGTAATATGTTAGAGTCTGAAAATAAAAAATATTTTGTTAGCAATGACCTTACAGCTAATTAAGAACTTTAAAAGTATGACAGAGCAATATCAACATTTAGCAGTATTATTTTATTTGAAAACTTGCATAGTGTACCAGAATAAGACAATAAGGGGTCGTTTGGTTTAAGGTATAAGGTGGTTTATCCCAGCACTAATTTTTATACCATGTTTGGTATAAGGTATAAATTAGTGCTGGGATAAATTTATACCTTGTACCAAACATGGTATAAAAATTAGTGCTGGGATAACCCAGCTTATACCTTCTTAACCCACTTATACTGGGATTATTTTATACCATCTAAAAGATGGTATAAAATAATCCCAATAGATGGGATAAATTAGTCCCGGGATTATAATCCCGGGACTAATGAGTCCTTAAACCAAACGACCCCTAACAGTATAGTTATAGAAATAACAATAGACGTGATTAACAAAGTTTAGAGATTAGATTTCACATGAAAAGTCATCATTTCCATAGTCAAATCATCACAATAATTTATTTGCCATCAACCTATCAAAATCAAGCATGCTTAATTATTTTATGTCCAACTTTTTTACCTAAGGTTCATTCTCGTTTGCTTTATTTTATTATTTTTATTTCTTATTAGAAGAATCATAACTATGAACTATATTCGTAGGAGAAAGTTTTAACTTGTTATATATCATTTCCTTTTTCTCCTCAAGAACAAATATAATGTTGATTCAAGGAGGAAATCAGGTTTAGAACGAAAAATATTTTAGAAACAAACACTAATTAGTCAAAGAATCTGCTTGATATTAAAACTTAGATAATTAATTTCCTCTGACGCCATCAGATATCCTATGTCTCCTCATTGACAAAATCCAATTTTACTAAAGTGTTTTATTTTGCTAGTCTGATTACTATAAATTATCTTCTACGTACAATTGCCTTCATTAAAGTTTTAACTTCATGTGGTAAAGAAATAGCTTGAGTGAAGAATTTATCCCTTCTGTCAGCAAGTCCCATATTAGCAAGATGATCAGCAACAAAATTGGCTTCTCTAAAGCAGTGTTGAGCAATAATCCTTCCTTGTGACATAATCTGCCTGATCTTCCGGATTTGATCTCTCAACACAATTGGAATATTATATGTCCCATTAATCATGTGAATGACCATTTGAGAATCTGATTCAATCACAAGGTCGTGAAAGCCATGATCATTACACCATTGCAGTCCTTTCAATATAGCCAAACATTCAGCAACATTGTTACTAGTAGTGCCAAAGTAAGAATGAAAGGCCATCACCAGCTGTCCATTGTAGTCTCTGAGGATGCCACCACCTGCTGCCTCTCCCGGGTTGCCTTTACAACAACCATCAGTGTTTAGTTTCATAGTGAGGTGATTAGGCTTGGCCCATCTAACAACCTTGATATCAATAGCTTGTTTAATAGTTTCAACCTGATCCCACAACTCTAGCCAAATTGGCTTGAGATTCAGAGATGGTATCTGGCTGTTAATAATGAGATAAGCAAGCCAAGTAACTTGATTAATGATCTTGTTATAGGAGATTGGGATATTCTCATATCTGAAAGCACATCTTGCCTTCCAAATTTCCCAACAGATCAAAATAGGAGTACATTGTAAGAAAAGTTCATGAAGTTTGTTTTTTGGTTTAGTCAACCACCACTGGAGAATCAAGGATCTAGCATTAATCTTTTTGTACGGAATGCCGCAAGTGTTACAGAAATATTCCCAAACCTTGGCAGTCTCACTATGACAAAAAAGGTGTTCAATAGTTTCCAGTTTGAAAATTTTGCAACAACAACATCTAGAAGGTCCATTGACACCAAATTTCACAATTTTCTCATCTGTAGGTAGCCTGGAATGTAACAATCTGAGCATGAAGAAGGAAACTTTAAATGGAAGCTTACAGTGCCATGTTTTCGCTGCTGAAAGTGTGTGGTTTCTGCTTGGTCTAAGTAGATCCCAAGCAGATTTACAAGTAAATCTACCACTGGGATCAGGTAGCCAAACTTGATAATCATCCTTGTCTGGTTCAATGCCAATCTTGGCAATATGTTGCCAAATATGATCAGGCAATAGACTGGAAAGAGTAAGAGTGTTCCATTTGCCATCATATATAAATTCAGAGACCCTCACTCTCTTTACTCTGTATTCAGTAGGTAAAAGGTAAGCAATTGGTCCAAGTCCTGTCCAATTGTCCCACCAAAATGATAGGTTGCCTTGGCCAACTTTCCATAATATATGTTGTTCACATCTAGCCCTGATGTCAGTGAGCCTTTTCCAAACATGGGAATCCCCACTCGCAAACTTTTTGTCAACTGGATGAGATCTTATGCAGTATTTTGCTTCCATGAATTGGTTGAGCAAAGAAGATTTAGTTCTAAAACTCCACCAATTCTTGGCTGCAAAAGCATCACAAAAGGATTGGATGCCTCTAAAGCCAACTCCTCCTTCACAAGTAGGATAACACAGCTTTTTCCAGGCCATCCAATGGTATTTTTTCTTGCCATCACTATCCCCCCAGAAGAAGTTAGCAATGCACATTTCGATCTGTTTAATACAGGTTTTAGAGGGTTGAATGACAGAAAGAGTGTGAAGAGGAATAGAAGCAAGAACTGATTTGATAAGTACTGCCTTGCCTCCAGTAGAAAGAGTCCTGTTATGCCAACGAGTAATTCTATTGGACACCTTAGCCACCAAATCATTGAAGTAGGTAATTTTCTTCCTACCAGTGTAAATAGGGCAGCCCAAATAATTAAAAGGGAGTTTTTGATGAGCAAAACCAGTGAGATTAATAATATCCTGGATAAAAGAGTCACTGGCCTTGGAGTGAACCATAAAGCCAGATTTTCTCTTGTTAACAAGTTGACCAGAGATTTTCTCATATTCACTGAGTTTATCCATCATCATAGTGATGGAATTGCGATCCCCAGAGCTGAAAAGGATAGTGTCATCAGCATAGCACAAATGGGTAATAGAAGGTCCATTACTTTTGCAAGTAAAAGGAACAAAACTGTCATTGGTCAAATGATTCAGCATTCTAGATAACAATTCAGCTCCAATAACAAACAAAGAAGGAGAAAGGGGGTCACCCTGCTTGAGACCTCTAGTGGATTTGAAAAAACCATGCCTTGTACCATTTATATTAATGGAATACCAGTTATTAGAGATAATACGTTGAATCAGATCAACCCAAGAGTCAGAGAAGCCCAACTGTTTAAGCACATGGCACATATAGGTCCAAGAGACCCTATCATATGCCTTAGCCATATCTAATTTCATAACTACATTGTCATTGGGCTCAGCTTTGTTCATGTTGTGCACCATCTCTTGAGTAAGAGTAATATTCTCACTAATAGACCTACCTTTCATAAAGCCAGATTGATTTTGGGAGATAATCTTATCCATAATACTGGTAAGTCTACCATTAATCAGTTTAGAGAGAATTTTGCAAGAAAAATTACTTAAACTAATTGGTCTAAGATCAGAAAAAGCTTGAGGAGATTTGACTTTGGGGATTAAAATCAGGCAGGAGTGAGAAATAGCCCTATTTATAATCCCACCCTTAAAAATCTCAATAATCATGTTAAGAAGATCAATAGAAATAATATCCCAGCATTTATGATAAAAAATACCCGTCATGCCATCAGGGCCTGGTGCACTTCCAGGATCCATTGAGAAAACAGTGTCTTTGAGTTCTTGCATGGTGGGAATAGAGCATAGCATCTCATTATCCTCCCTTGAGACAATCTTAGAAAGACATGAGAGTTTAGAAAAATCATTGTTGTTGTTGTCTTCTGTGAAAATGTTCTCAAAGTATGAAATAGCTTCTTGAGCAATTCTGTCCCCCTCAATCCAGTTACCTTCCCCATTTTTTATCTTCTTGAGAGACAATCTTTGCCTCCTGGAAGTAATAACAGAATGGAAAAATTTTGTATTTAGATCCCCTTCAGCATGCCACTTAATACCAGCCTTTTGCCTCCAGAAGGCTTCCTCAGTCTTGTAATGCCTGATTAGTAAAGCATTGGCCTCATTAAGGTTAACCATATTAGTAGTAGAGTTGTCTTGAAGGCAAACATCCTCAAGATCAGCCACCCTTTTTTCCATTGTTTTTGTATGCTCGAAAATGTCTCCAATGATGTTCCTAGACCACCAAGATAGTTTCTTACTTGTATTTTTCAGTTTCATGTGGAACCTCCAGACCTGAGAACCCTGTACATCTATCTGCCAAGCTTGCTTCACAATATCCTGAAAATCAGGTTTATCCACCCAAAAGTTCAAGAATTTAAAGTATTTAATATGACTAATGTTACAAGCTTTAGCATGTATAAGCAAAGGGGCATGATCAGACCCAGATCTAACCAAATGTGTGACACTAGTCTCAGGAAAAGTAGTTAACCATTTCTGATTAGACATGGCTCTGTCTAATCTCTTCCATATTCTATTCTCTGGAGCTCTGTAGTTACACCAAGTAAAGGCAGAACCAATAAAGCCCAGGTCATAAAGATCACAGTCTCCAATACATTCAAGAAGAGGTAAACTCTTCTCCATTCTATGTGGATTTCCTCCTATCTTCTCAGTTTGATCAGTAATACAGTTGAAATCTCCTAAAACCATCCATTCAAGATTCTGACTGGAAGCAATAAGGCTGAGATCTTCCCATAGAGATTCCCTGAGAGAAGCTTTACACTTGGCATAAACAGTAGTGATGGAAATAGTATCATCTCCAATCTTGATAAAGCAAGAAAGTTGTTGTTCAGTGTCAGAATAGACTTGGCATTCAACATCTTCATCAGTAAATATCCATATCATGTTGTTGCAGTTAGCATAAGCAAAATTATAACCCAATCGTCTTCTGTATCTGTCAAGTTTTGTGGTTTTGCAGAATGGTTCCTGAATAGCAAGGAACTGAATTTTGTGTTGTCTATTGAGCTGGCATAGCCTTTCAATGGAGCTTTTTATGCCCCTGATATTCCAACTTAAAATGCTAATCATAGTAAACAAACTTGGTTTTTGTGTTGTGTTGTGTTGATGATGAGGGAGCATTTCTGCCGCCCCTACCTCTGTAGTTGCCTCTTCCCCTTCTTGACGCATTAGATCCTCTTGGTGATAGGTTTACCCTATCAGAGATATCCCCAAAAGCTTGGGAAATGGTAGGGTCACTGCTATGTTGTCCATTAAAAGTTTCAACAATCCTTTTTGCAACTTCATCACCATCAAAAGGGCCCTCTTCCAGGCTTTCATAGTCGTCCTCATCCAGTGTATCTGAAGCATCCTCTGATTCCTCTTCTTCGTCTGAGTCATCCCCTATTTCATAATCACTGTCAGGAACCCCAACTTCACTATCAGATGAGCTAGCTTCATGAATGTTGTTAGTAGCATTAATGATGTTTGGTTCTTTATGAATCTGCAAATCAGATTTTTCAATATGTTGTCCATCACTTCCTTTTGATTGCTGATTGGAGTTGGAAACTCTAGAACTTTTTCTAGCGGTATGTTCTGGGACATTTTGTTCATCATGGGTGTTTTGATCCTGTTGTGTTTCACTGCCTTTGAGTTGTTGACTTGTGTTTGTATCTTTTTCACATTCTATAGGTGTATGGTTTGGCCCTTTGTGTTCATCCTGAAGTATCTGGTCAATAAGGACTTTTCCTTCTTCAATTTTTTCCTGAGTTGGCGCTATCTGTTGTGATTCCTCCTGTTCCATCTTCTTGTTTTTTTTTAAAGTGTCTTGTTCCATTTGGATAGTCTTCTTCCTCTGCCTTTTTTCCCTTCGTTTGTCAATATATTTCCTGTTTGGTAACTGCTTCTCCTTGTCCTGTAAATAATCCTTAGCTTCATGTTGTTTGTTCTTGCCTGAGTTAATTTGAGCATCATGGTATCTGTTCTTGTTCGTGCTAGTCCAAGCTTCATGTCTTTGGGTTCTCTTCTGAGTTTCCATTTTTTTTTTTTTTGTTTTGAGAATCTGTATCATCACTGATTTGTGAAAGTGTTTGCTTATCAACAACTTGTTTGCCAGTATCACCTCTGATGTTGCTTCTTTCACCATTATTTATCTTATCCCTTTCACTGTTTTGTGTGAGATTATTGTTGGGTTGTGCCATATTGGTGTCATTTATTCCACTGCTATTACCTGTTTGTCTGCCCTTTCCTTTTACTGTAATGAAACCTTCTTCATCTTCATCACGATTGTTGTCACCAAAGTTGTTATTATGATCATGTGGTTGATTTTTCTTTTCTTGTTCCTGTTGTTCCCTCTGATTCTTTGCCCTTTCATAAGCAGCCTTAGTTCTACATTCAAAAACATTATGTCCCTGGAATTTACAATAGGTACAGTAACCAGGTACATTCTCATATTCAATGTCAAGCCAAACCCCATCTTCTGCACCATCTAGCCTATTGAAACCCAACCAAAGTTGATCAATTCTAGGCTTAAGAAGATCAATTTCAACCTTGACTTTAGCCACATTTCCCCTAGATTTGGAGAAAGTGGCTTGATCAGGAGCAATAGCTAGCCCAACATCCTCTACCAATCTGGAAAGGATGTGCCATCTAAAGAGATGCCAAGGTAATTTGTGAACAAGAATCCAAACAGGGACTATGGTAGTTTCTGCTTCTGGTTTAAAATCAGGAGTCCATTTAAGGACCTTCATGGGGCAATCACCAAAATATATGAACGGTTTGAAATAGATGTGTCTAAAATCAGTGTCATTTGTGAAATCAATGTAAACATGTGTCGAGTCTACATAAGCGATGTTGACTGTCCCTTTGAGGTGGAATTGACTATAAAACTGGTTCCTAAGATCCTCCATATTTGGCCTTCCTTTGTAGAATTTCCCAACAACAGTCATTTTACAATCCTGTGCAAGATTTATGAAGTAGTCATTGGCACTGAAAAAAACTGCTCGCTTACCAAGATGTGTGCCTCTTCTAATCTCCACCGGAGCGGAGTTTTCCGGAGGTGTAAGGCTCGCTTGAACCGCTGCAGAGAAACTTGGTTTCGAAATTCCTTGATTGTTGGCCCTAGAGTTGATACTACCTTTCTGCCCACTGATTTTCGGCTTCAAAATGCCCTGATTAGTATTGATAGAGCTTGGAAAATTTTGTCTCTCCCCTACTCCATCCGCAGAGGTAAAAGGTTCTTTCCTCTTATTCTGGGCGATTTCAGCATCTTTAGTCGGTTTGGGAAGGTTTGTTTTGTCAAAATTTGAGGAAATTTTTGGGAAATTGTTATTGGGTGGAACTATGCTTGGATTAGTGTTATCATTAGGTGGAGAAGATGTCTGAGGAGGAGGGCTTTCTTTAATTTTGCTATTTTCCGATGGGTTAGGTAGAGAAAGAGGTGGAGGAGCAACCAAACATGGTTGAGCTGGCGTGGTTTCATTGGTTTGGGTGGGTTGGGATTCAGAATTTTCCTTTGTTGTTACCGTTGGAAGGTTGGGGTCAGGGGGTGGTCGGGGGAGGGGGTTGTGGTAAGTTGAGTCCACTGATAGCATTTTCCTAGGGAGAGAATTTTTTGGTTAGTGTGTCAAATGCATACGTACAATTGCCTCTTTCTCAGATAGAACCTCATTATTCATGTAATTTTCGAATAATCATTGTATGTCATGAACTACTTTTTATATTAATTCTCCGAATGTGAAAATACTGGAAATGCCTAAGCTATACCACATCTGAAAATATTAATTCTCCCCTCTTAGCTTTACAGGATTGTAGTTGATCATGAGTTCGATATGATCTAAGTGAATGCCAGATTCCCTCTCTTATATGTATTTTTGTTTAAAATTAATTTGCGCGTAGATGTTTGCCTAAACTGCCAATAATAGTTCAACAGGGCTGTAAATATAGTTCAACGTAACATGGATGAAGATTTTTCTAAGGTGTCAACTAGATAGAAATTTTGAGTACATGTATGTTCTTAAGCAGCATTTTTTGATGATATCGTGTATCAATATTTATATCGAATTGAATATAGTACATCTTAATTAGTTACTTTAAACACCACTATAATTTTGTTCAATGCTCAAGTGCTCTACCACTCTGATATTAAGGCATCAATATAGAGTCCGTTTCTAGGGTTTAGGAACTAATGTTTACTTGGTTGACTCCCACGTGAACAAGATTTCTTGAACCAATCAAGATACTTCTTACATTTGAACCATCCAATGAAGTCCTTAATTAAGCGAAAATCAAGGGAGCTAAAACAATGAGGGGATCTTTCACCTCCAACTAAAAAGGATGGACACGTGTCAATCATCAGCCGAATCATATGGGCACGCAAATCAAGACTAAGAAAGTGTTTTTCCCTTCCTATGATATGATCTCCCCCATTATCATGATGAAATTCATAACTTTCTTGTTGTGATGGAGTGATTATTGGAATGTATTTTCTTGATGAGGAGAGGATATCCAATGGATGAGCCCTAGTTTTCCTAAACAAGAAAAGTGGAGCTCAGCGAGGAGATCCACTTAGGCAGCGGTTGAACATCTTGTTAAATTCTGTTCAGGTCAGAGTAACATCCCTTTGACTCAAATCACACCCAAATCCTTCGGAATCAAATCAATGTCTCCACTAAGTCATAAATCAGATTTAGGACCTAATGGAACTGTCAGAATTCATTTGCCGGCAAAGAATAAATGTGAACAGTAAAGCTTGTAAGAATAGTGTGCAATCGGTGTTATTCGATGATCCTTCTTTTGGGCTGTTACCTTCGACACCGTAAATTTAAGATTAATTGGAGCTGCTCTTTTTTGTTTGGAGCTGCTCTTTTTTGTTTTGCTTATGAAGTCACTGTCCCATTGAAATCTACTTCTATGTGGTTATATAAAGTGCTGCCGTGTTAAATCATAAATGAGTAAAGTACTTCAACTGTTTCATTATATATGCTATGTTCTTTTTACGTCTACTTTAAAAAGAATAACAATTGTTTTTTCGTTATCAATTTATATCTTAATTACAATTATATTAATGGTATATGTGCTTACAACAACAACAACATGCCATTGTAATCACAAGTGGGCATTGGGAAGGGTGAGTGTACGCAGACCTTATCTTATTGAGAGGACGTTTCTGATAAATCTTAGGCTTAAGAAAAACGTTTTCTAAGTCAGATTTGACAAATATAAGAGAAAAAGCTATGGTGAAAAAAATATACTATAGTAGAAAAGAAAATACTGGCAACATAATTGATATGTTCTTATGATCCAAAAAACATCATGATATATTTAACACAAGCTAGCTTTAAAGCTATTTTTGATACATGCCAAAAAAGCTATTTTTGTGACATTCCAATTTTTTTTTTCTGTACTCAATCAAACATTATGGTATTAAATGAAATGAATGAAATATAATATCAAGAGAAACAAAGGGCATCTTTCTTGTAGAAGGAGATTTTGCTTTCTTAGGTAAGAGTGTACTGGTGATAGCAGAAGCCCAGTTTCATGTCACAACATATTCATCAATATCAACTTACCACAAAAATAGGCTATTAAAAATTGTGGGGTGATAAGTAATTCCTTCATCCTTGATTAGAAGTTTCGGTTCAAATTATAGATGGAATTGAATCGTCTTTGATATAGAACGTCCCTTAAAGTGTGATTTCCTAACGCGATTTTAGATTAATTGAGTCCTAAAGCAAGCCGGGGAAAAGTCATGGGCAAAAAAGAATTGTATGGAGGCTGAACTTGAGAATATTAGAGCATGGCGTGCCTTATTGATATTGAGCAATTCAATTATCAATGTATGAATTTTATATCCAACTTAAGGTTACTATTATTGTTACAATTAAGTGATTAACCCATTTCCACTAATTATCATGTGCCGTATTTTACTTGACAAGGGAAAGAGAGTCATGGCGTGCCCTATAAAGTCGTAATTGTTTATCTTTATGCAAAATAATGTGTACCCAATATCTTAATAGCTAACGCATGTTCTCCCTTTGGTCCCCTATATTAATTGACTAGAAACCCGGAACTTATTTTAAGATAAAAATTGACCAGCAATTTGGAGTAGGCCCGTAGTGCAAATTTATAATGCAAGTTGCAAGATTAACAACTTTAGTACTTGGAGAATTGAGTTAGGAGCCATAATTAAGAGTTTCTTATTGAGAGTCATGATTTATTGGTTTAAGTTTGGATTTGCCATTATTTGTTATCTTATGTTGGTCACTCTATTTCTTCTACTTTTGAATTATGTCATGTCCGTGGAACAATTGAGAATGAAAGAAAAATCTTCATGGATGTCTTGTTGACCGGAGGAAATCATACAAAAACAGGAAACGCTACAAAATAATTTACACTGGTAAAGTCAAATTAACTTTTTACATTGATCCTTTGCATATCAAACATTCTACTTCACTTCTACGTTACACGTCTCTAAAAAGGATATCCAAAATTTAAAAGACTATATACACATGCAGATTCATGTGATTATTTGAGATTGACGAATGGGAGGGAATTAAGGTTACTCCCTCGGATTGAAATCAATAATTTTGTATATATTTTAAATTTTCACTAACGTCTATAGTGAATTTTTAGAACTACGATGAGTATTTCCACGGTAACCACGGAGGAATTTACATCACGTTTATCTACTCATATAGAACAAGAAAAAATGAGTATATCAGTCATATATACTAACAATCAAAACAAATTACGTTATCAATATAGTTTAACCCGTAATAATATGCTAGAAACTAACTTATCAAGTTATTAATTAATATTTATTATAAAAAATCACCTATAATACTTAATAAATAACATAATTATATAGATATTTTTTACATCGTCAACTATAGAACTTAAAAATAAAAATTCACTTAATTAGAACTTAGAAGCTTAGAACAAGGAAAGAATTGCACAGTTTGCCAACAAGTGGGCTGATCTTTAATTTTGTCCTCGAAAAGGTTTGGTTTTTTAATTTTTTCCCTTCAAAATCGAACTTATGTCTAGCGGGACATAAGTTATTTAAGGACGCGGGATATAACTTATGGGATATTATGATGCAAAAATATAAATTTATCCCATGCGGAAAAAAAATGTCTGTTAAAGAGCAGCATAAAATAGAACAAATGTGCAAATGACCCTAGAACAAGAGCTCACTCCTCAAGTTGGGCCTCGGGACCACATCCAAATCCAAGCTGATCAAACTAGCACGAACAAGCCCATTTTTTAACAATTTTTTGCGTGGATTTCCTTCATATGGACTGGTCTTTGATTTTTGTCCCTAAAATCATTGGTTTTCATTTTTATCCCCGCTTCTCATTTGATGTAAATTTATGGGCCAGACGAAGTTAGAGATTCTGGGTTTGATTCTCAGCAGAGTAAAAAAAGTAACAATTTCACAAGACAAGATTTTATAGAAACTATACCTATTCGAAAAAAGTTACATCGAAGCTATGCCTTGTCCGGCATAGTTCTGTAGAAATTAAATTATCCTGCAAAACTATGCCAGACAAGACATAGTTTTTATGTAACTTTGCCAGAATAAGCATAGTTTCTATGAAACATTGTCTTGCTAAATTAGGTCATAGATCTAAATTTCTTTTTTATTTTTTGATGTCAGCATATTTTCGACTACTTTGTTATTATTTAAAGTGTCGAAGGGCAAAAATTAAAGACCATGAGGGGAAAAATTAAAGGGAAAAGAACATAACCAGGCAATAGTTAGAAAATAATTGCATAACTGTAGCAAGGTTATTTGATTTAGATTTCATAGCAACTAAATATTAAATTTTCAAAAGAATATCCCTATAATTCAGTTAAACGTGAGTAATCCAAACTAAATTGAATAATCCAAACTAACTCTTTCTATTTTTTTGATAGAATATTTATCTTCCATATAGTTGATACAATCATTCGAAAAGATAATTTTGTTCCTTTTATTTTTAAATGTTTTTTCCTATTTTTTTAACACATGTAAAATTTATCTCATAAATATATACATGGTATTTTCGATAATATCTATTTATACCATAACTATACTTGGTATTTTTGCAAAATATATTTATAGCATAAATACATGATATTTTTGAAAATATGTATTTATAACATAAATATACATGATATTTTTGCAAAATATATTTATAGCATAATACACATAATATTTTCAAAAATATATATTTATTTCATATACATGGTATTTTTGCAAAAAATATATTTATACTGTAAATAGACATGATATTTTTACAAAAATATGTTTATAGCATAAATATACATGATATTTTTCAATTGGAAAATATTTTCTATGTAACATATTTATCCCATAAATATGCAAATATTACCTTTATGTCTCATAAATTTATACAGTAACAAAATAATACAGGTGTTGGATAAAAAAATGTATGTATGTATGTATGTATGTATCTCTATATATATATATATATATATATATATATATATATATAAATGCATCAACGATAAAAATTAACATTAACTACTCATTTTGGTATAAGAACAGAGAGAAATAGGAATACACAATAGTAGGAGAATAAAAGTGAATCCTTGATGAGCGGGACTTATCCTTTTCAAATATTTTCTTAACTGTATGGATCTTTCTATATCAAAAATTAATAAAACCTACTATTTTTGTGGAAAACTAATAGCTGTGCTAATTATGTGCCTAAACTTAAAATGGTGACATACGGTGTCATTTTCTCAAAATTAAATACTACCCCGAGACCATTCATGCGAGTTGCCTTTTTTAAACTTTTTTTTGCGTGGAATGCCCTTCAAAGGCACTGGTCTTTAATTTTTGCCTTTTGCTAAAAATCCCTGCTTAGCCAAATATTAAAAAAAAAATCGCAAGAAAGAGTTTTGCCTCAAACTCTGCCTGATCTAGCAGAGTTTTGCTACCATAAGGTAGAGTTTGATCTGCTTTAAGGCAAAGTTTGAAACTCTGCCTTATACCTGGAGGCAAAACTCTAAGGCAGGCATGGCAAAACTCTGCCTTGCCTTATATTTGAGACAAAACTCTAAGGCAGAGGTTTGCATTAAAGCAGATTTTTTTTTTTTTATTAAGTTGAAATTTTGTAAATCTCTGCCTTAAGATTTAATTTTTGCCCAAATAGATTTAATTTTGCTATAAAATTCTGTCTTGTAAATTTTTTTAAATTGAGCCGAAATTTGAACCAGATTTCAAAATATTAGATGAGGGACAAAAATTAAAGACCGCAAATTTGAGGGACAAAAATTAAAGACCAACGGAAATCGTGCAAATGATCCCTTTTTTAACTCAAGACGCATCAGCCCAATATATCCAATCAGTCCAATCAAACCCATCATAGACTGCTTGCACGCGCCAGCAACGGAGCGTGAGAAAAAGCAACAAAAGTTTCTCAATCATATATAGGACTCCGACCCGGTAAGTAAAAATTGTACATCAAAGTGGACTCTATTTCTTAGCTAAAGGGAGACCGACAAGTCTCTCTCTCTCTCTTCAATCCAAAAAAGGGATCATTTCATCGATCGTGTCGAAAACTCCAATTCTCAGAATCTTAGGTTGTTTCTCTGATTCAACCATAAAATCCTCAATGTTCCTGTTTGAATTCATCACAATTTCTAATTGAAAATGAAATTAGTTCACCTAATTTGGATTCCCAATTAGCTTACCTAATTCCTTTTTCTTTGTTTAATAGTAATTATCTTCATCTTTGCTTATTGATTATTCAATTTTGCTCTCTTGCCCTTGTTTTTCTTTGTTATCACAGATTTTAAACGAAATTCTGAGGCTAATGGCTGTAGCTTCTGATCAAGCCACCAGCATCTGCAGTCACTGGTAATTTGTTTAATTATATTTATTTTTCGTGTTTTTTTAACCTGCTTGCTTGATGAAGATTATTGGAAATTTAATCAAATGATGTTTGTTTCTGGTTATAATTTAATGCACTCTTCTGCTGGAAAATAGCTAGGAAGAGAGAAAGGTGTATCAATTATCATGAATGTTAGCTTAATTAACGAAAATTTATATTAAGGATTACAAAGTCTAATATGGAACAATTAGCATCAGTTTGATCTTTTCTGTCAGCTTAGTGGATTAATGTGACTTATTATTAGCATAATAGATTTGATTCTGCAACGAAGGGGAATCTTACCTCCAGTTTAATGGGGAAGCTGCATAGAATATATGAATTTATTCACACTATTGGAACTGCGGATTCTTTTAACGGAAAAGGGCCAAATATACCACTCAACTATTGAAAAAGGGCTAAATATACCCCTCGTTATACTTTGGGGCCAAATATACCCCTACCGTTATACTCTGGGCACAAATATACTCTTCATTTTAACGGAGGACACGTGTCATCATATTATTGGCCTCTTTTAACTATTTTTAAATTAATTAAAAATTGAGGCAAGCTGCCGTCGCCACCTTCCGCCGCTGTCACCGGTGTTAGTCAAAAACATATTCACCTCCACCACGCCACTCTCCTCCGCCGCCACCATCACCAAGTTCTTTGGACATAATTTTGTTTCCAGAAGTCAATTGATTTATAGTAAAATTGAAATTCGATTATAAGAAAAAATTTACGAAACTATGAGATAAACAAATTAACAAGAAGAATAATAGTACCTGCCATCATTGGATACCAATTGACACCGCGAAGAAGGGCAATAGTTTTACCAGCAAACATAGGACCAACTATTAACATGTATTTCACCAAAACTATTCTTGCACCCACTTTTTGTGTTTACAGAAATTGGGTCTTTGGCAGATGATGAGAAACTCTTAGTAGAACTATAGTAGTTGTGTTTTTGTGATTGTTGTGATTTGATGAAGAAATGTGGAACGTGGTGTGGTGGAGGTGAATATGTTTTTGACTAACGACGGCGGCGGAAAGTGTCGACGACTGCCGAAAAGTGGCGACGACGGCGACGGCGGAAGGTGGCGACGGCGGCGTCATTGACGGAGCTTGCCTCAATTTTTAATCAATTTAAAAATAGTTAAAATACGCCAATAATACGATGACACGTGTCCTCCGTTAAAATGAAGGATATATTTATGCCCAAAGTATAACGGCAGGGTTATATTTAGCCCCAAAGTATAACGAGGGGTATATTTAGCCCTTTTTCAATACTTCAGGGGTATATTTAGCCCTTTTCCCTTCTTTTAAAAGGCGATACATAATTTAAGCAATAGTGGAGATCAGTGTAATATTTATTGGACAAGGATCTTTTAATATGTGTATTTTTCTGGCAATATTCCCCATTTATGCATGGCTACTAGCATCATGCTTTTTTTATGTTCCGGTTGTTTGATTGTTGATCCTTCTGTTTACTTCTGATGTTGCGGCGTTCATCACGTGCTAATTTGAATGGTGATATTTACAGTGACAGAGCAATTCCTTCCACCAATCTTGATCTTCATTTTGCTCACTGCTCCCGGAATCTTGAAAAATGTAAAATCTGTGAGGATATGGTTCCTAAAAAATTTGCGGAGGAACATTTCTTGAGCACTCATGCTCCGGTAAGTGAGCTTATTTTTTTGGCCTCTTTTACTCTTTGTGAGTGATGATGGGATTGGGTAGTAATTCTACTATAGGAAAAAAGATTATTTACTCTGTGAGTGATGATGGGATTGGGTAGTAATTCTACTATAGGAAAAAAGATTATTTTCTTGTTATTTACTTATTCTCGAATTTTTGGTGCTAGGAGTGCACAAGTAGGAATATGACTCTATTTTGTGATCCCAATAGATGTTACTTATTTGAAGATAGATGTCTACGTTCATTAGTTCACATACAATCCATTTGCTGATCATCATGTAGATATTGGTTACATGAATGCATTTGTACATTATTTCATCTATCTATATATGTTTGTAAACATGATTAATGTAGGTTTTCTTTTTATACTTATGTTTATTCCCACATCAATAATTTTCCCAGGGCTTTGCTTTAGTGGTATGAGCACAATGCACAATATATAGGTTAAGCGCATGACACAAATTATAATCGTGTCATAGACTAAAGCCTGGTCTTAAGTGGAGAAGGGTAGAGTGGCAGGTCCATTATCAGTCGAGTTTCGAACCGTGAGTCAGCTGGCCCTCGAGTTTCGAACGATTTAGGGTTTTGATTAGTCAACATGAACAAGTAGGGATAAACTGCATTTGCTTAGTTTTTCTTTAAGAACAGACTGCTAGCAACTATCGAGCAAATAAGAGATAGTAAGGCTTTAGAGAACCCAAGATGTATTGGCTCGTCCCTTTGCTTTTCAAGAATTATCGATGGATAAGTAATTTGTTTTTCAAAAATGGATAAGTAATAAGGATATTGAATAGGAGAATCATCTTTCAGAGTACTGGATTTGGGTTAAATCTTTTCTTTCTTCTCAAGGATCTAGATACGTACAAGAGATTGATAAAATGTTTTCTCACCTTTTCTCCATCACTTTTTTATTGAGAGAGCAGGATGGGGTTGCCACGGGGCAGGAAATTAATATTATGTTCCCTCTTTTTTTGTATTTTAGATGGTAACTCCGTAAGCCAGACTATACCTTTTGATGTATTACTCTGCTTGTTTATTTTTAGGTTGCCTGTTCTTTGTGTAGCGAGACAATGGAACGTGAGATTCTTGCTGTTCATAAAGGTGAAAATTGCCCAAAAAGGATTGTGACATGTGATTATTGCGAGTTTCCTTTACCTGCGGTTGATTTATTCGAGCATCAGGTAATAAGAATTATCAAAGATCTGACATCTTTTCGTGTTTTCTATCTACGGGAGTAATTGGATTTTAGCATCTTGCTCTTTGGTGTGATATTTAATTTACACTGCTTTGATCAGGAAGTATGTGGGAACCGAACAGAATTATGTCATCTTTGTAGCAGATATGTTAGACTCCGCGAAAGAGATGTTCATGAGAGTAGATGCAATGGAATCATAAGTAATGTTGCCGAATCTTCCAGGTATTAAAGACAGTATTTGTTCAATTGGCTTTTCGCAAATATTCTCTCAAGTTTCACTTCCATTGGGAACATGCTATATTCCCTCGCATTTTTATAGACCCTTTTTTTTTTTTGCGTAAATGTGCATCTTCTGTCATCTTAACTCAACGTCTTATTTTCCTCTCTTATTGGCACACCAACCTTATGTCTATATTGTGTCATAGTGATTAGTGAGGGCTTAACTCCTACAAGCGAAAAGTAATAGATTATAGTTAAGCAAATTATGAGTAAACATCCCTATAAATGCATCATGATGTGTGGTCACGATTATGAGCCTATCATTATTATAGCTAGAAATGAAGAGAAATTTTGACCTGACTTCGTCATATGTACATGTTAAGTTTGTCAGGAATAACTTCATAAGTCGCACCACCAAATCGAATCCCCCACGACCACAGTACACGGATGGAATTAAGGAGGAATGTTTGGATATGTTGATATTGAAATATGCAAATACACCAAAGGGGGTGGCCTAGTGGTCAATGAAGTGGGTTGAGAACTATGAGGTCTGAAGTTCAAATCCTAGCAGAGGTTGACTTCTTTCCATCTGTCATAGCTTTGGTGGATAGAGTTACGTGGTACCTGTTGTTGGTGGGAGGTGGCAGGCATCCCGTGGAATTAGTTGAGGTGTGTGCAAGCTGGCCCGAGCACTACGGTTATTAAAAAAAAAAAACTATGCAAATATAAATGGAAATCATTATTTCCTCAACGGACACAAGCATGCAAATAAGATTTTCTGGTAAAATCTAGAATGGACAGAACACAAGGACCTGAAAGATGTTTATCTATTCTTTAGTTCTCATCCCTGATGCTATAAGGTTACTGACAGAAGATATAAAAATGTATAGAGTTTTTTTACATACGGCCCACTTAAAGACGGACTCCAAAGTATCCAAAGCTTGCATTTGAACTTTTTTACTTTTTTTTTTCCTGATTAATAAAAAATTCATATTTTTCTGTGATATCAGTCATTCAATTTTTTTCTCTACGTTGATTAAAGAAGTATCTGTTTTTTTTCCCAGCTACACAATGTTAAAGTAGCAATTCTCTTTCCTAGATATTTCATAGCATCACCGGTAGCCATATTTGAACTCTCGATTAACTCTCTCAGCCTCTGTTAGTATGTGGATGGCCCTTAAAATGATCCATGGCATTGAATTAAGACATAATTTGGTTAGCATACTTGCAATTTAACCAGCCAAAGCCCCATAAAATGAGCAAGCGAAATGTTTTTGACCCTTAATCTTATCCTCTTTAAATACCTAATGAACTTATCAGGAGGAAGTCTTACCGTTTCTTTCGTATACAGAAGATGGCTCACATGTTTAGACTGTGCACTCTCAAGCTTAAAAGGTCTGTGTATGCAGAATTCAAGTTTGAGACATAGGGGTTATAGATTCTGTCACAAGGCTTAGTAGTGTATTAAAGAAGATACCCGGTGTTTAGTGTAAAATAGTGAATAAGAAAACAAGCAGTTGTGAAATCATGCAATGATCTATGCTAAATTTTTTAAAACAGTAGATTAAGAGGTCACTAAAATTCATAGATTCCAAAGCCTGAGCATATGGTCTGTTTCATATTTGCTCACTATAGTGCAATCTGTTTGCTGTTCATTTGTTGAAGTGAATTCCCAACATTTTCTCTCAAACCCGTAAATTGGAACTAGATCTTGAACATTCTATTGAACTTTCAGTACCATAACTTGTATGGTATTTATTTTTCATTTCTTTGCTCTTTGGTTTCTCTGAAGGAACACGCACGCAGCTGAAAGAGATCGTGGTCCTCCAAGAAGACAGCCACAAGAGTTCTCCAAAAAACGGCTTCTGTTTACAATCGCGATAACAGGCATTGCTGTTTTATTAGGCTCACTTCTTTTCCAGAGGAAAGTCTAGCGGGTTCAAGTGCACTAATACTGAAGACGCTGTCGGCAGGCTCTGCCTTTCATCTGTCAACTGATACCTCAAATCACTAGAATTTCTTACTATCAGAGTCCTATAAGTAATAACCATATGCCTAAAATTTCCATCTGTACAAGTAGTTAATATGTGAATCCATTTCTTATGAGATGAGTTGGACTGCCTACGGGTTTATGTAAAGTGGAAGTTGATCAATCTGTATCTTTAGTGGTAGTGAAAATAATGTTAACTGCCTTTTTGAAAATTTGTCCATAATAAAGTAGAAGCAATGGTGTTTGTGTCTAAGTATTATTCCATGATGACTAATATTCAATGCCTCTGTATGAGCTCTGTTTTATGGATATAATTTACATATCATAAAATTGCGGAGAAACTTGTATTCCATACACTGACTTCACTTGCCAAAAAAGCTTAGGGTCGTGATTTCTTTTTGTTTCCCCACCTACCTCTACTGAGGCCCAACCACCGACCGTCCGCAACAACTTGGGCGGCTTCAAGAAACCTATTACTACTATAATATTTCACATTCATATTATATTAGTTTATAATGATTAAATAAGTTTATAATGATTAAATAATTAAATAAGGTGAAAATATTATATAAATCGAACTGTAGTTAGATAAGAGAATTTATGCACACTCATATCATGCAAGTTTTACTCATTACCATTTTCCCTTCTAAAAGTTTTGAGTAGCAACTTCTCATGTCATACGATAAACAAAAACATTCTCATGCCATTTGTATGTTCCAAAAGATGAACTAACGTAATTAACTTTCCAATTACTTCAATGTTGGTTTTTGTCCTAGACGGTATTCTAATTTAATATGAGGAAGACAGGATTACTCCAAAAAGTTAGTACTCCTATTTTTTTCCGGTTCTTTAATTAGATATTCGACAACAATAAGTATAATAAATAATAGTATTTGTTAAATATCACTCCTAATATTATAATATAATAATTATAATACTAACAACCACAAAGGAAAAGAAAGGAAGGAGACACTATTAAAAATGAAAAATATATTCCTGTCGGCCCCTTCAGTTTGAAGTACACAGCAGTAGCCAACTCCAAACTTCTCTGTGTAATATCATTTTTTTCCCAACAAAATTGTTCCAATACATTGAAGATCATATTTTGGAAAACTCCTGCGTACAATAAAACACAGATTTCCGATTAAACAAAGACGCGTATTATCTTTGTGATATTAGAAGATCAGAAAGGAAAAGAAAGAAAGAAAAAAACATATTTTTGAAAATCCAGATTTTATTCGACGTTTCAGGCATAGACTTGGTGGACAGTTGGTGGCGCGTGATTGAAATGAACGGCTAACTTTGGACGGGGACAATTGCACAATGGGTCATCGGCGTAATTTCAAACGCATGATAAAATGTTTATGCGCGTGCGCAGGACAAATAGGTACGACGTCTAACTACGTATTCACACGTGTCCCTAAATATTAGGAGGTGTTTATTACATTTGTCTAGCCAGTGCCCACAACTTCAAAGTATTTATAGTTTATTATTTGATCAAGCTTATGGAAGTTGAAAGTACCCTTTTAAAAAATAAAAATAAAATAATTTTGAAAAAATATTTATTTCAAAAAGTTAAAGTAGAACAAATTTTTAAGTAGTAACATAAGTTGGGCATTCAGAAGTCGAGAAAAGTATTCAGAAGTTTAAACCCTTGACCAGGCAAAAGTTATTGTCTAAGAGGGTGTTTGAATTGACTTTTTAAAAGTGACTTATAAGCTAAAAGTTAAAAGTCATAAGTTGGATCTATTCAACTTTTGATTTTTAACTTATTTTTGAATCTTTTTTAGTTTAAAAATAAGTGTTTAAAATCACTTTTTATCTCATCCAACCACCTCAAAAAGTAAAAAAAAAAAGCTTAAAAGCTAAAATTACTTAAAATACGCCAATTGAATCACCCCCTACCCTCTAAATATTGATAAAAAAAGTATCCATTAGTCCGGTACAAATAATTTACTATCCGAAAGAGTTCTCGAAAAGCACTTTTGCACGTTCATTTATAAGCCGAAAATTTTCTTTGATTCCCTTCCTTTTTTATGGTCATTTTGGGGTTGACGGGAAATCCCTATTAAAATGATAAAAATGCAATGAGCCAATGATATATCTGGCCCAAGAGCACATCAGGCCAGCCCAAGTTCTTTTTTTTTTTTTTTTTTTTTTTTTTTTGTGGGCATTGTCATTTAAAGGCACTGGTCTTTAATTTCTGTCCCTCAAATTGCTAGTCTTTAATTTTTGTTCTTCGCTTAATATCATGAGATTGGGATTTGAATCACGGCTCAGTCAAAACAAATATATATATATCGCAAGGTAGAGTTTCGTAACAAAATTAGGCCTATTTGAACAAAAATAAGGCCTTAAGGCAAAGTTTTGCAAAATTCCAACTGAGGAAAAAAAAATTGTCCTAATGCAAACCTCTACCTTAAGGTAGAGTTTGCCTTATGCCTGAAGGCAAAACTCTGCCTTAAATAGAGTTTGCAGTCAAACTCTACCTGATCAGGTAAAATACTCTGCCTTAATGCAAAACTCTACGTTGGGATTTTTTTTAAATTTTTGACTGAGCAGGGGTTCGAACCCGAAACCCAAGAGTTTTATGCGAATGACAAAAATTAAAGACCAACAATTTGAGGGGAAAAAATTAAAGACCAGCCCCTAATAAGGACAATCGTGCAAATTGCCCCCGAAGTTTAGTGAAATAATTGCACGGTTTTCCCTTCAAATGGGTTGGTCTTTAATTTTTGTCCCTTCAAATCGAACGTATGCCTAGCGGGGCATAAGTTCTCTAAGAGCGCTGACATAACTTGTAGATATTATGATGCGTAACTTACTCTCTAGACATAAATTTGATTTTGAAGAGTAAAAATTCAAGAGCACCCCATTTGAAGGGCAAAAGTTAAAGACCACAAAATAGGGATAAAAGAGCAAATGCCCCACCGATGACATATCTGGCCCAAGTTAGGCCAAGAGTAATGAGTCATTTGCACTTTTATTCCTATTTTTTGCTGGTCTTTAATTTTTGTTCCTCAAGATAAATAATTTTTTTGTGGGACATATGTTTATATTTTCGCATCATAATATTCCACAAGTCATGTCAAGGTCTTTATCTACTTATTGCCAGCTAGACATAAATTTAATTTTGAAGGACAAAAATTAAAGACCAGTCCATTTAAGGACAAACCGTGCAATCTGTTCCAAGGGCCACTACATTAGGCCAGCCGAAGTTTAGTCCATTGAAAAGTTAAGCCCAATTGTATTGACCCACCCACATTTAGTCGCAAAATAACGCACATGAATGTTGGTAAAATTAATAAAAATAATAGTAATGCACAATAATGAAATCACATTATACTTTGCTTTGTCCCGGACTTGCTAAAGCAACCTTCTATATTGCGATCTTTACTCTTAGCTTAGAATGTTACTTATTTAACAAAAAAGAAGATTAAAATTGAATACTCGATTTCATCTAGCCCACGCTCTACGAAGGAGAAGGTCAATTCACATAGTCACAAACTTCAATTTAATTGCTACGTATTCAAGATAAACTTAAAAGCAGATAATTTATTAAAAATAAATTAACATAACGCATATATCCACGATTCATTCAATCGGGCGTCTTTACTTCCAAGCTATATCTAATTTCACCAAACGATAGTGGCGCAATAGCAA
Source organism: Lycium barbarum (assembly GCF_019175385.1). Classification (NCBI taxonomy): domain Eukaryota; kingdom Viridiplantae; phylum Streptophyta; class Magnoliopsida; order Solanales; family Solanaceae; genus Lycium; species Lycium barbarum. Next base: position 141,105,338 of record NC_083338.1, on the reverse strand, counting down.
AAGTGGATTATTAAAGTTAAAGCCAAGAAAATAAAAAATAAAAAATTCTTTCCCTGTACTTAAAGTTAAGTCTAATTACAAAATTGGACATTGTTATGTATAAGTGCTATAACTATTGATGTAGTTGTGTATCTCTACTCCTACCATAACTACAAAGTGGTTAGTAATTCAAGGAGAACAAATTTCTTGTTAACATCATTTGTAGGTTGTGACATATCCTAGTTAACAGGGACTATTTTAGGATCTAGAATCAGCGGTCTCAATATGAGTATGATTTTATACTATAAAAAAGAAATTGGGTCCGGGGAATGGCGGCACCTAAGGGTGTGATGTAGGCAGTCTACCTGATGTAATCTTCAGTTTTGATTCCACACGTCGAACTCATGACCTATATAGGTCACATTGAGACAGCTTCACGATTGTTACAAGGCTTCCCTTCCTGATTTTACTCTATCACATGTATTTTAATTTTTTTTGGCATATATATACATAACTTGAATCGAAAATAATGAGTTCAACTGAACCCCGAAACTTGCTGTAGATCCGCCATTGCTAGTTAGCCTTGCAAATTTGTACTTGGATAAACTGCACCATAATGAGCCAATTTGACACCGTTTTCCTTGTTTATTTTGCAGGAGCTTGTTGTCATAGTGGAGGTCCTGGAACAATGTCCCCTATTGGAGTGAGATTGTACATTCAGGATCGCCATGTAAGGAACAAAGAACAGTTGGAATATCTATGTATTTTTTCCCCTTAATTATATTCTTGAATTGGTGAAGTTGTTGCATCGCTTTTGTCTTGGTAGCAAGCATTAGAACTGTCTCTTTCCTAACTATTTTCAGAAGAAAAAAAAAAAACACAAAGAAATTTGAAAATGATATCTAAGTACAATGTATAGTTAACAGGTTTGTTCTTCATGCTTCATTTCAAGGATGATCTTTTTAAATCTTTGTACTTCTATTACATCCCTTGTGTATCAGTTATTGCACTTTGCGCCATTTTATTATGCTATGTAACGGTGAATAAGGAAGTGAGTATGTTTGCACATTGTGAACACAGATGAAAGGAGGAGATAGTGCGTACCTTTATGATGAAGTTTCCTCTACAGAGATAAATTGTTTCAACATTATTTTTTTTTGCAGGTGATGATGGATAATGGCCTAGTCCAAGTTACGTTATCAAATCCAGAGGGAATTGTCACTGGAATACGTTATAATGACGTTGATAATCTACTTGAAGTCCTTAACGACGAATCCAATAGAGGGTAATTGGATTCAACTTGCATGTTTCTTGCATATTCCTTAGGCTGAGCTCATGAAAATGAAATCTGTGTTTAAATAAGTGCAAAGAAGAATTAACAATAGCTTTAGAAATTATGACATACAACAAGCTACCACATCTGAAACAAGACATTACATTTTTAGATTGTAAAGATAAGTGTTTTTGCAGAGCTGGTGACCTTAATCTCTGAATGTAATATCAGGTATTGGGACGTTGTCTGGAATTCTCCAGATGTTGGGAAAACTGGAGTATTTGAAGTGTATGTTTTCTATAGTATTTACTTATGATGAATGAAAACTGGCTAATTTTAAGCAAAAACATATTACCAATTTATCGTGTAGGATCAAGGGTACTAATTTCAAGGTTATAAAGGAGACAGACGATCAAGTAGAGATATCATTTTCACGACCATGGGATCCCTCCCTCCAAGGCAAACTTGTCCCGCTAAATATTGACAAAAGGTTCTCTTTCCTATGTATTTTGTATGTGCTTAAATGAGAATAATGTGCATACTATTAATATTACGGATATTATTGTGTTGATCAAACTAATGTTGGTGCAATAGGTTTATTTTGCTCCGTGGCTGCTCTGGTTTCTACTCTTATGCCATTTATGAGCATGTCGGTTCACCTGAGTGGCCTGCTTTCAGCCTTGGTGAAACTAGAATAGCATTCAAGCTCCGGAAAGATAAGTAAGAAGACTTTTTCCTCCTTTTTTTACCCTTATGCATATGTAGTGGTTGGTAAGAAGAACTAGTTGTATGTCACCGGAGGCAAAAACACTAGGTGATTTCTTTCCATCTGTCCTAGCCTTGGTGGTTGGTCGACGAGTTATTTGTGTTGGTGGAGGTAGCAACTAGCAGGTACCCTATGAAATTAGTCGAGGTGCAAGCAAGTTGGCATGGACACCATGATTATCAAAAAAAAAAAAAAAAAAAAAAATAGTTGACTGTTATTTGTGTCGCTTGCATTATTTCATTTCCATATCGCTTTGAATCTCTTATCCGAATCTCTTAACCTTATCTGACTTCTTTTTATGCTTTTATTGAGCCGAGGGTCTTTCGGAAACAGCCGTCCTACCTTGGTAGGAGTAAGGTCTGCGTACACTCTACCCTCCCCAGACCCCACGATGTGGGATTTCACTGGGTTGTTGTTGTTGTTGTTGTTGTAGTTGAATGTTCAAAACCAAATATCTGGTCTACCTAGGATAAATGTCATTTTAGAAAACATAATCAGTACAATCTCACTTAGTTAGAGGTCAATTGCTCTTTGTCCATGTGTCAAATATTTATCAGCTCTGTAACCACAACTTCATGATAATTTTGGTACTTTCACTGGATAGGTTTCACTACATGGCTGTGGCAGATAATAGACAAAGATTCATGCCTCTACCAGATGACCGAATGCCTGCAAGATGCCAACGCCTTGCCTATGCAGAAGCGGTCCTATTGACCAATCCTGTGGAGCCCGAGCTAAGAGGAGAGGTAACTCTGGTTTTTCTGATTGTTTGGTTTATTCAACTTCGCCAGAAAATTATATCCAACTTAAGTATCTGGACACAATTTTTAAAACCATACTTCTAAATGTTTTGTGTTTATTACCAACCCATTGATACTTGATTATATAGTGATAGAGGAACATCGATTCATCAATCTCATGATAGTAGTGTACTAGTTGAAAACTTTTTAATATTAACTCATGTTGAATTGTTATTGAGAATTGGTTAGTTCTTTGATTCATCTCATGCACACAGGTCGATGACAAATACCAGTATTCATGTGATAATAAAGACAACAAGGTCCACGGTTGGATATCTATGGATCCACCAGTGGGATTCTGGCAAATTACTCCGAGTGATGAATTTCGATCCGGTGGACCTGTCAAACAGAACCTTACATCCCATGTCGGTCCAACTACCCTAGCTGTAAGAGTTTTCTTCTAACCTGTTTCTTTTACCACGAACATATTTACAAAAAGAGAATACTTTTCTGCGGTTACACATTTAGTCATTCTAAAGGTGAATTTGTGATATTCTCAGATGTTTCTAAGCTCTCATTATGCTGGGGATGATCTAACACCAAATGTTGCTCAAGGCGAAGCCTGGAAGAAAGTTTTCGGCCCCGTGTTTATATATGTTAATTCTGTTATGCAAGGGGAGGATCCTGTTACTCTATGGGATGATGCCAAGATACAGGTTTAGCAGTGAAAGGATTTGAAATTTACTCCAATTTTTCTGTGTGCATGAATTCAAAGTACTTAATTATGTCGGCTACTGATGCAGATGCAGCATGAAGTTCAAAGCTGGCCTTACAGTTTTCCAGCATCGGAAGATTTTCTATCAGCAGATCAAAGGGGCAGTGCTAGTGGTAGACTTTTGGTTCAAGATAAGTAAGGACATACTGCTTTCCTTTAAGTTGTATTCAAACTAAAAGTTAATATGAGTTTCTAAAGCTTCTTAACAACTTCTGATAGATACATTAGTGATGATAATATACCAGCAAATGGCGCTTTTGTTGGGCTTGCTCCACCAGGAGGGGCTGGTTCCTGGCAAAGAGAATGCAAGGTCATTTCTGCTAACCTAATTATTTTTCAGAAAATTAAACATATTTCCAAAATGCTTGCGTAAAACAAGCAAGAGGACTTCCAATATAGCGCTCCCGGATGATGATGATGATTGTACACCTTGAAAATTCTGTTTGTGTATATAGATTTTCTTTTTTTTTCCCCTCCTTTTCTTGAAGATTCAAAACAAGTAAATGTGAGCTTGATCTTTATGATTTTTAAGATTAAAGAACAAGCTGACAAATTCTGCCCTTAAGTTGGAAGCTCTAATTGATCTTGCATTTCGGTGTAAACGATTTAGCTAACTTGAAAATTGAAGAAAGTAAAAACTTAGTGTTTTCTGTTTCAGGACTACCAATTTTGGGCTAATGTAGACAATAATGGATACTTCTCCATAAACAATATACGTCCCGGTGATTACAATCTTTATGCATGGGTACCTGGATTCATTGGGGACTATCTATATGAGACTCCCATCTCCATAACTCCAGGTCTTGACTCCGTGTTTACATTTCAATTCAACTCCTATTCTCAAACAAAAGCTCTGAATCTCATGGATTGCGTGATACATGGAAACAGGTTGTGGTATTGATGTGGACGAAATCGTATATCAACCTCCAAGGGACGGCCCCACATTATGGGAAATAGGCATTCCTGATCGTACTGCTGCAGAATTTTTTGTTCCTGAACCCAACCCGAAATTTTTCAACAAGCTTTTTGTCAATCATCCTGACAAGTTAGTAACCTACCTTTATGTATAGGCCTTATTTTTTGTTTCCACTAGAGTAGAACACATAATGATAAATTAACTCCATCTAGTTAAAATAATTCCTTTCTCTTTCACAAAATTTATCAAGTGTCCTGTAAATATATTCACTGAGATAACCTTTTGTTATTGTCTTTGAATGGCAGGTTTAGGCAATATGGATTGTGGGATAGGTACACCGAATTATATCCAAAGGATGATCTTGTGTATGTAGCTGGAGAAAGTGACTATAGAAAAGACTGGTTTTTCGCTCAGGTTCCAAGGTAAGCTATTCAGCAATCTGATGAGTTGAAAACAGAAATACTATGCTAAATCTCCTTGTCTTTCAGATCTTCACCAACATTTATGGACACATTAGTACTTCACTATCAAATATATCACGACGTTTCAAAAGAGTGTCATATAATAAATATATTACAGCTAATAAAGGTTCTTCTTTGTAGGAGAAAAGAGGATGGCACATATCAAGGAACAACGTGGCAAATCAGATTTAAACTTGATTCAGTCAATCAAGGAGGAACATATAAATTGCGCATTGCAATTGCATCTGCAACTTTAGCTGAAGTGCAGGTACACTGATCCCTATTGATGTGAAGTTCTCTCCTATTTGGTTTGAATTATATTACTCAAATTAATCAAAAAATCACTTCTACATCCAGAAATCTTTGATTATTGTATAAAGACCACTTTTGGCAAATAACGAATTTTTGACCAAGTAAAATTGCATAATTTGTACTCAATTACTCTTTCCGCTTCATTTTATGTGTCTAAGTTTGACTGGACATGGAGTTTAACAAAAGTAAGGAAGGCTTTTGAATCTTGTTATATTAAAGTAAATATGTAAATAAAGTACCAAAGTATCCTTGAATCTTGTGGTCTTAAACATGCCATGTGAGATGTTGGAGTAAAAAAGTTACTAATTATAGAAAGTCACATTCTTTTTGCGACGGACAAAAAAGGAAGTGAGACACATAAATTGAAATAAAGGCATTATCTAACTACTTTCTAAATGATCGAAAACAGAATCAGAATTCAATTCAAAAAGCCTCTTACTATATTCTTGTACTTGCAGGTTCGGGTGAATAATCCGAGCACAAACCGGCCTCTATTTACAACGGGATTGATTGGAAGAGATAACTCAATTGCTAGGCATGGAATTCATGGACTATATTGGCTGTACAGTATAGACATACAGGGAAATATGCTAGTGCAAGGGGACAACACCATTTACTTAGGCCAACCAAGAAACCAGAGTCCTTTCCAGGGGATTATGTATGACTATATTCGTCTTGAAGCGCCATCAAACTAAGCAATGTGCACAGTACCCTTTTTGTACAGTGCTCAAATAATTCAAAATTTGAAGTAAATAATGCAGTAATTGTTTACTGTTTGATTTGTATTACAGGGTTAGCATTAACTTCTGGTTTGAGAAGCAATAAAATTCCACGTTTTGCTCGGAAACCAATTGGGATTTAGCTTATTTAATTTATTAAAACCAATTAAAATAACAAGTCAAATGGTAGGTGATATTATACAAGTTGTACCATCTGTATACAATGACTTCACGTTAACTTTACAATAATCATTGGATTTACAGATATAAATTTATCGATTTCTAGTGATTTTTTAATATATATGCATTGCAGGAAATATTGAGACTGATTGTGGAAAATTTCTGTGTAATTTTGTTCATCCTCTAAGCTTGTATATATACATGTCTTTGTACAAAGAAATAAAAGAAAATTGCTGGAAAAGAAATCATCATGGTTGTACACTTGTCCTTTATCTATACTACTAATCATTATCAATGTAACAACTTTGATTTTATTTTGTACTCAATCACGTGCTGGTCACAGCTGTGCTAGTTGTCCATCTGATGGCTGAGAATTAATCCATCTTGTTGTGAACTTGAAGTTCCCACATCGCTCGCACACGGGATTGTGTGCGTGCTTATAAGCTGGGCCTGAAGCCTTTACTTGTATACGCGTTTGAAAATCGTGAGGGGCCAGAAGTTCCCAAAGCGGACAGTTTATACAAGTGAGCTATGGTGCCTGGTGGCCCTCCTCCTTCGAATACGCGTTTTAAAGCCGTGAGGTGCGCCAAAGCGGACAATATGTACAAGCAGTTTATAAAACGTTATCAGCACGATGCTCGCGATGAGGGGGTGTGTTGTGAACTTGAAGTTCCCACATCGCTCGCACACGGGATTGTGTGCGTGCTTATAAGCTGGGCCTGAAGCCTTTACTTGTATACGCGTTTGAAAACCGTGAGGGGCCAGAAGTTCCCAAAGCGGACAGTTTATACAAGTGAGCTATGGTGCCTGGTGGCCCTCCTCCTTCGAATACGCGTTTTAAAGCCGTGAGATGCGCCAAAGCGGACAATATGTACAAGCAGTTTATAACACATCTAAAATTAAATTGGATGTTGTGATATTTTCCATGTGTCTTTACTTTGAATAAAAGATGGGAAATTGGAATCTATGGTCAAACAGACCAAACAGACCAAAACTCATTCAAGTCAAATCTCTCTCTCTTCTTCTTCTTCTTTTATCCTTCTTTCTCGTCTTGATGGAAACTGCCATGGATGAAGTTACAGGTGGCTTGAGCTTCTCATCTTCAACACCCCCCCCTCAAGGTGGAGGGTATTGAAGAAACCCCCAACTTGGAAAGTATATCACGGTGAGAAGCTCCAGTTAGGGGTTTGGTAAACAAATCAGCAAGTTGTTGGTCAGATGGGACAAATCGAAGTGAGATGAGACCGGAGAGGTATTGCCGTCGAACAAAATGACAGTCAAGCTCGACATGCTTCGTTCTCTCATGAAAAACGGGGTTACGAGCGATGTGTATCGCAGCTTGACTGTCCGAGTGAATAGGCACTGGTAAAGATGGAGATAGAGATAGATCTTCAAGCAAACGGACGAGCCAAATGAGTTCAGAGGTGACTTTACGCATGGATCTATACTCGACTTCGGCAGAAGAGAGGCTTCTTCGATTTCCAAGAAATGGGAGCACCCTCAAGTGTTATGAAGAACCCACTTACTGATCTGCGGGAGTCGGAGCATGAAGCCCAATCGGCATCGCAGAATGCTTGCAAGGAAAAAGAAGGGGTTGAAGAAAGAAGGATCCCCTGACCTGGATCTAAATGAAGGTATTTGATTACTCGAAGAGCAGCAGAGTAATGGGAAAGGCAGGGTCTTGACATGAATTGACTGAGCTTTAACACTGGAAATGCCAAATCTGGACGAGTATGTGTAAGGTAATTCAATTTTCCCACTAAGTGTCTGAAAATTGTAGTATCTAGTAAAGGACTATCTGTGGTATTGTCAGAACTTAGTTTGGTAGAAGGATCTAAAGGGGATGAGACTTTAGAAAGATGTGTGCAGTCAAAATCCTTGAGTAAATCTAAAGTGAATTTACGTTGACTGGTGATAAAACCATGAGGTTCTCGTATGACCTCCATCCCCAAAAAATAATGGATTTCCCCCAAATTTTTGACCTTGAATTCTGAGTCCAGAATTTTTTTGATTTGATCAATCTCATGAGTGTCACTTCTTGGGAGTAGAATATCATCAACGTAGACTGCTAGAATTGAGATAAGGTCCCCATTTTGTTTAAAAAATAAGGAATAATCATTGAGAGAAACAGTATACCCTTTGTAAGTCAGTGCACCAGTAAGTCTAGAGTACCATTGTCTTGAAGCCTGTTTAAGTCCATAGAGTGCTTTGTTTAGAACACAGACATGCTTAGGAGTAGGAGGAACAACACCTGGAAGGAACTTCATGAAAACTTCTTCATCCAAATTGCCATGTAAAAAGGAATTGTTCACATCAAGTTGTGAAACTGACCAATTCTTCTTGACAGCAACTGCTAGTAAACACCTGATAGTTGTCATTTTCACAACGGGTGAAAATGTGTCATTATAATCTATACCCTATTTTTGGATGTCCCCCCTCACAACCAGCCTTGCCTTAAGTCTTTCCACTGTCCCATCAGAGTTATGTTTAACCTTATAGACCCATTTTCAAGGTAGAGCCTTTTTCCCTTGAGGCAACTCAACAATGTCCCACGTTTTATTTAGTTGCAATGCTTGTATCTCAGCTTCCATTGTTGCCTGCCAACCTGGATGTGTTGCAGCTTCATGGAAACTCTTAGGCTCAGACAAGTTGTAGAGGGACTGCAGCATATGCTGATTAGAAAGTGATAAAGATTGAAAAGAATGAATGGTAGGTTGAGAAGGCTGTTCAAAGAAAGACTTGGTTAGGGTGGTCAATGAAATAGTATTACAGATAAAATCCTGTAGGTATTTAGGTGTTTGAGAGATTCTTCCTGATCTTCTAGGTGTGGTGAATGTTTGTTGAGGAAGTGAAGGATTAACAGTAGGATGAATGATTTGAGATGGAGAAGAACTAGATGTAGGCGAGCTAGGTTAGATGGTGGATGAATTAGGAAGGTCAGAGGGAGAGTTTTGAGTGTTAGGATAAGGTGACAGAGGAGCATTGTCAACAGATGGGATATGAGAACTAGAAATGGAAGAATCTGTAGTTCATGAGCTTGAGGAAAAAATGAAAAAATTTCCTCTACAGGTGTCATAGGCTGTTGAGTAGACGGAGGACATGGAAATGAAGGTTAGAGTTGTTTACATCTGTGGCAAAAGGAAATTGATTTTCATAGAACATTACATCCCTAGAAACAAAAACCTTTCTAGTAGTTAAATCAAGCACTTTGTAACCCTTTTGATGTTGTGGATATCCCAGAAAAATGCACTTGGTTGCTCTAGCATCAAACTTTCCTCTTCCATGGCTCACAGTTGAAACATAACACAAACACCCAAATGCTCTTAGGGATTGAGAAGATGACTCTCTTAAAAATAACTTCAAAAGGTGTTTTCCCATTCAAAACCCCTGAAGGCAACAAGTTGATTGAATGGGTTGCTGTAAGTATACATTCTCCCCAGTAGGAGTTAGGAACTTTTGATTGAAAAAACAGTCCCCTTGCCAACTCCAAGAGATGTCTATGTTTCCTCTCTACCACCCCATTCTGTTGTGGGGTGTCCACACAACTCCTTTGGTGAATGATTCCTTGTTCACTCAAGTAAATTCCCTCTAGTGAACCTCTGCCCAATTCTAATGCATTATCTGACCTAATGCATTTCACCTTTAAATTGAACTGTCTTTCTACCATGGATAGGAAAGACTTTAAAACAGGAAAGGCATTGCTCTTAGTTGTTAGAAGGAATGTCCATGTCCCTCTACTGAAGTCATCGACTATAGTTAGGAAATACCTGTAACCATTGTATGTAGGATGTTTGTATGGACCCCATGTATCAATATGAATTAAATCAAACATTCTTTTACTCTTTATCTCACTGGTAGGAAAGGGTGACCTGGTTTGTTTAGCTTCATGTGATAGGTAAACTTAGAATCTAAATTTTGCTTAATAAAACTGAACTTTTTCATTACTGAATAAGGCAAATGCCCAAGTCTGATGTGCCACAGACTTACATTAGGAACTACATTAGCTAAAACTGGAAAAGAGACCGAACTAGGAGCAACATTGGAATTTCTTCCTTTTGAAACTGAAAATACATTTTGACTTGAAGTAAAACTAGACTTAGGCACATTTGGTTGTAGTAGGTATAGACCATCTTTAGCTTCACCAAAAACTTCTACCTTCTTCATAGAAAGGTCCTGCAAAAGACATCCACTAAGAGTGAATAACAGATGGCAATTAATCTGATGACACAGTCTATTTACTGAGAGTAAATTGTACTTAAAAACTGGCACATGAAGGACATTTGTAAGAATGAGATTGGGAAGAATGACCACACTTCCCCTGTGTGTAACAGTGACCTTAAAAGAATTAGGTAAAGTTATATGTAAGGGTACAGGCTGAGGACTTAAAGAACTAAAGGAAATGGGATCAAAACACATGTGCTCTGATGCACCTGAATCATGATCCAGGTACCAGAGTTAAAAGCTGAAAGACATGTTCCTGAGTATTTAAAAATGGTACCAGCAACCACATTAGCATTTATGTCTGTTGGATTTCCTGATTGAAAATTGTTCATCTGCTTAAAAACCTATCCTAGTTCTGATATCTGTTCTTTGCTGAAGTGTTGAAAAGTATGTCCGGATCCCTCTCCAATTTGATCCACCTTTTCTGATGGTTGTTCTATCATTGCTACTGCATTTCCCTTTACTGTACCATTATAATTCTTTCCCTTGGTGAATTCAAAATCATCTGGATATCCATGAAGTTTGTGACAGTCATCCATTGTATGCCCCACTCTCAAATAATGTGTGCAACTTACATTTGGATTGAACTTGTTCTTTTTCCCTTTGAATTTCCACTGTTGTTGTCCAAACTTTTGTGGATAGTTTGCTCCATTTACCCTTTGTGGGAAATTTTCAGATATGTGTGATGTGTTCATGTTCCTAGAGAATTGAGTTGTAGATTTTTGAAGATTGCTTCTTCCTTGGTTTGAGACCATGAAAGAAGCTGAATCTGAAAAACTTTGTCCATTTGCATATATCTCTCTTTGTCCTTCATCTTGTAACAACAAAGAGTATGCATAGTCCATTGCAGGTAGAGGATTCAACATCAAGATATTCCCACTGGCCTATCCATAAGTATCATTTAGTCCCATTAAGAATTGCATTAATCTTTGATCCTCTAGAGACTTAGATAATTTGAGTTTTCCTTCACAAACACAAGTACAAGTGCAAACAATATCTGAATTTAAAAAGTCCAGTTCATCCCAAAGTCTCTTAAGTTTTGTGAAATATCCAGATATATCAGAGTTACCTTGCACTAAAACATTAATTTCCTTTTGCAGGTGAAACAATTTAGCACCATTTGATTTCCCAAATCTGTGCTCTAAGCTATCCCACAGCTCCTTAGCAGTCTTTGAGTAAATGACACTGTCCTTTATCTCTTTGGACAGAGAATTTAGTAACCAGGCTGTAACCATGTCATTACAGCAACTCCATTGTTCATATTCTGTGGAGCTCAGATCTGGTGGTTTGCAAGATCCATTTATGAAGCCAAGTTTCTTTTGGCTGAAAGAGCTATCAAAATGGATCTCTTCCACCCTGGAAATCCTCTACCTTCAAACACAGTGTTGAAAAGGTTCATACCAGGGGAGTCTGATGCATGAAGATAGTAGGGGTGAGAAGGGTTAATAGTGGCCGCATTGCTGTTTTCAGCAACTGCAACATTTGTGGTTTCAGATGTGGTAGAGTCTCCTGTCATGGTTGATAGATTATGATGACACAGAAATTGTATTTGATTTTAGCAGTAGATCGAGCTCACTACTCTGATACCATGTAGGAAATATTGAGACTGATTGTGGAAAAATTTCTGTGTAATTTTATTCATCCTCTAAGCTTGTATATATACATGTCTTTGTACAAATAAATAAAAGAAAATTGCTGGAAAAGAAATCATCATGGCTGTACACTTGTCCTTTATCTATACTACTAATCATTATCAATGTAACAACTTTGATTCTATTTTATACTCAATCACGTGCTGGTCACAGCTGTGCTAGTTGTCCATCTGATGGCGGAGAATTAATCCATCTAAAATTAAATTGGATGTTGTGATATCTTCCACGTGTCTTTACTTTGAATAAAAGATGGGAAATTGGAATCTATGGTCAAACAGACCAAAACTCATTCAAGTCAAATCTCTCTCTCTTCTTCTTCTTTGATCCTTCTTTCTCGTCTTGATGGAAACTGCCATGGATGAAGTTACAGGTGGCTTGAGCTTCTCATCTTCAACATGCATATAAGGTAAAAGCTACTGGGTTCGTATGAACATGTAACTGACCCTCTAGATCCGCCCATGTGGCTTAGACAGTAGTTCTCATCCAAATATAAATTGGATAAAACGTGGGCAGAAATTTAAAATAGAGTCGCTTGGAGATTGAGATTGATTAATTTGCAATTCAATGCAAGAATCATTGCATTTGCTCTACTTGCCCTTGTAAATTGTAATAACCGCATATATTCTTGAAATTTTCGAGAATAGAATTTAAGGTTTAACGAGCACACTAAACATCACAATAACGACCTTAATTATTCTCAACTTTACAACCTTGTTCCAGTTTAATCAATTTACTTAGGCCAATGTTTTAATAATCTCTCTAGAAGATTATCTTTTTAAGAAAATGGGAAACTAGAGATATTTGTAAGAAACATTTTCCAGTTAATTTAGTGATCGAAATGGTTGTTAGTACGCTTCTCTAGAGTCAAACAAAAATAACATTTAATTCTTTAAATATTAAATATATTTTTCACCATTTTGAGATGGACCTTTTTCCCAAAATGCGCAATCTTTCAGACCGTCCTTTACCTTTAGTTAACTTAGAACACATGTGAATTATATTTTTGCATATGTGTTTTTTATAATTTGGGGTTCTCACAAAAAATACATACTAGTGGATTTCTCGGGACAAAATAGCACATTTTGAGAAAACATTCGGTAGTATATATAATAAGTCTATCTCAGGAATCTCCTTAGGATGAATTTGGAACATTTGAGGATCCAACTGATGACACAATTCTATTTTATGAGAATCAAGCTAGCTTGAATTAAGTTCTCTCTTTATTGAGCACTAAATAAATTCTTTAAGCATGTCCGCGGGAAAGTACATTAATTAATTACTATTCTGAAATCCCCACTATTTTCCCACACAAATTCATGATTTCATGATCAGCTGGCATACTTCACCTCGGCGACTCTTACACGCTAAAGTATGTAATTGTACCAAACCAGTGTTGACGAGTAAGCTAAGTGATTTTCAATTTTCTAATGTCAACAAAAGTTTGCTTTCTTTTTCTTTCTTCTTTGTAACATTTTAAGGGAAGTATAGATTAAAAAAATGTGCATATTAATACCTTACATCCTTCCACTTTGCCAAACTGCAAGAAGAGGTTAACTATCTCTCTAGTTTCTTCTTTTTTATGGCATCCTTTTAGAACTTCCATTTCATGGGGGAATAAAGTGAATACATTTTTTATTTTTGCAGTATTTAAGAAGACGCTGAAAGAACAAGATCAATGACTGCTACTGGAGTACAGTTACACCTTCCCGATGATCACCATGTAATCAATCATTCATCACTACATCATTTAGCACGAAAGACGCTTTTTTCTATGACTGTGGTTTTGGAACTGTATATTTATAATAAAAAAGTAGTTTCACTTGAAAAAGAAGGTTAGTTTCTAGATTAGTGTGTTCAAGTATAGGATCAAGGCCATTAAGTTCTTTGCTAAATATATTAGACTAGGAGCTTAAAAATTGTAGAAACTTCTTGTGGTTTTGAAGAAGTATAGTTAAGCGCTCTAACAGGTAAATAATGTTTTCAGGTGGTGCTGGATAATGGTATTCTCCAAGTGACATTATCAGTACCAGATGGCATTGTAACGGGAATCACATACAATGGCGTCAATAATTTGCTTGAGGTTCTAAATGATGAAACAAATAGAGGGTAATTAACTCCATCTGCCATTTCTTTAGCTCAAGTTTCCTACAATGAGATAAAATAGCTACTGTATAAGTCAAATGCTGCTGATTTTTTTCCTTAAAGTTCTCTTTCTTATCATGAAAATAGATTAAATAAGTTCCCCATTCAAAAAAGAATTGAATGTAACACTGGCTAAATGTTTCCTCTAGGTACTGGGATGTTGTTTGGAGTTCACCAGGGACTACCGGAACTACAGGAATATTTGAAATGTACATACCCAAAAGAGTACTTTAAATAAAAACCGTTTGTCAAACCCCCTTTTTTTTTCTTTTTTTCTTTTTTATTTTAGCAATAAGATTGTTCCACCAATATAATGTAGGCTCATATGCACAACCTATAAGGTCATATTGGAAACAGATGATCAAATAGAGCTGTCCTTCTCAAGGACATGGGATGTGTCGCTACAGGACGAACTTATTCCCCTGAACATAGACAAAAGGTTTTTTCTTGTTTTCCCTTTTCTTTTCCTTCTTTCAATATTTGTTTGCATTCTTTATTAGTAAATGGATTTGAGATGATACTTGATGACTAACCAAAAGTATGATATTCAGGTTTATAATGCTTAAAGGTTCCTCAGGCTTCTATTCTTATGCAATTTATGAACATTTAGAGGGATGGCCTGGTTTCAACCTTGATGAGACTAGGATTGCATTCAAGCTCAGAAAAGACAAGTAAATCTAACTACAACTTCATCCTTTTATAGGTTTATAAACCAATCTGTCGACATTTTTTCAGTGGCTTATCCTTTTTATAGTTCATATGGATAGCTTAATTGACCGCATTTAGGACAGATGTTTTATTGTGTCTAATCTTGAACGTCGACCAGGTTTCATTACATGGCTATGGCAGATAACAGGCAGAGATACATGCCCTTACCTGATGACAGGTTACCGGATAGAGGACAACCACTTGCTTATCCAGAAGCAGTCCTGCTTGTCAATCCTATCGAGCCTGAATTCAAAGGCGAGGTACGTATTTTCCTTATTTCTTCTTTTCATTTTTGGCTTGTCGAAAAATCCTATTAACTATAATTAGGGGTATTAGTAAACTTATCAGCTGTTATACAATACAATGTAAAATGCAGTCAAACCAAGTAAAAGATTGTTTCTAAACGACAGCAAACAATACAATATATCCAAGCATTGCTTTAACAACAAAATATAGTACATACAATATGGTATAAACGATGAGAAACAGCAATCCAGTGCTTGTAATTCATAATTAGGATCTTAATGAGTCTTTTTGGGTAATTAAGGAGTTTTAATTAATCATGCTGTCAGGTTGATGACAAGTATCAGTACTCAAGTGAGGACAAAGATCTGAAGGTCCATGGATGGATTTGTATGGATCCATCGCTAGGATTCTGGATTATTATTCCCAGTGACGAATTTCGATCTGGAGGACCCCTTAAACAAAACCTCACTTCTCATGTCGGTCCAACTGCTCTTTCTGTGAGTATATAATCACAAGCCTTAACACATTGTTGTTCTTGTTCGTACTAAATTAGCAAACATAACCAAATATTTCCATATAAATCACAAATCAGTGCTCCTTTTTTCTTTTATTTTTTTTTTAATTTTGATTGTCTCTAGAGATGCTATTTTGCAGGTGTTTCTGAGTGCTCATTATGCAGGTGAAGATTTGGTTCCAAAATTTGGACAAGGGGAGCCATGGAAAAAAGTCTTTGGACCAGTTTTTATATACCTAAATTCTGTCACTAAAGGGGAGGATCCCCTTACTCTCTGGGAGGATGCTAAAAGACAGGTATAATTAAATAAACCAGTTTTTTTTATACAACAAAGTGAACATAAATGGTATGTTTTAGATTGTCCTTATCTAATATAACTAGATTATTTAAGCACGGAATGCAAAATACAGATGCTGATAGAAGTTCAAAGCTGGCCTTACAGTTTCCCATCCTCTGAGGATTTTTCATCATCATCTCAACGCGGTAATATTAGTGGAAGATTGTTAGTACTAGACAGGTACTATTTTCTTATTAGCTCTATCTTTACCTAGGACCGGAGCTAGAAGGTTCTTACGGGTTCGGTCGAACTCTTCAAACCCTTGTATTTGTATTAAAAAATTCATTAAATATGTATAAAAAGTTAGTTAGAACCAAGTTACTAACACCTGACGTCTGCTATCCTATTAGAACATATAAAGTTCAACTCCTGACTCCGCCTCTGTTGTAACCAGATTTTCCTTTTTCTATGGTCATTGGCTCTACTTATATTTCTCCTTTTTGTACTTAGATACTTCAAAGACGATAAGATATCTGCTTCTGGTGCATATGTTGGCTTAGCTCCACTAGGAGAAGCCGGTTCGTGGCAAAGAGAATGCAAGGTAATTCAGGGGAACATAAAAGCTCAATCACTAGAAAACTACTTCCATTTTTTTCTTTTTAACAATTTCAATAGTTGATGATGATCAGGACTACCAATTCTGGAAAAGAGCAGATGGGGACGGCAATTATGTAATAAGTAATATACGAGCAGGCGACTATAACTTGTATGCATTTGTCCCTGGATTCATTGGAGATTACAAAAGTGACACTAAAGTTACAATTACCTCAGGTACTAAATTCCCAATTTGGCAAGCAGACAATTATTTTCAATCTTTTCAAGATCATAACTATGGGCTAAACAATATTGTTATAAATCAGGCTGCAGCATTGAGATGGATAATCTTGTCTTTGAGCCGCCAAGAAATGGACCTACGCTTTGGGAAATTGGCATTCCTGATCGTTCTGCTCGAGAGTTTTATATTCCCGATCCGGATCCAAAATATGTTAACAAACTCTTTGTTAATCATCCTGATAGGTTAGCTATCTCATTCACTGTTGGTTATATTTTGAAGAATTAACCTAAATAGCTGTCCATTCAACCGCTTAAACTAAAAATAGCCGACAGTTGTATAATAAATGTATAGTATGTGTATAATCATGTATAATCAATATATAATCTATGTATACAGGCTAGGAAAAGCAAACAGTGAATGGCCAGGTATTATCTTCTTGTTTTTTTGTCGCTCATTATCATCCTCTTTCTCAGGTTTAGACAGTACGGCCTATGGGAGAGATACGCCGACTTGTATCCAAATGGGGATTTAGTCTTTACAATTGGAGAGAATGACTATAAAAAAGATTGGTTCTTTGTTCAAGTCACTAGGTAAAGAAACAACTAAATCAGCACTATATTTTGATCTGAAACTATGGGTGTGTTTGGTACGATGGAAAATGTTTTCCTGGAAATGATTTCTTGAAAAACAAATGATTTTCCTACTTATTTTCTTGTGTTTGATTGGATGTGGAAAATATTTTCTAGTGTTTGGTTTGACAAAAATCAATCCAACTCCCTAACCACACGCACCTCCAACCCCCAACTCACTACCTCTCACCTCCTACCCCCGCATTTTGAAAAAGATGCCACTTTCACTAAGACAACCAAAAAAATGACATTGCACTTTGAAAGACAACCCAAAAAAGTGACTATGTTAGTAAACTAGGGATATTTTAAAAGTGTCACAAAAAATAGCCATTTTTTAAATTGGCAATTTTTTGAAAAGTGACATGAAAATGACCATTTTTGCAAAAATATACTTCTTGCAAAATGACCGAAAATGCAAATTTGCAAAAATAATAACTTTTTTGTCATTTTTCAAAAAATGGCTACTTTTGAAAAGTAGTTAGTTTTTAAAAGCAACTACTTTCACAAAATGACTATTTATGAAAATTGGCTACTTTCAAAAAGTGACTATTTTTAAAAAGCATCTGCTTTCACAAAGTGGTTATTTTCTAAAGTGACTACTTTTACAAAGTGACTATTTTCTTAAGTGACTACTTTTGCAAAACAACTATTTTTGAAAAGGAGCTACTTTTCGCAAGTAATTTTTTAAAAAGCGGCTATTTTTGTAAATTTGCTATTTTTGAAAGCTACTACTTTCACAAAGTGTCTAGTTTTGCAAAGTTGAGAGATAGGGGGTGGTGGTAGGGAGGTGAGAAGTAGGGGTTGGGGGTAGGTGGTTATAGGGATAGGGGCGGGGTAGGTGATTATAGGGGTAGGGGGGGAGGTAGTTGGGATGGTGGGGTGGGATGGGGGTTAGTTTGGGTGGTGTAAGGGGGGTGGGTGGGGGTTCGCAGGTGGTGGAGCGTGGGAAGGTCGAGGTGTAGGGGTTGCGGGTGTTGGGTGGGTGGAGAGGAAACAGTGAACTTGCAAATTGCAATGGTACTTGTGAAACTTGTTTTCCCTCCCTACTTCCATTAAGGAAGTCATTTTCAAGGAACTTGTTTTCTTAGAGAATATATTTTCCAAAACAACCAAACAAGGGCACCGAACACACTCTATATGTAAATGTCAGGGAACACCCAGTACTTAATATCTACATAAATTTGAATGTTCTTGGGTAATGTCAGGAAAATGGATGAGAAGACATATCAAGGAACGACATGGCAAATAAAGTTTAAGCTTGACAGTGTAAATCAAAATGAAATCTATACACTAAGATTGGCACTTGCATCTACAGCTCAAGCTGAATTACAGGTATAGCACAGTTTTTTCTTCATTTCTCAATCACAATTTGATATTATCGAGTCTACGATAAAGGAAGTCACAAAAATGTAACTTGTAGGTTCGCGTCAATGATCCAAGCACGAATACTCCTCTATTCTCAAGTGGAGTGATAGGGAAGGATAACGCGATAGCAAGGCATGGAATTCATGGACTATACTGGCTGTTCAATGTGAATTTGCAGGGTACTATACTTATTGAAGGGATAAATACCATATTTTTGACGCAAGCAAATGCAACTAGTCCTTTTCAAGGGATCATGTATGACTATATTCGTCTTGAAGGACCTCCTTCCCATGACTAAGGCAAATTCTTTGAGAATTCTATACTTTTACTTCGTTATCTTGAAAATATATCTATATACCAATTCTTCTAAAAGAGTTTTAAGTTAATATTCTGAAAGAAGAAATTGTTGACCCAAATAGGGGTAAATTGTATGTAATCAGGGGCGGAGCCAGCCCATCGGATGTGGGTTCGGCCGAACCCAGTAGCTTTTATCCGAACCATGTATTTGTATTAAATTTTTTGTCAAATATGTACAAATTATTAATTAAGAACCCAGTAACTTTAAAGAATTAGAACTGCGAACCCACAAGCTTTGAATCCTGGCTCCGCCTCTGTATGTAATTACATTTAATGTAACAAACCACAATGTATACTTTTCTTTTTTTAAATTTTGTGGCATAGTTCGAAGTCAATTTTTTTAAGGAATTTTTATTTGATGAAAATTACTTCAAATAATCTGACTTCACATTCTTCATTAGTCTTTCAGTTTACATTCATTAATCATACTAAACTATCAATATTCCTCGGAGTTAACTTTCAACGGATATGTCAAATTAACAAAAACTTGTTACTGTAGTTTCTATTTTTTTTCTTTCTGCTCTACAGTATTTTTTTTTAAATAAGGAAAAGTGTTATTTTACCTTTCGTTCTTGTAGACCAAAATTGGCCATTAAAAGCTGTAATAACCAAGCAAGCGGAATGTCAGTCCGCAATCAAAAAACTCGAGGGAAAAAGAAAAAATTATCTTTAGTCCATTTTAAATATGGTTAGCTTTTGAATAATATTAATATAGAAAATTTAATATCTTAAGAAAATCATTTAATAGTATTGATCATAAGAGTTATTATAAAATTACCTTTATATCTCTTTTAAAAAATGAGTAATAACTGTCTAAAGACTTTTTAAGAATTTGTAAATTATTTGTTGGATCAAGGGTAGATTTGAAGACGGAATAATTAGTCTTCTTGGTTATCATACCAAATTTGTTTAGCTAAAATGATACTCCTCTTTAAGATGGACAGGAGTGAATCGAATATTTTTCACTAAAAAAATTAGTGTACAAAATACTCTCTCATGAGGGTGTGGGAACAAAGTACAAGAAGGAAAGGAAATTTTTTGGAACTTGTGATCCAAAATAAGTCATAAATATTTGTGGCCCTAAATCATTTTATTAAGTGTAAATAGTACTCCCTCTGTTCACTTTTACTTGTCCACTATGGACTTTACACACTTCTTAAGAAATAATAAATGAATTGCATATTTTACCATGATACCCATATAATTGATGTATAATTGCATTGGATTTGGAAAATAATTTGGAATGAGTAATTAATACTAAGGGCAAAACAAATTATTTTTCTCTTGATATGTGAAAGTGGACAAGTAAAAGTGAAAAATCTATTTATGGAATAGTGAACAAGTAAAATTGAACGGAAGGAGTAAATTTGAAGTTAAATTATTAATAAATAAAAAAGTATCATTTTTTAAAACTGATTAAAAAGGAAAGAGTGTTACGTAAATTGAGACAGATTGAATATAAAGTTACTTTTATGATGTGAAGAGAACACCAACATTCGCAAAACAACTTCTGCAATTAACAATTGGGATTTAGCTTATTCAATTTATTAAAACCAATTAAAATAACAAGTCAAACGATAGGTGTTATTATACAAATTGTACCATCTGCAAACAACGAATTCAAGTTAACTTTACGATCAGAATTGGATTTACAAACATATATTCATCGATATTTCGTGAATCTTCTAATTTGTATAAGGTCTGGGTACCTCTAGATCTGCTCCTGCCTTAGAAAATAGCTCTCATCCAAATATAAATTGGAGAAACAGTTTGATAGAAATTGGAAATATAGACGCTTGGATATTGACATTGACTAATTTGCAATTCTAGGCAAGAATCATTGTATTTGCTCAACTTGCCCTTGTGATAACCGCATATATTAAATTCCAGTTTCATCTATTTACTAAGCAAAGGTTTTAATCATCTCTCTAGAAGAATATTTCTTTTAATGGAAAAATAGAGATATATAATTGCATAAATTTCTTCAAGAAATAAATTTATTATTAGTGGTGAAATCTGGCACCGAACGATCGCAAATCCAGTTAATTTAGTCATTAAAATGGTTCTTTTATACGCATCTCTTAGAGCCCGTTTGGCTTAGCTTAAAAAAAAATAGCTTATAAGCTGGTTTGACAAAAAAATAGCTTATAAGCTGATTTGACCACTTATAAGCCAATTCAAACGGACTCTTTAGAGTCAAACAAAAATAGGATTTCATTCTTTATACATACTTTGGCCTTGGGATGCATTTGGAACAATTGAAGATGCAAGTGATGACATGTCATAGTCCAAGCCCATAACATGTACTGCCACCCTTGACCCATAGACTTCACGGATTTGTCTCTTGGTTACATCATCATAGACCTTGTGTATATCATGTCAATTTGTGATATTACTTATAAAGCTCTTTGTTTTACTCTCTCTCCCAATATGTGATTCACCCAAGACGTTAGTCACTGTCTTTGACCTGCCCTCCATCATGGGCGTCAGATGACATGATTCAATATTCTGAGGATCAAGCTAGCTTGGGATTAAGTTTACTCTTATTGAGTACTAGAAAAAACCTTTAAGCCTGTCTATAGGAAAGTAAACTACTCATTAACTACTATTCTGAAATCCACACAATTCATGATTTCATGATCAGTTGTCATACTTCACCTTGGCGATTCTTACACGCTAAAGTATGCGTAATTGTACCAGACAGTGTTGACGACTAAGCTAAGTGATCTACAATTTGTTAGTATCAACTAAAGTTTGCTTTAAAAAAAAAAAAAAATCAAGAAAAGTGTTTGTTAAAACATGCCCGTAGTCCATACTAATACCTTACATGCTTCCACTCCCAAACTGAAACAAGAGGTAAACAATCTCTCTTATTTCTTCTTTTTTATGTCATACTTTTTGGACTTTCATATCTTGGGGAATAAAGGAAAGATATTTCATTTTTGCAGTAGTTAAGAAGACATTGAATAAGCAAGATCAATTATGGCTCCCGGAGTACAGCTTCATCTTCACGACGATCACCATGTAATCAATTCTAACTATATCTTTTTGCAGGAAATATGCTATTTCCCTTATATATACGAATATATGACCGTGTGCCAGTGAAGCATATCATTTGTACTTGAAAAGGAAGATCAATTTCTAAATTAGTGTGTTCAAGTATAGGATCAAAGCCATTTAGTTAGTTTGTTCCTTATCAGTACATAGCATGCAGCTTAAATATGTTTAAGATTCTTGTATAATGAAAGTATAGTTAAGCGTATTAATAGGCATCGGCGGAGCCAGAATTTTATTAAGAGTATTCAGAAAGTAAAGAAGTAAACACAGAAGAAGCCTAATATCTCTACTATATATACATACAAATAACTTTAACCTTATATATGGAGTAAAATTTTCAAGCGAAGGGGATAAGATGAACCCCCTTGAGCCCCTCTAGCTCCACCTTGCTAATAGGTACTTAAAATTCTTCAGGTGGTGATGGACAATGGTACTCTCCAAGTGACTTTATCAGTACCAGATGGCATTGTAACTGGTATCACATACAATGGCGTCGACAATTTGCTTGAGGTTCTAAATGATGAACAAAACAGAGGGTAACTCCATCTGCCATCTTTTAACTCGAGTTTATTACAATGAGGTAAAATAGCCATTATTTAAGTCAAATTCTTGTGGAAAAAAAAAAAAGAGATCAAATGCTTATCTTCCCTTTCTTATCATGAAAAATGATTCAACTAAGTTCTCATTGCAAATTAAGGAGATGTGTGTGACAATATGTGTAATGTTTTCTCTAGATACTGGGACGTTGTCTGGAGTTCGGAAGGATCTACAGGGACTACTGGAACATTTGAAAGGTAATATATAGATAAAGAACCTCAAACAAAGCAAAACAAATTGCCAAACCAAAAATGATTCGAGCAATAAAGTTGTCTCTTTAATAATGTAGGCTCATATGCACAACCTATAAGGTCATATTGGAAACAGATGATCAAATAGAACTGTCTTTTTCAAGGACATGGGATGTGTCGCTTCAGGACAAGCTTATTCCCCTGAACATAGACAAAAGGTTGTTTTTCTTTTCCTCTTATGTTTCCTCCTTTAAGAATTTGTTTGCATTTTTTTACCTTGAAAAGAAAAAAAGAAAAAAAAAAGAGATTATACTTGATTATTAATCAGAAGGATGATGTTCAGGTTTCTAATGCTTAGAGGTTCCTCAGGCTTCTATTCTTATGCAATTTATGAACATTTAGAGGGATGGCCTGGTTTCAACCTTGATGAGACTAGGATTGCATTCAAGCTCAGAAAAGACAAGTAATACTCACTTTCTCTTCATCCATCTATTTTTATCTAGTTGTCATGACCAGTGACAGACGTAGTATTTTCACCAAGGGCATTCAACATCTACTATATATACATAAGAAAAAAAATTAATCTTATATATACAGTGTGATTTTCCTGTAAAGGATGTTCGAGTGAACCCCCTTCCACTCCTCTAGCTCCGCCGTTGGTCATGAGAAGGGAAGTGGACCTTTTGTAGTTCTCATACTTACAAAGTGATACATATAATATAAGTTATTAATTGTTTGTATACATCAAAGACACATTGTGATACTCTCTTATGTATAGCTTGATTAACACCAATTATCAAGGGTGTTCTATTGTGTCTAATCTTGAACATCGATCAGGTTTCATTACATGGCTATGGCAGATAACAGGCAGAGATATATGCCTTTACCTGATGACAGGTTAGCGGGTAGAGGACAACCACTTGCTTATCCCGAAGCAGTCCTGCTTGTCAATCCCATCGAGCCTGAGTTCAAAGGCGAGGTGCCTATTTTCTTCCGACATTTGTTGAGATATAATTTAATCAAGCATTTTAAATGTGCTCTTTCTAACAGCGTAAGCTTTAGATTAGATGGTTAGATACTTCGACATAGTATCAGAGCATGCAAAGATCATCAATTCATATTTCAATCTCTCTGCCATCCAAAATAGCAAAAAATATTGCAACATACTTGGTCCATGAAAAATGAATCAACTCTACTCGAGAGGAGGGGTATTGAGATATAATCTAATTAAGTAATTAAAAGTGTGCTCTCGGCTTAAGCTTTTTTACTTTTGCTTACTGTGAATAGGCAATACTGTCCTATTTATCAATTTCATATGGAGTCTTGATTGATAATTCTATCAGGTGGATGACAAGTATCAGTACTCATGTGAGGACAAAGATCTGAAGGTCCATGGATGGATTTGTATGGATCCGTCGCTAGGATTCTGGATTATTATTCCCAGTGACGAATTTCGATCTGGAGGACCCCTTAAACAAAACCTCACTTCTCATGTTGGTCCAACTGCTCTTTCTGTGAGTATATTATCACAATTCACAATCCTTAACCCATTCATGTTTCTGTTCTTAGTAAGGCACTGAGACACTAAACTAGCACACATAACCAAATATTTTATTTTCATATAAATCACACTATAATCACAAATCAGTGCTCTTTTTTCTTTTCCTTATTTGATTGTCACTAGAGATGCTATCTTGCAGATGTTTCACAGTGCTCATTATGGAGGAGAAGATTTGGTTTCAAAGTTTGGACAAGGGGAGCCATGGAGAAAAGTCTTTGGACCAGTTTTTATATATCTGAATTCTGTTGATGCAGGGGAGGATCCCCTTACTCTCTGGGAGGATGCTAAAATAAAGGTATAATTAAGTAGGCGTTTGGACATGAATTGAGTGATATCTGAAAAAGTAGCATTTTGAAGTTGAAGTTGACAATGGTATTTAGAGGTTGAAGTT
This sequence comes from Lycium barbarum, assembly GCF_019175385.1. Taxonomy (NCBI): domain Eukaryota; kingdom Viridiplantae; phylum Streptophyta; class Magnoliopsida; order Solanales; family Solanaceae; genus Lycium; species Lycium barbarum. Next base: position 141,080,474 of record NC_083338.1, on the reverse strand, counting down.
GTGTTTGGACTTTGGATAGGCATTTCAGTTGAAAAAAATAGTTGATATAGTGTGAATTAGTTAAAAAAAAAAATCACTTTGAACAAATCATCTTCGAAAACTAACCAAAAATTCATTCTAATCTATAACCAAACATTGTTTTGAAAATTTGTTTTGTCCTTATCTAATATAACTAGATTATCTAAGCTCTTTCTGCAAAAACAGATGCTAATAGAAGTTCAAAGCTGGCCTTACAGTTTTCCAGCCTCTGAGGATTTTCCGTCATCGTCTCAACGTGGTAATATTAGTGGAAGATTGTTAGTCCTAGACAGGTATTATTTGCTATATTGCCACCAGATTTTCCTTTTCCTTGTCATTGGATCTACTTATATTTCTCCTTTTTGTACTTAGATACTTCAACGATGATAAGATTTCTGCTTCTGGGGCATATGTTGGCTTGGCTCCACCAGGAGAAGCCGGTTCATGGCAAAGAGAATGCAAGGTGATTCAGGGAAATACTAAAGCTCAATCACCCGAAAACTACTTAGATGTTCTTTCTTTTTAATAATTCCAATGGTTGACGTTGATCAGGACTACCAATTCTGGACAAGAGCAGATGAGGAAGGCAATTATGTAATAAGTGATATACGAGCAGGCAACTATAACTTGTATGCATTTGTCCCTGGATTCATCGGAGATTACAAAAGTGACATTAAAGTTACAATTAGCTCAGGTACTAAATTCCGTATTTAGCAAGCAGACCATTATATTCAAGCTTTTCAAGATCATTATGAACTAAAAATAATATGTTATGAATCAGGCTGCAACATCGAGATGGATGATCTTGTCTTTGAGCCTCCAAGAAATGGACCTACACTTTGGGAAATTGGAATTCCTGATCGTTCTGCTCGAGAGTTCTACATTCCTGATCCTGATCCAAAATATGTTAACAAACTCTTTGTTAATCATCCTGATAGGTTGGCTATCTCCTTCTTCACTGATAGTTTATCTTTTTAAGAATTAACCTAAATTGCCGTTCACCCATCTGCTTAAACTGAAAATAGTCGGTGGATGTATAATATATGAATAATATGTGTATAACGATGTATAATCAGAGTATAAATCTATGTATACCGATTAGAAAAAGCAAATAGTAAATCCGGCTGGCTATTTGTGTTATCTACTTCTTCTTTTCCGCTCATTGTCATCATCTTTCTCAGGTTTAGACAGTACGGACTATGGGAGAGATACACTGAATTGTATCCAAATGGAGATTTAGTCTATACAGTTGGAGAGAGTGACTACAAAAAAGATTGGTTCTTTGCTCAAGTCACTAGGTAAAGAAACTACTAATCAGTACTATGTTTTGATCTGAAATTATATGTAGACTCCAGGGAAGAAGAATATTCGATATCTTCATTAAATTTGAATGTGGTGTTTCGTCCTTTTTGTCGTGTTTTTGGTATGTTAGGAAAAAGGATGAGAAGACATATCAAGGAACAACATGGCAAATTAAGTTTAAACTCGACAACGTTAATCAAGAGGAAATATATACACTAAGATTGGCACTGGCATCTGCAGCCCAAGCTAAATTACAGGTATAGATAGCACAATGTTTCACATCATTTTTCTATCATAAGTAGAGTGTTATCGAGTCAACGATAAAGAAAATCACAAAATGTAACTTGCAGGTACGCGTCAATGATCCAAGCACGAATACTCCTTTATATTCAAGTGGAGTGATAGGGAAGGATAACGCGATAGCAAGGCATGGAATTCATGGACTCCATTGGCTGTTCAATGTGAATTTGGAGGGTACCATACTTGTTGAAGGGGAAAATACCATATATTTGACACAAGCAAATGCAACTAGTCCTTTTCAAGGGGTCATGTATGATTATATCCGTTTAGAAGGACCTCCGTCCCATGACTAAGGCAAATCATTTTACTTCATTATCTCGAAAATATATATACTAACTCTTAGGAAAGAGTTTAAGTTCTATATTCTGATACAGAAGAAATTGTCGACCCAAATGTTGGCACATAGTATGTAATTACATTTAATGTAACAAACCACAATCTATCCTTATCTTTTTAATATTTTATGACGGTTTGAAGTCATATTTTAAGGAATTTTTATTTGATGAAAATTAAAATAACGTCTAAATTGCTAAAAGACTTTTTAGAAAATTGTATAAATTATATGTCTTAGATCAAGGGTAGATTTGAAAACAATAATAATGTCTTCTAAGTTAGACAAAATTAGTTTAGCTAAGAAGGAAAAATGGACTGGAGTGAGTAAAATATTTTTCAGAAAGAAAAAAAAAAGTGTAGAAGTTATGAATACAAGGAGTCGTTTGGACATTATTTGAAATCACGATGATTTTAAGTTGAAGTTTTATTTGCACATGCAATTTGGATTTTTTAAGTTGTATTTTTTTTTAAAGATATAAAACCCTACAAGTTGTGCAAACCATCAAAACTTTTCCAATTCTTATACAATCTTACCAAGTAAGCAAATCGTAATTCGTAACAAAATGAATACGCTACTAGAAAGCCTATCTAAAAAATACAACATCAATGGATTGAATTTTATTTCAATAAAAAGAAAAATTGAACATGACTTGAATTGGAACAACTCTTTAATATAGTCCTCTCACATGATAGGTATAATCTCTTCACGTCGAGCATGCATTTCCCGATTAGATGGCCGAGAAGACGAACCAACATTGTTACTTTGAGCCGGTTGTTGGTCAATATCATTAGCAACCGTATCATCATGTTCATACTATGTGCATATTTGATATAAATGGTTGGTAAATATCTATACCAATTTATGGATCTTTTTTACAAAATATAAAGTTATGGGTCAAGTTTTACATTTTAAAAAAAATTGAAATCATGATTTGGAATCCCAAATCATAGCTTTTTGGAGAATTTGAGATTATGATATGAAGTAGAAATTGCAATTTTGTGCAAATTACATAAACAAACGCGGATTTAAAATCAAAATACGAAATCATGATTTCATACTGCATGGCCAACCGACTACTAAATTTTCTTTCCTACCTATCCCATTCATGTGTCTTGTTTTATTCTCTCTATTCACTTTTACTTGTCCACTATAGACTTTGCACACCCTTTAATAAATACTCCCCCCGTCTCATAATAAGTGTCACCTTAACCAAAAACACACATATTAAGAAACCAATAATGCAATATGAAGTTTACTAAATAACCCCTATATAATAAAAATAAATTACTTTCTCCTCTTGATTAGAGCATGCACAAGTAGTAATCCTTTTTACATTGGGAATCCAACAATACTAAGTTACTATGTGACTTTTCTAATTATCATTTAGATGTTACTTTAACTTGCCATTTTTTATCTAAGGGGGTAGAGTTGAAAAAAAAACTAGTCAATTTATGTCTTGATTCTTAAAGTGACACTTATTATAGAATAAATTTTTTAGCTAAGATAAGACTTATTATTGAACGGAGAGAGTAATAGATGAAGTGCTTAATTGATCATGATATCCATACTTTTGCACTTTACTTGCTGCGCCGAGGATGCTGTCAGAATGACAAAAGTTGATGTTGTGAATGTGATGTTTGCTTTAAGATAGAGACAAGGAAATATTGCAAAAGTAAGGAATGCTCTTATGGGCAGAGAGTTTGATCACGAGTTGAAGTTACTTCTTCGTCTCAAATTTTGTTACTTCTCGCTCTTGAAAAGTCAAATTAATTAATTAATATTTTAAAATTTAAATTTAAATATTAAAAAGTATTATTATACAGTTCTTCTCGTATCAATACGATAAAAATATATTAAAATGTTAGCCAAAATTTATGTTATTTGAATATCGAAAGGTGAAAATTATACATATCTTAGGACAAAGGGTAATTCATAAATAAAATAATTAGATTGATCTTGAAGTACTTATAAGCATTTAATTAATTTTTTAGTATGTATATACAAAAAGATTACAAAAATTATTGAATTCAGGTAAACCCGCACATCAGGCACTAGATCCACCACTAAGCGGCGGGGGCAGAGAGAGAGTAAAATGCATTGCATCCTTGAAGACAGTGACAAAATGAGACAGTTTTACATCTCTTTTCATGGGCAGCTTCATTTGAACAATACTTGGTTGAATTTGGAAAGTCGGGTATTTGGAAGTTGATTTCTGATTGCAATACGGAAAAAGGTTAAAAATGCCCTTTCTTCCATCACGATTTTATAAATTCAATTCGTTATCAAAAAAAATTAATGATGGGTTAATAAGGATCAATATATATGACTTATATTATCAGTTACAAAAGTATATAAGGTTATTCTATTTTAATTGATAAAATGAGATTAAGAAGTAAAAAGGTTACTTTTCACTTTTTTATCTCTAAAAGGGATTTTAAAAAGAAAAGAAACAAGAAAAGAGGTCTTTAAAAATAATTTTATTTTTTATTAAGAAAGGACTGTGCTTATGTGATGTCTTAAATTGGTGAGAAAATCTCCTACAATTTAGTCAAGTTGTTGAATAATTATAGTTAGGAATTAAATTGACTAAATATGCGCCTAATGTATGCATGTAGGTCCATCCAGTTAAGTTTCGTGTAAAATAAGGATAGTTTTTGCCCAATTAAGTAATCATAAGGACATTTGAAGTCAAATTATTAAAAGTCGTGACATTTTTAGATCAAACTATTAACCATTGACAAATTTAATGAATTTCATATACTTTAAAGACATTTTTAGTCCTTTTTCGATGAATATATATTTTAGTTAGAAATAGTACAAATTTTGTAAGTAAGAAAGATATTTTACTTGAACAAGTTTTTTCAACTTCCCCTCCGTGACAACTCCTAGCTACTTGGCCTCTCATTTTTTTGTTTCAAGTCAAATATTTTTCAAGAAGGGTATCACAAGTTGACAGTGTCAACTTTTCCTTTAAGAAGGGGATGCTAATGTCTTACGCAAACTTTTCTCAAAAATACTTCTCTAAACATATTATCAAAAAATTATCCACCCCTTCATCTAAAGGCGTGTGGTCATGAAAACGAAACATGAAATGGGATGGTCATTCAATTAAGGATAAGTAAACTTTGTTTTTTAAGGGTAGTTCATTCAACAATATCTCTTAAAGTCACTTAATTTTATTTTCTAACTCAAAAGTCACTCAACTATTAGTATTTCACTTTGAAAGTTATCGAACCTATTCAAGTGACCTTTTCATTAAATTTTGCTAACATGAAATTTTTATTTAAAGCCATATTTTTAAGAAATAAAAAGAAACGCATTTTAACCATTTTAACTTTTATGGAGCATGGGTGTCAACAGATAATATTAGATCAATCTAGAAAATTTATATATAAAATACTCCCTCCGGTCTTAAATAATTGAGGTTTTAGCCTCTAAAAGTTGGTCCAAAATAATTGATGTTTCACAAAACCAAAAAATTATTTGGTTCTCTTTCTCAAATTTGCCCTTAACACATTACGCATCCCCATGATAATTGTCAACCTAAGAAGAAAGAAAAACATAATTTAGGGTATTTTAGTCAAATTCCTATTAACTTTTAGGAGTTAATTAATTTCTTAATCCATGTGTCTAAGCTTAAAACCTGATTATTTTGAAACGAAGAAAGGACATAATTTTGCAGAGAGACCATAAGTTAACGGACACCTTAATCTAAGCCTAAATTATCCCCTATAATGGGGTACTATTAGTATTCCCAACTAATAATGATGCAATTAAGTCTCCTCAATACCTATCATTATTATGAGTTCAAAATATAAGGTCGGTTAATCAGAACTTGAGAGCAAATGAAAAGACAATGGTTGCAGTCTCAACATTTATGTTGAAGCAATTAGGAACAAAAAAGAACAAAATTCAGGTCCTTTTTTCTCTTTATGTTTATGGAATTGTACTTCAACATTTAGGAACTGCATTTCATTGTGTTTCACTTTAGTTATAGACTAAGGAGGGATAAGTTATCCCATATTGATGGGATTGAGTGCGATAAGATGGGATAAATTATCCCACTCTCTATGTGGGATAACTTATCCCACATTTTATCCCATGTAGATGGGATTGGGTGAGATATCAAAAGAATTATCCCACCAACCAAATGCGGGATAATTTCAATCCTATGGGACTAATAATTCAATCCCATCCTATCCCTCCTACTAAACGACCAACAGTTACACGGTTTTACCAAGTCACATATTTTTAAATTTATAAGTCACACTTCTTGTGGAAGGAATTTTCGGATAGAAATGGATTTTTGGTCATTTACAAATTTTTTTTAGTTTTATTACCTTTTTATAAGAAATCTTTATTTTTTTTTCACATAAGAGATCTGAAAAAGACATTTTCTTCTATTCAACTTGTAAGATGCCAAGAGATTTTATTTCCTCGAATTTCTGTGTTAATCTTCTGGACTTTGCACTTATTGCTCTTTCGTCATATAGTCGGGATTAACACGATGGAGCTCTCTTTCGCAACTTTCAATTTATCAAGGTAATATTATTTCATCGTCAAGTTTTTTCTGAGACACATGGTTTTCTATTTCAAAGAATTCCATTTGAAATAGATTTCAGATTTTCAAGAAATAGTCTTCCTCTCTAAAAGAATATGTGAATTATTATCTGGAAAATCATCATTTATCATGGGATATATCTTGAGTTTTACGTAGAGTGAGCCAATCCATGTCAAATTATTATTTTCCAATGTGGTCATATGTGAATATTAAATCTACTCCTAAAAGTTATTTGTCAAAATGTATAACTAAAATTATTACGTGGTATACGTGCAACACACGCATCCAGAAACTAGTAAAAAATTTAAGCGCTAAGAAAATAAGAGAAAGATAAGGTTCACGGACGGGCATTCAGTATTTCCCCTTCGTGACAACTCCTATTTGGCCTCTCCCTACCTTTTCTTTTAAGTCAAAACAATTTCAAGAAAGAAGGTATCACAAGTCGACAGTATCAATTTTTCCTTTAAGGGATGTTAATGTTTATACTAAGGAGCCGTTTGGACATGATTTGAAATCATGATGATTTGAAGTTGAAGCTTTGTTTGGACATAATATTTGAATTTTTGAAGTTGTATTTTTTCTCATAGACATAAAAATCCTACAAGTTGCGAAAACCATCAAAACTTTTTAAATTCTTATACAATCTTACCAAATGAGTAAATCATAATTCATAACAAAATTAAGACGTTATTAGAAGGCCTTTCTAAAAGAATATAACATCAGGTGATCGAACTTTAGTTCAATAAAAAGGAAAACTGAACATGAGTTGAATAAGTAAATGCAGTTGGTAAATGATTGGTAAGAATAAATTTGTTATAAATATACTACCAACTTGCAGATCTTTTAATATTTGATATAAATGGTTGGTAAACATAGTTGGTACATATATCTACCAACTTATGGATCTTTTTTTACAAAATATAAACTTATAGGTCGAGTAATACAAATCATGCCTTTTTGGAGAATTTGGAATTTGAAATCATGATATGAAGTTGAAATTTATGCAAATTGTATAAACAAATGTTAATTTGAAATCAAAATATAAAATCATGATTTCATATCCCATGGTCAAATGCCTACTAACTTTTCTCAAAACCATTTCTCTGAACAGCTTTTCTTGTCCAAATGGTAAAATTACCCACCCCTTCACTCTAAAGGCTTGTGGTCACAGTAAGCAAGAACTCATATAATGGTGTAAGAACTAATTAACCTATAGTACCAACTACCACCAATTCACCAAGCGATGCAGTGGAATAATTGGAATCTCTTCAATCTTAATCGGAGGTCTCGAATTTTTGGGAAGAAGCCCTTTACCTCTTTAGTTGACCGGCCAACCCGACCTGAATCCAAATTAGTCCAGCCATTGACTTTAGATACCAAATCGTTAAAAAAAAAAAAAAAACTAATAGCTTGTACTAATAAATATTTTAGCTATTACTACTACTTGCGAAAGGGACATTCCTATTTCACCATAAAACTACCTAACCACATTGACATTGTTATGTAGCTTAGCTCAACTTATTCTATCCAACTATTCATAGATGCTCAATTATATTCCCTTTGTTCCCTATTTGTCGTCATGTTTTTTTTTTTTCACGCCTCTCAAAAAATTATAAATAAAAAGTATTTACCCAAATCTCTATGCATAAACAAGGCTAACTAATGTTATTGATATTTGAATAATCATAACATCAGTCAAACATCACTTGTTTGAACTACTCAAATTTATAATTTCTAGACTATATGATCATTATTGTTTACTTTTAAGAACAGTTAGTATTAAGTGCAAAATGAGAAGAAATTAATCAATTTTACCTTGATTTTGTAAAATGACAAATATTTTAGGACAAGTATATTTGGTAACCTTAACAATTAATACGGGACATAGGAGTATCGTTTAGCCCATAGTGCTACTGTCATAGTTTTTCTCTTTTCTCTCTTTCATTTGGCTTGTTTACAATACAACTTTTGCATCATGTGACTGTCTAATTTGTCAAGACGTAGTTGGCTAGGCAATTTCAATTCGCTTCGATTAAAAAAGTGTCACTTTGGCGTAAAGACATTCAAACGTGAACAAGCTAAGAAAAAACAACTAATGGGAGTGGGTCCTATATGTATCTTTTTCTCCCTCCGTTCACTTACTTGTTCACTTTTAATTTTACATGTCCCTTAAAAATTAATAAATGAAATAAGTATTTTACTATAATACTCATATTAATTGGTGTATAATTTCATTGGACTTGGCGAATGATTTGAAAATGAGTAATTAATGTAATGGTAAAACAAGAAAAAAAAGTTTGCATTTCCTTGATATGCTACAGTGGACAAGTAAAACTGAAAATTTATTTTTAGTACAGTGGACAAGCAAAAGTGAACCGGAGTATATGATTTTTATCCACATGAAGAAATTCTAATTAAGCATCTATCTCATTGAAGAGAGAAGTACCCCAAAGGTTATAAAAATACTTCATCCTCCAAATCATAAATGGTGGTAAAACTTGTATGCTTTTGCAGTTTTACTTCAATATTAATAAATGAACATTTCTAGCTGGCAGCTGCTGCAGGTTCTGTTTTGCATTATGATTGTGTCAAACCATTCACAGATATCAACCCGAGTTCTACAGCTTCTTCAGCAAGAGGACCAAGTACAGTACATATATTTCTGATATATGTTGCATTTATTTCTTTTCATTCATAATACTAATTTAGGTTGGGAGGAGGTATATATAGTAGGATATTTACTTACGTAGCTACATACCTTTGTTTTTTACTTTTCTTTATCTCCCACTCGGCCACCCGATGTCTGATATCTTTGTTTGTGTCCGACTAATCTAGATTTGCATCATGCAAGACCGATGGGGAAGCGCTTCCCACCAAGATTTTTTCCATTCTCAGGATTCGAACTCGAAATCTCTGGTCAAGAGTGGAGGGGTCATATCAATCCTACCACAACTCTTCTACTTATTAGTAATATCTTTGTGTTGGAAATTCTGGAGGGCTGGGGGAGGAGTGCTCTCAATCAATCATTTTCTTTTGATGACTAGTGGAGAATAATATTTTCACATCTTTCGATTTGGCTTGCATGATATGGCCATAGAGCCTAGAATTTATAAGACTTTTCTAGCATGTATCTAGTCTTCCTGCCGTCTCTCCTGTAGGCTACAACTATTCGAAAACATCATTTTCACTTAGATAAAAATATAAATGATAAACTCTATGAAAATATGGCTGGGGAGGGATGTTAAGAGAGTTTACGTATGCTTATAAGTTGGTCAAATTAGGAGCTTATAAACACTTTTTGACTGCTAATGCCGGGCAAACATTAAAAGTGCTTATAAGTCAAAATTGTTTTGAAGTCACTAACTAGTTACCCCAACTTTAAATTGAACCAAGATTTTTACTAATTTATCCCAAGTACTTCTGTAATCTCCAAAAACACCCTCACCGAAACAAAACACTCGCTCTCCATTTTACAGAGAGAAAAAAAACTAATAAGCACTTTTTACGTACACATTAAATATTTATTATCAGTTTCAGGGTTTCTATTGTTTATTTACAAAATTAGCTTCAATACCTAAAAGTGTTGTAGTACTTGTGTTTTATCAGCTACTTTAATTCAATTAGCTAGGCCAAACAGGCTCTAAAAAGGGGTCTTCTTTAAACAAACACTGATGACTATGATCTTTGCCGAGGAATAAGCTTTTGGTATTTCCTACACTCATCACAACCATATTTTTGTTTCAATGCAACATGAAAAACTCATAGTCATTGTTTTGATCACCCAGTAGAGCCATTTTGATCTGTTTTATCCAGTGCAGGTGGTAATAGATAATGGCATATTCCAACTAAGATTGACAAATCCAGGAGGAAATATCATTGGTATTCAATATAATGGGATTGAAAATCTACTGGAGCTCAACAACCCAAGCTTGAATGGAGGGTACTAAATCGCAACAATTCTTCTTCTTCTTCTTTTTTTTTTTCTTTTTTCTTTTTCTAAGTGTGTTTGGTATGACGGAAGTCGTTTTCCATGGAAAACGTTTACCTTGAAAATGTTTTCAAATGTTTGGTTGGTGAGGAGAAATGTTTAATATGTGTTATATCAAAGATTAATAACTATATTAGCAGATTGGAGAGTGGTTTGATTAAGTTTTCTAGTGACAAAGATAAATAACAATGTTGTGTTAGTTGGAGAAAATAATCGTGTGAAGTTAAAAGTAGAGATAATTTAAGTTAGCACTCTGCATATGTTGAGTTCATGTAACGAGTAGTCAACTCAGTTACTTTAACAATGCATCTGCAGGTTCTGGGACTTAAATTGGAGTGTACCTGGAACTGCTGGAACAAGAGGAAAATTTGATAAGTAATATTTCCCATCAAACCACAACCGTGATCTAATGATGCATATAATTAACTTATCATAATCTCTACATTAGTGTTCATAATCAGCTATTACGCAGGATCGAAGGTAATAGTTTTAAAGTTATTATGGAAACTGCAGAACAAATAGAGCTCTCATTTACAAGGACATGGAATCCTTCACTTCAGGGCGAGCATTCCCCGTTAAACATAGACAAAAGGTTCAGGTTCTTCCTTTTGTATAACTTTCTTCAGGCACATGCATATATCTCAAGGTACAAGTAGAATTTATTGTGGTGATTTCATTAGCAGCACTGAGATTTGGTAATTTTCAGGTTCATAGTTCTTCGGGATTCGCCTGGTTTTTACTCTTACGCCATTTATGAACACAAAGAGGATATGCCAGAATTCAACCTCAATGAAGCCAGGATAGCTTTCATGCTGAGCATAGAAAAGTACTGTTTTTCGACTCCTGGACACTTGCGATAGATCATTATTTTTCCTTAATGTCAATATTTCCAACGAGGACTAAAACTTTTTCTTGTAAAGTATATGGACTTAGTTTCCTCTACAAATTTTCCGAAGTATGAATGAACTGATTTACTTCTATCCAACTTTAAGGTTTCGGTACATGGCTATGGAAGATGATAGGCAAAGGCTAATGCCTCTTCCTAAAGATCGTGTACCTCCCAGAGGGAAGGAATTAGCATATCCAGAAGCAGTCCTGCTAGTCGATCCCGTGGAGCCAGAATTTAAAGGAGAAGTATATATAACACTCTCTGTCAGCTAGAAAACGTGCTTCTTCTTTAATATGTATAATCACTTAGTACTTCAGCCTCAACACTTTATATTTTTATTTCCTTCCGATGAGTAGGTTGATGACAAGTATCAGTATTCGTGTGAGAACAAAGATAACAAAGTCCATGGCTTCATTTGCTTAGACCCTCCAGTGGGATTCTGGCAAATTACTCCAAGCAATGAGTTCAGAACTGGTGGACCTATCAAACAGGATCTTACTTCCCATGTTAATCCAACAACTCTGGCTGTAAGTAGCTCATATTCTTTTGAGTTCTGACTCATCAAACATTCGAAGTATTTTAAGTTTTATTGATTGAAATTGTTGTTTAGATGTTCGTGAGCACTCATTATGGAGGCGAGGATTTCGTGATTAAATTTGGATCAGGCGAACCATGGAAGAAAGTTTTTGGACCTGTTTTTATATATCTCAATACTGTATCGGACAAGAATGATGCACGTTCCCTTTGGGATGACGCGAAGGAACGGGTATAACATCAAAGGATCATAGCCTATTTTTGCACATATAATGATCTTCTGGTTAATTCATTGTCCTTTTGTGTATGTATTAATTTAGATGCACAGAGAAGTCGACTCTTGGCCTTACAGTTTCCCGAGTTCAGAAGATTTTCCAAAAGCCGACCAACGGGGTAACATCCATGGTAGATTAGTAGTCAGTGACAGGTAAAAATTCAAAATTTTCCCCCTCTTGGAGAAAAGTTGCTTAATTCAACCACAACAGCAACAACCTACTATACCCAATATATTCTCACAAGTGGGGCCTAGGGAGGGTGGGTGTACATAGACCTCACCCCTACCTTTGTGGGGGTAAAGAGACTGTTTCTGATAGCCCTCGGCAAGTTGCTTAATTCAATCATGAAAAATGAAATAATTGAATTTGTACATCTTAATTTCATATGAGGTTTTTGATTTTGTATTGGTAAAGGTATATAAGTAAGGAATATTTGTCTGCAAAGGGTGCTTTTGTCGGGCTAGCTCCACCTGGAGATGCTGGATCATTTCAAAGAGAATGCAAGGTAAGAACCAAGATTTTTGGTATAATGATAAGATATAATATTTGGACCTAAAAATTACTGAATGCAAGATAAGTCCCTCACATAAATTGACACGGGAGGAGTACTAGAGTATTTGGTTGATTATCTTAAAATATGAAATGCAAGGGACTTTATACAATTGCTATGTTTACCAACTTCTCTAATGATTAAGATTTGGTATATTGTTAATACAGAAGACTAACAATAAGGATCCTTATCATCGTACCAAATGGACCCCAAGTACATAAGATTAATGATAAGAACAAACGCGATAACAGAGTAAGTTACACTGCATTACTCTTCAGGGCTACCAATTCTGGACGAACTCGGATGATGAAGGTTATTTCTCAATCCAAAATGTCCGTCCTGGGAACTATAACCTCTATGCTTGGGTATCAGGCTTCATTGGAGATTACAGATACGAAAAATCCATTGCAATTACTGCAGGTTCTGATTCATTCCATAAAATTATTTATTCACTTCCAATGTTCAAATGACCCATTATACCATATTTCTTATGGCTTCAGCTTCTGATGTTGATACCGGTGAAATTGTGTACGAGCCTCCGAGGAGTGGTCCTACATTATGGGAAATCGGTATTCCTGATCGTTCTGCGGCAGAATTCTACATTCCTGAACCTAATCCACAGTATATTAACAAATTATTCATAAATCAACCAACAAACAGGTTAATATCCTAGCAGCGTTTTAAAAAGTTCTTTAATAGAAGAATCTTTTCTTTATGATAAGACGTGTTGATTTATCTTTATGTATAGTTGTATAAGCCTGCAAACAGAGACAGAGCTAGAGTTCTAGTTACAGGTTTGGCAGAACCATAAGTCTCGGTCAAAACTTTGCATTTGTGTTAAGAAATCCACTTAATATGTACGAACAATCTATCCAGGATCCAGTAAGCTGTTTTTTCTAGAATACAGACCCATTAACTCAAAACTTTGGATCCACCTCTGTGTATAAAGTGTCTCATTCCTTGTTAGGTTCTACCAATTCACTATTTAAAGCTGATAGCTTCTTCTTTTTCAGGTTTAGGCAGTATGGATTATGGGAGAGATATGCCGATTTATACCCAGATCAAGATTTGGTTTTTACAGTTGGAAGTAGTGACTATAGAAAAGATTGGTTCTATGCTCAGGTGACGAGGTACAAGTTTAGGGATCAGCCTCTATTCATAGAATTATAAGCTTTTCTTAACCTTCTTGAATGAAATTTAAACAGGAAGTTAGAATAAATAATGTTGGATGATTGGTTCCTACTACAATTATGCTGGAGCTCTTACTTTCAAGATTGATTCCTTTTTTTTTTATTTATTTAGCAGAAAAATTGGTGATAACACATATAAACCTACAACGTGGAAAATTAAATTCAATTTAGATAGCATTGATCAGACTGGAAATTACACACTGCGAATTGCGCTCTCGTCTGCAACTTTCTCTATATTGGAGGTATTCTGTCATTAAATATCCACCTCCTTCCCATTTCCAATCAAGAACTCATAAATTTTTGTGTTTTACTAACTATTTTAAGCAAATAACATGAATCAGTCGAAAATTGACTTAGGGTTTGTTTGGCATGTATTTTCTAGTTTTCTCATATTTGGTTGGTCAAAATTCTTACAAAACATTTTCCCTAGGAAATAAATATCCTTAAAGATGACTTTCCTGGCCAGTAGTAGGAAAATGACTGTCACTCCAAGACACCCCACCCCACCCTTCATAATGTTTGCTTAGATTATATATATATATATATATATATATATATATATATATATATATGTTTTTCGAATAATATTTTCTGCTTACTTACCAAACACTCACTTATTTTCACTCAAAATACTTTCGAGGAACACATTTTCCTTGGTATCAAACACACCATTTATCTTGTTATGTGACTTGTGTCTCAGGTAAGGGTGAATGAGGAAGAAGCAAATCCACCACATTTCTCCAGTGGATTAATAGGAAGTGATAATACAATTGCCAGACATGGAGTCCATGGGCTGTATTGGCTGTTCAGTGTGGAGGTAACTGCAAGACAACTCCTTCAAGGTGAGAATATCATATATCTCAAACAAGAAAGGAGCTTCAGTGCTCTCCATGGGATTATGTATGACTATATTCGTCTGGAAGCTCCTCCTCTGTCCGCCATGCATTATTAGTACTTTCAGTGGCGCGAACTTAGAGCAGGTTTTGCGGGTTCAACTAAACCTATTACTTATGTTGTAAGCTATGTATACATATGTAAAAATGAATAAAATGTATACATATAGTAAGATCACACTCATTTTGAACGCATCGATTCTAGATTCTAATTTCGTCTCTGAGTACTTCTGATCGACACCAAACTGTTAATATGACACAGTATATGCAGTGGCGGAGCCACATATAGCCGAGGGTGTTCATCCGAACCCCCTCGGCGGAAAAAAACACTGTTTTTACAAGGTTAAAATTATTTTTTATGTATATCTAATAGATGTTGAACCCGTTAGGCTTCTTCGTATGTTTACTTTTTTATATTTTGAACCCCCTCGGCGGAAATCCTGGCTCGGCACCGAGTATATATGGTGTCTTTTTCATACACATGTGATATAGGTATTAACTTTTCACCTGATGGTTAAATCTTCTAAGGTTGTTATTAGTGTTGTCCCAATAATTTTTTGGTAGACTTAATGCTGTAAAACTTTAAAAGTTAATGTTTTAAGTGGAGATTTCAAATGTAATTGTGCAGATACTTAATATTCTTCACTTGTTCCACTAAAATGTTGCCGACACTTCCAGCTAATTGGGTTTTTGGCTCAATTGTTTAATATAATAGAATTTTATATTCTTGGAATAAATTCGTTTATTATTTATGCCTTACAATATTACTTGAGACATCTCATACAAGGACATATTTGTATGTTCATTATTTTTATGTATTAATGATGAATAATATTTTAAAATTTATCATACGCACTAATTATGATGAATTGATCCTAAATAAAATTCAACTATTAATTTAAATATTTTTGTCTAAAAATTTATAGTTGTCACAGCATTAAATAGATACCGAAAATAATATTTTCGGCTAAAATGACTGGAAGCTAACTAAGCAAAATTGAGTGACTTTTGGAAGACAAATAAAAGTTGAGTGCTATTGTGAATAATTACCCAAAGTTAAGTGATCATTCAAGCTTCTAACTTCAAAGTTGAGTGACTTTTGAAAGACAGAATAAAGTTGAATGACTATGGCTATTATGAATGGTCTGGACCAGCATTGGTGGAGCAGCCCAACATCGGATTAAGTGGCTATGCTTGGGATCCGGGTTGATAAATATAGACTTATGAGAGGAAATTAAGCTTATGCGAATTATGAAGAATTGTTTGTTCCTATTGTCTCCTTTCTCAGAGTCTTACTTCTCATCCCCGTTCTTATCTCTATTCTTAACTACTTGCTATTTCAGTATTTTCCATTGTAATTCAATAGCTTGAGTATTCCAGTTATAAAATGGCTATCGGTGATTCTATATATCTGTGTTGAGATTCTAGTTTGTTACACTGACGGTCAATTATCCAAAGTTGAGTGAACATTTAGGCTTCTAACTCAATAATCACGCATGGAGGAAAGTTAGCATTTTAATCTATTTGGCCAAAAATTGTATTTATATTTTTTTTTTTAAATTACTTAATTCTATAAAATAGAATCAAAAATACTTTTCTAAAATTCAAAATTAATCTATCTATATTATTTTAAAAGCATGAATACAATTGTTCGTTGACCGAAATATTCTTCAAATATTGAACGACTTTTATACCCTTTAAAGATAAATTGAGTCTTAATAAAATAATTCTATAATGAATAAAATTGTAAATTTAATAACTTCTCCTAATATGAGTTCGCATAAACTTCTAACCTTAATCAAACACTGCCTATAGGATCCTTCAAATTCTACTTCCAACGTGCATGATGGCTATAATCCTATTTGTTTATGGACATCAAAGACGATAGTAAACTGAAAATTTGATTTCCCGCTCTTTTTCAATTTGAACGGTGCTTTTTAATTTGATATGAGCCTATTATATGAATTGATTTAAAAAATGAAGGAGCCAAACAATTTTATTATTTTCTACAAATTTTCAAAGCTGGAAATTAAGGACTAATTACACTATTAAACACCAATGTAATATGACTCGGTTCCATATCCCCTGTATTCTAAAATTAAACACTTACACATTCTATATTGTGGAATTCCAATTACACCCCTATGATGTATATATTCAAAACTGGGTACTGCTACTGCTACTACTTCTACTTTGATTGAGTAAAACGAACAACAATGTTGGTTGATCTTTATACTCTTTATTAATTAAATTATCTTTATAACGTTAATGAACAAAAAAGTAAAAGTATTTCATTTATAGAGTCCAAGTTAGAATATAAAGATAGGGTCAGAGACCAACATGTTGAGAATGGGTAGCAAATAAAAATGCTAGAACCTAATAGGTAGGATAGTAATCCTATACTCATGTGACTACTATTAAAGACGACACAGTGTATTAAATAAGTGAAGAAATCGACTTTAGGAGAGTCTTTTCTTTCCTTTCTTTATTCTTTTCTGTCATGATTAAGAACTTTAATATATCTTATGTCCTAGATATTCCCAGGTTAAAAGAAAATGTAAGATTAGAAATATTTTGATTTAGTTTTTTATGGCAAATATTATCAGAATGTTTAACCCAGTGTTTTAAAAGGCGTTTTTGAGGCGAGCCTCGGGGCGAGCCCCGGGGCGGGGCGTACCAAAAATGCCTCGGGGCGATGGGTCGGGGCGCAAGTCCCCAAAGGCGTACGCCCAACAATTTGGGGCGTACGCCCAGGCGTTTGGGGCGAGTTTTTTTTTTGTTGGGGCGTAAGCCTAGGCGTTTGGGGCGAGTTTTTTTTTGTTGGGGCGTAAGTCCAGAAAACTTCTTCAAACTAAAACGAAATTTGTTAAATAAGTCCTTAGTATAATGCCCAAATTTTCAAAAGTCAACATGTAATTACTCAAATATTTTTAAAAGGAACTGAAACATTAAATTTAAAAGTCAAGACCTTTTTTTATTGCTAGAATGCCTAATATATGTTCTTTTCCAATTATTTATCTTGTTTTCTACTATCTCAAAAAAGTAACGAGCAGTTACTTATACTTGTAAGTACGTATAATAGATTGTTCTAATTAGTTTTTTTGTGGGGGTGGAGTATGTATATGTGTGTGTGTATATATATATATATATATATATCACTTATTTATTGTTTTCTTCAATTTTTTACGTTATTTAACCAATTTAAAAGTATTTATTATAATTATATCATTTTATAAAATACTAAAAATTAAAGTCCCATGAGGCTTACGCCTCGTGCCTCGGGGCTTACGCCTCGCTGAGGCAGACATAAAACGCCTCGCCTTACGCCCCCGCCTTTTAAAACACTGGTTTAACCTAAAATCTAGATTGAAGATTAAAAATTGAATTTATAAAATAAGGTCACAAACAAGCGAATTATCTAATTTTAATTAATCTCTAGGTTG
Organism: Lycium barbarum; assembly: GCF_019175385.1. Classification (NCBI taxonomy): domain Eukaryota; kingdom Viridiplantae; phylum Streptophyta; class Magnoliopsida; order Solanales; family Solanaceae; genus Lycium; species Lycium barbarum. The sequence goes on along the minus strand of NC_083338.1, from coordinate 141,062,197 downwards.
TCACGTATCGGCTTTTTGGTTACTTAATCACTAAGATTGAATTATTTTAGTTGTAACATGTTTTCTATATGGGTAAAAAGAAGAAAAAAGTAAATACAGGTCACATCAATTTCAAAGAAGTATTAAGTAGATACAATCCTATGCTATAGTAATATTTTTGTAACTCATTAAATAAATATATATATAATTACAAAAAATATTATCTGATATCTTTTATTATGGTTGAGATTAACTCGAAATAACGTGTAACTGCACGCTTATAGAGACTAGTAAACTTAAAATTCTACATCTTTCAAAAGAAGGAATCCTAATTAACTCAGGACTTGCTTAATTCTCGCTTACATCGTAACTCTTCCATGTATAACTTTATTCCGTCTTAAAAGTCCAAGACATAAAATTTTCACAACCACGTGGAACGTGAAAATCCACATAAGAATTTAGACAAATTTCCATTCGAAAAAAGTAAAATGATTTAAAATAAATTGAAATAAACAATAGCAAACAAAGGGTAATACTGTTATACCACCGCCTCTGGCCTCCCTATATAATGGGTCCAATATGAATATTGAGGTATAAAAAGCCTCAATTCTTTTCCCCCTCTTCAAAGCCAAAGCTCTCTATATCTCCTCTCTGCTTCAACTCTAAACTGAATTTGTGCTCGATCAATCAATTCTTGTATGCTATTTAACTGCATGCATTAAATTTTAGATTAAAAACTTCAAAGTCTTGAATCGATCAATGAATATACATGAAGTTTATTTATTTGTTTTATAACCCTGGTAATCGATCAATGGACATACATGGAGTTTATGTATTTATTTTGTAACCCCTAGTATACATATCAGTTTGCGCCCATCTTGATTAATTCTGCTAGATACCTCGGCTATGGTAACGGCTAACTCTATCCACCAAGGTTAGAATCGATGGAAAAAAATGACCTAGTATTTTTATTTTAGCTGGAATTTGAACATGAGACTTTAGGTTCTCAAACCCATTTCATTGACCATTAGGCCACACCCTTAGTGCTTCCTTGGTGTGCGCGTTTGTGTGTTGGGGGGGGGGGGGGGGAGGTTGGATCTTTTAGTGTTTCAGGTAATCAGTATTTTTCGTTTTTAATCATTGCTTGAAAGTTTGTAACTTTTTGAGTTAAAAATAAATTTTATGGCAGGTCTTGAGGAGGTCGAAAAATGGTTACTTTTGAGCTTTACCGGATGTCAACTATCGGAATTTTCTTGATGGAAGCACTAGATCAGATGGTCGATGATGGTATGCTTCGGCCAAAGGATGCCATTCAAGTTCTTGCTCAGTTTGACAAGGTCAATTTACTTGTATTTAGCAGCAAAATATTACTCGTTCGTTTTGTTGTGAGCTTCTTTTCCAAATTTAATTTTTTTAACTAGTGCTCCTTTTGATACTTTTTTCAACTATAGTAGTATTAATATACAAGTCAAACTGATATTTTAGACCCACAATCAAATGGTAACCAATTAATTGAGATGACAGGAGTACATGTGTATGTGTTTACATTCTCATCAGTACATATAATTGGATTTTTTTATGTTAAAGTTCTTTATTTTTTTTGAGCTGTTACCTTCTACCTACTTTCTGATGTTGTCTCTTTGCAGTCAATGACTGAAGCTCTGGAGACTCCAGTAAAGAGCAAGGTTTCCATTAAGGTACTTTTTATTGCATCTGATATCTGCTTATACTTTTATGTGATCGCTTTCAGGACTCACGTTTACGGACTGTTATGATGATTTTTCCTGCTTTCTTGGCTCTTCTTTGTTTATTGAAAGATACCAAGTTTGCTTATGTTTTAAATTCTTTAATCTGCCAAATGACATGATTTGATTTACTAGATGTAATGGCTATGTCTCTTCGTCTAAGGGCTTTATGTAGAAGAACGAAAAAAATTATTATGTGACTCACACAATTGACACTAGTTGTGTGAGGCACCTTTTTGCCCCACAAAAAAAATGGACCCTAAAGTGTAAAATTTGGGTCTACTTTTTTGTGAGATAAAAGGTTGTCTCACACAACTAGTGTCAATTGTGTGAGGCGCATAATAAAGTTTTTCAACATTTTAGGACATTCTAAAATGGAAAAGAATGTCATATAAAATGGAATGGAGGGAGTAACATTGGACGAAGCTGGATCTCATATGTTTCGCATAAATGGCTTTGCGTTAAACCCTGAGGTCCTCCGCTTGAATCTTGCTTTCCAAATCCCTTTGACTGAAGCTTGTTATGTTCTTTTAAACAAAATCAGAAGAGAGAAGGAGGTGTTCCTCCTCGTCCCCTATGATATGACTGACATCTTAAACATTGGGGAGAAGGGCTAGCTGTATTATCTAGAGCAGCAGGAGTTTTTTTTTTTTTTTTTTTTGCCAAGTGGTAGCAGTCACGGTAAGGACAGTGTTTTTCATAACAGGTTTATTCTAAGAGGACTGCATTTAGGTGCATTATCTAGGTAATGGAGTCCAACTCAAAGAGGTCTTGACAGGTGTGTAAGCCCTGATTGAGGACATAAGTTTCTGTTGGTGACTTTGGAAGTAGTAAGTCTCAGTGTATTCTTTAGTACTTGCTACTGAGTTGTACTTAAGAATTAGAAGAAACACTAACTGTACCTGGGAGTGATTTAGAGGAGGAGGAAGAAGTTTTATATATAAAGAGGTGACTGAGGCAAGTCACCGATAGTTCAAATTTTTGTACTTCAAATGCAATAAAGTTTTCAAGAGGCGTAGTCTCCGTGATAACAAAGATGAAATGGCACAATCTGCAATTCTTGGTCAATATATATGGAAACTCAATGCCCAAATCTCAACAGCCTTCGCATTGATTTAACTAAAATTAAGCTAAAGGACATAACAATTGTTGATTTCTGCTGATATCACAAATAGTTAAGCATGCTAGATGCCCAAAACATAAGAAAGACTAAATAACCACAAATATTTTTAGTGATCCTAAATGGTAAACTGTGTCCAACTGGTTGCCCCAGGGGTAATTTGTGTTTTGCTCGTAGTCTTGATTCTTGTAGGTTTCCAATGTTTTGTCTTGTTTATCCTGTCATCCTTCTGAACTGGCATGCCTTTCAAATTCCATGGGGTCCTATATGCTAGCTTTTGATTACATATGTCACCCCTAACTCAAGGACTAGCAATCAGTCTAGGTTTTCTCTCAGACTCGGCTGACGTCTTGCATTTCTGCTCAGTAGCTCTTTTTGTTCTCTTCAGTTTATAATACTTAATTATTTAACGGCATTTCTTTACCAGTGCTACAGACATTGTTCTTCATGTACTATCTTCTTTGAATTAACTTCCACTCAATAAGTAATTTATCATACTACTTATTATGAGGAAAATGTGATAACACACTTTCTTTTGATTCCCTTAAATGCTAAAACATCTCAAATCAGCCAGATATCAAAGTCTTAGTTCATCAACATAGTTATTGGCTATATCAGCTTTTTGCTTGGCCCTTTGGCTCATTGACTGAAATGAGTGATGTTACTAAATGCTTAAAAAAAAATCTGGTGTCCGCCATCTGTTCTTTTTACCTCTTCTTGTTAGGTTTATCCTCTCTTTGTGCTATTCTAGGGATCCCACACTTCATGCTGGAGAGCAAAGCTACTTTCTTGTATTCTAGAAACAGTAGCTTCCTTTATCTTCCTGTCTAGACCCTGCCCTGCTGGTCCTCCGTTCCGATTTCCTGGTTCCTCAAGTTTTCAGTTTAAATTTTTGGCCCTATGACTATATTTTCTACGGAGTTTGGCCTCGTGACCTTGGTTGATGGACCCCATTTGAATTAGAGGTGGAGCTAGACTATCGGGTTCGACAGAACCCAATAGCTTTGGTCAAAATCATGTATTGAGTTATGAAATCCACGTAATATGTGCAAATGATTTATTCAGAATTCAATAAGTTGTCTTTTCTAGAATCTAGAATCCATAAACTCAAAATTTTGGTCCGCCGCCTCCGATTTGAATGTCATACTATCCTTGCAGGGACATCTTCACAACTACAGATTCTGTGATAATGTCTGGACTTTCATCTTGAAAGATGCTCTTATCAAGAGTGAGGATCGTCAGGAGACTGTTAGTATTGTTAAGATTGTCGCATGCGACTCAAAGCTGCTCAAACAATGAGCAGACTCAGATGGAGAAAAATTTCAGTAGTCATATGCATTTTTTTTCACTAATGTACAAATTTGATCCAAGAGAAGCAGTTACAACTTATAAGTGTATTTCCATTTTCCAGGCAGCAAATTAGCTCATCTTTTTGTATAAACACAGCTATATCAGTTGGATAGGTGTTCTCTGTGCTCTTGTACCATGATTTGCCTTTTTTTTATTTTTTATTTTTTTTATTTTAAGAACAGGCGTCAGCTATAATGTTTAAATTTAAGTTCTATGTACTTAACGGTATGAACTATTCAAACACACAGGTGGCTCAAGAGGAGGCTAGTATAGCCTCCGTCCCTTTGCTTTTGGCCATAAAGTTTTGAGGCTCCGAAAAAATTCAATAAAGGATTTTAAGATTTTATTTTTGCTTAGACAATATTGAAGTTTGTTGAAATAAAAATACAAAAATTTTATAAAAGAAGATTGCTTACTTTGTAACTGATGTTAAAAAAAAAAAGTAAGAACGAACATTCAGAGGGGAGAAAAAGAAAAAAGAAACCTCACTATGGTAACTCATATTTCATAAATTCAAAGAGTAGAGAAAAAGATACTCCACTAAAATTTCCTCCTATAAAAATAAATACCATTATGGAACAAAGGACATGACTAGAACATCACATCTTCTTAATAGATGATTCATCAATTTTGTGGAAAGTCGGTGTTAAGAAAAGTATGATAGTTGGGATTATTCTAAATAGCATTTAATATTAATAGCAAAGTCCAACTATATGACCATTGTCAAATTAGAATTTCAAATATACATTAATGAGACACAAGAAAAGTGAACATCCAGTACAAATATGCTATCGAATTAGACGAAACAGGTCGGGTAATAATGCTTAAACTCACCTTGAATATTTTGAATTTTTTTAGGCATATAAACTTGTACTTTTCGGCGAAGAGAATTACTTTTCCAAACGTTGATTATTTTGTTACATTTTCATATCTTTATAGTTTTAAATAATAATTGAAGGTTTTCCGACTTCTTTTCTCTAGTCATTTTATGCTCAAGAAATTACATGAATATATAAGATGATAGAATTACTAGATCCATTACAATCAATAAATAGGTCGGGTAATAATGGTTAAACTCACTTTGAATATTGTGAATTATTTTAGGCATATAAATTTGTACTTTTCGGCGAAGAAATTTACTTATCCAAACGTTGATTATTTTGTCACATTTTCATATCTTTATATTTTTAAATAATAATTGAAGGTTTTCCGACTTCTTATTTTTCTAGTGGTCTTATGCTCAAGAAATTACATGAATATACAAGATGATAGAATTACTAGATCCATTACAATCAATTAATGAAATAGAATATGATTTCAACGGATGAAGGATTTTTCAAAGAACATTCTTTTCAATTTGTGGTAAAGAGATAGGTTTTACTGTGGTCTATGGGCACTTAATTACCAAATACTATCATATCGATGAATGATACGAAAAAGTTGAACAATTAAACATTTTTACATCAATAACAATAAAAATTGTTAAACATTTGTTAAATCGTTAAAAAATAAAAATATGTAATGGTCAAATACTACATTCATTTTATGAGTACTGTGTATATTAAAACATGATATAATTAAGTAAATGTTTTTTTAATGTCATACATTTACCTAATTTCTCAATGATCGGAAACGATATGTGTGTGTATACGTACAAACACATATATAGTTGTCATGAAGATCCATCAACTTTACACGTGTATTAGTGTAAGTGCATATGCAAATTGAATAGCTTTATATTATTGTAGGTGATACAAAAATAAATCAGTTATTGTATGTTATTACAATTTATACAAATATAAAGTAGAAGAAACTTGTGATTTACATATTTTCCTTGTAAAAACGAAATTAACGTGATGTTGAGTGGAAACACTATAAATTCTCCTAAAATGGGAGGGGAAAAAAAAAAAAAAAAAAAAAAAAAAAAACGTGATGTTGAAATTACTATTTGAATTTTGTTATTTATCCGTAGCCCATTGAGAACCAAACGACGGTTCATACATGTATAAATTATTTAAATCAACAACATATAGGTCCTAATAATACATACTAGTGTAAAAGGTATTGGAAGGGTAGTTAGAGAAAATCAAATAAAAAGTATCATATAATTTATACGGAAGAGGGTTAAAAATGCCTTCAATATATTGCCATTGACTTAAATTTGCTCTCATTCTACCTATTGGATCCAAATTTTTCGTAATGTTAATTTTTGGGTTAAAATATCGCTTCTTCCATGTATTGAATCCCAGTTGGCCTTAACATTAATATTTGGGTTAAAAATGCTCTTCCTTTTAACGAAATTAAGAGATAACACATGTGGGTCTTTATTTAAATAGGTGACACCGATTATTGGTCCTCAAGCCCCAAGAATAAATAGTCCAACCCATCCGGGTTTACCACAAAAACAAGAAACCATTTGCTCGTGCCCGGTCCATTAGATGCTTCGTGTTTTGCGACTGAATGAATTCAAAAAACAGCAATGTCTTCTCATATGAAGATGCAATTTTTGTTCAAAACCGGTGCAAATAAGTCTCAGTCGATTCCATATCTAGGTTTAACTCAACTTACTTCATCCTTTAACAATGGTGGATTCTTAAAAATCCAACCCCACAATTACGTAACAAACAAATTCACTTGGGTCACGTTATTTTTTGGTTGGTCTAATATTCACATGAACAATGGATCAATACCACCTATTTAATCAGAAATGTCACATATGTCATTTCATAATTTAGTTAAAAGAATGAACATCTTTAACTCGTAAATGACAATGGGAGGGGTGGGGTTCAATAGGTAAAAGGAGGGATACTTTTAACCCAAAATTAATGTTAAGGTCAATAGGTGAAAAGAAGACAAACTTAAGTCATTGACCCCTTTTCATAATTTATATATATTTAATTGTTGAATTTGACACTAAGATATGTGGGACAAGTTCGACATAACTTATTAGTTTAAATCAAGACCTTATATTTGTCTTAAAAAATTATTTAATATATACAACTTATAAATTTAGTATCCAATCACTCCAAAGAATTAGAATTAGCGTGCTATTTTCAAATCGATTGATAGATAGCCTCTTGGTCTGTTCTGATAGATCGAAAGAGATAGAGAGGGAATCTCTCAAGAATAAGGGGAAATTTCCTAGTATAGGTCGGATGTTTGCGTGAGCAGTAAGCAGCAGATCTCCCCTTATTTTGGGAAAGCTGGTGGCCGCGTGTGAATTCTTTCAAGGCAAAGGACGGCCTAATTCGACATTGTTATTTACTCTGATCAGATCGAAATTCATAACCCATAAATTTCAAACCCAGAGTATGCATTACAATTATAGATGAAGAGCTTACCAAGTAAAAAAAATCGAATTCACACTCTTAATTAAGAAGGTAAGTAACGAGATCTCAAAATATTATTTGAATTTTGTTATTCACATCACAAGTGTCTGGTAAATATATGACCATACTGTTAGATTTTATTTTGCAATGAACATCTATAATCACTTGAGAACCTAATTGTTGTTATTACATAACTAAATTGTTTTTTTTATAAACAAATAATCTATGTAATAGGAATTATTTGTCATTCATCTTTTGGTGTTGCACTTATTTTATATTTAAACAAGTAACTTAAGCGAAAATTTGCGCAATGAACAACAATCAACACTTTGAAATTAAAAAATCATTATATAAATAATTTGTGAAATATATTTTAATTTATATATTTTCTTTATTGAGACGGAAATTCAATATTGTAAAATATTTGAGGTTTGAAAAAATCACATTATCTTCTAAGTACAAAAAGGATTAACACGACATTAAAAATATTATTTGAATTTTTTTATATTTACGTCTCAAGCAAATTGCTATAAGATCATCTTATATAGCTTCGTTTAACAAACATCCATGATCACCTGAAAACTCAGTTACATAACTAAATTATAACCACCAATTTAAAATAGATATAATACTTAAGAATTAATCATCATCGATTTTCTAGTTTTGCACTCACTTTATACTTAGACATGTAATGTGACAAAATACCGCATTGCGAACACCAACCTCTACTTTGGTAAAGAGAATAACTACGCCAAAGGAAATTTAGAAATATATTTTAATTCACATATTATCGTTATTAGAACAAAATTAACCAAAATTGGAAATAATAATTAAATTTTGTTATATAAGTCACCAGTCATTTAGCAAACATATAATTATTCTACTAATTTTATATCTTAGCGAAAATTCATAAAAACATAAAAAGTTCCTATAACTTATTTTTTTTCATCATCCTTACAGTATGTTTCTTTTGATAATCGTGGTGTCCGGAATCCTAGTTCAATAATTGTCAAACACTTAAAGTCAATATTCATATATTTAAGGGCTATATCAACTTTTATTACTGTTATGGTTACAAATTAATTTTTTCCTTCATGAATGTTTTAAATTTTAAATTAAACACAAATAACTCTTGATTTTTTTAGTTTCCATTTTTTCATGATTATGAAAATCTTATCTCTACATTTCTTCAATAAAAGAACAAAAAAATAATAAGGTAAGAACTAAGAAAAGGTGTTGTTACCAAAAAAAAAAAAAAACCTAAGTAGGCGTTTGGCCATAAAAATCAGATATTTTTAAATTTGTTTAGATTTTTTGAAGTTGGAGTTGAAAATGGAATTATGTTTGGTTATAGTTTTTTGTAAAGAAAATTTGATTGTTTAAGGTTTTATACACATATCTGAAATTTTCATAGCCAAACGCTGATTTCCAAATAAAGTGAATAATTAACCTCTGCATTATTAATACGTGCATAACTTTAACTAGAGCTCTTGTGTTTGAGCCTTGAATATAGAAAAACGTTGGCAGAGCGGCTTGAATCTGGATATAATCGGTCTCCAGCGTAAAAAAACAAACCAAACGAGCCCTAAAAAAGAAATGGGAAAAAGAAGAGGATGAAAAAGCAAACCGACTTAAGTAGAAGACCCGGCCTTAAGAGTCTCCAAATTGTGTATATATAAGCTTCTCTCCCCTGTCATCGTTCCCAGGGTTAAAGAGTATACTTCTACTTGTTATACCAATTCCAATTTCACACACAAAAGCCAAACACCAAAAGGAACTACCCCTACCCCCCTTTCACCCCCCCCTACCCATCATTCTATATATTTCTTCCCTTTGGGGTTTTCCTTAGTATAAACCCTATATTCTATTATCTGTACAGTCTCTCCACACAAAACTCTCTGGATGAGTCGCCCTAACGTGATTTTATTAATCCAGGTAACAAAAGTCACTGTCGATTCTTTTATTTGATCGATTTAATGTTCTATGCTTTTATTTTTCATGTATATGAATGATTTTGTTGTTTTATTTTGGATTTGACGGGATTTTCTTCGTGTTTATAGTTAAATCTAACAGACAGAGTTTGATAAATGTTTCAAGGAGACTAAATGTGTTATTTTTTGGCAAAACATAAAGGACCAAAACCCTTAAGGGGCTATTTTGACAAAGATAAGTGTTCTCGTGTGTTTATTTTTGTTTTTTTGATGTATATGAATTGTGTGAAAAGATTTTATTGTTTTATTTTGGATTTGATGGGACTTTCTTGGTGTTTATAGTTAACTTTGTTTCATAGTTACTGTGAAATCTAACTGAATAGTTGAAGGAGACATTTTTGGCAAACATAAAGGACCAAAACTGTTAAGTGCATACTTAAGGGACTATTTTTGAAACAGCCATCAAACATAAGTGTTCTATGTGTTTATTTTATGTATATGAATGTAGTGAATAGATTTTGTTGTTTGATTTTGGATTTTTTTTTTGGTTATTATGTGCTCTGATTTGTGTGTTGGTGATTTATGTTTGGTCAGTGAATATTACAAGGAGAGAAAGTAGAGGTTGTTGATTATGACGACCTTAAGATCGAGTTTGCCATCGAGGTTACGGCAACTTCTCTCCAGTGAAGGAGCCATTGGTCCATCTATTAAACTCGACTCTGAGCCTGTATGCACTCCTTTTACTCCTTCCTTTGTTCGTATTTTTATCTTACTTCTATTTTATATTTGGTTGCTGCTGTGTGTTGGTTAGGGTTTTGTTATCGTAATAGTTTTGTTTCGGAGAGGACTTCTTTTTTCCATAGGGTTTTTGGAATTATTTCACAATGTGTGTTGTTTCGTAGTATTGTTTTAGTCGAGACGTGGAATGTGTATTGTTAGGGTTTTTATCTTGCTGTGGAGTTTAGAACTAGTAGTTAATTATTGTAGTCCTTTTGTTAATTCAGGTACCAATTGACTCTGAGCCTGTATTTACTCGTTTTATTCATTCCTTTAAAGTATTTTGTTTTGCATTTGGTTGCTGGTGTGTGTTGTTTTAGGGTTTTGTATTGATAACAGCTTGTCTCGGGAAGGAACGGTTTCTTTTTCATAGGGTTTTTGGAATTATTTCACAATTTGTATTTTCTCATAGTGTTGTTTCATTCAAGACATGGAGTGTGTTTTAGGAACAGATTGTTTCAGGGAGGAACTCTTTTTTTTTTTCCATAGGATTTTTGTAATTATTTCACAGTGTGTATTTTTTCATAGTGTTGTTTTATTCGAGAGGTGGAATGTGCGTTGTTAGGGTTTTTATCTTGCTGTGGAGTTGAGAATTAGAAGTTAAGTATTGTATGTTCATTTGTTTCCTAGGGTTTATTTTTGATTGGAAATCGTATTTCACAGTGTACCTTTTCTCTATGTGGTTTATTGTTTTTAATTGTTTATGCAATCTATACTTTTTTTATGGGTCATCTCTGCTAGCTCTGTTTCTTCACACTTTCGGCTTTCTTATGATTGGCACGTGGAAATTTTATGTCACAAGTGTACTAATGCCGCTGGGTTTAGTTTTGCATTTGGTATTTGGTTACAAGATACTAAAAATATCTATTTGATTTTATAATGTTGTTTACTTCTGTTTGCCACTGGAATCACATGATGGTCCTTTGTGCTGCTAAATTTGTTGTTGGTTTACTTGTTCGCTTCTTTTTGTGGTCGCGAAGAACTGGAAATTTCAGCAATTTGCTTTTATGGTTTTATGATTCCTTTGGGTTCTTTGGTGAAATTTCTATTACAAATACTCAGTCGTGGTAATGGTTACCACAGTGGAATTCTAGCTATGTGTTACTGATATATACCTATTTCTTCTTTACCAAGCTGTAAACCTGTCCTTTCAACCAATCTTTACCTGTCAAAAGCGCAGCTTTGCGACCACATATTAGGGAGATGCTTAGCTCTAGATCCTAGGGTTTGAGATTGGTTCCTGTCAGGGTTGATGAGAGTTGAAGTTGCAAGCTAATGTAGAAGGGATTTTGTGGATTGGCTATAGTGTTGCATAAAGTAGCAACTACTTGTGTGATGAACGGATCTTTTTATTCTGATCACATCGGACTTTTATGTGTCAAGACTAATTCAATCAAGTATCTGCCACTGCTCAAAGAGATCCTTGGTTGTAGCTGGCATTATAAAAGATGAATTAAAAAAAAGAAAAAGAGAACAAGTTGGTACATTATCTAAATGAAGTGGAAAATATAAAAGATATTCAAAGCATAAATTTCAAGATTAATGAAGTTCCCTAACCACTGTTGCTGTAAGAAGAATGTTTTTCTGCTTCCATCGGGAGCTGAACCAACTTGTTTGGGACTAAGGTGTTGTATTTGTAGCATGAATGCCTTCCACCTATAAGCCTGCTAGTGTACATTTAAGGAAATTAAAATTGAAAATCTGATTTTACACTTTGGTTTTTGGCATAAAAAAGAAATAAATTATGGTAGACGGCGCCTCCCTTCCATGCAAAGCGAACCTTGATTTATTTGTAGTAACACATAGATGGTACTCAATGCTGTTGGAATCCTGAAGTAAAACTTTGTATCTGTTCTATTCATCAACAACAAAAAAAGCTTGGTGTCTTTTCTATGAATCAGGAGAAGGATAGCGTTTGAAAATGAGTTGTTTGTAGTATCTCCCAGTCATTTCTAGTCATGGGATCTAGAATTTAGACGCACTCTATGCGTATTCACTACTCTTTTTTGTGGAAGACATTATTTAGACATGTTGAATTTAGATTGTGAAAGATGTTAAGTGAGAAAATGTCTTTGAGAAATTACATTTATGCACATAAATTTAGGAGATTCCGAGGGTCTATCGGAAACAGCCACCTTACCCCACAAAGGTAGGGGTAAGGTCTGCGTACATCCTACCCTCCCCACCCTCCCCAGACCCCACTTGTGGGAATATACTGGGTATGCTGTTGTAATAGTGGGGATGATGCTTCAAACTATGGGAGTGAAATGTAGCGTAGCTACCAAGTTCTGTACTGCTATTCAAACTGGTAATAGGAACATTGGGGATAGTTAGGAGCTAGGACCCATGAAGTATGGGTTTAAGCAATTCTGTTTATACATGTGATAGAGGCGGATCCAAGATTTAAATTTTATGGTTTTGAGATTTTACCACAATTGTTTGATTTACTGGGTTCAAAATCTATTATTTTGTACTTATTTAGTGACTAGTATGAGTCAAATGTACTGGATTCAGGTGAGCCAGTACCATTAACACTACACTACATCCACCTCTGACCTGAAATGAGCAAAATAATATCAAAAACATCTTATGGAGGCCTCTGTCCTCGTTCTTTATCTTTTTTTATACCACATTACTTGCAATATGGTATCATCAAGCTTGCTGGTTGGATATTACTAAAATTGAGTCTTATTTTGTAATCATTAGCATGTGATCATTAAAACCTCATAGTGAAGTTAATGGCAATGAATACCTAACAAGAGGACTACATAGAATATGTGCAAACAATCACAGGCAAACTTCTCATTTGTCCTCTGTATATGCTTCTTGTACCATCTTGTTTTATGTGCACCTCTCTTCTCTTAAGTCCAATCTTGTATCAATGCACAGTTGCATTTCTACGACAATCATTGAATACTATAATGATTCTCTTCCTTATTACTTTTCAATGAGTGCTTTTTATGTAGCTGAAGATGCTGGTGTAGTTTAAGGATTGCAATTGTTTATCATGGTAGAAAATGTTGTGCTGTGGCTCTAATGTTTTCTCGGCATTTTATGTTTCTCGCACTACCATGTTCCTTAATATCAGACGACACCGTTCCTATGAAAAAAAAGCAAAAATAAAATAAAATCAGGCAATACCATAGTTATCACCTTTCTACATTTTATTTGGATGAACTGTGGTTATTGTCATAGGAGTAATTCTTAAGTGTGTGGAAGCCATCTCATCATCTTTTCATGTATCTAGTAATATACACTTATTTAATCACATGTAAGGAAGTAATGAAGCATTAAATCATCTGATTAGTGTCTTGACTTTTGCTGCTTGAAAGAATTGCATTGACTTCTTTTCACTACGGTTCTCTCTTGAAGTAGATGCCATTTCTATCTTTCGTGCTTGTATCTTTGTCTCTATTAACTGGTATGATCTTATTGTGCATTTATCTGCATGTCAGCCACCCAGAGTAAAGGCCTTCATTGACAAGGTCATCCAGTGTCCATTACAAGATATAGCAATACCTCTTTCCGGTTTCCGCTGGGAGTATGGCAAGGTGAATACATACTTACCTCTGATTATCCTGCCTATAGACTTAGACTTTTACTTACTTGGCCTTCTCTTTTCAGGGAAATTTTCATCACTGGAGGCCATTGTTTCTACATTTCGATACATATTTGAAGACATACTTATGTAGTAGGAAAGATCTTGTCTTGTCTGATAACATATTAGGAGATGATAGCCCTTTTCCCAAGCAAGCAGTTCTGCAGATCCTACGTGTGATGCAGGTCATACTAGAAAATTGCCATAACAAGGGTTCATTTAGTGGCTTGGAGGTAAGCTAAAGATGCTAAAACTTTTCTCTAGTTTCTGAATGAATGTCTGTAACAAGAATTCACTTGTGCTGATGATGTCTGTATTTATTTACTTTGGACCTGGCAGCATTTCAAGCTTTTGTTGGCTTCAACAGATCCTGAGATTCTCATTGCAACTTTAGAGACTCTTGCTGTACTAGTAAAAATAAATCCATCGAAGCTACATGCAAGTGGTAAATTGGTTGGCTGTGGTTCTATAAATAGCTGTCTCCTGTCACTAGCGCAGGGGTGGGGAAGCAAGGAAGAAGGTTTGGGCTTGTATTATTGTGTTACTGTAAACGAAAGAAGTCAGGATGAAGGCCTTTCTTTGTTTCCATCCAATGTGGAAAATGATGGTGACAAGTCACTTTATCACTTGGGCTCCACCCTTTATTTTGAGTTGCATAGTGCCAGTGCCCAAAGCAATGCTGAAGCTGGGGATGGTGCAGTATCAACGAGCACGAGTTTAATTCACATACCTGATCTCCATGTACGGAAAGAGGAAGATCTGTCGCTAATGAAGTTCTGCATTGAGCAGTACAATGTTCCTCCTGAGCAAAGGTTTGCGTTGCTGACGAGAATCAGATATGCACACGCGTTCCGTTCCCCCAGAGTGTGCAGGCTTTACAGCAAAATCTGTCTTCTTGCTTTCATTGTGCTTGTCCAGGCTAGTGATTCCCATGATGAACTTGCGTCCTTTTTTGCTAATGAACCTGAATACACAAATGAGTTGATCAGGATTGTCAGATCTGAAGAAACCATCTCTGGAAATGTTAGAACGCTAGCTATGAATGCCTTGGGTGCACAGTTAGCTGCTTATGCATCATCACATGAGCGTGCGAGGATTTTGAGTGGGTCAAGCATCAGTTTTGCTGGTGGTAATCGCATGATCCTCCTGAATGTTTTACAGAGAGCAATTTTGTCACTAAGCAGCTCAAATGACTTGTCATCAGTATCCTTTGTTGAAGCTGTTCTGCAGTTTTACCTGCTACATGTCATATCCTCTTCAAGCTCTGGGAGTGTTATTCGAGGATCTGGAATGGTGCCAACTTTCTTGCCTCTAGTAGAGGACGCTGATCCTGCACATATACATCTTGTTTGCCTCGCTGTGAAAACTCTGCAAAAGCTTCTGGATTATAGTAATGCAGCAGTAACCCTCTTTAAAGATCTGGGTGGAGTTGAGCTTTTGGCTAATAGGTTACAGATAGAAGTGCACAGAGTGATTGACATTGCTGGAGATGATGACAATTCTATGGTCATTGGTGAGCATTTTAAATCTAGCGAAGAACAAATATATTGTCAAAAGAGACTTATTAGGGTCTTATTGAAGGCACTTGGGTCTGCTACCTATGCTCCTGCAAATTCGGCAAGATCACAGAGTTCTAACGATGCATCTTTACCTGCCACCTTGTGTCTGATATTTAGTAATGTGGAAAAATTTGGAGGTGATATTTATTCCTCGGCCGTGACTGTTATGAGTGAAATAATTCACAAAGACCCGACATGTTTTCCTTCTCTGCATGAGTTGGGTCTTCCTAATGCTTTTTTATCCTCAGTGGCATCTGGGATACTACCGTCTCCAAAAGCTCTTACTTGTGTACCTAATGGTCTCGGTGCAATTTGCCTTAACGCGAAGGGACTGGAGTCTGTGAAAGAAACTTCAGCATTGCATTTCCTTGTTGACATATTTACCAACAAGAAGTACGTGGTTGCTATGAATGAAGGTATTGTCCCTTTGGCAAATGCTGTGGAAGAGCTGTTGCGCCATGTATCTTCGCTGAGAGGTACTGGAGTGGATTTAATAATTGAGATTGTTAACAGTATTGCTTCACGTGGTGATGGTGAACATGCTGAGTCATCAGGGAAATCAAGTGAGACTACTGAAATGGACACGGACACAGATAACAGAGAGAGTGTGGCATCCAGCTCATTGGTTGAATCAACTTGTACAAATGGGGAAAATATCAGTGATGAGCAGTTCATTCAGTTGGCTGTCTTTCATGTGATGGTACTTGTTCACCGTACAATGGAGAACTCTGAAACTTGTCGGCTATTTGTGGAGAAGTCAGGCATTGAAGCTTTGTTGAAACTACTCCTACGGCCGAGTGTTGCGCAGTCATCTGAAGGGATGTCCATAGCATTACATAGCACCATGGTCTTCAAGACTTTCACCCAACACCACTCGGCTGCGCTGGCTCGTGCTTTCTGTTCCTTTCTCAAGGATCATTTGAAAAAAGCTCTGTCTGGATTTGATGCTGTTTCTGGTTCTTTTATGTTGGATCCTAAAAATACTCCAGATAGGACATTTTCTTCACTTTTTCTAGTTGAGTTTCTGTTATTTCTGGCTGCCTCCAAAGACAATCGATGGGTAACTGCTCTGTTAACCGAGTTTGGAAATGGCAGCAATGATGTCTTGGAAGATATTGGTCGTATTCATCGTGAAATTCTTTGGCAGATCGCGTTGCTTGAAGAATCTAAGGTTGATGTGGAGGAAGGTGGTGCTGGGGCAACTGATGAGGCACAACAGTCAGAATTGGGTGCAACTGATACTGAAGAACAAAGATTAAATTCCTTCAGGCAGTTCCTTGACCCCTTACTCCGCAGGAGGATGTCAGGGTGGAGTTTTGAATCACAGTTTTTTGATCTGATCAATCTATATCGAGATCTGACTAGAGCTTCTAGTATTCAGCAACGTCAGACCACTGATGGTCCTTCAAACGTACGGATAGAAGCTAGTCATCAATCACAACAAGCAGGTTCTCTTGATGACGCTAGTGCCAGTAATCAGAAAGAGGACAGACAGAGGTCCTATTATCATTCTTGCCGTGATATGGTGAAATCCCTGTCAATCCATATCACCCATTTGTTTCAAGAGATGGGCAAGGTAATGCTACTTCCATCACGTAGGCGGGATGATACACTCAATGTGTCAGCTCCGTCAAAATCTGTTGCTTCAACTTTTGCTTCAATTGCCATTGATCACATGAATTTTGGAGGTCATGTAAGTACTTCTGGATCGGAGGCATCTGTGTCAACCAAATGTCGTTATTTTGGGAAGGTTATTGAATTTATTGATGGAATTCTACTGGACAAGCCTGATTCTTGCAATGCTGTTATATTAAATTGCCTTTATGGGCGTGGGGTCATTCAGTCAGTGTTAACCACATTTGAAGCTACTAGTCAGTTACTCTTTGCCGTCAATCGAGCTCCTACTTCTCCTATGGAGACTGATGAGACACATTCCAGGCAGGATGGAGTTGAGGATGTGGACCGTTCATGGATATATGGTCCCCTAGGTAGTTATGGTAAGCTGATGGATCATCTGGTGACTTCATCTTTAATTCTATCTCCTTTCACAAAGCATTTACTGACTCAACCTTTGATAAGTGGTGATATCCCATTTCCACGGGATGAGGAGACATTTGTAAAGGTTCTTCAATCCATGGTATTGAAGACTGTTCTTCCTGTTTGGACTCATCCACAATTCACAGAATGCAATTATGATTTCATTGCAGCTGTTCTCAACATCATTAGACACATCTACTCTGGAGTAGAAGTCAAGAACGCGAGCAGTACTGCTGCTCGTGTGTCTGGCCCTCCCCCAAATGAAACTACTATTTCTACCATTGTTGAAATGGGGTTCTCCAGGAATAGGGCGGAAGAGGCTTTGAGGCAGGTTGGTTCAAATAGTGTTGAGCTGGCAATGGAATGGTTGTTCTCGCATCCAGAGGAGGTACAAGAAGATGATGAACTTGCACGTGCCCTTGCCATGTCACTTGGGAACTCTGGATCGGAGGCAAAGGAAGATGTTCCCAAAGAAAGTAGCCTGACCATTGAAGAAGAAATGGTTCAGCCTCCTCCTATTGATGAGTTGTTGTCTACATGCCGAAAGCTTCTACAGATGAAAGACTCTCTTGCTTTTCCCGTCAGGGATCTTCTTGTGATGATATGCTCCCAAAATGATGGGGAACATCGGTCAGCTGTGGTTTCATTTATTGTTGAACAAGTGAAGCTTTCTAGTAATGTCTCTGAGGATGGAAACAGCAGCATTGTTTCTAATCTCTTTCATGTTCTTGCTCTGATTCTTAATGAAGATACTGATGCCAGAGAGATAGCTGCAAAGAATGGTTTGGTCAAAGTTTCATCTGATCTTCTTTCACAATGGATTTCCAGTACATTTGATAGGGAGAAAGTTCCCAAATGGGTGACAGCAGCTTTTGTTGCTATTGATCGGCTTGCTCAAGTGGATCAGAAATTGAATGCTGATATTGTGGAACAGCTGAAGGGAGATGATGCTACTCCGAAACCAGTTTCGATCAACGAGGATAAATATAGTAAGTTGCAGTCTTCTTTGTCCCCAAAATATCTGGATGTACAAGAGCAGAAGCAGCTTGTTGAAATAGCTTGTGGTTGTATGAGGAACCAGCTTCCCTCGGAAACAATGCATGCTGTGTTGCAGCTGTGTGCAACACTTACAAGAACTCACTCTGTTGCTGTTAACTTTCTGGATGCGGGTGGATTGCAGTTGCTGCTTTCCTTGCCAACGAGCAGCTTGTTTATTGGGTTTGACAATATCGCGGCTACTATAATACGACATATTCTTGAGGATCCCCAGACTCTACAGCAAGCCATGGAAGCAGAGATACGGCATAATGTTGTATCTGCTTCTAATAGACAGTCAAGTGGAAGGCTCACACCTCGTAATTTCCTCTTAAATATGACTTCTGTTATTCAACGGGATCCAGTGATTTTCATGCGGGCTGCTCGTTCTGTGTGCCAAGTGGAGATGGTTGGTGAACGACCTTATGTAGTCTTGTTGAGGGACCGTGAGAAGGACAAAAAGGACAAAGACAGGGAGAAAGAGAAACCAGAAGACAAAGATAAAGTGCAGAATGCAGATCAGAAGTCTGGTGTTGGTAATGTGAGCCATGGGATTCATGGCAAGAGTCTTGATGCGAGTTCCAAGAATGCCAAAGTTCATCGAAAGCCACCTCATAGCTTTGTAAACGTAATTGAGCTTCTTTTGGATCCAGTTGTCAAGTTTGTTCCTCCATTGAAAGATGAACCAGCAACAAAGGAGAGCTTTAGTTCAACGGATATGGATATTGATGTTTCTGCAAACAAGGGTAAAGGGAAAGCTGTCGCCTTTGCTTCTGAAGCAAGTGAAGCTGATAGCCATGAATTGTCTGCATCTATGGCTAAGATTGTATTCATTTTGAAGCTTCTGACTGAGATTCTTTTGATGTATACTGCTTCAGTTCATATTTTGCTTCGAAAAGATTCTGAAGTTAGCAGTTGCATTGCTGTTCCTCAACGGACAGGGCACCTTGCTGGTGGAATTTTCCATCATATTCTTCACAAGTTTTTACCGTATACCAAGAGTTCTAGGAAAGAGAGAAAAACTGATGTGGACTGGAGGCAAAAACTTTCGAGCAGAGCTAGCCAGTTTCTCGTGGCATCTTGTGTTCGTTCGACAGAGGCAAGGAAAAGAATCTTCACAGAGATTAACAATGTCTTTAGTGATTTTGTGGAGTTTGGAAGCGGTTTTAGGGCACCAGGAATCAAAATTCAAGCATTTATTGATCTTCTCAATGATGTACTGACTGCTCGCGCACCTACAGGTTCTTCCATCTCAGCAGAAGCTTCAGCTACTTTCATAGATGTCGGTTTGGTTCAATCTCTGACCCGAGGTCTTCATGTCTTGGACCTGGATCATGCTGATTCTTCCAAGGTTGTTACTGGTGTTGTAAAAGTTCTGGAGTTGGTAACAAAGGAGCATGTTCATGCGGCTGAGTCCAACGCTGGGAGGGGAGAACAGTCAACAAAAACTCAGGAAAATCAATCTGGAGCCACTAATGATGCCTTTGCAGTCCAGACTAATGAAACTGCGTCACAGCCTAATGTGAACTCAGTGCCAACAGATCTCATTGAGCCCTTTGGTGCATCTCAGAACTTTGGTGGGTCCGAAGCTGTCACTGATGATATGGAACATGACCAAGATATTGATGGAGGTTTTGGTCCATCTAATGAAGATGATTACATGCATGAAAGTAACGAGGACACCAGAAATCTGGAAAATGGCCTTGAGATAAGATTTGAAATCCAGCCTGATGTTCAACAGAATCTTGATGAAGATGAAGATGACGATGATGAGGATGATGATGATGAGATGTCAGGCGATGAAGGAGATGAGGTCGATGAAGATGAAGAGGGGGACGAAGAAGAACAGCATGATCTCGAGGAAGATGAAGCTCATCACTTACAACATCCTGATACTGATCAAGAGGACCAAGAAATAGATGAAGATGACTTTGATGAGGAGGTAATGGATGAAGAAGATGAAGACGATGAGGATGAGGAGGATGGTGTAATACTTCGGCTGGGTGATGGAATGAATGGAATAAATGTATTTGACCATATTGAAGTTTTTGGTCGAGAGCACAGTCTCTCCAGTGAAACTTTACATGTTATGCCTGTTGAAGTTTTTGGCTCTAGGCGCCAGGGGCGTACAACGTCCATCTACAATCTTTTGGGAAGAGGTGGTGACAGTGTTGCTCCTTCACAACATCCCCTTCTGGTGGAACCCTCTTCCTCGCTGCAATTGGGTCAACAACGGCAATCAGGTATCTGGCTACTTCTGGCTAATATTGTAATTTTTCTCTGATGTGAAATGTCATTGCTTTTGTTTATTGGTTTCAAAAGAAATCTCATTGCTCCCTTCCTTCTTGTCACAGAGAGTATTCGTGATGCTTATTCCGATAGGAGCTCAGAAGGAACGTCATCACGCCTGGATTCTGTTTTCCGTTCTCTCCGGAGCAGCAGCAGCAGCCGTCACGGCCAACGGTTCAATTTTTGGACCAATGATAACCAACAAAGTGGTGGATCAGCCTCTGCTCTTCCACAGGGTTTTGAGGATTTGCTTGTTTCCCATTTGAGGCGGCCAAGCTCTGAGAAATCAGCTGATCAAGATGCTATAGAGGGCTCTCAAAATAGAGGTGAGGCCACCCAGTTTGCTGGAGCAGGTGAAATGGCAGCTGAAAGTGCTTTGGAGAACACTAGCAACAATGAAGCCAGAGATGCCACTGTCCCCTCAACAGTTTTGGATGAATCTGGTGGTGCTAATGTGACACCTGTAGCAAATGTGTCTACTCAGGGAACAGATGCACCAAGTAGACAATCTCAACCTGTCGAAATGCAGTTTGAACAGAATGATGTTGCCATAAGGGACGTTGAGGCAGTTAGCCAAGAAAGTAGTGGAAGTGGTGCAACTCTGGGTGAAAGTCTTCGAAGTCTTGATGTTGAAATTGGAAGTGCAGATGGGCATGATGATGGGGGCGATAGGCAAGGTTCAGCAGATGCTCGAACTAGGAGGACAAATGTCTCTTTTGGAAATTCTACTCAGGTAAGCGTGAGGGATGTTGCCCTTCACAGTGTATCTGAAGCTTCAGAACATCCAAGTCAAGAAGCAGAACGAAGTGGTCCCACTGAGGAACAGCAACGTAATGTAGATGCTGATTCTGGATCAATTGATCCTGCATTTCTGGAGGCGCTTCCTGAGGAGTTGCGAGCCGAGGTTCTCTCAGCTCAACAGGGTCAAGCAACTCAACCACAAAATTCGGAGCCTCAAAATGGTGGAGATATTGATCCAGAATTTCTGGCTGCCCTCCCCGCTGACATCAGAGAGGAAGTGTTGGCACAACAAAGGGCACAACGGCTGCAGCAGTCACAAGAATTAGAAGGCCAACCTGTTGAGATGGACACCGTGTCAATCATTGCTACATTCCCTTCAGAACTACGGGAAGAGGTACTTCTTTTGATGAATAAGTGTAATCTAATTTTATGTGAGTTTTAATTTCATTTATTCTATAACCAGTAACGACCTTGTTTCCCTGTTTCTTTTTTATTTTTTCAAGTTGTGATTTAAATTTGGTTTTCATGAATCCTTTTATGGCAATCATTGTGTCTTATATTTCATCTCTCAGGTCCTTCTGACATCTTCTGATGCCATTCTTAATAATTTGACACCTGCTCTTGTGGCGGAAGCAAACATGTTGCGCGAGAGGTTCGCACGGAGGTATAACCGAACACTTTTTGGTATGTACCCTAGAAGTCGTAGAGGCGACTCTAGGCGGAGTGAACAATTGGACAGGGCTGGTGGAACCCTTTCACGTAGATCTGCTGGAAGTAAGCCTCTGGAGGCAGATGGGTCTCCATTAGTTGACACTGAGGGCTTAAGAGCGTTGGTGCGGTTGCTTCGCGTATTCCAGGTATAAACTTGGTGAGGTTGAATTATTGATTTCTTGCCTCTATGATTTGAATGTTGACACCTGTGGTTTTTTTGCAGCCAATTTACAAAGTCCCTCTACAGAGGCTGCTGTTGAATCTCAGTGCACATGCTGAAACAAGAGCTGCTTTAGTGAAAATATTTATGGACTTATTGATGCTTGATGTCGGACAGCCTGCTAATGATCTGAATACAGCTGAACCCCCATATCGACTATATGGTTGCCAAAATAACGTGATGTATTCGCGTCCTCAACATCTTGATGGTGAGGCCTTATGATCGTGCTTAACATTTGATCATGTATTACATATTTCTATTGTTACTACTACTACTGTTGTATTTCATGATGTTATTCGCCTGGACTGAAGTTGATTCATCTTATTGCCTTGTAGGAATTCCTCCATTACTATCTCGTCGTGTTCTTGAGACACTTACATACTTGGCAAAAAACCATTCTTTAGTCGCAAAGACTCTACTTGAATTCAGGCTCCCTCGACCAGTGCCAGAAGGGTCAGTAATTCCGGATCAGAGGCCTGGAAAAGCTGTTATGGTTGAGGCTGATGGACCAGATAGGTGGCAGCTTGAAGGACAAGTATCTCTTGCATTGCTTTTGGGCCTCTTGAATCATCCCCTTTATTTGAGAAGTGTTGCGCATCTAGAGCAGGTAGTTTGCACAAGTAGGACGTCTCTTTTTGTAGTCATTATCCGGTGTTTCTTGCTGTCTAACTATTTTCCTTTTTGTATCTAGCTGTTAAATCTACTAGATGTTGTAGTCCAGAACACCGAAAGCAAATCAAATGCACGTGAAGAACCTGGTACATCCTCTGCAGAGCAACCGACTGATCCTCCAGTTCAATCTGCTGCTGAAATGAATACTGAATCTCATGCAGCGGCTTCATCTGAGGCTGAGGACAAATCCGGAGCCTCATCATCTGTTGCAGGCACAGACCAAAGTACTGAAAGTATTCTACTTGGTCTACCGCAATTAGAACTTCGACTCCTGTGCTCATTGCTTGCCAGAGAAGGGTAAGCTAGTTCCTAATCCTGTAGTGTAATTACTCAAATCATTTACCTTTCATGGTTCTACATGCCAATTCCTCTGGCGTTAACAGGTTCTTTAATTTGTATTTTAAAATGTTACATACTATGGTTTGATGTGACAAGTTCTGTTGATATTACTTCTACGAGACACACTTAATTTGTAGACTTGTGTGGTGTCCAGCAAGGTGATATACTTTACTAATTTTGTGCTTGCTGTGTATTGGGATCCGTGAATTGACTGCTTAGTGTGACGGTCTTGTCAAAATTTATGTGCTTATGGCTTTTATTTCAGGCACTAAATTATCTGTTTGGTTGCACATGCACTTATTTGATATTGTAAAAAATTTGCTATCGTTTTGACATGACCAAGTACATTTGTGAACCTTCAGTGGGTTATTTTTACTCTGGGCCTTGCTGAATAATGTATTATTTTATTCGTTATTGAAGCTGTTTAATGTTTTCTTCTTTTATTAGTCTTTCAGACAATGCTTACTCATTGGTAGCTGAGGTTCTGAAAAAGTTGGTGGCCATAGCTCCTGCACTTTGTCATTTATTTATGACTGAGCTAGCTGGCTCTGTGCAAAGTCTGACCAGATCTGCAATGGATGAGTTAAACAAGTTCAGGGAAGTAGAAAAAGCACTGCTCAGTACCACTTCAACTGATGGCGCTGTGATACTCAGGGTTTTACAAGCATTAAGCACTCTTGTTGCTTCAATTGGTGACAAGAACAAGGATAATCAAATTATTTCTGAGAAGGAACATGGTGCTACTATCTCCCTGGTTTGGGACATTAACACAGCTTTAGAACCTCTATGGCAGGAGCTGAGCACTTGCATTAGCACAATAGAGAGTTTTTCTGAAACAGCACCCAACCTGTCACGCTCATCCATTGTTACCACATCTAAACCTTCTGGAGCAATGCCTCCACTTCCAGCAGGGACACAAAACATTTTACCGTACATAGAGTCCTTTTTTGTGATGTGTGAGAAGTTGCATCCTGGGCATTTGGGTGCTGGGCAGGAGTTTAGTATTGCTACAGTTCCTGATCCAGAAGAAGCTACTGCATCTGCTACGCTGCCGAAAACACCTACATCTGCAACGAAAGTTGATGAGAAGCACATTGCTTTTGTAAAATTTGCGGAGAGGCACAGGAAACTTCTTAATGCTTTTGTTCGGCAGAATCCTGGACTACTGGAGAAGTCTTTCTCCATCATGCTGAAGGTTCCTCGTTTTGTTGATTTTGACAATAAAAGGTCCCACTTTAGATCCAAGATAAAGCATCAACACGACCATCATCACAATCCTCTGAGAATTTCTGTGAGAAGAGCTTATATACTTGAAGATTCATATAATCAGCTGCGCATGAGGACAACTCTAGAATTGAAAGGGAGATTGACTGTACATTTCCAAGGGGAAGAAGGGATTGATGCTGGTGGACTTACTAGGGAATGGTATCAGTTACTGTCCAGAGTAATTTTTGATAAGGGAGCACTATTGTTTACAACAGTTGGCAATGAAGCAACATTTCAGCCAAATCCCAACTCTGTTTACCAAACTGAGCACCTCTCATACTTCAAGTTTGTTGGGCGAGTTGTGAGTATCATCCTTCTTGGTTCTGTTTGCTTGAGTGATTCAATTTAACAATCTCTAATGTGCTTTATAAATATCCCAGGTTGGGAAGGCGCTGTTTGATGGTCAACTTCTTGATGTTCATTTTACACGGTCCTTCTACAAGCATATACTTGGTGCTAAAGTGACATATCATGATATCGAAGCTATTGATCCTGACTACTTCAAAAATTTGAAATGGCTGCTTGAGGTGCGGTATTTTCTGTTTTCTTTGTGATTATGGAAATTATGGTTAAATATTTGCTCTGCTAACGTTTCTTGCTTTGTGTAGAATGACATAAGTGATATTTTAGACCTTACATTCAGCATCGATGCTGATGAAGAGAAGTTGATACTTTATGAACGCAATGAGGTATGAGTTCTTCATTGGCAATTGAAGTTTCAGCATTTTTGTCAGAGGTTCTGAGTGCAATTTGTGTAATGCAGGTGACTGACTATGAACTAATCCCGGGTGGACGAAATATCAGAGTCACTGAGGAAAATAAGCAACAGTATGTTGACTTGGTTGCTGAGCATCGCTTGACGACTGCTATCCGCCCTCAGATAAATGCATTTTTGGATGGATTCGGTGAATTGATTCCGCGGGAACTGATCTCTATTTTTCACGACAAGGAACTTGAGTTGTTAATTAGCGGCCTTCCAGACATCGACCGTATGTTTCACTATTTCCTTTATTTGTTAATTCATGTGACAATCCTGTTTTAGATAGTTATTTGTCCATATCAATAATGACCTCCCTCTTACGTTTAATTTGCCCCTTGCTTTGCAGTTGATGACTTGAGGGCAAATACAGAATATTCTGGATACAGCCCAGCATCACCTGTTATTCAGTGGTTTTGGGAAGTCGTTCAAGCTTTTAGCAAGGAAGACAAAGCCCGCCTTCTTCAATTTGTCACTGGGACCTCAAAGGTAGTTTCTTGCTTTCATTTTATTACAGTTGCATGTTATATATCACCTGCAATCATCTAACAAATCTTTGTCAACTTCTCCAGGTGCCATTGGAAGGGTTTAGTGCACTGCAAGGAATTTCAGGTTCCCAGAAGTTTCAGATCCACAAAGCTTATGGCAGTCCTGATCACTTGCCTTCAGCACATACATGGTAATTATTTAATCATCAGAAACTAAACTATGATTGCCCTCCTGATGCTGAAGATTTCTGCCAGTAAAAATATCTGTGTTGCTTCTCTCCGAGTTACTTAACCTTCTTTCATTTTTGTTACCATCGTAATTTACTTGTATTTGCTGAAGATACAGTAGTCCATTTTGCTTCCTTTGTCCAAATTCTCGCATTCCTATTTATGTTTATTCTAATTTACTGCGGATGAATTGGCAGCTTTTCTGTATGAGATTATCCAATGTTGACTAATATTATGTGATATTATCCTGATAATGTATTACATTTCAACTACTGATAGCAATTTGTTTACATGAAGTAAAAACTACTTTCTTTGAGATTGGATGGAGAGTTGTGAATTCGACTTCTATCTTCACTTATTTACTGCGAACACACACTAACTATTATTTGTTGGGTGCAGTTTCAACCAGTTGGATCTACCAGAGTATCCCTCTAAAGAGCATCTAGAGGAGAGACTGCTGCTTGCTATTCATGAAGCCAACGAAGGATTCGGATTTGGTTAAGACGCCAATGGTCTCTGAATTATATTCTGTAGATAATTTCCGTGTTAAGAAAGAGATTCTTTTCTTACAGGAGAACAGTCTTAAGGGCATATTGAGTCTGTGAGATACCTGTCTATAATGCTGTACAGTCTATTTGCTATATGCCAAATGATCGTGGCAGTTCTTTTTTTGCCATTCGTTTACTCTTCTTTCCCCTTAGCATATAAGTTCCTATTCTCTGCTTGCCCCTTTGTAACTGTTGTAGCATGTAGGAGAAGCATAGGGAGCTGCAAATTCGCTACTCCTTTACCCGGCTCATGCTTGCAATTCTGCGCGTGTTTTCTTAATTTTTTCATTATTGCCGCTCATCAAATATGTTAAAAGGCCAATTAGACACAGATCATGGCTTCTATTTGTATTTAATAATAATAATAATGGTCGATCCGTATTGTCAGGAGACGAAATTTGGTTCAATGTTAATGCTTTTACCACTAATGTTACACCATTAGAATTGCTTGCAAACTTGAGCGACTGTGCTTTAAAACTAGGTATGGAGTTGATGCTGTTGCTGTGATGATATTGCTACGTTTTTAAGTAAAAGAATAACAATTACATCCCAAATATAGTACTTGAAAAAGAATTTAATCTTCAGGAGGGAATGGGGAAAACATGAAGTTTCAGTACATGACCAAATCACCCCTCCCTTATACCACTTCTACTTAAATAAAAGTTAAAAACATATTCATTCTTGAGAAAATATTAGGAGTTCAATCAATATGGCAAATTTTACACTTAGCTATAGCATTTGGCCATAGATTCCCGGAGAAAAAATAATTGAAAAACTTGATTTGGGTGGAGTTTTTCAAGTTTTGAAAATGTGTTTGGCCATAGATTTTCAAAACATATTTCACTTTTTGTTTTGAAAAATATGAAATATTACTTATACACATAAGTTCTAAAACCCATCAAGAATACCCAACCATAAAAAACATACTATATACTTGCTAATATCAAATTATGCAGAACATTATATTTTAATAACAACTGATAACGCACTTACTAGCTAAAAAAGGTTAGCTGATAGGAGTGTTCACAAAGTCATTTTACCTTAAACCAAAGCCAAAAGCGACTGTTGTATCGAATATTTGGATGTACACCAATCATAGTTTTTGGATATACATGTGTTGGTCCCATCTGACAAACATGGTAGATAGAATTAGTTGGGTCATAAATAGATGAGGCTTTTTTTATAAAATACAAAGGTTTGGGGTAGTTTTAAAATTTTTTGTAAAGGCCAAAACATAAATTTTGGCCCAAAAACAAATTTGAGCCAGAATTTGAGATTTGAAGATTTGTTTTCAAAATCTGTCAAAATTTTTTGGTCAGACAAAGATTTGAGAATAATTCTTCAAAATATGCTCCCAAAATCTATGACCAAAGGGGAGCTGAATCTCCCGCTCTTGCTTCTTGTTCTTAAGACCTCTAGGTTTATAGTTGGACTCCACTAAAGCTTAACTTCATATTCAAAATTTTGAAGTTTGAATAGTCATAAATTCAAAACTTCTGGTGTGATGTTAGATTCTATCGATCTGAATTATCTAATGCGGAGCGACTATTAAGCAACACACATAGTTAGAGGGATGGTGTTTTAAATGAGTTGAGGTAATGAATGAAATCTTGTGAAGTATAAGATTTTTTTTTTTTTTTTTTTTTTTTAGAAAAAGTCCGTCATCGGTGGATATCGGGATTTAGGCATGATCCTAGACCTGTATATTAGCAAAAACAATGAGCGCACGGAGGACGACATATACCTTATTGTCCAGAATAATGTGAAGAGTGATGAAGATCACTTTAGTGTTCAAGAGTTGGGTTAGAGGCAGTTGGAAGTGCCTTTCATCACCAAGTAAGGAGAGTTGATAGGCTATACAAAAATATACGATTACTATACAGTTATCTAGAGTTAGAATCATTAAATACAAATATACAAATTGGTACAAATATGAACGTCTATTTGACTATTCAGACAATTATGAATGAAGGTCATCAATAATGTCTTCAATCTTAAATATTTCTAGTGACTACCACAATAGTTAGACAAAGTTAAATGACTTTTCGTAATAAAGAGTAATTTAATAATTTTTGATGCAATAAATTTAAAATTGAGTGACTATTGGTGAAATTATTAACCTTGGTACCAATGGAGATATTTCCTACAAAGGCAAGAAGCCTACAATAGATCCTTCTCTCTCCTCCTCTCCCCTATGTAATAGGAGTAGAAAAAAATGTAAGGAAACAACAAATATTTGGCAGAAAATTGACGTTGTGCCTTAACTTGATACACCTAACAAATGAGATAATTGCTACTCCCTCCGTTATGCGACAACGTTTGATTTGACATAAAATTTAAGAAAGAAAAGAAAATTATTTTCATTTATGAACTAAAATAAATTTTAAATATTTATATGACTATAAATTACTCCCTCCGTCCCATAATAAGTGTTACCTTAGCCAAAAACACGCATATTAAGAAGTCAATAATGCAATGTGAGGTTTACTAAATTACCCCTATATAATAAAAATTAATTACTTTTACCTTTTAATTAGAGTATGCACAAGAAGTAAACCTTTTGATATTGAGAATCCAACAATACCAAGTTACTATGTAGCTTTTCCAATCATCATTTAGATACTTTATTGTCTAAGGGTAAAATTGGAAAAAATTAGCTAATTTATATCTTGGTTTTCTAAGATGACACTTATTATAAGATAATTTTTTTTAGCTCAAGTAAGACTTATTATGGAACGGAGGGAGTATTTCATTAAGGCTAAAAGAGAAATTTTAAAATTATCAAAAAAGATAACATTTTCTATGAGACAACTAAATAAGAAAGTGTATGAAGGGGTATTGATTTTTACAGATTAACATTTTTTTTTTTTTTTTTATCTCAACTGTAGTGTCGGCTTGATATGAAGTTTTTTACTTCCTGTTTTTGGTTTTTTCCTTTTTTCTTATTGGTCAACTGACCAAACATTGACCCTTAGCCTGAAAGTCTCTTTGTTTTCCCACTGTGATGTACTGCCCTTTGCTTTCCCAAAAACCACCAATCAAATCTAAGACATGCATGAATTATTATAAAATAAAATAAAATAAAAAGTTCAAATTTTGTTTAATAAGTAAGCAAGAATTTGGAGACATCAATTAGTGACAATGGGTCTGATCAACATTCTTTTGGTTTCAGCCAAAATTTTGCTCTCTTGGTAAGTCTTCCTGTTTCTTGTTTTTGACCAAAAAAGACAAAATCTTGTTTTTTGTTTTGTTAAGATTTTCATCCTTAAAGACATCATGGGCTTAAATAATCATAGGATCATTGTTGAATGTTGAGTGTAGTGTAGTGGGTCAGATATTACAGGATTTTAGAGTTAGTTAGTAATTGTGGCACATTGTGCTCTTGTGGGTTGTTAAATATTCCTCCTATTTTTCAGTATAACTTGTTAAGCCCTTTCTATATACACACATGTAGAAAGAGGGAAAAAAAAAATTACTCCTGCTCCTGTTAATTTTGTCTTTGTTCAGCTGCTCCTGTTTTCCATAAAGTTTGATTTTTTTTTTTAATTATTATTATTGTTTTTTTGCTACAGTTCTTTCTGGATATTTTGCAGACCATCAGTAACATTGCTGTGTCCTTTGTAAGTTACCAAAAGAATTAATTTTCTATTTTTTTTTTTTTTTTTTTTTTTTTTTGAGTTTTTGCTGGATATGTGAACTGGGATATTTAAGCTTTTCAGTTTTGTGACATTCTTGATAAAACAGATATGCATCAATTCGGGCGATAGAGAGTGATAAAACATCCAGCTACCAAAATTGTCTTCAATATTGGGTAATATTTGGATTAACCACTGTCTTGGAATTGACTCTTGCAAAGCCTTTGACAGGGTAATTTTTCATTTGCTTTCATTCACATACATGTCTTTAGACTTCTTATATTGGTGGTTAAGTGGTTAAACTTTAGGAACATCTCAAATGCTTGGTCTTATGAATGCAAGTCAGGTTGTGGATTACTATAACAGATGGAATTGCAGTCTTTGTTAATCTAGTGAGGCATTATTTGAAAAAAAACTATGGTGCTTTATACTAAGAATCTTAATTCTACTATATTGTAGCAAGTTTTGTAGCAGCTTATGTTGGACTAATATATATTTTCTCGAGTTGTGCAAGCCAACAGTAATTGATGGTTGAAACTAAGGATGTGTTTGTTATGAAGGAAAATGTTTTCGAAAAATAAGTGGTTTTCTTTTTTATTTTCTATGTATGGTATGTCCCAAAAGCATTTATACATAATCTAGGCAAACAATAGGGGCTGGGGTAGGGGTGTGGGGGTGGTGGAGGTGGGGGCTATAGGGGTTGGGGTTTCGGGTATGTTGGAAGATGAGAGGAGTAGAATGCTATTTATGGAACTTGTTTTCCCGACTTCCACCAAGGAGGTCATTTTTAAGGAACTTGTTTTCGTGGAGAAGCTGTTGTTCAAAACTTTTAACCAACCAAACATGGAAAAATTGGAAAACATTTTCCTCTATACCAAACACACCCTAAATGGATGGTCATAGATGTATACTATATGGGCATAAGAACTACTAAAGTGCAGCCAAGGCTCATTTCAGGACTGCCATTTCATTCGTTCCCCTGATGAATGAGAGAAAATTTTCAGCGTCTGCAATTGCAGCTTAATATTCACCCTCCACATCAGTTAATCTGTAAGTGATATGAAGAGCTTAAATGCATCATCTTTGTATTAGTTGATCTATGCATTACCTGTTGGGTGGGGCCGCTAACAACAGCCCTCCTTGAGGCACTAAGGTATATTTAAGCTTCCTTAGAAAGTAAAAAAATCGATGATTATTGTGCATGAAAATGAAAGATAGATTGTTCTAGCTAGAGCTTCGCGAAATCTTAAAGCAAAATGGACATACAATAAATCTTTTATGCTATAGGAAAATGTATGGAGTGAGCTTTCTTCAGATTCAGAACCTCTATAGCAAGCTGTAGTTGAGCTTTTGTCTGTTCTTATCGTTCTCAGTTCATGAGTCTCAACAATCAGTTTCTGTAACCCGAAGAACATATCTCAACAATAATTGTGTCCGACCTATATGTGCTGATTTCTTCAGGTTCTCGTTTTGGCATTATGCAAAAGGACTAGCATCCCTCTTGCTCGTACTGCCTCAGTTTGGTGCTGCTTCTTATGTGTATAAGAACTTTGTTAAGCCATGTCTTTCCCCAAATCCACCCATAGAAAAGATCACAGAAAAGGACGAGTGCATGGCCATGGAGTGCAGCAATTATATTGATGCAGCACCCGGACATGTTGAACAGGATGAAAAGGACAACCTGCAAAGTTTCGTCGTTTATGAGGTAATCCTAGTTTTCCCCTACAAAAGCCTCTCCTATTCTCTAGACACATGTTCCTGAACCTCTTTTTTATAAGGGCTTTTTTCAGTTTTGGCCCAGAGGCTGAAATTAATTACATGCGCTAGTCAAAATATACAAAACACATACATTGGCTGGCTATTGCTCCCTCGGTCCCAATTTATGTTACACTCTTTCCTTTTCAGTCAGTCCCAACAAAATGATACCTTTCTATATTTAGTAACAATTTAACTCAAACTTTCCATTTCACCCTTAATGAGATGATTTATAGCCACACAACTCTCTATGACTTATTTTAGACCACAAGTTTCTAAAGTCTTTCGTTCATTCTTAAACTTCGTGCATAATTAAACACCTTCACATAAATTGAGATTTGGGACGGAGGGATTAGTTTTTAGAGTAGTCCAAAAATGTAATTATCCCTTTTTTATAATTCTGTTTCAGGCTGCATCTTCTCTTACTTGTGCTCGGACAATTTATCCTAAGAAAGTTCAAATGGACTGGAGCTGCGCTCTCTGTCTGGTGTGCACTTCCAGTGAAAAATGTCTAAAGCAACACATTCAAGGCAGGAGGCACCAATTGAAGGAAGAAGAAGAAGAAAGGAAACATGAAATGATGGCAAGTAAAGTATCTAGATTTGCCTCAACATTAGAGGGAAATTATTTCACAGATTTATTTGAGAGTTTGAACCGGTTAAAGCCTGTGAAGTTTGTGGAATTAAGAGGCTTTAATTTGCCAATCAGAAAACCAGTTAGGTGCTGCACGTGGAAAAAGCCCCAGATTGGATGGATAAAACTAAATACGGATGGATCTAAAAACCGAAAAAGAGCTAGTCTTGGTGGTTTGCTTCGTGACGATGAAGGTGTTCCTATATGTGCTTGCATCTCTAAGGTTTCATGTGATGATATTTACTTGGTAGAATTACTGGCTATATGGAGAGGTCTTAAACTTGCTCTCAATTTCGGGATCAAAATGATATGGGTAGAATCTGACTCGATGAGTGCTGTGAAAGCTATTAACAAAGAGCAGCCATATAATCAGAAGGCTAGTAGCTGCCTCCAACACATTTGGAAAATGTTGAGGAAGTTTCAGAAGTACCAAGTCACTCATTCATGGCGTGAAACGAACCGAGCTGCTGATTATTTATCAAAGATGGATATATCAGGAAGTGACATCGTTATGTGGCCTACAGATTTTCATAATTCCCTTTGCAAAATTATTACAGAAGATGCTCAAGGAAGCTGTTACTTTAGACGTTAATCGATAAGCCCATCAAACGTGGCTGGGGAAAACCATATTTAAGACGGGATTTAGAATTACAACGTACAAGAGGTATATATGCCTGGAAAGTTGCAGGCTTGCTGTACATTATAAGGTAAGTAATTTTTGTTTCCAAAACATCGGTGGTGCCTAGGCCAACTTGTACACACGCGGACTAATACACTGGGTACCTGCTACCTTCTACTAGTACCAGGTAAAGTAGATATGTTTTATCTCTGAAGGAGGACTCGAAGGTCCCAGTTGCAAATATGTTCACTAATGCATCTTAATCTTATGATGTGCTTCTTGTTAATAAGTTTCTAATCAAATTTTTCATTGATAGCCTTGGATATGTACATTTAAAACTCATAATTTAGATTGCAGCCAGGCTTAGGAGTCATAGTGGCAGAAAAAGAAAACACAACGTAACCAAGCATCTCAAACACTGACAAATGAACAGACTATATTTCATATAACCAAAATAGGCCAAGTCTCAGGCATGAAGATATACTATTTGTGATAAAAGTCTAATGATTGCCACCGCCGTTATTGTTATATATCCTTGAACTGATACAAAACTTATACAAAACTTAAGCAAGTGTAAATAAAGCTTAGAATATCTTGTAGGTGTTGCACCCTGTAGCTAGTTTTCACCCTGCTATTTAAGCAATGTCCAATTTTTTAAAATTATTTAGCTTGTAACAAGTATTGACAAACTTTAGACATGAGGTATATAACCTAAAAACTCGAAAATTAAAACGGTGTATAATCTTTTTTGCAATAAGGATCTACATTGAGATGTACATACCGAATGCACTACATCATGAACTTGAACCCTGTCACTAACACGAAGATTAGTACTTAAATGTGGGTGAAGTAACAGTGTAGGTTCATGCTCTTGATTGAGTTTAGAACCTGAGGGTCAATTGTGATTGAAGTTATTGGAGGATGCATAAAGATTCTGAGGTGTACTCAAGTAGCAGCAGGAGTAAGAGCAATTTCATAAATTTATTGCGGTGCCAACCATAAATAAGAATCATCAAAACCCTTCACAAGTGAACAGCTAGTAGATTCTTACAGAATTAAATGGCAGTAACAACTACCAACCATAAATGAACCTAGTGATAACTAAAGAAAGAGGCCCTCATCCAACAAAACTAGTCGTCATCATAACATTAAGCAATCAAGCCAGTGGCAAAACTTCTGCGACATTCACAGAGCATGTCCATGTAAAACTGGCACTTGCTTAGGTCACTACCATTGACGTTGAGACACTGCAAAACCAAACACCTTATTAATACTTTTTAGGCAATGTGTAAAACCATTCGTAGACAAAATCAATGTTGCACAGAGGCGGATCTAGGAGTTAAATTCTAGGGGTTCAATCTTAAGATTTTTAGTATTGAATCCACTATATATTTAAAGTTATGGGTTCATACCTACTACTGTTTATTACAGTTTTAATAATTTTTTACACATAAATTTATGCTCTGCGTCAAAAGTTAAGGATTGAATTGGTATGCTAGATACCCCACTAATGCTACACCGGCACCAATGTTACTCAGCATTTCAAAGGAGCATAATAAATGATACATTTAATAATCTCAAGCAAACATAACAGAGGTAGTGCTGGTTTAATTCATATTCATATCATACACAAGCAAATGCAACAGAGAAGTAATAAGGAAACATACCTCTTGGAAAGCATTCATTTGGCCAGCACATGAAGTAGGATTAACAGTTGTTGAACCAGCTGAGGGGGCAGGATCAGCTACCGCAACCTCATGTCTAACCCGCGGGCCTAACACGGCATCCACTGTCCTATGGCCGACCGCATTTCCACCACCAAAGGCCATTCCTGTTGTTTACCATCATAATTTATGAGCCTCATATTGAGCATATACAGATAAAAGCTAAACATAGATTCAAAGTTGATTTCTTTTTTATTCCAATTTCCTTCAACAAAGAGACTTTCTGAGATGATAACTATTAGCTGAATGACCATATGAGAAATCAATCCCATAGATTCATATTTTCAAAATCTGCCTATGGTCTATTTGAAGCAACCACTAACCATCAGCAAACGAAGAGCCAAGACCTCCTGCTGCAGGTTGACTCTGTACGGGGGCTGGAGGAGGAGCAGGAGAAGCTGCAACGTATAGGAATCACATTCTAAGTCATAAAATAGTAATTTGTGGCGCAGCCAAAATTGTACAAGGAATTAATGAGACGATCACTTGCCAGGCTTCGGTGGGTTCTTCAGTGGCTTGTCCTTGGCAGCAGGACGAGAAGATGAGCTAGATGTCGAACGAGATGACGAATCATGGTAACCAACTTCCTGCAAAAGAAGCTGTGTCACCTTTCGTATGAAAGTTGTTTGACAGAACTGCAAAGTCTGCCGTAGTGCCAATATTACATCGAAATATGGAACAAGATACCAAATCTTTTCAACTTCAAACAATCTCTCTCAAATCAAGTCTTCCCTACGTGGCAATTTGTGACTAATCCTTAGCTAATTACACTTGAATGAATCATCCATAATTACAGGCTACACATACTCTCTAGTGCAATTCCTTAGTTAAATTACACTAGGAAAATAGTTGTAACACCTTCGAATTGTCCCTGGCGCTAAGTATTCTACATCAAGAATGTGTATCAAGTATAATGTATACAATGTTCTCCACTACAATTAGTTTAATTAGACGATTTTCTAGCGTAAATATGATAATCCACAAGGTGCATG
Source organism: Lycium barbarum (assembly GCF_019175385.1). NCBI lineage: Eukaryota > Viridiplantae > Streptophyta > Magnoliopsida > Solanales > Solanaceae > Lycium > Lycium barbarum. The sequence continues at coordinate 141,026,120 of NC_083338.1, read as the reverse complement.
AGCATGAGCATATACGAGATTAACATTTTAACAATATATTTTTAAGTATTAAAGAAGGCTAAAAGAAGCAAGTGTACAGAAACTAATCTTATAACAAAAGGTTCAAAGAGATCAACCTCACTAATAACCTCCCGCTTAAACTCATTCTAGCTAAAGGATTCATCCCATCAACATCCAAACAAATGAAAGATGATACATGGTAAAAGTGATATTTTCCCTTAGCCAAAAAAAAAAAAAAAAGCAAAGCAACACTACAGAAGACTCTGTACGACATACACAAAAAGACGCCATTTTACAGTACATGGCATCCATACACAATGACACAACTAGCCCTACAACATGGCATTTCAATCTTTTTGCATCTCGTGAAATAGAAAACATAGATGTACACATGAAAACGTATGGAATTCATGAGACAGATAGCACATCCGCTTGTTTGGATGGTTTTTACTTATGGTACATAGGTCTATCAGCTTAATTCGGTTTTTCCATTTACCAAACCAAACCAACTATGTCGGTTTTTTGAAATCTATAAACCAAATCAAACCATTTTTCAATCTCGTTTTTTTTTTTTCCGGTTTGGTTTGGTTTGGTTTTTTTGAGGTTTTTTCCCTGTAAAATTTCTGCAACACAAAACATGTAACTAATGCTTCCAAATATTTCTTTTATCCTAGTAAGATACAATAATTATATGATGCCTTTGAAGAAAATAAAAAAATGTTAAATAAGTCATGTCATTATGCTAAAATATGGTGACAACAATAAACATAATGACAATCCATAAAATAATACTATCTATAATATATAATGAAAATGAACCTGGTTTGATTTGTGCTTTATTTGAGTTACCAGATGGTTATGGGCTATAATTCTATAAAGGGACTTATTGTACCATTAAATATTATCAATTCAAACTTGAAATAATATGTTAAAAAACATGAATTATGAAAAAGTGTAATAAATACTTACAAATTACATTTACTAATAAATATTGTAAAGTATAAAATATTATAAAATTTGTATAAATATAATGTTGACTTGATTTTGTTTCAGTTTGACCTTTTTTAGTTAAAATCAAACTAAATCAATTATGATTTTTTTCAGACACCAAACCAAGTCAAACTAAACTACTAGTTATTTTTTTTCTCGGTTTGATTGGTATATCGGTCTTGGTGCGATTTGTCCGTACTTTGAAGTTTGAACACCATACCATTGTTGTTACCAATTGCATTGTATGTATTGTGAGTTCAACTACAATATATGTTTTGACAGTTACTTAAATTTTATAATATTATAATATCGAAAAGTATCACTTTGGAGTTCACTCAAAAAATAAAGAATATACACATACATTTCTCCATATAGTAACAAATAAGAAAAGCAAAAATATGAACCAAGAAAAAGATAGGAAAATTTAATAATTACAGATCTCCACCACCAGATCTCAGACCACCACCACTTCGTCGACCCATTGTTTTCAGAACGACAAAAGCTGACAAAAAAGAAATTAATTGCAGTGAAAATAATAGCAGTGAAAGTGTTATATAAGGGAGTGGGGCAGCTTGGGGAACAAGTTGGCTTTTGATTGGCCTACACATGGAAATGTTTTCTTTTACAACACTCTATCGAACAACTCATTATTTTCTTTGAAAAAATATTAGTGGTATTTTTTGACTCGTTCAAAATTTGGTTTCATTCTATTTCTTGTTACTCAGTCCCAATCAAATGGGAGTTACGTGAATCACTATTTCTTCATTTAAGCTCATATTATATCATCAAACAAAAAATGTGTGGTAGGCTGACAACCAACATAAAACTTGTCAATTCATGATGAATTCTCGTAATACATAATTGAATTTCTAATTATTATTATTATTTTTAAAACAAAAACCCTAAAAAGGGCCAAATTTAGAGTGTATATAATTTGATGGATTGATTCTATTTATTGTCTTTTAATACCAATTGAATAGATATAGAGATCCGTATATTAATTATCAATTGCGAGAATATTAGACTTTTTGATTTGTCAATTTATTGTATCATATCATCAAAACTATGCAGAGTGATCCCCGCCTATGTTTCCAGTACAGGTAGGTTAAAAAAAAAGTTACTAGAACCATAAGGAAATTTTTTCTTTGCTCCTTTTGAGTAAAAAATAGAAAAGTGCGTCAGGAGAGCGAGGATTAATTAATCTCGAAACATATATAAGAGGAGTCTCCAAACTTGAGAATTCCGCTATGTTTCTCACTTTGATTTATATTACCTGGAGTTAATTCCTTGTATGGTCACCCAAGTTTAGAAAATTTCCCACAAAGTCACTTTTGTTTCATTTAAGACAATAAGACCATTCAAGTATCACTATTTTCCTCAAAAAGTACATAAACACCTCAAAAACTTCTTTCTCTCCTAGTTAGCATGTCATGTCATTAAAGTCCCATTTTTTTATTTTAATAATAGACATGTTTAACTCATCAAACTCATTTAATCAAATTCATATTTTATATCTAATCAAATATGACCCGGTTAAAAAGCGGCAAAGGAGTCAAACCATACTTTTTATTAAGCCACTTTTTCAAATCTAAATTCTTTTTAATCTCGATTCAAATATATTATCTTTCAATTTAAATTAAAGTTCAAGTAATTTAATCTTTCTATTCAAATAAAAGTTTTATTAAATAGCATATTTTTTTCCACATTAAACAACGTATTCTTTCCACATTAAAATATAATTACACAGATAACACAAAAATTATATTTGTATTGGTTTAACTTTTAAAAAATCTAATAAAATCGTATATTTAAAAAATAAAGTTAGTGCAAATTTTTTCTCTTTATTTTTAGTTATCCATTCTTATATATGTAGTGTGAAATTTTTGGCATTTCCATTTTCATACCATCGAGGTCTTTTTATTTCTCATGCAAAAGGTATAGAATTTTCATTACTATAATACTTATTTTAAAATATTATATTATAACTCTTATTTTTTTATTTTGAAATATTATATTATTAGTCTTATATGAAATATAATATATTCTTAATTTATTTCATGTTATGATATAGATATTCCAACTTGTCGTGTTAATCATGTTAATACCTAGCAATATATTAAACTAAAGGTCTAAACATTTTTTTTATATTTTAATTTTAAATTTTAATACTATAGAATTAAAAAAAAAATCTCTTATAATTCTAATTCATTAGATTACGTGCTAGTTTGTTCCTTTGCCGCTTTTTAACCGGGTCATATTTGATTAGATATAAAATATGAATTTGATTAAATGAGTTTGATGAGTTAAATAAGTCTATTATTAAAAAAATATGAGGCTCTAATGTCGTGGCATGCCAAGTAGGAGCGAATGAGGCTTTTGAGGTGTGTAGTATTTTTTGCAGAAAATAATAGTACTTGAATGACTTTATTGTCCTTAATGAAACAAAAGTGACTTTTGTAAAAAATACTCTAAACTTGAGTGATCATCCAAGGAATTAACTCTATTACCTGAAGTCAAAGAAGTTCTAATGGGAAAAAATAGGGAGCAAAGTGAGAAATTTTGCGAAACAATCTAAACCTAGACCATTATCAAGCGGATCCAAAATTTTAAGCTTATAGCTTCCTACAACGACTTCAAGTTAACATACAATAATAATTGGGTTCATAGTTAAATATTTAATGAATTTTTAGTACATATACAGATTCTGAGCAAAAATTACTGGATTCACGTGAACCAAAATCACATTCTAGATCCACCCCTGATCCGTATTGATAATTCAAATTGATTGCCTTGTAAGTAATCTACTGTTGAAAAAATAACAACTCTGTCAACACAGCTCAAATTCTAACAGAAGTTGGGTCATCACTACTAGGCATACGCATTTTTACCTACCGCATTCGACTCAAAATGTAACTGTCTCACGTCTCTGAAGTAGACAATGCAAACTCTTATATTACAGTGATTGTCAAGCTTAGAATCGATAAGCAAACTGTATTGAAATGCAGGAGCTAAAATTTCTATCAAGTTCCAAAGGCCGTTAACCATGAAGTGGACTACACCAAAGGCAGAGACTTGGTAACCACTTGCCAACCGACAGCTTTTGTAGCTAATAATCTTTGTTTGCTGGAAATGTCCTCGGCTATATTGAATCATCAGAATCCTCAGATTCAGTTCTATCAGGATCCTCACCAGCTGTCCCAGGCTCGGTAATGTCAGGCTTTGTTGCAGGTTGCGCCACTTTCTTATTCACATGGCGTGCACTTGCTTCACCTCCTTCCTCTTGCTCAGCAACTTCTATATGTAATCAATTAGTTAAGGAGTAATAGAAATGAGAAAGATGAAGCTTAGAAAGTCCTCTGCAACGGTAATGAAGTTCTAATATATGCTTTCAGCACGCAAACTCAGAAAATTTTCTGAAAGCTCAAAGCACTAAAGTGTCCCTAACATTACCCAAACCTCTTCTTGGTAAATGGTCAGACAGAAATTTTCACAAGTTTTTTCACTGGCAATAGTTGTCCAACTGATTGTGGTCTACAAGTCAATTTACCAACAGCATATCTTGGATTTGTTAGAACTCGGGGTTCTACTTTTTCGGAATATAGCCTATTTAAACCTTAAATAAGTTTATTTAGCGACTTTCATTTGCGTATAATGACCAAGTGTCATTCTTTTTAAAGCTAGTGGATAAAACCAAATATGAAAGGATATCAATATTCTCAGCTGTTCCACCAGCCATTATGTTCTGCAAGTCTTTCTCAACGCGCCGAACAAGCTCAGGCTGCCAAAAATATAACAGGCACATTGTAAGTACAATGATTCTACCAGGAAAAAAAGGGTGATATATAGAACTAGAAAAGGGCAGATCAAGGGACAGGGAGAGCTCCACTATATTTACTAACAGATTTTATTCCAATTCTACTTCTCAGCAGAGAAGCAGATAAACTGAGAAGCTTCAGGGAGAATAAGCCCCATATTTGCTTTCACACAGACATATCCCCAACCATTCCATAAAAAGACCCCCATTCCACATGGTAGAAACAACCCACCCCTGACATTCTCTCTGCCGGGACAAATCAGAAAGTAAATAAATGAGGGGTCTTTTCAGAAAAGTAGGATATAGTTACATTAAGATCTGGTTCTCTTCGAAATCTTCGCCTTCGAGCATCTCTCATTGGAGGTGTGAGGCCATGTCTATATTCCACCACATCCGGAGCAGCATCACCTTCTTCTCTCACCATAATCATCTGTCAGAACAACAAAGTTTACATTTTAGGAAAGGGATGACGATTGGAAAACCACATTCATATATAACTGAAGGAAAAAAAAAAAGAAAAATCAACCCCAACCCTACTTGACCAACGTCTGCTGTTTTAATGAGCACGTTGTCATCATAAGTTTTGTATGACTCCACTATGCAAGGAAGATTCAAAAGTGATGCAGGAAAGTGCTCGTCGCCTATGACAAAAGTGCCAGTCTTTCCATCCTCTGAAAAGCACAAGACTTTTTTAAAAAAGCACTTGCATGAACTATAATAAGATGCTTAAAAGAGCTTAGAAAATATATACAGATTACAGCCTTCATAAAAGAATGGTGAAGTTGCAAACGTATAAGAATCCAAGCCTCTTTTTTTTTTTTAATGGATAAGGTAAGGCATAAGAAACCAAGCAATCTAGGTATAATTCTAGGACAATGGCAAGAAGATATCATGAAAAGTTTAGTGCGGCTTCAATCTCATAAACTTGAGTTCATTGATGCTTATACTAACATTTATGCATATTTTGTCCCGGTCAAACATAACGACAGTGATTAATCTCTACTACATCAATAATGCATTAGTATTGCTTGCTTCAAGCATATGAAGGTGAAACCTCTGACATTCAAGGGCAGGTAAAAAGTAATCCTACCCCAATATCCATCAAACAATTTCTCATGTACTGAGTATATTAACTTCGCAGGGAAACCAAGCAAAGAAGTTGGTCGATCCTTGTTTATATTAATAAACTTTTGTTAATAAAGGAAGGGATATACATGAATGTGCATCTTGATCGAAATGAAATAAAAGTATGCTTCTCTATGATTTAATTGAATGAATACCACTGCACAGTGATCAAAATATTGTTAGTGCTTTTTGAATAATTAGATGATATATCCTTATACATCAGCAAGAGTATATCTTAGTATAATCTGTTACTGCAGAGAAAATGAATAAAAGAGCTCAGCTAGCATGAAATGCTGCTGTTGTTAAAGTACCCAAGTCTTACACTCACTAACACAATCACACAAATACTTACACGACCAGCATTTGCTATAGATTAAAACAAAATTAATCAGACGGTACAAGATACACACAAACACACACACACAGAGAAACCGTTTGTGCTTAATATCAATGACTCGGTCACTCGAACACAATGTTTGCACTTATCAGCATGTGAAGAAAGGGAACAAAATCCATGCATTAGAAATCAGATTATGCTATGTAACTTGTGGACACCAAAGGCTCTGAACTTACAAATCAATCAAAACGAAAGTACAGTAAATTCTGCTCTATTGACAGCTTCACACCCCCAATCTGGAACTTCATTATAGGTATCCCCGATAACCCCAGATAATAAAAGTTGTTCTAAAAACCATCACCTTTTTGAGACAGATCACAGATTCTCTAAAACTTAAAGGTCCCCTAAATCCAAAGCAGTATAAGGAAACAAAAGGATTTGGGGGGAAACACATTGGGTGTGGCCTAATGGTCAATGAAGTGAGTTGAGAACCATGAGAGTCGAAAAATTAGGTAATGTCTTCTCATTTTCCCAAGCCTTGGTTGAAGGCAGCAGGTAACCAGTGGAATTATTCGAGATGCGTGCCCCGGACACTACGGTTATAAAAAGTAAAAATAAAAAGGTTAAAAAAATGACCAATCCGAACCCATAGAAAGTGAAAATATGGAAAGACTATAATTTTATAGGTGATGTAAGAGTATTATAGAAGTGCAACAACAGAAAGGGAATACTGGTGAGAGGTAGGACTAATATAAATGTGAAAGAGTAAATGCCCACATGTCAAATTCATGGCAAGGTTCTAAAACTATCACCGAGGCACAAATAATTGTAACAAAAATTATAAGGGAAATAATACTTAGGAACTCCAAAAGAGAAAAATTTACCAGAAAAAGATAAGTCTAATTTGTCTTCTGAAGAAGAAGAATTTTCACTTAAAAGGCGGTCAATTCGCTCAGCAACAGAGGGTGGAACCCTCAAAATAAATTGTTCTTCCATGGCTGCAAAAAAAAAAAAATAGAAACATTTGTCAAACAAATTAACTTCAGAGGCAGCCTTCGATTTCGAGCTCAAATTAATAGTTCTATTTTGGATAAAGAATCAAAATTTAGAGAAATAGGTCAAATCAATTCTTTTAGAAAAGGCGAGTCTCTCTTCTTTAGTAAATCAAAATACCACCAATTATGTTCGTTGTGAAACAGTTAATTGAATTAGGAACGTACCTGGTACTTCGTTGTAACAGAGTAAAAGAGAATTCTCACCCCAAAATAATGCCAAGGAGAATGTGATTATTTTTTATGGAAATAGGTGGGGGTTTCCAGAAAAGTGAGGGAATGAAGAGAGCTTTTAACCGAAAATACTTTGCATAGGCGTTTGGCGATGAAAATTAAATATTTTTCCCTTTATTTGAAATTTTGAAGTTGGAGGTGAGGATAGAGTTGTGTTTGGTTATAGCCACAATGAATATTTGATTGTTTGAATATATTGAAAGTGAAAATAAGATTTTAGATGTTTTTTAAATTTCAATACAACTTCAAATTGTAATTTGAAATTTTTATGATCAAATATTAATTTTCAAATAAAGTGAAATAATTTTTCGAAATAAAATGAACAATTCTCGTGGACAAACGGGTCCTTAGATTAAAGAATCCAACCCTTCTGGCTTTACTTTTCTCTTTTTTAAATGTGATATATACTCAGTAGCATTTTATGCAAATTGAGTTACTTTTCTAAAAATATTGTTGTATTTGGTCTGTAAGTGAGAAATATTTTTATCAAATAACATAATTAAAAGATTAAAAATAACATTAATTTTTTATTTCTTCATCCGGTGTTCAAGCTCCCTGACAAAAGCGACTCTATACTCATGGAGCCAACTCGAGATCTCTAACTTTAAAAAAAAAAAAAAAAGTATTTACAGTTTAACCACTTATAACATTTGATATAACTTTAATCTAAATGTTAGTTGAAATAGTGACACAAAATTAAGAATTGAGATAGTTGAGAATGAAAATAACTTCTATCACAAGCGAGTGAAATCATTTTTCTCCATTTGTCTCTGTTCTTTATGAAATGTTTTTTGTCAACCAAATGCTATAGACATAAGCGGATTTACAATTTGAACTCTATGAGTTTAATCTTAAAGTTATGGGTTCATATCTACTATTTATTATAATATTAGTAATTGTTTACACATATATTTATGTTTCGCGTCGAAAGTTAGGGATTGAACCCCTTCCAACAAGGCTAGATATGCCAAAGGCTATCGATGACTTATTTTTTGCAAGTCATACCACCCAAGGCCTTATTTGTTTCCACTTAATAAAGGTCTTAATTTTAATCATTCAGATATTAGTCATTAAACTTGTTTGCTTTTTAGTTTTGAATCTTAATCATCAAATTCGTTTGGTTTTTAAATATATATATATATATAAGGATGATCAAATAAAGTCTTATGAAGATATCTATTCAAGGATTTCTTCAAAGATGTAGTCCATCACTACTCCATCTACTTTCACCGGTAATCGTTATGAGTACCATTATCGACTATCATCCCTTACCATCCACAGGCGCCATCCTCGGTTACAACTACCACCATCGTCAATCACCACGATTAGTCGTCACCACATTAGCCATCATTTACAATCGTCACCACCAACTACTGTTACGACCATCAATCACTATACGAACAATCGCCACCAGTATATATCAAGAACCACAGGCATCATTAGCTATCACTATCGCCCATCACAATTATTAGCTGCCACCACCAACTACCATAATCAACCACAAGAGTTAATTACTAATGTTTGTCACCATCATAACTAACTACAACCCACAGCCATAATCATCACTCAACATAATCCCAATCGGCACCCACAATCACCATTGCTAGCCTAATCCATCACTTATTGTCATAAAATATTTGATTGATATAATATTTAATTAATATAGTATTTATATTTTATATTTTTAAATAAAGATAAATTTTATATATTCAGATATTGAGAAAACAATTCTAATTATTTAGTATATTGGATCTTAATTAATATTCAGATATGTCTTTAGATTTAGACTTCTAAATCTTAATAAATAATTTAATTTTCGAATATGCATTTAGATTCATACATCTTAATTTTAATAAATACAAATAAGATCTAAGAAAGTACTCATTAAAACCACGCAGAATATCAAATACATTTGACTACTATTATGCTGGAACCTAAAAGGGATAATCAAAGACAAAAAGTAATCAAATCTGCACCAAGAATAACCCTCGAGTTCCATATTGAGGTACTATGAAAATATCTGGATATATACAATGCTATTGTTATTTGGAAAAAAAAAAAAAACGAATACGACAATTTTTAATTAGAATTTCACAAAATTTTTATGTTTTTTGGTTGACTTGAAAAATAAACAAACATTACAAGCCACATAAGAATAAGAAGAAGAAGAAGAAAAAAAGAGGGGTAGAAGATGACTTGAGGAAGAAAAATGAAATACGCGTGCACATTTTTCATATGTTTCTAAATTTACTTGATCCATTTGTATTTTTTTGTGCTCTTCTTCATGTGGTCCTTGGTCAACTGAGATTTTTGTTTATTATTAGATTAGATGAGGGGAAAATAGGTAGCAGCTTATTTTTCCCCAAAATAGTGTTAGTGGTCATTAGCCTATGTTTGGTAGCTATAAAATATATATTTTTTCATCAAAAATGAAAAAAAAAAATATATTGACTTCTTTTACTTTTAGACAGAAGTCATTTTGAAAAAGTTATCTCACTTCTTAATTTTTATGTCTTTATTTTCGTAACAAATACTTAAACATCAGTATTACTTCTAATACTCAAAAATTTCAGTATAATATCATTTTGTTTGCTAATATGATTATTAACCAAAGGATTTTGTGCAACAGATGCTGATGCTCCTCCCTAACTAGTGGTGTCAGGTTTAAGTCTTAGGTAGAGAGCGCTTCCCCCTGAATGGCTCTACGCGACACGAATTCGAATTTAGTCGGATTCCAATGTAGGTATGTAGGTACCGACAATTAAAAAACCAAAAAATATTATTTAACTATTTAAGAAATATCTTCTAAAAAAAACTACTACAGAATCAAATACCAAAAGATAATTTTAAGAGAAATATTTTGGCAAAATAGTTATTACTCCATAAGATTTTATTTTTTTTAAAAAAAGTAGTACTAACTTTTATCACACCTAACACACAATTCCGTCAAAACAAATGGGAGCCAACAGTTTACAGGTTTGAATTTTTTTATATTATAGTAGCTCATGTAAGGGTGAGTTTTCGTCAATACTCACCTAACCAAAGAAGCAAAGCAAAGCAATATTCATGGAGTCTCTTTATTCCCAAACCATTCGCGCCAAATTCCCAAACAATTCCCAGACGCAACAATCTCTTCTTCTTCGTCCCATCATAAATGTACCACTAAACCCTAATAAATCTCTCTTCCCTTTTTCTCCTACAATGCCTCTTCTCACGTCTTCTTCAAGGCAACCACTCCAAATCATCCACCGTAGAAATAATAATAATAATAATAATAATAATAATAATTCCTGGTTTTCTCGGGATTCGAGCTCGAAATTCAGGGCACGCGCTTTAGGAAATGATTCTTCTGGGAGACGATCAGATGTGAGAGTGAATAGAGAGCTAATTGTGTTGAATTCTGCTTTGACTTTGGTGCTCGGTGTTGCCAATCGTGTGCTTTATAAACTTGCTCTTGTTCCTATGAAGGAGTATCCCTTTTTTCTAGCTCAGCTTACTACCTTTGGGTGAGTTTTCGTTTTTTCTCTGAAAATTATACTAGTATGATCATTTTACTTTTTTTTTTTGTTTGGCACGCTCCTGATAATTTGACTAAATTAACCTTATTTATTGTTTGATCACAATTTATTACTCTCTCGGTCCATTTTTACTTATCCTGTATTGACCTGGCATAAATAGAATGACAATTTTACTATATAGCCCATTATTGTTAGTAAGTCAATCAATCATATATGCTTTAAAAGTTATGCAGCTACTAATATTTCCTCGTAGTTTTCAACCCAATAATTAATAATAAGGGTAAAATAGGTATGAAATGGTTAATTATCTCGTGGTTCTCTAATCTGGACAAGTAAAAATGGACAACTGCTTTTAGTATACGGGACAAGTAAAAATGGACGGAAGGAGTAATACTTTTCATTCACCATATTAATCTCTAGAGTAAGTGTAAAGCGGAAAACTAATTAGTTTTATCTTGATATCTTAAAGACAAATATTTTGAATCAGTTATTTTTAGTAACCATGACAAGGAAAATGGACTGGAGGGAGTACTTTCTCCATTTCAAAAAGAGTGGCGCGTACTATTTGAAGAGTATGATTGTTTCTGTTTTCCTTCGACTATGATTTTTTTCATGCACTTTTAAATATATTTGATGACAAAAACTCATGACATATAGTAGTACTTTTTTTATTTTCTGAACTTGTAATGATAAAAACTCATGACTCTCCGTACTTTGTACCTGATTCTTTTAGAGTATGTCATAGAGTCACATAGAGATAATTGTTAGCCCAGACTTCAATGTGGCGGCGAGTATTGTGAAGAAAATGCAGGAAATTTTAGTTGTATATGTCTCCTGGTCTGCCTGTTGTGAGTATAGACTTCCATATAATACAGTAACTTGTTTGAACTGTTTCAAAGTTATATGCTAGTTACCTTAGGCTAAATGGAATTGCAGTTACATGGTAGATAAAAATCTTTTGAATGTAGAAAGCTCATAATAACTGTAGCATAGTTGGCTATGGTAGCAAGTCAGAAATATAACCGGTAAATTTGCAATTACTACACATGTTGTCCCTTAATGACCTTGCAGGGATCTGCATAATTAGCTCCCTCAACAATGAAAACAACATCTTTAGGGTGTTCCTTAAGGATAGTAGAAAATACTCCGTTTGTCACTATTTGTAGGAAGATATTTGAATGGATGCGGAGTTTAAGATGTTAATTTGATTTGTGTATATCATATTAGTGATAGCAGAAGAAAAAACATTATATTTGAAAGATAGGTTTATAAAGTCAGCATCACATCAAAATTTAAAATTTGATTGGATCAAAGAACTTTCGAGACAATTGCATAGAAGTGGAATCGCGACAAACATTTTGGAAGTTTATAAATTGAGAAGAGTATCATATAAATTTGAAATAAGGGAGTAACACTAACATCTTTAGTCGTGAAGTTTCACTTTAAATCTGTTTATGACCAAAGGAGGAGGAGGGGAGACATGCAATAAGTTTGTTACCTTCTATATGTAAAATCCTGGTCCAATCTTAGGTTGTGAGTAGCGACACTATATTCTTGACCTATTCGATTTAGCAATTGATCACCTTTTGTATTTATGAAGCCCAAAGTGACAATTGGTCCTAGTAAATTTCTTTTGCATTGAAGATGCTGGACGTGGAATATAGAATAACTACTTTAATAGTTTTATCACTCTAGATCATTGATTGCTTGTCAAAATATAAATCATCTACTATTATTACTTACTCAAGAATGCAAATTTCAACAGATTTGCCTATCTTAGATGGGTAGGAAAATGAGTGACGAATGAATTTTTGAGTCTTAGGGGGCAACATTTGCCTACACTAAGTCAATGACAAGCTGAGAGCCTGAGATGATGATCTAAATCAAAAAATCAAATATGTTGGTTAAAGCAGGTTGTGGAAAAACATGTCCATAACTTTGATTTTAGTAGGAAATGCCATTATCTAATAAGGTTTTTGATCCTAGTTTATTAATATTTGTTTTACTATGTAGTGGCTGATATTTAACATGGTTCAATCAACTTCAGGTACTTGGCTATTTACTTATCTATATTGTATGCGAGATATCGTGCTGGTATTGTAACTAAGGAGATGGTAGCCTATCCAAAATCACGCTTTTTTCTCATTGGTTTCCTCGAAGCCCTTGGGGTCCTATGTGGAATGTATGCTGGAGGTATTACCTTGTACTTAGGAAAGATCTAGGATAGTAAATTGAATGTTTCCTCTCCCTCTCTAGATATATATTTCTGTCTGCGTTGGGAAAAAAACATTTAGTTCAGATCCTTTATGCTCTACTTTCTTACTCTTCACTCTTGCCTTCCAACAAATATAAGGCTTTTCTCAGCCATTTGCTGCTTTATCTAAACCTGAAAAACAATAGTCAGCTCCACAGAGAAATGAATATGAATGATTCTTTGAGTTATAAAGTAATTTCTGATCGCTTTCTTTTGGTATTTTACAGCCATGCTTCCTGGACCTGCCATACCAATACTTAGTCAGGTAATGTTAACAACATTAAGTAGTTTCCCTTTATCGCCAAAAGAAAAACATGAATAGTCCCAATTTATCTTTGCCTTTGTAATAGATTTCCATGAGCATAGACAGTGGGACACCCTTTTCTGGTGGAATAACACATTTAATGCGTCCTTGCTTTTCCTTTAGTATCCACAAAGTGCTACTCCCTCCGTCCCAATTTAAGGGTCTTAATTTCCTTTTTGGTCTGTCCCAAAAAGAGCATCTTTTTCTATATTTAGTAAGTTGACAATTCAAACATTCTACATGGCAAGTTTAAAACCACAAGATTCAAATGTCATTTTAGTACATTACATACATCTTTAATTTAGGACCACAAGATTCAAAAGTCTCTTTTTATTCCTTAAACTTCCTTAAACTTTGTGCCCAGTCAAACTAAGACACTTAAATTTGGACGGAGGGAGTATTGTAATTCCATACTCCATGTCAGTAGTTGTTGATGAATTAAATGTATTCTTGGTGACTCGAATTAAATATATAGATAGGTGATAATTAGCATTTGACTTGAATATAGCATTCTTATGTTGTTTTGAATATATATTAGTCTCCTCACTTCAAGAGCTTATATTGAAAAATACCAGAATTCTTGATGGAATATGAGTCAATATATATATTTTTTTTTATGAAAAGGGAACCCGCAACCGCTACCGTTTGGGTGCGCACAGGGTGAACCCCGCTCCTGTGTAATAGCCCGCAACTACACAAGAGAGATAACCCGCACTAGGCAAGCCCTGTGCGACGAGCTCGACCCAAAAGGCAAATCCCCCTGCTGTCGTAGGCTGGGGGTTTCGAACCTGAGACCTCCATTATGGAAGCCCCATGCTCAACCAACTGAACCACCCTTGCGGGTTATGAGTCAATATTTCATATGCACTGTATCAATTAATCAATTAACTACAGTACAACTCAATGCCAAACAAAGTTGCGGTATACCTTAAAACAAAATTTCCCAAAGAAAAAGGAGAAGTTGTAACTCATATAAACATAACGGTCTATCTTTATGGGTCATTATTCGGGAGCATTCTTTTAGAGGTAAGAAACTGTTTATGCGTGAAAATTTTCAGACGAGTTACGAGTCATTTATCAGCATTCATTGTTCAATGGAGCAAGCTATTGTCTTGGTAAACTGAGGATGTTGTATTACCCAAAAGATGACCCAGTACTTTGAAATCTTTTTCTTTGTTTCCCTGTAACTTGCATCCATATATGCACTTTAAAATCCCGCCAACCCTCCCAAAAGAAATAAAAAAAATAAAAAAGGAAAAGAAACGGGAGGGAGAGAGTAAATAGGATTTCTTATGTTTTAGGGAAACAGGGTATGTGTGAAAGTATATACTTTATCAGTCCATGAAACTGGATATCTGGAGGGATCAACAAAATTTTAAATAAATTGATGTTGGGTTGTGACTTTGGAGTCCTAGGATTTGGCGGCACAGTGTCAGTAGTAGTTTACTCATTTGTTAAGTTGCATTTTTTGTAGCCTTACTGGAAGCACTTTCTTTTTAAATCTTGATAATTGAATCATGAATTGGGAATAGGCTCTATAATTTGCTGAAAATTCATGTCCTAACCAACTTCAAAGAAGACGAGTTATAATTGTATCCTTGAGATTGCTTAAGAAAGATCTCGCTCGTCTATAGAAGAAGCAAAACAAAATTGCTTAGCAAAGACCTTTTTATTGCAGACCTTCTTGGTGTGGCAGTTGACTCTCTCTGTTTTCATTCTTGGACGAGCATACACTTTGAATCAAATTGCCGGATGCTTACTGGTAGCTGCTGGAGTGGTACTAGCCGTAACAAGGTCCAACACTCTTCTCCTTTAGGGTTCTCAGAATTGTTTCTCTTATTAGGTAGCAAGTCAAATTAGAATTTAGTTGAAAACCTAAAATAAATAATGAATTTGTCCATTCTCACAAGTTAATCTTTACGATGAGGTGGTCATATAAACAACAACATACCCAGTGTAGTCTCATTATTACCTATCAACAAAATATTTTCACGTGCTTGACCCAAAGAAAAAAGAATCAGGTCTGCACAGGAGGAGGCTTGTTGAAGACTTGAAACATCCTTTGTTTAACAATTCAAGCTTTTAAATGAGGTGGTCACATATTTTGATATGGAGTCAAAGCAGAGAGATATCCTGAGTTTTGTTGACATTGATGGGAAGACCCCACACACTACGTATATTATAAAAAAGAGCATCTCAAGCAAAAAATGTCAGTTTCTACAAAGATGTAACCAATAATCTATACTAATCAAAATCTCATACTAGTTCCAAAAATTTGCAAAAATACAAATAAAACAAAATTCCTCTAGTATGTGCTGGAGTGATTTCAACCCCTTTAAATGGTGTGCGGTTTCTTTCCTGCCATGTTGTCCATATGAGTGCCAGAGGAACACCTCCCTTACTCTACTTTTTGTTTACAATAAGACTTGATCTACTTCTTTTTAATTACATTATGTCAGTGCTTAGTTGCCTATGTTCCTATTGATTGTATAATATCCTAAATTCCACACTACTAGCCTTGGTATGAGCCACACTGGTACTTCAGGTGTGTAACTGAGGCTTTGCCAATTCGCTAGCTGCCAGAATCCTCTCCAACTTTTCACCCTTCCAAGATCAATAACTGAATTACAGTTCTTAGGTCTATTGAACTCCAATCTCCCATTCTTATTCATAAAGCTACAAGGAAACCTACAATATTTTACTTCTATTGACAAAGTAGTTTAGGAACAGGCAGAGCTTGTAATATATTTCTTTTTCTTTTTTTCCCTTTACTTAGCTACTTCCTATGGCTGGACCTTTTGGCAGATAAACTGTTATAGATAGGGCTAGGAAGTTGCTTCTGCGTGATCAAGCAGCTCATAGTTTCTGTCTGTTATTCTGCTTTTATTTACCTTGGCTCTTGTGATTGTGGAATGCAGTGGATCAGACTCCAATCAGATGCTGGCAGGAATTGCATTTGTTTGGCCAGTGTTGATGGTAGCTTCGAGCGCATTCCAAGCCGCTGCTTCTGTTATTAAGGTATTCAATAAATCAAGGTATACCAATAGCAGCCTGGATGCTTAAATAATCATTTTAAGGACTTTGAATGTGTAGGAGTTCGTTTTTATTGATGCTGCTAGCCGACTCAAGGTACATATCTCTTTTACAGAGCTTTTACTATGCCTTCACTTAGCTTTGAGTATGGAGTGCATTAAAGATACTCTACCGATATCTTCTCAATTCTGTTGGTAATGTGTTATGCATAATCCTGATAAATCTTCAATTTATACAGGGGAAGGCGCTTGATATTTTTGTCGTCAATTCTTTTGGATCTGGATTCCAGGTATATGGAATGAGCAAGAGAAATTTTGATACACTTACTTTTGGTTCCTAAAACTCTGTTCTTCAGGGTTATTCAGAGTTGAATGCTTACATAGTACTGATTTAATTAGCCTGAGTCAAATGCTAATTACTGACTCTTCTGTTGACGTAGTAGTATTCATATCCGGCACCATTTATTCAATTCCATTAGTCGAGTGGAATTAAATACCAACTGCTGGCTTTTGTATGGACTTAATTGTAATCACGCTCAGCACCATTTCTTCTATTCCAGCCGTCAAGTGGAAGATAAAAAATACTTTTTGCCGTGAAATCTCGTTCTCTCGCTGAAGTTTCATTTGCAGCTATTCAGAGCTCACGCCCAATGGTTTTACTGATAGAGAGAAGAAATGTTCAAAAGATTGCAGTACAGTATGCAAAATCTCTTTCTAATTTTGATTGGTCCTGAGATGTTTTTCATGGATTTGCAAGCCACTCTAACCCTTTATGCTCTTCTATTTGCAATTTATGCTATTGCTGAAGTGTAATTGCAGAATCAATAGTAGTTGTTAGAATGACCTTGCACTCTATTGACTATGGATACTTTGGTAGAGAATTGGTTTTTATATACATGTATGTTACACACACAAATATATATATATATATATATATTATATATATATATATATTCAGAGAGTGAGTTGATCTGTTGACTGTTCAGCAATGCTGTATTCTGAATGTTGCTTTTT
Organism: Lycium barbarum; assembly: GCF_019175385.1. Lineage (NCBI taxonomy): Eukaryota > Viridiplantae > Streptophyta > Magnoliopsida > Solanales > Solanaceae > Lycium > Lycium barbarum. Next base: position 141,008,446 of record NC_083338.1, on the reverse strand, counting down.
GTAATATCTGTTTTATTTGTAGGCTCTTTTTGTTCTCCTTTTTCTGCCTTTTCTTTCAAACCTGAAAGGCATACCATTTTCTGAGCTCCCTTCATTTCTTAAGAGCGGTGCTGGTTGCTTCTTCAACATAGGGAACAATATTTCAGGTGCAATCTCTATTCTCTTGACTTCTGTGTGGCTTGCAGAAACGAAAAATATGCATCATTTCAGCTTTTACAAAGTGAGCTGGTGAAGGTCTTGATCTTCTATAGTTAACATATTTTCGTGGCGTCTGCAATCCATCTGAGGACCTTAATTTTAATTTTTAAGGGAGCTGGCGGGGGGGGGGGGGAGAAAAAGATTCGAACATAGAATATTTTGGCAGTAAAGTGTTGCTTACAAGTTAAAATAGGCACCGCTTTCCTTAGTTAATCACATAGAGGTTTCAAGGGTATATATGCACCCATCAGAAAAAAGGGTGGAAATTTTTTGGATAGCATGAATTTATGTACTTGTTAGTTGTTACTATATTGCTCTTTCATTGTTAAAATATCTGTAGAACTGGGAGGTACCGGAATAATAAAAACCAAGCACAGAAGCTGGTTTTAAAAATTTACTGTTGGTTGCGACTCAAAAATCTTGTTCATTAGGTAATCTGGAAATATAAGCTAGTAGCGTGCGTAGTTGTCTGCCATATTAGTACATGTCTCTTAAGAATGAACAGAAATCTCAACAAGAATGACAGCACAATTTTCTGGCAATTTGATCTAATTGGCCATTTACTGCTGTCATATGTTCATGTCACGAGTATATATTAGTTTCAGCAGTTAAGATGCAATCATCGCAGAAGCTAGTAGCTGAACAAAATTTTAATGTCTTTTCTTATAATAGATGTGAAGACATGTTTTTTTTTCCTCTCAATAAATGAATTATCAAGTTAGAAGCATTTTTTTTGCCTAAGTTATGGATTGATGAGTTTTACTAACTGTCCTTTTGGCACCTTCTATTTGTCAGGTTGTGAAGGAGCGCCGTTGCTACCCCTTCTTTACATATTTACAAATATTGCTTTCAACATATCAATACTCAATCTTGTGAAGATTTCAACTGCTGTGGTTTCATCCCTTCTTGTGATATCATCAGGTTCGCTCTTCCCTCTCTCAGAGACAGTCTCAACACTATACTTAGAGGTGTTGGTTACATTTGAATTTTATGCAGTCCTATGACCAACCAGATTCTTTTTCCTTTTTTCTTATGTAGTGCCTTTATCGATGTATCTTCTCTCCATGCCACTGCCATATCTCCCGGAAGGTTCAAGTCTGAGCCCTTTTTTCCTTCTCGGCAGTGCTGTCCTTCTCATTGGTCTTATCATGTATAACATTCCACAGACTCAGAAGCGGGACACAGAACTGTGACTCATTTAAATCATTGCAACTGATGTTCTTCTACGGAGATTCTGGATATAATAGTCATCATCTTGGAAAGGCATTGGTCCAGAAGAGTCTATAATCTCCATTTACCAAGATACACTCTTCCCTGATCATACGGTGTAGCCTACCGCGAAATGGCTTTGACAATATCACGGTGACTTTGACTAATCCTTCCACTGGTTGTCATCATAGGCTAAGATATTGTTAATCACCACAAGCACGTATTCTGGAGTGTACTTGTAATGTTAAGACTGTCTTGGCATTACTAGTGGATTACAATACCAAAGGGGTCTTACTATGACATGCCTTAGGTGGGTTAAAGAAATTAAATTGGTGGATATGTTACTGAGGTTTGCATGCAGAAGAACAGTTGTTCGTTCTTTTTTGGGTAGGCAGAATATTCAAAAATATAACTTCTGCATAGTCATTTGTGAAAAAGCCTTTAGGTAGGCTTATCAAGTGGCGAAATAAGTTGTGTAATTCCAGTTCTCCTATTCTGTTCTTTCAGTGAATGCTTCACTGGACTGAAACAAGTTATACAAGGCAAACATCTCTAATTCTATTTTTCTGCCGAATGGCAAGAATGTCGATCTGTCATAATCTTAAATTCAAGCATGATAAATATCGAACAGTTTACTAAGCAGGAACTTTGATAGAGGTTTCTAGCTATTCTGTTGGAGAGTTACACTTGAAAGACAGTAATTACTCACGCCCAACGTTTATAGCAAGCCAATGAATGCTACATAATTTATTACGCAAAAAAGGAACCTAAATTCTCCTCAATTCATGCTATCGAATTATTCAAACTCACTTTTGTCATATGTTCCAAAGAAGCTCCTTTCTCAACGGAAAAGTAAAATATAGATATGTCACAAGGATAGAAGAGTAGATCTAACGTCTTGATAATCATCCTTAACCTGTAGATTTTGGTTGTTTTATGAAAAAGAGCAAGTATTTTACAGCTTTCCGTTGAAAACTTCATATACTAACAAGATTCATGACTTTGATCAAAGATATAGAACCTCAATAGGTTGATTCTGAACATCCATCTGGAGATATTGAGATTAGTTCATGCTCTTGTATTGGCATTTGTAGCTTTCCATCTCCAAGCACTTTTAAAAACCATACAAAATTTGCTGATTATTACAAAAAAAAAAAAAAAACACTGGTTCTTGAATTTAAGCAGTACTAGTCTTTCTATCCTTTTGAAATGTTTTCAGTAACCAAAACACTTGTTGCAATCATATGAGCACAGAAAACACTGACATCTCCAAATTACTTCTGAAAATAATCGCAGGAAGATAAAGGTTCAGACCTCGACAATGCACAGAACTTCGGCCTTGAATCTCATTGTAATGGAGTTAAATACTCATTCTCGTGTAAAAGAAAGAAATTCATGACATGACCTCTATCAATAAACTTAGTTTTTCACTTAGATGAAACGTGCATCATTAACAGCTTACACCGCAAATGAAGCCCAAAATTGGTTTGCACCCTGAATATAATATGCTATGACCGTCCAAAAAGAGTTGGTTCCCCTACCGGTGAGAATTGCTTAGAAAGAGGTACAATTTCCTTTTGATTTCGTGAAGATGATTATACAACTAACCATAAGAGGCTTCATTGTATTTGTACCTATCAACTGCCCCATACTTTTCAAAAGATAAGATACTTGTGAACCAAATTCAGCCTTGCAGCAAGAAACTTTCAAATGATGCATCTCGGCTTCAATCATCACTGCTGACTACAAAAACAAATATGGTCCAAGATTTTGGAGCGATAAAAGACACAAAAATTCAACATCATGACAAAGTTGTACATCTTCCATGAGCCCATGGAACCTCTAACCATTCCTACTTTAAAGTCTCTATATTGATGGGTAAAATGTACTCACGCCAGCAGTCATTCAATTCCTCCTCTGCAATACAAACATATATTAGAAGTTATTTCCAGCAAGTTTCCCCACACAAAATAAAACGCATGTCCATGTACAAAAGATATAGATCAAAATATGAACCACTACTACAAATAAGCTCAATTTTAACTGCGACTAAAATTGTGTTGTTCATTATACACACTATACTCGGGAGGAGCAGAGGTTGTGAAGCCTTGAAAATAACCAGAGAACTCACAAGCCAACAATTTCCTTCCAATTAAATCATTGAGCTGAGTAACAAACAAGATAATAAGTGCCCATACCAGAATATCAACATTTCATGCATTCCCTAGACTAGATTGCTCATCAACTACACGGGAATGCACAAGCTTTATATATGTTTAAGGCAATCACTACATCATAGCAGAGGCAAGAGTTCATATATAATTCTCTGAAGCAGACCTGAACATCAGATTTTGAAAGAAAAACAAACTGAAGATACATGCGATCTCCCTAAGCAATTACCTTACGCTTCTTCTGTTGTTTGATTCCGGCGGTGCCGTTCTCAAAGTTCACTGATTGTTCAGGAACAGATTCGCCTAAAGGCAAACTTTTTATCTCATCATAGAAACTATCTGTTAGACCAAGCAACCTAGAACGGCCAAAGAAAGGAGATCAGCATCCAGTTAGTCCATTTTATAAAAATAAAAATAAAAAATCAGAGCTCCAGCTAATCTGCCGGTACTTTCCAAACTACTCATAAATTAAGTTCCTATGTGAAATGATCAAAAGACTGACCATAAGTTGCCTTTTTAGAAATTAGTAAGACCGACCTCACAGTTTCTAATGAACTTACCCATTTCTTGACTTCTTCAGATGTTTCATTTTCTTTTTCTCCAATTTTGTAAGCGGGGCACGAGTAAACTCATCCTCTTCTATTCGTGCACGTTCTTCCATTTGACCCATGTACCTTGTGAGTTCTCTACTTTCAGTTCCAACAGCTTCTCTTACCTGTATTTTTCACCGTAAGCAATAGTCAAATACAGGAGAGCTCATTGAAATATGTTAGTATTAATAGTCAGATAGTGAATTACCTCTTCGGGTTTTCCTTCAAGATCATTCAACAAATCTCTCATATAGGGGCTTTGTTCAGCATTTCGCATTTTCTCTTTCTCCCTCCTCAAAGAATTTCTCTCCTGCTTCGACATCTTTTCCTCGGCGATAATAGCAGGTGCAAATTTGGGGGGTCTATATACATTATCCTGTAGCTCAAGACGAAAACATTTTCAACCATCTCTTTACTTTAGGAAATCATATGGGAGATTGAGCGAGTTAAATCATAACTTCAACTTTTTAAATTGCTAAAGATCGAGCCAACTCTTTAAACAGGAAGAGAAAGGAACTAAAGTGGTCATTTTCATTGTCAAGTACCAATCACCCACCTCTGCGGGGGGCCTTTTACCAACAAGCATATCAGGTTTTGGACGATACTTCAATAGGTCCTCCTTCTGAGTATCTGTTCCCTTCTCACTTATAACTGACTTCTCAGAAGCAGTGTCAGTATCTCTTGTGAGCTTCTGAATTTGATACTGTAGTTTCTTGTCAATGGGACGAATCTGCACAGAGCATGATGGTAAGGACACTGCAACTAAGGGAAGAAAAGTACCCAAGAGGGGCTGGAGAGACAGGATTACCCAAGTGCACTAAGAGCTTCAACATACCTTCTCCAAAAACAATCTTATCTCCACCAGACTCCGAACAACTGGATGCCCTTCAATTGAGAGTCCTTTTGCCTTGCGGAGCAAATAATAGACAAGTGATTGGCAATAATTCAGAAGTAGGAGATGCTTCGTTTCGAGGTAACTTATTCCATCTGCTGTTGGAAAGTGATCTGCTTTCACCTGCAGAGAAATTACATGGGGATTTGATAGAAGAAACAGGCATATCAAGTCGATGTAGTTTCATTTTTATTCTTTCCTACACACAGAACATGTAATAAATCCAGGGCACAAGCTACTGAAATGGATCCAGCAATTCACAATTATCTGTGGCCTAGTTACAGGAGTGTGTTTGCAATATAGCATAGACTTGGACTTACTGATACTGGCAGCTTGGGATGATTAGACATCAACAAAAAGTAACATAAAGCCAACATGGACACTAGCTGGGAAGATCATGTATTAGTGGTGCTAACATCTATCATGTGGCAAACACATATAGTTAAAACATCCAACAAATACAGTTCAAATATAATTGCTTAAACGGGAGAAGATTGGATAACAGGCATCCAAAAGACAATTGTTTCGAAAATGTATTACCAAATGAAATCATTTACTAAATGTTTCTCAATGTTTGATTGCACATAAGGTAAAGTTTAACCTCCTACATTTCTTAAAAAGAGAAAAATTGAGGTGATGGGCCGGTGGCATTGGAGTGGTGATCTGGGGTGATTATAGCCAGGAAACATAAGTTATGGTTTCTCTTCTTTCTTTTATAAGTTGGACAAAAAGTTAAAGATATTGATAGAAGAAAGTGATCAATCAATTGTCATAAAAAAAAAAAAAAAAGTGATCAATCAATCAACTGTGCCTTGATCCTAAACTAGTTATAGTCGACTCAATGAATCCTCTGCATCCATTCCATGATTTAGAAGTACATTTGAATCAAATAATAAGGTAAACTAACAAGAAGTTCTCTAAAATTTCACACTTTTCCTAACGATATATAAGTCTTTATAGCAAGAATAAGAAGAATCTAGATAAACACTAACCCAAATGTAAATGTATCAGCTGATTTTGAAGATAATACTAAGAAGGTGTTTTGAAGACGACGGATTTTTAAGATAAAAGTTGATTGTCTACTACAGATTATTTTTTGGTGTAATTTAGAGCTAGTAAATGATGTTGAAACCTTGGTAGACTTTATTGGTTTCTTTGCACAATTAGAAGGGAGCTACGTTTTGGTTTCTTCCTTTTTGGATGTAATCTTACAGAACCGATTTCGTGCTGGTTTCATCAATAAAACTTACCATCTGCTAAACGAATGCAAACGTAGTGGCAATAACTAATTAAACATGACTATTTGGTAACCCATATAGATTAATTTTTTTTTGCTAATGATGGTGTCGGGCCAACTTGCTAGCACCTCCTGTGCCAATCACTTCCATTTCTCTCGCTAGAGTGTCTTTGGCACTCATAGCTACCGCCCTAACTCGATTATTTCCTAATAATTGTTGTTACCTCACAAGCCACATTAATTGGTTGAGCAACACTATCTCGACCTTGAACTATGATGATTCAATCGGACAAAATAAGCATGAGCGGCTTGGTATCTTCTACCTCCCACCAACACATGTATTGGATAACTCCGTTAGCCGACACTTAAATTAATGGGAAAGAATCAACATTTTTTTTTTTTTAATTTCACATGGTTTCACCACATCCCAAAAACAAGCCTGTATCCTTACTTCTTCTTCTTTTTTAACTCTATAAATTGTTATTTTCCGCTGAATTATCGAGTATCAATATTTAATCAACTATATCCATGAACAATCATAGACTTTTTTTCAAAAAAAGAAAAAAAAAACTGAACTTTGCAGTTAATGCTTGCAATTTTAAACTCACTGTATCCAAAAACACAGCCTTTAATCCTTACATGCTTTTTTTGAACTCTATAAATTGTTATTTATAGCTGAATTATCGACTATCAACATTTAATCAACTATATCCATAAACAATCAACATATCCAGTGAAATCCCACAAAGTGGGGTCTCTAAATATATCCATAAACAATCATAGAATTCAAAAAAAAAAAAAAAAAAAAGACAGACCTTTGCAGTTAAAGCTTGGATTTTTGAACTAACAGTATCCAATCCTTGTTTCATCTCCTTTAATACAGTAACTAACTGAGGAGCTTGCCTGTATATTCATTCACATTCAAAAAAGAAAAAAAAATCAACATTATGTGCTCCATGATAATAATTAGAACCCTAAAAATACCAAAAAAGAGAATTTACCTGCTTATTCTTTCACTGGTTGCTAATGATGTATTAGGCTCTGCCATATTTCAATCTCACTGTATGAATAGTGGTTCTTAATGCCTTATGTGAAGAGTATTGAGTGTTGTTGGTTACTTTTTGAGGGTTTAACGCTGGTTTGCTTCAAGAAAGCACAAGGAAAAGACAAAAAAAACAACGATTGGGTTTGGGGTTAGGGATTGTTTTCTTTTTATTAGGTTTTGTTACTACACCTATTATTTAGTGCTTGCACAATTTAATGATAAATAAATAAATTTACTGCACGATTTAAACGTTTATGAGATAAAAAAAAAAATTGTACTTGCTCAAAAAAAGAAATTGTTGTGGAATGAGTAGCACTTCGATTCTTAATTAAAGGTCTCGAATTCGAGCTGTGGATATAGATAAAAATTTAAAAAGATAGAGGTCTTCCTCCTTAACGGGCCTTATCAAACGTGAATCTGAGTTAGTCGGGCCCTAATACACATATTGAATAGGAAAATCTACATGGTATAGAGAACATTAAGACTTATTTATATTTAATAGTTATACTTTGCTTAATTTACATCTCATAGCAAAATCATGTATGTCAATTACACAAGATAACTAGTACACTAATATTATGTTGTATTAAATATTAAAAACTATTTTCTCTCAATTCTCCCACAATCTCCTCTCATTTTCCTCCATTTTCTCTCACCCCTCTCGCCTTTCTCTCCCGTTTTCCTACAATGCGGCTTTGAACCTACAAAACAATGGGCACATCCTCCATGAATTCCGTGTATTAGTAATAGAACATGTGATGTTCCTTTGCCTTATCTTCTCAGCATTATCAATTTCCCTGACTTGCGTCTTCTTCGCTGCTTCGGCGAGAAGCTTCTAGCTCTGGTGAACCGGAGCAATCACCACAAAAATAGAGTGCATCTCAGATTTGAGCGAATTAAGTATATCTCAGATCTGAACCGGAGCAGTCACCACAAAATAGAGTGTATCTCAGAATTACACTTATAAATACACTCTCCTCCACCGCTGTCGTCTTCTATGGTCGGAATTCATGGCCAATCGACCGAATTTTTCTTAGATCTGAGTGTATTTTATTTGTTGTATCTCAAATCTTAGTGTCTATGAGTGCATTCGTTATTTTTTTAGTGTAAAATAGAGTGTTTCTTTATGTATTTTTCGCTTGTATATTGAACGAGATTTTTTTTTTGTATACAGTGAATTTTGAATACAACTGAATATTCGTGTATTTTTTTGCATTTATGTTGTTTGATAATAGTTACGAATGAATACAGACGAATTGAATACATCGAAATATAGTCGAATTTAAATACAACTGAATTTTACTCGCAACGCACCATAGTGAATACAATAAGAAACAAGCACTAAGTTTAGCTATATGTTTGCTACAAGATGTAAATAGGTAAAATGTAGCTACGCAACAAAAATAACCCTTAAAAGTTAGTCATTTATGAAATTTTCCCTATTGAATAACGAGAGAGAAATAAAAAGGCCAAACCCATCAACAAACACCTGTGGTCGTCTATTTCTTTCACTTGAGCACCTAAAGTGGCCTTTGTTCCATTTAGACACTTCAGGTGGGTCATTCCTATTCCACTTAGACACTTTTTGCACCGTTATCGGAGCAAAACCAACACCAGTAGTCTCCTACGTGGATTCAGTAGTCAATTAAATTGTGCCAGCTCATTTAAATTGTGCCAACTCAATTAGATTGTGCCAACTCATTTTAATTGTAAATTCGTGGAGTTTTGACCATTAAAAACTCGGGCTTTTGGGCTTGTTGGATGTGCAATGAGGTGGCGCCCCCTTTGGTGTTGGTTTTGCTCCGATAACAGTGCAAAAAGTGTCTAAGTGGAATGGGAATGACCCACCTGAAGTGTCTAAATGGAACAAGGGTCACTTTAGGTGCGCAAGTAAAAGAAGTGGACGACCACAGGTGTCTGTCGATGAGTTTGGCCAAATAAATAATAATTGTCACTTACTCATTGATACGCTCAAATTACACCTATTAATGGCGTAAAGCGGACGTTGTCAAATATAGTAACCCAAACAAGGTTGGGGTCGAATCCCACAGGGAATATGGAGAGAAAAAAGTACTAATTATTTATGTAATTAATCTCTAGAAACTTTAATTTTATTCTGAATAGTATAGAGGAGAGATTTGGTTTGTATTCACTATTTTGAAGTATTTGGAATTTGTTTGGATTGGGAGAACCAAAGTTGTGTCCCCGCGGTGATTAGATGTTATGCTATGGGTATCAATATGATATATTTCTAATGGGTCGGGGTTTTGTATGCACTTAATCTCTAATGCACTTTCTAATATTTTCCAATAGTTAGAAAGTATTTTTTTTTCATGATTTTCCCAAATGTAGAAAAGTTGTAAGTAAGATCGATTAAATCTGTCAAGTAGAACTCATCTTATCCCTAAGTGAGTTCATTAAACGAGGGTTAGCGCCCGAGTCTTTGTTATATTATTTCAAATCACACCTTAGTTCATCTTTCCAAATAAACTAGGGTTTGTGCATAAGCAAGTGTTTGCAACCACTAACTAACAATGAATGTGAGAAATAATAAAACACATCACAACCCATTATATATATATACAATGTTAGACACCCATTACATAACACCCATCATTTGGGTCTACAACTTTGATTAAAAAAACTACTCACACATGATGGTCTCAAAAGTAGTAAGCAATATATGAGACATAAAGCTTACAAAGTGTGATAAAGATGATGGAAAATGGAATCTTATTGTCTTCACTAAGCTCCAAAAGTGGAGTAATCAATGCTCACCCACCAATGGAACTTTGTTCACGTGCATAAAAATGAAAACTGGCCCCTAAAAATAACCTAAAATGTTCTTTAAATAGGCTCTAAAAACGCACAGCAGCGACTGACAAAATTGTCCCTGATAGCAAGATCGACAGACCGTCGATCGTTCGACGATCCATCGATTCCTCCGTCCTTTGTATCTTCAGCGATGTGATCCATTCGACGGTGCCGTCGACCAGTTCGACGCTCCGTCGAGTATTCCGTCTTTCTCTCTTCTTGTTGACAGATCTTGATTGACGACACAAACGACGAAGCGTCGATCAGTTCGAATATGTGATCATTATCAGCACACCATTTAATGCCAAATAACATTAATTCTACTTTTGCCATGTTATTTGTTCCTGGTCCTGTGGGTATGGAGTAGGCAAAAATAACTTTTCCTTAAATATTTCTAATAATTTCTCCATCTCCACATATACCAAGAAGACAAGTTCCATCACTGTTAGTCTTAACTGTTTGGGGAGTTGGTTCGATCCATTTGCCAATTCTTGAGGTTATGTGTTCAATAACTGCTTCACAAGCTCTGCAAATTGGAGCTCTAGTCTTTTCCTAGATTAGCTCTTCCAAATTTGCTTTGTAGAATCTGTAAAATAATACAAAAAATATAAGTTTTGGTTCTATAAAATGATATTCTCAAGTTTTCAAACTTATTCCTACATCTCGACTTCCATATCTCCCAGACTATGATAAGAGGGAGTATTTTGGTCATAAATATGGCAATGCTGTTTTGAGCTTTGTAGTTCCACCAACTGAACATCATTATCTTGAAGTTCTTGGCGGTGTGATCTATTCCTAGAAGCCCTGCAAAAAACCTCCAAATCCTTCTAGCATGATCTCCCTGGCAGAATCAATGATTTGTGTCTTCAATGACATTAGTCAAACTGCTATTATTACAACAGTGACAAATGGGATCAACTTCAAATCCAAATCTGAAAACTTTTTCTTCGGTAGAGAGCTTATCTCCAGTGGCCCGCCAATTGAGAAAAGATATCTTCAATGAAACATCTTTATGCCAAATGTTGTTGATGATACTATTAGTGCTCCTTCTCTATCTAAAAGTGTCTCAAGAGGAACTAACTGTGAATTGTCCAGTAGTGTTAGGGATACAAATGGCCTCATCCCTCTTGTTATTATCCAATTTGATACTGAGTTCTTTGATCCTCTTCTTAGTGTCCTCCTCTGGTTGAGTTTGAAGTTTTTTCTAGTCCCAAATTCCATAAATGTAGACCTCTTTAATCTTGATTTATTGTTGTAAGGTTATTTCAAGTTGTATCAGATATAAGGGGCCAAATTTGATTTGTTGTCATACAAAAAATCCACATACCTTAACTAATATTTCACCTTTTACGTTGTTATCCACATATTCTTTTATTGAGCAAAAAGTTTTTTTAGTTTTGAGACTGCCCAGTACTCCATCGAGCCATAAAATGATGAATGTAGTTAAAGAACTTGGCTTCCATTACCTTTTTCCATATGTAATTGGTAGTTCTTATGACCCACCATTGTTTAGTTTGAAAGGCATGGCAAGTATCTGAGAGACTTCTGAAATTAGACCACATTCAGTGTAAGGATACCATAGGTTATTCCAAATTCAATTAAATATGGGATAGTTTTTTTTTCCGTATTTTATCATGAGACTGACATTTGTAATCCACAAACTAAATGACCCTCAATGGCCTATTTGGTTGTCTTGTAAGAAAAAATCATGGTATCGAATTTACAAATTGTTCATAGAAAAAACTACGGAGGGTAAGGGTAAGTGCTCAAACTGCATGTACTATGGGAGAGATGGGGGGAGTCGATGTTGTTTCTATTAAAAAAATGGGTATTAGAAACAGGACTAGCTACACTACTACTAATTCTTACAAGTCAAAGATAGAAGCTCGCGGAGTGTCTATCGCCATAACTGCTGCTAAAAAAGGCGGTGTAACGTCAAAAATCAAAACATGCAAGTGATCTGTCGCCAAAGTCTTTCCAAATGTTGCTTAGGTATTTGCAACCGTGTTTTTCCCCCCTGAGCGTGTAAGCTAGTAGCCGCTCATATATCTATCTGCTCGAGCAGGTAAAATAAGAAGGTGACAAAATTTAGCATAATTTTAAATATTGTGTTGTTTTGATTTTCCCTCGCAAAATAAACATGAATAAGTTGTATGGAAATTAAATATTATTTTATACGAGATAAAAATAAAATAAAATGATACCGCTATTAGCACTACACTCATTAAAACAAATAAATGATAAAACACCCTCATGCATGTTTCCAAATACTTTTGTTTTACAATGATCAACACTTATATTAAAGAGTATATATAAACAATCACAACTTACATTTCTTTTTAATAGTACATTTCTTTCAACCTCATAATATTTAAAATTAATTTCTTCAATACAACAAACTTAATATTTAATAAGAAATAATCTCTCACCATAATTCCTGTAAATTCTTATCTAACCTTTTTGGAAATGCCTTTTCTTGAACCAAAGGAATAGTGGAAACAACCTCCCTATCTTATGAGATGGGGGTAAGGTATGATTACACTCTACTCTTCCCAAACCCCATTTTGTGAGAATATACTCCGTATGTTGTTGTTGTATAATCCATGCCTTACTGATCTACAAAACTTAATTTGAACAAAAAACAACCCCTAAGGTTTAGTCAATTATTGAATTAATTAAGGAGCTCAAATCCCAAAACGGACAAGTTAGTCAATTAACATACTCCTATAACAAAGACATTTGATGCACGTCCATCAAAGAAACCAATTAAATAAAAAAAAAAGAAAAAAAGAAAATCAGAATAGTTCCCCGTACATCCAACCGCACCAGATCCTCTCCAACTCAATAGTCTCCTCCATTTCTCAAAGTAAAACAACACTTTCTCCCCAATTTCTTCTTTAAAATCCTTACACCATAAATATCTTATTATTCCTAGATCCAACTCTTTTTATTTTATTTTTTCTCTATAAATATATAATAGTAACTTATTTTATTAATCACTTCGTTTCCACTTCCCCCATTCCCTTTTCTAAATCTTCTCTTCCAAAATTGACCCATTTGATCTTCGTTTGCACACCATATACAACATGTAAAACTCAAATTCCCTAATTTTCTCTTCAGTTTAATTCAGTTATTATTTATTCACTCAAAAATGAAGGCAATGATCTAACAGTGTTTAAGAGGCGATATTTGTTAAGAGGATCGGACGGTCCACAATGGATGCTTCACCGGCGAAGTTTCTATTTGGATTCCTATTTGCTTCAATAATACTATGGACTATTTTCGTGTAAGTCAAATTTAAGTCAAACTACTACTCATTTATCAATTTGACTTTATTGATTGATCTGATATGTGTGCTCGTATGTTGTTTGTTGAATTGTATAACAGAAATTAGTTGGCATAATTTGTCTTAATAGCACTATATATGTCCCCGATTGAACTACTCCCTCGAGATTCAAACAACATGTACTTCAACCAACATTTTAAGATGTATTTTTTTCACCAGATTGATATGAGAAAAGTTTCAACTTGTAGTACTTTTCTATGTAGTTTTTCAAATATATAAATTTTAATCTTAGAAGATTGACTTGATCTAATCCAATTTAGCTTCAAAAGTTCTAAGTCAATTTGACACTCGAAAACCGAAAAGTGTAACATAATTTGGGACGGAGGGAGTAGCATTTTGTGGTTTTAATAGATTAGTATCAGTACCTACCTCACAAGGTAGGGGTAAGGTCTGCGTACAATCTACCCTTCCCAGACCCCACATATGGGACTACACTGGGTATGTTGTTGATGTTGTTACAGATTAGTATTAGCAATTTCCCCTTTTTTTTTTTTTTTGGTAGGAGGGGTTTGGCGGTGGGATTTGAACCAAGTAGAAGAACATCTCTGTCACTCTCTGCATAAGGAAAAATAAAGAATATTTCATGTGAAAGCATGATAATTGTAGTTGGACAATTATCTCTTTGCTTCTCTAGCTTAACTCTATTTTCTTTGTATTTGTCCGGTAAGATATCTTCTGTAGGGAACTTATTGATATGCTATGTGCCATGTTGCAAAAGTATAGCTTTAATTTTGCATAGCTTCAGCAATAAGTGGATAAGCACGGCTGGGGATAGCTCCACCGAATGTCTTCTGAATTGGTCTCGCAAAACTAAGGTTTAAGGCCTAGGATGACAAGGTGCACTTGCTGCGCTGCAGCATCTTAATCATGATGCATTCCGTGTTATGTTGTCTGAATAATCCTTTAAAGCATCATTACTAGATAAGTTATTTATGTGAACGAATTTGAGCATCTAGAGCACGTTTGGATTGGCTGAATAAAAACAGCTTTTGAGCGTCAAGTATTGAAAAGCACTTTTAAGCGTTGGAGCTGGTTTTTTGAACAAGCAGTTACGTGTTTGGATAAAGGTGCTGAAGGTGAAAAGAAGCAGTGATGTGTTTGGCAAAAAAGTGCTTATAAACACATTGTGCTATAAAATTACTGAAATGTCCTTAAATTTGCTAACATTGAATATGTTGTTTTTGGAGAATTTTCTAGAAATTGTAGAAAAAATTATCTTTGTTTAGATAATTGTTTTTTAGTTACTATATTTAGTGCTAAATATTAGTTTGAATTTTCAAAATATTTGGTGTTTGTTTTTTCGTGGGACAAACAGGTTTGTTGCTTATTTAATAAACGAAGATGAGACTCTAAAAATAAAAAGATAGATTACAAAGAAAAATAAAAAGAAAACTATTGTGAACATAAATAAAGGAGGACTGAAGTTAAAAATAAAAGTATTAAATTCTGTAGCTAACAATCTTGAATCCTTGAGGGCTGTAGGAAGGCAACAAGTGATATGTACCGATCATCCGAAATGGAGAGAAGGAAGGAAGATAGCAATGGAGAAGAAACGCCGAAAATGGAGGCATCAATTGAGGACCTACAAGAAATAAGAAATGAAAATAATAGGCTAAGCTTTTGTTTTTGGGTATTGTTGGAATTAGAATTAGAAAAACTTATAAAGGATAAAATGGTAAAATTATTGGTCAACCCAAAATAACTTTTAAGCCAAAAAACCATGAGTTGGGTTGCCCAACTTATGATTTGACTTGTTTTAAGCACATTTTAGTAACTTATTTAAACACTTTTCAAAATTGCCAAACACTGCAAAAATCTAAAAAGAGCTTAAAAGATGGTTTGACCAGCTTAAAATCTAGATACCGTCATAATGCAAAACCTTAAGGCCATAGGTGCAGTAGCTTTAGGACAATTTGAACTTCTTTGGAGATCCTATACAATTGTTGGGGGAGAAATGTAGCATTCTTTGACACCCTCCGCACATGTGACCTTGGTCTAGGGTTTACACGTTGATTTGATTTTTTTTTTTTGTTTTTCTGAAGTCGATAGAATGCTCAACGAAATTTTGGGCGTTGAGAAGAGGGAGACAAAGTAGGCCCAACAAGCTAATGAGTGGGTCTAGAGCAATGTTAGTGGCTCGATTGGGCTGAATTTAGAGCTACAGAGAAGCCCAGAGCAACTCCATGCGCTTAGTTGAGAGGGAAACCTAGAGTAGTAGAATAGGAAGAGAAAACAATTATGCAAATAGCTGGAACTTCACTTTTAGACGCAATATAAATGACTGGGAGTTTGATAGTGTGTCTTAATTTCTACACCTTACTGGTTGTATCATAATTCTAATATAAGAAAACTAACAACAAATATGAGTGTTTGAATCCTCATTGGAGAAGCACAAGATAAAAGATTTGCAACTTCAGTCGAGTTCCAAAGTGATCATGAATCAAAGAAATTTGTTGTTTCAAGGTCTGAAATTCGGTGGATAGTCGGTCTAATCCTCCACCCTTGAAGTACAAAACTTGGTTCACACAAAATTCAAACTCGTGACACACGTCTACATCCTACGCGTAATAGCTCAACTGAAGAACCAAAATTCTGGGGGCACCGAATGCTGTAATATGGAACCAACATCATCAAATCCAAATGACGTTGTTGCCTTGTTGGAGTAAAGGGAGTTCAACAATAAATATACGAGTTGGAATTATCCTTAAGAAATAGACGAGATAAACTAATCAGATACATTTTATCCCAAGAGACTGTAGAAAAGCCGTTAGAAAACGGCTGAAAAATACTGTTGTTCGGAAAAATGGTATAAAGAAAATAGCCCTTGATCGCCCAAGAAATGCAGCAACAATATTTTTTTTTCTTCTGGACTTCATTAGTGGCTGAACAACATTTATTTTTTTCACCAATTCTCTGTTATCTTGTGAGGAAAAAGAAACACAAGAACACCACAAACTTGGTTCATTTTATAGGCGCATTGTACAAAGTGCATGTCCGTACATTTTCAGTATGGGGCACTTAAACTAAGGGGTCATTTGGTTTAGGTTTTCAACAAAGCGATGTTAGGGAAGTGGTTAGGGAGGTTTGGAGTGAAGGTGAATACGCTTTGGACGGGTGTGGTAGCGGGAAGTATGACATTACGGAAGGTGGATGGAGGAATAAAAACATCACAACACCGTTTGGTTGTGGGTTATGGAGGAACATTATGAAGGGGTGGGAAGATTTTAGTAGACATACTTCTTACAGGGTTGAACTCCGCCTGTGTGAGCTCGCTCACATTGCCGGTCCCAAGCCCGGATAAAGGAGGAGGGTTGCCGAGGGTCAATCGGAAACAGCCTCCCTACCCAGGTAGGGGTAAGGCTGCGTACATCTTACCCTCCCCAGACCCCACTATTGTGGGATTACACTGGGTAGTGACCATGACCACTTCTTACAGGGTTGGGGGTGGTAGTAGGGTGAGTTTCTGGGCGCATAAGTGGTGTGGGTAGAATGAGCTGAGGGAAGTTTTTCCTATCATTTATAGAATGTCATATTTCATGTCGATTATGCAGGCTCCAGGTAAGGGGACAGAAAAGTTGGAGTGACTTCAACGAAATTTTCTATGGGGTACAACGGAAGGAATTAAAAGGTTTCACTTAGTGAATTGGAGAGTTCACATCTCAGAAGGAGTGAGGAGGACTCGACGTGAAAGATCTTTGTTTTTCAACAAAGCCTTGTTACGGAAGTGGTTATGGAGGTCTCGGGTGGAGGTGAATGCGCCTTGGCGAGGTGTGGTAGTGGAAAAGTATGGCATAACGGAAGGTGGATGGAGGGTTAAAAACATCACAACACTGTTTGGTTGTGGATTATGGAGGAACAGTATCAAGGGGGAAGATTTTAGTAGACATACTTCCTTCAGGGTTAGGGATGGTAGCAGGGTGAGTTTCTGACGCATAAGTGGTGTGGGGAGAATGAGCTAAGGAAGTTTTTCCTAACATTTATAGAGTGTCTTGCCAAAAGGAGATGACAGTCCAATGCATCTTTATAGGTCTCATGAGGGGTGGTACATTGGGATTTGAGGTTCAGGAGGAATCTACAGGATTGGGAGTTGGAAAAATTTCATAATTTGGTTGAGTTACTGTATGGGCAGGATATACTGATAGATAGATCAGATGTTTGGACATGGCGGGAGAGTAGAATTGGATGGGGAGAATGAGCTAAGGAAGTTTTTCCTAACATTTATAGAGTGTCTTGCTAAAAGGAGATGACAGTCCAATGCATCTTTATAGGTCTCATGAGGGGTGGTACATTGGGATTTGAGGTTCAGGAGGAATCTACAGGATTGGGAGTTGGAAAAATTTCATAATTTGGTTGAGTTACTGTATGGGCAGGATATACTGATAGATAAATCAGATGTTTGGACATGGCGGGAGAGTACAACAACAACAACAACCCAGTGAAATCCCACAACGTGAGGTCTGGGGAGGGTAGAGTGTACGCAGACCTTACTCCTACCAAGGTAGGATGGCTGTTTCCGAGAGACCCTCGACTCAATAAAAACATAAAAAGAGGTCAGATACGGCTAAGAGATTCAAAGCAATATGGAAATGA
The DNA here is from genome assembly GCF_019175385.1 of Lycium barbarum. Taxonomy (NCBI): domain Eukaryota; kingdom Viridiplantae; phylum Streptophyta; class Magnoliopsida; order Solanales; family Solanaceae; genus Lycium; species Lycium barbarum. The sequence continues at coordinate 140,990,354 of NC_083338.1, read as the reverse complement.
AGTAACGCAAGCGACACAGATAACATAGAATAATCAAAGCACAGGAAATAACAGATAATAGCATAATAGCATAAATTAGAGCACAAGAAATTATACTACGATAATGCGACTATTAATAAGGCAGGGTAATGAGACTATCTACTAGCCTTCTACCCTAATATGGGTCCTCCAAACCCTCCTATCTAAGGTCATGTCCTCGGTAAGCTGTAACTGCGCCATGTCGTGTCTAATTACCTCTCCCCAATACTTCTTTGGCCTACCCCTACCTCGTCTGAAACCATCCATGGCCAACCTCTCACACCTCCGCACTGGGGCATCCGTGTCTCTCCTCTTCACATGCCCAAACCATCTCAATCTCGCTTCTCGCATCTTGTCTTCCACCGAGGCCACTCCCACCTTGTCCCGAATATCCTCATTCCTAATCCTGTCACTCCTGGTGTGGCCACACATCCATCTCAACATTCTCATCTCAGCAACTTTCATCTTTTGAACGTGAGAAACCTTAACTGGCCAACACTCCGCCCCATACAACATAGTCGGTCTAACCACCACTTTGTAGAACTTTCCCTTAAGTTGTGGTGGCACCTTCTTGTCACATAGCACTCCGGAAGCAAGCCTCCATTTCATCCACCCTGCCCCAATACGATGTGTGACATCATCGTCAATCTCCCCGCTGCCTTGCATAATAGACCCAAGATACTTGAAACTACTTTTCTTCTGGATGACTTGGGTACCAAGCCTCACTTCCAAGCCGGCCTCCTGAGGTGCTTCACTAAACTTACACTCTAAGTACTCTGTCTTGGTCCTACTCAGCTTAAACCCTTTAGACTCCAGAGTTTGTCTCCAATCCTCCAGCTTAGCGTTAACTCCGCTACGAGTCTCATCGATCAGGACTATGTCATCCGCGAAAAGCATACACCATGGCACCTCACCTTGAATTTGCCGCGTCAATCCATCCATCACCAAGGCAAATAAGAACGGACTAAGAGCTGATCCTTGATGCAACCCCATCCCAACTGGAAAGTGCTCTGAGTCTCCTCCTACTGTCCTTACCCTGGTTTTGGCTCCCTCATACATGTCCTTGATCACCCTAATGTACGCCACAGGTACACCTTTAGCCTCCAAGCATCTCCATAGGATTTCTCTTGGGACTTTGTCGTAAGCCTTTTCTAGGTCAATGAATACCATGTGTAAGTCCCTTTTCCTCTCCCTATACTGCTCCACCAGTCTCCTCACAAGATGGATGGCTTCTGTAGTTGAGCGTCCCGGCATGAATCCGAACTGATTCTCTGAAATAGACACGCCTTTCCTCACCCTCATCTCCACCACCCTTTCCCACACTTTCATAGTATGGCTTAGTAGCTTGATACCTCTATAGTTGTTGCAACTCTGGATATCTCCCTTGTTCTTGTATAGAGGGACCATTACACTCGACCTCCATTCTTCAGGCATCATTGCCGTCTTAAAGATGACATTAAACAACCTAGTCAGCCACTCCAAACCTGTCGGGCCCGCACTCTTCCAAAATTCCCCAGGAATCTTGTCAGGTCCGGTCGCTCTTCCCCTGCGCATCCTACGAACAGCACCCTTAACCTCCTCAACCTTAATACTCCTGCAATACCCAAAATCTTGACGCCTTCCAGTATGTTCTAGATCTCCCAACACAATGTCTCTGTCCCCTTCTTCATTTAAGAGTTTGGAGAAGTATGACTGCCATCTCCGTCTAATGAGAGTCTCCTCTACCAATACTTTGCCATGCTCGTCCTTGATGCACTTCACTTGAACCACATCACGTGCCTTTCTCTCCCTCGCCTTGGCTAGCTTGAACAATTTTTGATCCCCTCCTTTCTCTTCTAGTTCAGCATAAAGGCGTTCAAAAGCTGCCGTTTTTGCCGTCGAAACCGCCAACTTCGCCTCCTTCCTCGCCATCTTATAAAGTTCCCTATTCGTCCACTGCTCCACCTCATCCTTGCTTTCTATCAACTTCGCATACGCCACCTTCTTTGCTTCCACCTTCCCTTGAACTTCTCCATTCCACCACCAGTCCCCTCGATGCTGGCCACGACTACCTGTCGAGACCCCCAACACTTCCCTTGCTACCGCCCTAATGCAACTAGCCGTCCTATCCCACATACTTGTCGCATCCCCACTGCTATCCCAGGCGCCCATAACCTTCAATTTCTCTCCCATCTCCACGGCACTAGTCGTGGTCAAACTCCCCCATCTGATCCTAGGTCGGTCATCCACGACCCTCTTCTTCCTCGGCATCTTGATCCCTAGATCCATCACCAAGAGCTTATGTCGGGTTGTAAGATAGTCGCTCGGAATGACCTTACAGTCTTTGCACAGACCTTTATCGTCCTTCCTAAGGAGTAAAAAGTCAATTTGGGTCTTAGCCACTGAACTACGGAAGGTTACCAAGTGCTCCTCCTTCTTTGGGAAACTCGAATTGGCTATCACCAACCCGAAAGCTCTTGCAAAATCCAAAAGTGAGACTCCTCCTCCATTCCTGTCCCCGAAGCCAAAGCCTCCATGCACATCATCATAACCTCCCGAAATAGGCCCGATGTGCCCATTGAAATCACCTCCCACGAATAACTTCTCAGTAGGCGGTATGCCTCCCACTAATTCGTCCAAATCCTCCCAAAAGCGCCTCTTCTCCTCCTCGCCTAAGCCCGCTTGCGGCGCATAAGCACTAATAATGTTCAAAGTGAGTCCTTCAACGACCACTTTAATCGACATCATCCTATCAGTGGCTCTCCTAACCTCTACCACCTGGTCTCTTAAATCACTATCTACTAAAATGCCCACCCCATTTCTATACTTCGACCTACCAGAGAACCACAGCTTATACCCGTCTACCTCTTTAGCTTTAGGACCTACCCATTTAGTCTCTTGGACACAAGCTATATTAATCTTCCTCTTCTTAAGAATCTTAACTAGCTCTATGGACTTTCCCGTTAACGTCCCAATGTTCCAAGACCCTACTCTCAACCTAGAGACTCCTTTAACCCACTTACCCCTCCTAACCCTCGCCCCCGTCCCCTCCTAACATGGCGGGAGAGTAGAATTGGATTATTCTCTGTTAAGTCTTTTTACGAGAAGTTCAATTTAAAAAAAAAAAAAAGGTCTTTTTACGAGAAGTTATTAAGCAGAGATGTATGTGTTTTCCCTCATTGTGCTATTTGGGTACCCTGGGCTCCGAGGAAAGTATGTTTCTTTGTGTGGTTGGCTGCGAGGGGGGGTGATATTGGCAGTGGAAAATCTGAGAAAGAAGAAGATCACTTATGTTAGTTGGTGTTTCATGTGCAAAAGTTCGGTTGAAGATGTAGATCATCTCCTACGACATTGTCAAGTGGCTAACCGGTTGTGGAGGATGATTCTTAATTGGTTTGGGGTGATGGGTGATGCCAGTACAGTGAAAGAGGCATTGCATAGCTAGGGTGTCAGGAGGGGGAATAAAAGTCCTAGGGCATGGAATGTTGCACCTTTAGCAATTATGTGGGTTATTTGGAGAGAGAGGAATAGGAGAGCATTTGAAAAGGTTGAACAAGATGTTGTTAAGTTGCAAAATAGTCTTTTATTTCTATTTTCCTTTTGGTGTTCCCATGAGACCCCAACTTGTATAGAAGATCGGGCATCTTCTTTAGAGAGTCTTATTTTGATGTAGGTTCTCTATTCTGGTATACGGCTTGTGTACGGGGTTGTTCCCCTAATTGTCAATAAATATTTTTACCTTATCAAAAAAAATAAACATAAAAATGAAATGAGCAAGTTATGTAGGGATAATGCATGAATTATAGTGCATAGATTGAAATGTAGGGATTGTAATGTAGGTAATATAATATATAGATTGTGTTTAGAATTATTCTATAGTGTATTTTAAAGTATGTTTTTTTTTTTAAACAAATTATTGGTTACTGCATGTAGGGTTATGTTTGTCATGTTGTAACTTTAATTCTTGTATTGCTAATTCCTGCATTCTTATTCCACACACTCTCTCCAGCATAAAGTTATACATAAATTCCTATATAAGTTATGCGGAAATTGTCTTTTAGGACAATAAAAGTAGTAACCAAAGAATGCATAACTAATTCAAAGTTTATGGGGACAACAAAAAAGAGTGACCAAACAATGTATAGCTAATACATAGTTTATACTGTATTATACTATCTTATGCTGCAAACCAAATGGGCCCAAGTATAACTTCATATACTTAGTTATTTACTTTTACCTAATGTATGTGATATGCTTTTTTCACTCCACCAGGATAATTGAGGAGAGAAGCATCTTTATTGTACTGATACCTGTTGTACTAACAACGAAGGTAGTAATAAATATCAAGGACTTCAAACTTACAAGTGAAGCTTATAAAAAGGGACCTAATAAATAATGGAACCTATAAGATTTTTGCAAAGGTGTTTTTTCAGCATAATATTGCATCTTTTGAAGTCTAGTTCTATAATTCTATTAAGCTTGCTAAGATAAAAAAAATTGTCTAGTTCTATATAATAGAGTTGGTACTTAAAGTTGAGAATTTACATATAATCTCAATTTCATGATGTTGAATGATTACTTTACTTTTTTTTTTCTTGTCAAATTTACTGAACTTTCACGGTCTGCCGCTTTCCTGTCTCAGGTTTGCTTCCAGCATGTTGGCTTGGATTCTAAGCCGAGTCATGGGAGCATCTGTTTCATTCCGTGTTGGAGGATGGAAATGTATGAGAGATGTGAGCGTGAAGTTCAACAAGGTCGTTCTTTCTTATTCACTTTGAGCTAAATTTAGATGTGGGTTTATCTGTTTTATGCTGTGTGGTTTGAGGGTTTTGTTCAATGGTCCATCATATTTACTTTTCTCTTTTCTTTTTATTGTATATTATCTTCTGGTCAACTGTGCCGAGGGTCTACTGGAAACAGCCTCTCTACCTCCCAAGGTAGGGGTAAGGTCTGCGTACTCTTTACCCTCCCCAGACCCCACGGGATTTCACTGGGTGTGTTGTCTGGGTGGCCATTTTCAGAGTTTAATGCCATTCTTCGAGTGATATCATCTCTTCTGGTTTCCTTAATGTGAACTGACCTGAAAAGGAGTCCCTGTTTCGAGAGATTCTGCAAAATAATGGCAGCAAGCTTTTTTCTTTTAGAAATTTTTTGTGGTCCGAGATTTCAAAGATTCGTTTTGGCATCTTGTCTTCGGGCTCCAGCATAGAAGTTTTCGTGCATGTGGATCATTCTATTTTTTTTCCTCTCTTCTTTTGCGTCTTTTCAAAAGAAAAGCTGCCACTGTAATTACATCAAGCACAGGAGTGCACAGTGACTTGGGAGGTCCCCATTTAGTGAATTCACTGAAGGGAGTGACTTAGCTGCTTTCAGTTTATCTTTGATTCAACTTTTGACTACTGACTTTTAAGGCGACAATTTTAGATGCAAGATTTTCTCTTTGTTCTGGTTCATTAATTATTTTAATCTTTGTTCTCATGTCACTATGAAAAAAATTTACAGGGTGCAGTTGAAATTGTATCCATTGGCGAAATTAGACTCAGTATTCGGCAATCCTTGGTCAAGCTGGGGGTTGGTTTTTTATCCAGGGATCCAAAACTACAGGTGTTAATATGTGATTTAGAAGTTGTAATGAGGGCTTCCAGTAAAATCTCAAAAAAGGCGAGTTCTCGTAAATCTCGCAAGTCAGGTAGAGGAAAGTGGATGGTTGTAGCTAATATGGCCAGATTTTTGTCGGTTTCAGTGACTGAGTTGGTTGTCAAGGTAACCATTGTTCTAATCAATAAACTTAGTCTTAGGAGTGCTCATGATTGGTTGAATTCCTCGCATCCACTTTACTCATGTACCCGGAAACACTTCTGTCAATCGTTTCAGCTCTTTAGTTTATTACATTTTGACTGTTTGGATGCTGAAGATTTTGCTTACTAGTGTAGCTTTAAATCATCTTTGATTCGTGGACATAATATTTCTTCGCATGCAAGTTCATATGATGAATCATGGAATTGCATTGCTTTTGCTTGTGGTTGGCAGCGGTCTAAGTTTATTTTAACTCATACATGTCAGAATTGCAGTGGAGGTTGATGTTATAAGATATCCGTCAAAGTATGCATTGACTTGTGGTAAAATATGCATATCCATGTTAACTGATAATGACTAAATATGCCAAACTAGTGATCTACTCTATACTAATGCTAATAATGTAATCTGCAACTTACAGACAAGATCTAAATAGCTGTAAGATTCAGATTCTCAGATATTAGTGTGTTCTTGTTTGTTATTTCTCTCTTTCTCTTAAATAATTTCATATGGATAAAAATGCAAGGAGACTCTTTTACACTTCCCTTATAGTGTTTTGACTTTTGGGCATTGAATATTAGGAAGAACCAACAACTGGATATTTGGGAGATACTTCTGACTGGCGGTGTTGGCAAAAATGGTCATCAATGCTTATTGTGTTGGGTGCATGTATATTATTAGACATTGACTGGATGAATGCTTTATCAAGTTAGGTGTCACGGACTTGATGGAGGAATTAATGTCCTGCAATTACTTGTTGTTTTTGTGTAGCATCTCACTGTAATGATGGGCTAAGAGCCTGTTTGGCCTAGCTGGTAAAAAATGCTTGTTTTGAGAAGTGCTTTTTTTTTAAAGTGCTTTCCAAAAAAATACTTTTGGTGAGAAGCAGTTTGTGTTTGGCTAATTCATTTGAAAAGTGCTTTTGACTGCTTTTAATAAGCAGATTGTGTTATTATTTTACAGAGAGAGATTATTTTAAATATCTATTATGAAAGATTTTAATTAAGTTTTTACTTTTATTTAATTAAAATTTTAAAGTACATATTAAAATTTTCAATAAATATAATACATATATAAATTAAAAAAAATAATAATTAAATATTGATATAATATCAACACGATGATTTAAATATACAAAAAATCTACAACCAAAATAAAATTCAAAATCATTCCACAAATTATAAAAGTCTATTACAAACGTGAAATCTAACTTTATACTACGTAAAATTTTAAAAAGAATTATTAATTAAAAATTAATGGATTAATGAGGGATATACTTGGTAATATCTATTTATGGTAGGGATATTTTTGTCTTGAAAAAAATAATTTTCTGCTTCTGCTTCTCCCCAACCGCAGAAAAACTGCCTCTACTTCTACTTAAAAACAATTTTACTAATTGGCCAAACACTTGAAATATCCCCAAAAAGTGCGTTTTCTCCAAAAAAAAAAGCGCTTTTCGCCTCAAACCCGCTAGGCCAAACAGGCTCTGAATGAAGTTGTTCTTTAGTGGACATTATGTTACAGTCCTATTGCTTTCTGGTGCATTTGTTTAACTTGTTTAGTTGTCTCTCATGGATTTCACATACATGCTGATTGTATGTATAAACTATGTAGACACCAAAAGCTACTGTTGAGGTCAAAGAGTTGACGCTTGATTTATCTAAAGATGGTGGATCCAAGCCAGAATTGTTTGTCAAGTTGCTACTTGCTCCTATTGTTGTTCACTTTGGTGAATCACGAGTCAGTTCTGATCAATCATCAAAGCATGCTGGATCTTTTCCCTCCAGCGATAGATTACTAGCCATGACAGAAAAGGTCTCTGCTCCTTTCAGCTGTGAAGAATTTTCGCTCATGTGTGAATTTGGCCATGATAGGTATACCCTCTTTCAACTGTTCATTTTTGTTTCAGCTTTTATGTAATTGGATCAACTGCTTCGGTAATTGACAATTCACGGGAGCTCTGTAGCTTTTTAAATTTGACTTCTGCTTAGTCTATATACGGTGTTTCTGTTGGTATGTATTTGCTGGTCGAATATGTCCCTTGATTCTAGCTTTTGAAATACATGTACATATTCCACGTCCAAACATTAACAGCATGAATCTCATTAGCATTTTGATGTTCTAAAACATCAGCGCTTTTACATTATGGAATGATCAGATGGAACATCTCTGCATCTACATGTTCTTTTCACCATAGCTTACCTTTAAAGACTACAATATTATATGCACATCTGAACATTCAGCACTAGGTTTGGTTATGCGCTATTACAGAATCTGTTCCTACTCATGTATCTGATTTTGTAATGGAAGTAGTATGAATTTTGTTTTCAGTATCTTGATCAAGATTCTGAAGTAAATATAGTACAAAAAGAAAGAAGAAGCTTATGTGCAAAGACCAGTAACGAGCTAATAAATATATGTCCTCAAATCATCAGCAGTTATTTAACGCAAATCTATATCAGCCTTTAGGAATGCTTAAACAACCACTCTATCCCATATGCTGCAACTAATAGCGTGGTTATGAACTTATAACAATGCTTGCATACTTATTGTTGTTGTTGTTGTTGTTGTTGATTATTCTTATTATTATTCTCTTTTCCACATGCACTAAGCTATAGCTAATAATGTATAAACAAGTAGAATCTCCTTTATTAAAGTTTTCATAGCCCCAAAAAATTTAAAGGGAAATTCCAATAGCATCCTTTATCTCAAAAAATTGCCTAAGAGGGGTAATGGGCAGGTGCCTTAATGCACGTAAGATGAGTCTTGACACTGACATACTGTGAATGAATGACAAAAACCTCTTAAAATCTTTTTCCACCTCATGTAAAACACATCATTTTTGGTCAATCGTAAGAAAGAATCTCGTAAAATTCCTTATTTGTAAAAGAGCAGCAGTTGGACTCACAATGTCCATTGGAGTACTGGGTTTCCAGCTTCCTGTCCATATTAAAATGGGATAGAAAGTGAAAGACCATCTGAAGCTTAAGAAGACAGAGTGAGTGAGGAAATAATTTCCTAAACCTTACCTTATCAAAAAAAAAAAAAAGTGAGTCAGGAAATAATTTCCCGTTTATCATGTCAAGGTTTAGTTTCTAGGAAATATTGAGAGAACCTTAGAAGTGTCTTGACTTTAGCAATCCTGAAAGTTCTTTGGGAAAACATTAAAGTTAGTGGCAAGCTTCATCGATGATCAGAAGGTCTTTATAAGAAGGAAGATGGACTCGATAGATTTATTTAGGAAAAGGATGCTCTAAACATCCCAATGTTTAGCAACTAACATTTAGTCTTGTCAATAAAGAAATTACTTGTAAGGAAGGAATGGCTTCAATTGGACATTGCACATGGATGTGACTTAGCCATCCATTGTGGTTCTTTTGGCTTAAGTCCTCCAGTATCAATGGAATGGGCATTTGTTTGTCTTTGCTGGACAAAGAGCAGGTTATGGTTATAACAACCATATTATTTCCTTTTAAGCTTTATAGGAAAAAAATCTTTAATCCATCGAAAATATAGCCTCCATTGTACAAACTATCACAAACAACCTCTCTACCCGACAAAGGTAGGGGTAAAGCTGCGTACATCGTACCTTCTCAGACCCCACTTGTGGGATTACACTGGGTATATTGTTGTTGCTTGTGCTATGTACAGTTAGTATGTGCCTGTTGCAGATCTTTTGTTCTAAACTAGAATTGTCGCTTGCTTAGTTCTCCCAATAATGGAAAAGAGAACTAGTTCTTTGCAATTGTGACATTCACATGAAAAAAGCAGATTTTGATATTTTATCTGATCTTGGCTGTGTGCATTGTTACTAGTCTGCTGTGTTGTATTCCTTTTTATTTAGGGAAGCAGGAGTGGTTGTTAGGAATGTGGATATTGCCACCGGTGACGTTTTCATTGATCTGAATGAGGAGCTGTTACTTAAAAGGAAAGGTGAAGATGCCTCTTCTTCTACAGATGTAGCTGTAAAGTCAGTCAATGAATCTGGTACTGCTGAAAAGCCAGCTAATTTGGCTCTTATGAAATATGCGTCAATGTTCCCTGAAAAGGTTAGTTATTTCTCTATCCCCACCCTCTGCAACAAGCTTGACAATATATTTTGTCGTTTATTGCTACCTTATCAAAATTTTTTTTTTTGGTCCTCTATTGCTTTGTGCTTGTCAAATTCACAGTTGACTTGTCTATTATTAAATGTTTATTTGTTATAGGATATAGGTTTATAATAATTGCATTTTAAGCTTTTCTCTAGAATGATCAAGGAGAAAGAAGCTGGAAGTACAAGGATATGAAAGGAAGGAGGATCTTAGATTATATAAAGGGTCTAACAATAAACAAAAAAGATTATAGAAATGGTCTCCCTTTTTCGGGAATAATTAATGAAATGCAGTGAAATAGTGCATAATGAAGGAGAGAGGAAATAGCCATTGTAGCTGGCTCTGTTATATAATGCATAGATGGTTTTTCCTTCTAATAAATTTAAGTTTACCAAACCAACATTGGTTCCATGTCTTTGAGTTATGTAATAGATTGTTCTTTATTAAATTCCTTGAGCTTATTGCTTGTTTCAGAGGAACTAGGATTTTTTTTGATCAAGTAAAAGTATTTTCATTCATAAACATGGCCAAAAAATAGCCATATACAAGGGATATACCAAAAGGTAAAGAACCTACAAAATATGATTCTCTACAAACTCTACCCTATCCTCTATACAACAAGGAACTTTCTCTTTACACCAAAAGAAAATAAGGGAGCGGAGATTCGTTCTCAACTGAGAAAAACTCAGACTCCATCAATGCAAGCGGAACCACGTCCCAAGCCCTTCGTCTTCTCCTCCTCCTCCCACTTTTCAACTGACCATCAACGCTTTCACAGTTCTTGGCATAGCCCAAGGAGTGCGGAACCACCTAAACATATCGCACCACAATCTTACCGGAAGAAGATGGTCCACGTCCTCCCCCACCTCCTTGCACATGTAACACCACCTGACACAGACAACCTTCCGTTTTCTAAGATTTTCTGCCATCAAAATCACCCTCTTGTGGCTAGCCAAGTGAAAAAACACACTTTCCTCGGCACACTTGGAACCCATATTGTATTACATGGAAATCACCCTCCTTCTAACCAAAGTTTCTCATAAAAATACTTCACACAGATCACTCGCTTATTTCCCAGGCCCCACCACCACACATCGGGATTATCCACCGGATTGACTTGCCTATGAAGCAAATCTATCAAACTTTGAAACTCGTTCACTTCCCAATCTTGAAAATTCCTTCTAAATCTTGAATCCCAAAAAGTCTCTCCACCTTCAGGGGAACTAGGAATACACTTCAACTTTTACAATTTTCCAAAAAGATAATGGCTAAACCATGTGTTCAAATACTGTTTAAAGTCGTGATATACTAGTATTCTCGATGCTTTGATTTGTTTTTGTAATCTGGATGTGAAGAAATTGACCTTGGGCCTAACTCAACCCCAAAAACTAGCTCAAGACCATATAAGAAGACAACAATCCATCTCTCCACCAATGTGGGACACATCACAACATTCGCATGACCATACCTGCCAATTGGAGCGTCGACGATATACAATTTCTTTTGATACGGTAAACAGTTTTATAAATAATAGGGAAACCCCGTATACAGTATACCAAAACCTTCACTGTACTGTTGGCATCACCCATTGTATTCCAAACCAATTTAGGACCTTCGACAACAGGCGGTGCCCGCCTATTGGCAATGCAACAAAAGATGATCTACATCTTTTCCTGAACATCTACCATGAAGCACCAATTAACATAGGCGATCCTCCACTTCCTTAGGTTCTTCGCTGTTAGTATCACTCCACTCGCTGCTAATGGTACGAATGCTCAAGGAATCCAAAATAGAGCTACCCTTTAGGTTATAATAATTCACTATTTTCCTTTTTTTGTTTTTGTTTTTGTTTTGGATCATTCCTTTCTACCTTAACTATAAGTTAAGATATTAAAAGATTTGGATTCAAATGCTATTCACTTATAAATATTTGTCCATCTAGTAATGTCTCCCTAGTTGGTGCGTGTTTGTGTATATAAACATGTATATAAGTATTAGTTACTGTACTGGAAGTAAGTAGTCACCTTTATGGCGAACAGAATAAACCAAGAAAAAAAAAGTTCATAAAGAAAGAATAAGCAAAAACACTGATAAACAGAAAACATGGATTTGTTAATTTAGTATCCAAGTGCCGAGAGTGGGAAACAAACAAGAGAAAAATAGTTTAGAGTATTGGGGCCGTCAACGCTAGGCAAACCAACTCCCTCTTTCTCGTTGATGAAACACAGGGTTGTTATGCTACTTCACGGGTTGATTAGCTGACCTGTTCAGCAGCCCAAGTTGACCCATTCAAAAGATCGGTCAGCTTGTGGTACAGGCCAAATTGACCCGGTAAGAAATATTATGACCCAACCTGTTAAATTCTGGGAGATTTACACATCTATGGATCAAATTTGACATCTCTATCTATATCTAATTTGTTTATCTTCTCCAGTTTTGTTTGCGCTTATTGCATAACTTAGTGATTGGAAGTTAGTTTTTTTTTTTTTCCACAAGAATGCTGGGAAGATATGTAGAGTCTGATCGACATAATTATTGTATTTGTTTGATAGCTTAGCTTTGTGCTACCCAAACTGGATATGAAGTTTGTGCACGGTGAAGTGGGCCTTATGGTTGAGAATAACATTATGGGCATCCAACTGAGAGGCACAAAATCCCGATCCTTTGAAGATATTGGAGAAAGTACGCGGGTTGATATTCAGATGGAGTTCAGTGAGATTCATGTATGTTTGTATTCATCAGTGGTTTCCAACTTTTTATGTTAAAATTTCTATTTTCTCCTAGCCTTAAAGTGGTGCTCGATTCTAAGAAATAAAAGTGGCTCTTTTTATACTGCAGCTACTGAAAGATGGTGGCATATCAGTTTTGGAGATATTAAAACTTGATGTTGTCTCTTCTGTATATATTCCACTTCAGGTATGTGATAATAATCTTTGGCAGCATCATTTTCCAATCTCTCTCTCTTACTTGTGCTCTTTTCTAGTAACTGCTGCACAGAACAAAATACAAAGTGGTACATTTGCTTCATTCACTGTTTTAGAAGGCAAATTTGGATAGACTCTAGTCATCTGAACCAATATTCTTGACTTTTAGATACTACAATTACCATGATTGGAGAATTAGACCCCTCCCCCAACTTAATAGATGATACCTACGGTTGGGTCGTGGTCGTTTGTATGTGCCTTTTCCTACAATAAGCATTATTTGACTTTCTCCATTTATATATTATGTCTTCCTGTGCTTTAACATATATTTTTTATTTAAATTAGATAAAAATAAAAAAACTTATTATAAATGTTTAAACTACTTCTCTTTTTAGTTAATATAATTGTGAGACAAATCTTGAGATTCTTTATTCGGAAACCTTGATTCTGTCTTTTTTCGTAATTTTACACTCAAAAGTGTGTTTTGAAAAGATTGGCTAAACACAATCTGTTTATCAAATTCTTCAAAAACCACCTACTCTCCAGAAGTACTACTCTGAAAAGCCATTCTGGAAAAAAATGCTTCTCATAATAACTAGTTCTTTGGAAATTCGGCCATACAGGGTTTTAGCCATTATAAAAGAAAATTGCTTATTATAAAAGAAAATATCTCACGAACAATAATAAATAAAAGAATGTACAAGTTAGGACATCTAAGTATATCTAATTACACATGACTAAATCTATTAGGTTTGCAGACTGCTATTTGAACTGGTCTCTTTCATGACATGTTCTCATTTGATTCTGTATCATTTTTGATGCTTTCCCCACGGCGTTAATGTTTTTTCAAGTCTTATGTTTTACTTTCTCCATTATCTATTTAATTGCTTCAGATGCTTTACTTTACAGCCTGCTTCACCCATTAGATCAGAAGTTGATGTCAAGCTTGGAGGTACTCAGTGCAACCTGGTGATAACTAGATTACATCCGTGGATGCGCCTTCATGCTTTGAGAAAAAAGAAAATGGTTCTTCAAGGAGAAAGAACTACTACTGAAAAATCACACTCATCTGATCATAAAGCATTCATGTGGACCTCCACTATTTCAGCCCCAGAAATGACTATAGTGCTCTATGATTTGAATGGCTCACCACTCTATCATGTAAGACCCTTTGACATCATATCCACACCTTTTACCCATGTTAAAGGCATTAGTTTTTTGGTTCCCCACTTAAAAGACTTCTCTTTTCTTTTCAAAAACCATCTGTATCTTAGCGTACACAGGAGGAAAGTTTTCTGGCTCTGATTTAACTTTTTTGCATGCTATCTATGTTTCATACTTGTTTCCTTAAGCCCGAGAGCAATGCTGGGTATCTGAATAGTACATTATGCCGAATGGGTGGGGTGAGTTTGTTTTTTGTTTCTGTGTTGTCTAAAGCTATCTTCTTTTGTGTCCGAGCTCAGCTAAAGAAAGAAAAAGCTTTTCATGAGCTTTCTAATTGGCTATTTGGATAGTTAACTTGAGAGCAGTGTAGGATATCTGAAACAGTATATTACCTCTGAATATGTGTGGGGTATCGTGTTTTTGACTTCACCATTGTGTGAAACTGGTTGTCTTTTAACTCTTTTTAACAACTTATGTCCTCAACTTACAAGTGAGCTGCTGGCCTTTGCTTGAGTTGATTCTTTTTGGGCCTTTTCTATGTAATTGAGGGCATGTTAATCTTAAATTTCATTCTATCCTTTTAACGATGAATTTCTATTTCCATGCAAACTGGTAAAAGTTAGACAGCAGAATAAGCACAGATAGTTAACTGTTCGGCTTGTGTCTGTAAAATCCTTGTCTATCAGAACCATGTCACTTCATCTTTTTGTTTTAAATAGTGATATCATGTTCCTTTTGTACATTGCAGGGTTGTTCACAGTCATCACATGTCTTTGCCAATAATATATCAAGTACAGGCACAGGGGTTCACATGGAACTTGGTGAATTTAATCTGAATATGTCAGATGAGTATCGGGAATGCTTAAAGGAGAGCCTCTTTGGGGTTGAAACGAACATGGGTTCACTTATTTATATTGCAAAAATCAGTGCTGACTGGGGCAAGAAAGATATGGATTCACCTGAAGATGGCCTCAAGTATAAAACAGTTCTCTCTGTTGATGTTACTGGGATGGGTGTTCACTTAACCTTCAGGCGCATTGGGTCTCTGATGTCTACAGCTTTGTCTTTCAAGCGTTTACTGAAGAGTCTTTCTGGTTCTGGGAAGAAACCACACAACCGGGTGACAAAATCATCCAAGCCATCAGGGAAAGGGATTCAACTCATCAAATTCAATCTAGAAAGATGTTCTTTAAATGTTTGTGGAGAAGTGGGTTTGGAAAATTCTGTTGTTCCTGATCCCAAACGTGCCAACTATGGATCTCAGGGAGGTCGAATTGTAATTAGTGTTTCAGCTGATGGTACACCCCGCACTGCAACTATAACACCTACAGCTCCAGTTGAACTTAAAAAACTCAAGTATTCTCTGTCCCTTGATATTTTCCACCTAAATCTATCCATTAACAAGGAGAAACAATCTACACAAATGGAGCTTGAAAGAGCGAGATCAATCTATCAAGAACATTTGGAAGACAGTAACCTCCCTGGAGCAAGAGTTACATTGCTTGACATGCAGAACGCAAAAATTGTGAGGCGATCTGGTGGTCTTAAGGAGATTGCGGTGTGCTCACTCTTTAGTGCCACTGATATATCAGTCAGATGGGAGCCTGACGTACATATAGCTTTGGTTGAACTCGGGCTGCACTTGAAATTACTTCTGCACAATCAGAAGCTTCAGGAGCTTACTAAAGGCGACCTTAGAGATAATGGGCAGGGCAATGAGACTTCAATGGAGTCAGTACCACTGGATAAACGCAAGAAAAGAGAATCCATCTTTGCTATTGATGTGGAAATGCTTAATATATCTGCTGAAGTTGGAGATGGTGTTGAGACAACTGTCCAGGTGCAGTCAATCTTTTCTGAAAATGCTCGGATTGGTGTGCTTCTTGAAGGGTTAATGCTCAGCTTTAATAATGCAAGAATATTTAGAAGCAGCAGATTGCAAGTCTCTCGCATTCCAAATGCTTCTAGAAGTGCATCAACTGCAAAACACGAGATAGGCACAACATGGGATTGGGTTATTCAAGCACATGATGTCCACATATGCATGCCATACAAGTTGGAATTACGGGCCATCGATGATTCTGTTGAGGAAATGCTTCGAGCTTTAAAGCTTGTTACTGCTGCAAAAACTAAACTTTTGTTTCCAAATAAGGAAGTGAAATCAAAAGCTAAAGAGACTAGTTCATCAAAAATTGGACGAGTTAGATTTTGCATAAAGAAGCTCACTGCTGATATAGAAGAACAACCAATGCAGGGATGGCTTGATGAACATTATCAGCTGTTGAAGAAGGAGGCTTGTGAATTAGCTGTCAGATTAAACTTTATTGATGAGCTCATTTCTAAAGGTGGCAAATCTCTTGGCGTTGCAGAAAAAAGGGATTCTCTTGAAGATGGTAAGATCCATTTCAATGGGGAAGAGATTGACGTGGATGACACTTTAGCCATTAAGAAATTGCAAGAGGAGATTTATAAGCAGTCATTTAGGTCGTATTACCAGGCATGCCAAAATCTTGTGCAATCGCAAGGATCTGGAGCCTGTAGGGAAGGGTTTCAAAGGGGTTTCAAGCCTAGCACAGCCAGGAGTTCTCTCTTTTCAGTTTCTGCTACAGAATTGGATGTAACCTTGACAAGAATTGAAGGAGGTGATGCTGGGATGATAGAGATTCTGCAAAAGCTTGATCCAGTATGTCGTGCGCATAGCATCCCATTTTCACGATTATATGGTAGTAATATCAATCTGCATACGGGTTCCCTGGTTGTTCGGATAAGAAATTACACGTGCCCGCTGTTTGCTGCAACTTCTGGCAGATGTGAAGGACGTGTTATACTGGCTCAGCAGGTCTAATCATTGTTCTTCCTATTTTCTTCATCTCCAAACTGTTAAAAAAATGTTTTGGTGAAAATATGTTAACAAGAACTACTTGCGTTTCACTTTAACCTATACAAATGATTTCTCTCTGAAGGATGTGACAACCCAATTGGCGCTCATTATGAAAAAAGCAGGCAAACCATCCAATATGTTTTAATAGGACCTATTGAATCACCATTGCTAAGATGTGGATCAATTCAAACAGTTGCGTTTTAATGTTTAATTTTACTCCTAACTTTAAAAGCTAGTTACATATTTTGGACTTGTGTAAATTTTCTTTGCTCCTTCGCATATTTGAACTTTCAGACTTCTGGAAACTCCAAAGCATACTTGTAATATTTTCTTTTGTATATTTAGCACCATCTTCTAATATGATTTAATAAGACTCACTGAATCTATTACCATTGTTAAGATTTGGATAAATTCAAACAGTTCTTTTTTTTTTTTTTTATTTTAATCCAAACCTTAAAGCTAATTACATATTGTAGGGCTTGTGTAGATTTTCTTTGCTATTTCGCATATTTGAACTGCCAGAATTTTGGGAAGTCTGTAGCATACTTGTAATATTTTCTTTTATATATTCAGCACCATATTGGCGGACTTGGTAAAATTTAGCGTTATTACTTTCTTTTGCAGAGAATAGTATGGGTCTTCTTGTTTGTTTATTCCTTGAAATGATTACTGCGATAGATGAGTAATGTTTTCAGGAAAATTCTTGCAATTCAATTACCTTTTTCAATTTAATGCTGTGAAAATATAATATCTGAAATAGACTGATCTTGCGGTCTTAGCTGCACTTTCTTGATTGTTGATGCACTCATATTAATGTCACTTTGTATGATATTTTTATACCATGACAAATATCTCTGCATCTTCTCAAACCGTGTTACTCTTTATTTTATTTTTTTAATTTTTTTTTGTTTTTTTTGCGTTTTTATACCTGGTGTTCTCAATGTTGGGCCTGGCCCCCATATTACTTTGTCCACGCTCTAGGTATTTAGTCCTGGATGTGCGGGGGAGTGTTAAGTGTCCCATATTGGTGGAGGAAATGGGCTGTTGTCCCCTTGTGAGCTAG
Source organism: Lycium barbarum (assembly GCF_019175385.1). Lineage (NCBI taxonomy): Eukaryota > Viridiplantae > Streptophyta > Magnoliopsida > Solanales > Solanaceae > Lycium > Lycium barbarum. The sequence continues at coordinate 140,972,435 of NC_083338.1, read as the reverse complement.
TTTTGGGGCTTGAGTTCGGCCTAAATTCCAAGTTTTATTAGATATATATATATATATTTTTTTGGTAAAGTAATCGAACCATTTTAGAAAAGCATCAAGAAGATGCAAGGTTACAAGAGAGCAAAAGAGCTGCTTCAAACAAAACATGAAGCAAACATAGGCTAAAATCTGTGAAACAGCCAATAGGATTCCCTGAATATTCTACTAAGCTAGAGACAGGGACCTAACAAAATCCAGAAAGTTATCCACAATGTTTCTGGGGAAAGAAAGTGCCAACTGAATAAACATTCTAAATATCTATCCTTGAGGATGCTAGTAGGAGTTGAGATTCCAAAATGTCGATTGTTACGTGTCAGATTCTTTAAAAGTAGTGTTTTTCTTGAGAATCCGACACAGGTGAGGCATCGAAAGTAAAGAGTCCGTGCAACTGCCTTTTTTTGCCGGGATGTCGCACTGCATTTGCTCTAACTCGGGATACACTTTGCTAATCTGGCTTCTAACGCTATTTTTAGGCGCATTCTCGACCTTTCCACTGATGTTCTAATATAACCATCCAATTCAATGGCTCTCCCTAGCTACGAGGCCTCACATGGGTAGAGTTCGATATTCCTTTATCGATGGCTGACCCAACTCTTTCCTTTTTTTTGATGAAGTAATGTGTATCATTAACAAAACGAATCATGAAAATGCGACTTACATTAATTGTTTGTTAAAAGAATAAGTACTAATAACTCTTTCCTTTCACCGGTCGGTAAGTGCATCCTATTTCTAGGTTCATGCTAAATCTTAGAGGCCTTTGAACCGTATACATGTCTCACACTCTTGACATGAATATACCAACTTGAGTGTGTTATGTCCCACATCGGTGTCTTATATAGCACTGGGCTCTTCCAAGTTAATAGCTAGCTTTCGGGGTGTGGTTCTCCCTGGGTTATTACAATTGGTATTAGAGCCAACCCCTTTGTGCTGTCGTGCCTTGGATGGTGACACCTGTATGGCAGTGTTCGTCCGGGGCTAGTAATGTCTAGCGCACAGCCGTCGAGGATGATACATACGGAGGGTGGTGGTCTGTTATATTCACATCGGTGGCTTATGTAACCTTGGGCTCTCACACCTTAATAGCTAGCTTTTGGGGTGTGGTTCTCCCTGGGTTATAATAGATTGAAAGCCCTGGGATTAGTTTGAGTTGATTTATACTGATTAGGTATGGTTTGATCGTTCGATTTGACTGTTGTAATTTTGTACATTTTTTTTCTAGAATCAATAGCTTACAAAATTGTAACATATAAAATCATTATAAATTCCTATCCAAACTCCATACTTGGGTGAACGATCAAGCTTTTCCATATGTAATCACTGAAATGCTACCTTGTGAAAGTTAGCGTTGGAAATTTGTCTATGCGGTAAGCCTTCATTTGAGATGGCATTACCAATTTGAATATCTATGTTTAACTTTGCTTCTTTGTGTTGGAGTTAAAGTGCAAGATATATTATATTCCTCATTTTACTGTATTTGACTCTTGAGAAGCAATCTTAGTTTGCTTTAGAATGTTCTGAATTTTGACAACAGTCTCGTTGACACAAACTCAGCCTTTTTTTTATTGGGTGTAGGCAACTTGCTTTCAGCCCCAAATCCACCAAAATGTGTACATTGGGAGATGGAGGAAGGTCCGTTTGCTCCGTTCTGCTAGTGGGACAACACCACCAATGAAAACATACTCCGATTTGCCTTTACATTTCCAGAAAGCAGAAATTTCCTATGGAGTGGGTTTTGAACCAGCTCTTGCTGATATTAGCTATGCTTTTACAGTGGCCCTGCGCAGGGCAAATTTGAGCATCAGGAATCCAAGTCCAGATCCTCCACTGCTGAAAAAAGAAAAGAGCTTGCCTTGGTGGGATGAAATGAGGAACTACATTCATGGAAACACCTCCTTATATTTTTCTGAGTCCCAATGGAATATTCTTGCCAGTACTGATCCTTATGAGAAGTCTGACAAGCTTCAGATAAGATCTGGGCGTATGGAACTCCAGCAGTCAGATGGTCGTGTTTATTGTTCTGCGAAGAACTTCAAGATTCTACTGAGCAGCTTGTTGAAGAACTCCAACTTAAAGTTTCCACCTGGTTTCATAGAGGCCCCAGCCTTTAGCCTTGAAGTAATAATGGAGTGGGAATGTGATTCTGGGAACCCTCTAAACCATTATTTATTTGCATTTCCTAGTGAAGGAGTGCCTCGTGAAAAAGTTTATGACCCGTTTAGATCAACTTCTCTGTCACTAAGGTGGAATCTGTTGCTTAGGCCATCTCTTCCTACTCATGATAATCAGTCAAGCTTTTGTTCCATGGGTGATCAACGTGTCCTGGGTGCAGCTGGCAGTGGTGCAACAAAGCCTGATAGCTTGTCAGTTTTTCCAACACTAAAACTTGGTCCTCATGATTTGGCATGGATACTGAAATTCTGGAGCTTAAATTATAATCCGCCTCACAAATTGCGGTCTTTCTCTAGGTGGCCGCGTTTTGGAATTCCGAGAGTTCCTAGATCTGGCAATCTGTCATTAGACAAGGTGATGACGGAATTTATGTTCAGAGTTGATGCGACACCAGCATGCATAAAGCATATGCCTTTAGACGATGATGACCCAGCTAAGGGGCTGACATTTTCTATGAACAAGTTAAAGTATGAACTTTATTATGGCCGGGGGAAGCAAAAATACACATTTGAGACCAAACGTGACACTCTTGATCTTGTGTACCAGGGTCTTGACCTGCACATGCCTAAGGCATTTATAAATAGAGATGATAATAGCAGTGTTGCAAAGGTTGTTAAAATGACTAGGAAAACATCACAATCTGCATCAACAGAAAGGTCTTCTAATGATAAAACTAGCAGTATGAGCAGCAGCATGGAGAGACAGCATGATGATGGTTTTCTTTTATCATCTGATTACTTTACAATCAGAAGGCAAGCCCCAAAAGCTGAACCAGATAGGTTGTTGGCGTGGCAAGAAGCTGGTAGGAGAAATGTCGAGATGACATATGTGAGATCTGAGTTTGAAAATGGGAGTGAAAGTGATGACCATACAAGATCTGACCCTAGTGATGATGATGGATATAATGTAGTGATCGCTGATAATTGTCAGCGTATCTTTGTCTATGGTCTTAAGCTTTTGTGGACACTTGAGAATAGGGATGCAGTTTGGTCTTGGGTTGGTGGAATATCTAAAGCTTTTGAAACTCCAAAACCTTCTCCTTCTAGGCAGTATGCCCAAAGAAAGATGCTGCAGGATAGTGAGGCAATTGATAGAACTGAATTACCTCAAGATGATAACCAGAAGTCTCCAGTCAGTCATGGTGCAAGTTCCTCTTCTCCACAGCGCGTGAGGCCATCAAAAGCACAAGCAGAATCACCTCCATCAAGTGAAGTTAAAGTAGAAACTCTTCCATCTAGTTCCTTTGGTAAGCTCTAACTCGACCTTGACTCTCTATCTTGACTTTAGAGCATTAGAGGTGTGCATTCTTCTTTGAGAATTAGTGAAACTTAACACGGTTCTAAAATGCTTGCAGTCTGTTGTATAGTTGGTAGTTATTATACATCAGGAGTTTTAGTTTCTGATCTAATATTATACTGCCTAATCTGTACAACAACAACAACAACAACAACATACCCAGTGTAATCCCACAAGCGGGGTTTGGGGAGGGTGGTGTGTATGCAGACCTTGCCGTTACCGCTACCTTGTAAAGGTAGAGAGGCTGTTTCTGATAGACAGCATGATGATGTCACATATTTCGAGTTCAGATGTTTGGCACATCCAATCTCCCTTCTACATTAGCTCTTTTTTTGTCAATTGATTAATTATAGCAGCTTGACATAGCTGCATTTGCATGATACAAAAGCTTATATAATATTTGAGATATCAGTCATAATCTTTTGTTCTCCTTCTCACTGTTTGAACTCCTCGCTGCAAAATGTTTATTGTTGCATACTATCCATTTTCTTTTTTCTATTACCAGCACAGTTTGCCAACATTGAAGACACCGAGGGGGAGGGCACTCGCCATTTCATGGTCAATGTAATTGAACCACAGTTCAATCTTCACTCAGAAGATGCAAATGTAAGTTAGTCATCTGTTAATTTTTTAGAGCAGTATTAAATAATTGGATTGGTTCTGGAACATAGCTTCCTAGTTTACTGTATATAATTCACTGTCATGTCATTGGTGATTTGCTGCTGCAAAATTGCCGTAAGCAATTTAGTTTCAATAATAGTAGAGTAGTTGTAGGTGTTACTTGTAGTCATTTCCATTTGAATCCACCTCAACGCCCAAGGTCAAAATTTTAACGTTTCATTATTTTTGACTTAATGTTCATACAATATAATATACATTTTATACAATATAATTTATTCCGTTCGGTTCGGTTCAGTTTTTTGTCGGTTTCTTTTATAAAATTTAAAACCTGCCCTAACTATTCGGTACTGTTATAGATTTATATCAAAACCTGCGATTTTATTTAAAAAACTTAATAATCAATTCGGTAAGGTTGGTTTGGTTGGTTTTGAAAGAACCATTCATATAGGCCGAGTTCAACTTGCTTTGGATTGAGGCATAGTAGTATTTGATATATTCAGCTGTTTACTATCAGATTAGAAGTCATCTCCCTTTATTGCATTGTAATTTGTTTTGTTTAGGCATCCTCATTCGCTACTCTGTTTATTTTTTGGAGTAATAATTTCCTCGTTCTCTACTCTTCTATTGAACAATCTGGACCAGTCTTGATCCATTTACTTATTTCTGCAATGTGAGATTCTAAGGATTTTGGCTTTACTATCTTAGCCATGTTCAATCGAAAGTTGTAAGCAAAATCATGACTATCAGTAATCCTAAATACAAAAGAAAGGGGAAACTAATATCTAAACTTTATCGCAATGCTCTAATTTTTCATTGATGCTAATGCTATTGGAACCTTTTTGTTTTGACAGGGTAGATTTCTGTTAGCTGCTGTGAGTGGTCGTGTTTTGGCTCGTTCTTTCCACTCAGTTCTTTCCATTGGCTATGATGTGATTAAACAAGCTCTAGGTGGAGGAAATGTTCAAATTCGTGAATCTCAACCTGAAATGACATGGAATCGCATGGAGTATTCTGTGATGTTAGAACATGTGCAGGCACATGTTGCTCCAACTGATGTAGATCCAGGGGCTGGACTGCAGTGGCTTCCTAAAATTCGAAGAAGCTCTCCGAAAGTGAAGCGCACTGGAGCTTTACTGGAGAGGGTCTTTATGCCTTGTGATATGTATTTCCGCTATACTAGGCATAAAGGTGGAACCGCAGACTTGAAGGTATCCGTGCTTCCAAATTCTGTGATAACCTAATCATGTTGGTTTATGTTGTGAGAATTCTATCCGACTTATCGACCAATTCTTTGTTACATCATATGTTTTCATCCCTTTATTTTTATTTTTTTATTTTGATAACGATGTTATCATCATTCGATTTTCAATCATGATTATGTATTATCATAGGTGAAGCCTTTGAAGGAGCTTTCATTCAATTCAGATAATATAACAGCAACAATGACATCCCGCCAGTTCCAAGTTATGCTAGATGTGTTGACCAATCTTCTATTTGCCCGGCTTCCAAAGTAAGGACAGTTATTTAGATCTCTAATTATTACTCCCTCCGTCCCAATTTATGTGACACTCTTTCCTTTTTAGTCAATCCCAAAAAGAATGGCACCATTCTATGTTTAGTAACACTTTAACTTTAAACTTCCCATTTTACCTCTACTGAAATGATTTATAGCCACACAAATATCTATGACTTGTTTTAGACACAAGTTTCAAAAGTCTTCTTATCATTGTTAAACTCCGTGCCCAGTCAAACACCTTCACATAAATTGGGATGGATGGAGTAACATTACTAAACCTATTATTGTGTTTAACGTGCTTTTGGAGAGCTGCAATCTAACCCTCATTTTGTTCCTTAGAAGCCTCTATTATACTTGGATGTGATGAGTTGCATCTCCATATATATATCCTAAATCTTTGAGAGAATTAATTGAAAATCCTAAAACAGGCCTCGAAAAGTTAGTCTGTCATATCCGGCAGGTGACGATGAAGATGTTGAAGAGGAGGCTGATGAAGTTGTTCCTGATGGTGTTGAAGAGGTAGAACTGGCAAGAGTGAACCTTGAACAGAAAGAGAGAGTGCAGAAGTTGATCCAGGATGATATTAGGAAATTATCTCTTTATAATGATGCACCTGCCGACAGGAACCCGGTAAAAGAAGGTGATCATTGGATTATTACTGGTGGAAGGTCCATATTGGTAAGACAAGAACTTTCTGAAGCACTTTAATATTGTTTAGATGTGAAATATGACAGAATTCATTTCCTGTTTAACAAGTTGATTCTGAAATGATTGCATAAGTCTAAGCCTATCATACGCACTCTTTACTCGTTGTTTCTAAGAGGCACAGTTGCCACTATGGCCTAGAATATCATTCAAGGCCGTCACCTGGTAAAATGGCATTGGACTTCTGTACGAAAAGCTAAGTTTTTGAATTTGGGAAGATTTTGAGATCCATGCCAACGGTTTAGTCAAAAATGAAAACCTGAGGTCCTTTGACATGGAATATATTGGTTATTATGGCCCATAAAGGGCTTAGTAATTGTCCTCCTTTACATATCTTGGTTCTCACATCATGTCCTTTTTGTTGGGCCTGGACACTTGTCAATCGGATGATCCCGAAGGAGAGTTCAGATTCCCAATTTCCAATGTTCTTCCAGTTGAATTAAGAGTTTCTGCATTTTGCTCTTTTCCCAAGCACTATCATTTTTCACACACTTAAATAAGTAAAATGGGGGGCGACTAATGAGCACAATCATGACCCAGTCCAACCACATGCCTTGACTGGTCCAACTTCCTATAAAATACAGACGGCCAATCTGTGCATATAGGCTACCTTGAGTTGGATATCAATAGTGATGGGTCGTGACAACCTGCCAAAAAGTGAAAGAAGCAAAAAAGGGCTTTTCAATTTTCATGGTCCTCTGCTTGACTTACTTTTCTTATCCATAGTTTCTCCACATATCATGAGCAATTCAACTTCAATTTACTAATTTTTGTGAATAGTATGCCATGAGATGAGCTTGCTGCACCTCTCTCTTTCAAGTTTCAGGTTGCTTTGAGATTCTCTTCTCCCAGTGGAGGTTTTTAAGGCAATCTGTTCCAGTGCACTATAGTGATGCAAATGTGGTTTCAAGGCTTTTCTTCTCTTGATTTTAGTTTTACTGTTACAATCGTTGAAAGTTATAGCTGTGTTTTTTTTTTTTTTTGGATGACAAGGGAACCCGCAGCCCCTACCCTTTAGGTGCGCATAGGGTAAACCCTGCTTCTGTGCAATAGCTCGCAAACCACACAGAAGAGATTTACGTGCCTATTATTTTCTTTTTTTATTTCTTGATAATTCTCGTGGATTATTTCCAGGTGAAAAGTGACTGGATGTAGCCTTTTGTTTGCTTTGGATGGCTGTCATTCTCATACTCTTATGTTTTAAATTACAGACAATGAGTGTGTCAAGTAATTTCTTGAAATGGTGTATAGAAAGCCTCTATTATAGATATTTGCCCTTATTTTCCTTTTGTTTTTCGAGAGTGCAGTTACAGTGTAATTTAAACAGAAAGTAATTATGAAAGTATGGTAAATAATTTTGACAGTTTAACTGACTATTTTTGGTGAAATAGAAGTCTTGGTGGCAAAGGTAAGATATTCTTCAAAATGATTCAATGCTTATTTTATTTATACCCACTTGAACCTAACCTGTTTAAGCCGGAATAAAAGTGGGTATGTCTGCTTAGACTCCGTGTTCTTAAACACCTATATGCCCCAATATGCAGTGTTCACTTATTTTGACGAACATACCCTGCTTCTTATAGTTTGCATGTGGTAACTTGTGTCCTTTGGTAGTGAAGACTATGAAGTTCACAGATTTCTAGGAATTTTGCTTGAAATGAGGCTATGGTGGGATAAGCTTGGATGGTTTTGGCACTCCATGGGTAATGCCAAAAACTGTGAAAGATTTGACGTTTAGTTGGAAGAGCGGGAGAAGAAGGAGAAGACAAGTGCTTTTAACTTGGTTCCACTTGCTTTAATGTGGGTAGTTTGGAGAGAGAGAAACAAGAGAGCTTTTGAAGGTGTAGAGTCAAGTTTCTCTCAAAGTAGATTCCATTCCCTTATTTTCTTTTGGTGTGAACAGAGAGTTCCTTGTTGTATAGATGATTGAACGGAGTTTGTAGAGAATCATATCCTTTTGTCGATTCTTTACCTTTTGTATACCCCTTGTATACGGCCACTTTGGACACGTTTATGAATGAAACTATATTTACTTGATAAAAAAAATGTATATTCATTATATTAATAGGAAGAAAAGGTGTATTAGATGAAGGCTTATAAAAATCAACTTTTTGTAGGTGCAAAGACTGAAGAAAGAACTAGTACATGCTCAAAAATCTAGAAAAGCGGCATCTGCTTCTCTCAGGATGGCTCTACAGAAAGCTGCACAACTCCGATTGATGGAAAAAGAAAAGAACAAAAGTCCTTCTTGTGCTATGCGCATCTCTTTGCAAATAAAGAAAGTGGTTTGGAGCATGCTCGTGGATGGTAAATCATTTGCCGAAGCAGAGATCAATGACATGGTGAGTCTCTACATGGCTTCAGTGTTTTGGGTTTTATCCGTGCTTGGCTAAATTCCTGTAGAGAGTTCTTGATCAGGGTAAATACCAGTTGAAAGGTCTGGCAGAGTTTATTGTTTTATGTTTTTTTGTCTAACCTGTCCCGTTCTGATCTCATATTGGTTCTAATACCACCTAATTTGCTCCAACAAAAAGAAAGAGAGATGAAAAAGAAAAACAAGAATCTGAATTCTTAGCACTTAAAGGTCTACGTAATTACACAATTATACTGGAATAAACTGCAGCTGAAGTTTCATTTATTTAGAGGGGTTAAAAGTTGAGAACAATAAGGTGATAATTCCTTGAATTGGAGAACTTTTGTTGCAAGGTAAACTAAGTCGGTGTCATCATTCAAAGCGTTTTATTTAGTGTCAGATACTTAGGGTTTGATCAGATAATGCATTCTGGTCCTAGTCATTTTAGATGGAAATAGATTCCAATGAACAGTGTTTCAACTTTATTCTACAGTTTTATCTAGACAATTACATAATAAAACTGAAGTGTTTGTAAAATCCAATACAGGACACTGTCACTTGAACTTTAAAGTACTGCATTCTTTTATGCGATCCCTGGGGTGTTTAAACAGCTCTCTTGCAACCAGAAACTGTTTCATTGTTTAGGAACTGTAAAGTATCATGTCTTTGTTCATGCTATCCCGGAGGTGTTTAATAATTTATCTAATGACCAGAAAAAAACTGTTTCATTGTTTAAGAACTTCCACTATCCTCCTTAATGCTCTTGCAGTCTTTTTTTTTTTTTTTTTGTCCCTTTAAAATCGGAAGCGCTTGAATCAGAAGGAAAGGAATATAATCTGCTATTTCTCTATACAGATATATGATTTTCACCGTGACTACAAAGATGTCGGGGTTGCTAAATTCACGACGAAGTACTTTGTTGTGAGAAACTGCTTACCAAATGCCAAGTCTGATATGCTTCTGTCAGCATGGAATGCTCCTGGTGAATGGGGAAAGTATGCATCAATTTCAGTTATTTCTGCTCTGTATGTTGCTCTTTGTTGCACGATACTGTAGTGTTTATGCTTCTATTTTCTATGGGTTGGTGGGGTGGAGTCCTACTTTTTTTTTTCCCCTTTGTATCCATGTTTGTGTTTTAATCTTTTGTATTAGGATTTTCTCTTAACTGGCGATAGTGATGATTATTACCCTACATGTCTTGGACAGCCACATGTATTGAGACAACCTCTAATTTACATTTACGAAGTACCATAGATGATTGTGATTGTGTTTGAGGCAACCTCACATCTACGACCATTTTTGAGTACCTTGACACAGCTTGCTATCGCTGACTCTCTTTCTCTCATCCACTTAGCTAGCTCTGTTCCTAATTATCACGTGATCTCGTCAAGTACTTAATACTGCATATTTAGGCTTTGGTTGAAGTATACACATAATAATAATGTATCTCTGTTGATAATTGCCTAGTCATGCTACATACTTGAGTATTAGAACTTCCCTTCGAATAGTTCTGTACAAGGAACCCAACTGAAACTTCCAACCTGAGTAAAACATAGTAGCTGGTATTCCTAATCCAGTGAGTTAGGGTATGGGAGAGGTAATAAGAGAATGATAGAACCAGATCCTTGGAGTCTTACTCACGATTAGATCTTGGAGATCTGTGGCTGAATTAATGACTCTTGGGGGAGGAAATGATGAGAATTGAGGAGGACTAAACTAGAACTGGTAAACTATCAGTGGTGGCTAGAATCAATACAAGGTTGGAAGAGTTTATGTTGGAAATCCAGATAACTACTGCAAAAGCAAGACTTAGTCACTGCTTCCATAGTTTAAGTACTGTTATGACAAATACTTTTCTGTTACCTACCCAAATCACATAAAACAGGCAGCTGTGATTTAAGATTTATTCTTTCTCATTTACCAAACAAGTGGTCCATAGTGTTTGGCTCTGCTGTTATTCCATAGAGCACACTGATAAAGCCAGAGCTGAAATCTATTGTTCTGTAAGAGAAGTGCGTCCAAAAAACTGATAGAATATATTTGTTTGGAGAATTTTAGCTTTAGCGAATATCAAACTGGGTGTAAGAAGTAAGTTTCTCTTTGGTAAAGGGACAGTGTTGAAGTCATCAATGTCAAAATAGATAAAGTTGTAAATACATTTTCACCCTCGTCCTCAAATTTATCACCTAGAATGCTTCCCATGCAGGAGGGCAGACTTTGTTTGGGCTCTGATTTCTGTATCCACTTTGAGGGCTATCTTGCCTCTGAAGGGTCAATTGTATTAGCTGAAATATAATTTAACAGTGATCTGCTCAATTCTAATTAGTCTCTAGGCTATCCTACATCAGCTCTGAATTTAGAACACGTAGAAAGGAGTGACTACTCCTGCACCTCCTCATCTTGGGAAGACCGTTAGCTTTCCCCAGCAATGTTTAATTTGCCCATATCATATGTTATGGAGACGCCTGTATGCAGAACTAGAGGACAAAGGCGGGGATAAGAAGTTGTACAGACTAGCCAAGGCGAGGGAGAGGAGGGCGCGTGACTCGGATCAGGTGAAGTGCATCAAGGACGAGGATGGCAGGGTACTAGTGGAGGACGCTCTTATTAGACGGAGATGGCAGTCATACTTCCACAAACTCTTGAACGATGGTGGGGACAGAAATATTGTGTTGGGAGATTTGGAGTACTATGAGAGGTGTCGTGATTTTGGATATTGTAGGAGTATAAAGGTTGAGGAAGTTAAGGGTGCTGTCCGTAGGATGAGTAGGGGTCGAGCGACCGGGCCCGATGAGATTCCTAGGGAATTTTGGAAGACTGCAGGCAGGGCAGGTTTAGAGTGGTTGACCCGACTCTTTAATGTCATCTTTAAGACGGCTAAGATGCCCGAAGAATGGCGATGCAGTACAATGATTCCATTGTACAAGAACAAGGGCGACATTTAAAGTTGCAACAACTACAGAGGGATCAAGCTGCTAAGCCACACTATGAAAGTGTGGGAAAGGGTGGTGGAGATGAGGGTGAGGAGAGGCGTGTCTATCTCAGAGAACCAGTTCGGATTCTTGCCGGGGCGCTCAACTACAGAAGCTATTCATCTTGTACGGAGACTGGTGGAGCAGTATAGGGAGAGGAAGAGGGACCTACACATGGTATTCATCGACCTAGAAAAGGCATACGACAAAGTGCCGAGAGAGGTTCTATGGAGATGCTTGGAGGCTAGAGGTGTACCTGTGGCGTACATTAGGGCGATCAAGGACATGTATGATGGGGCCAAGACCAGGGTAAGGACTATGGGAGGAGACTCAGAGCACTTCCCAGTGATGATGGGGTTACACCAGGGATCAGCTCTTAGCCCATTTTTATTCTCCTTGGTGATGGATGGATTGACGCGGCAAATTCAAGGTGAGGTGTCATGGTGTATGTTATTTGCGGATGACATAGTCCTGATTGACGAGTCTCGCAGCGGGGTTAACGCTAAGCTGGAGGTTTGGAGACAAACTCTGAAGTCTAAAGGGTTCAAGTTGAGTAGGACCAAGACAGAGTACTTGGAGTGCAAGTTCAGTGAGATAGTGCATGAGGCTGATGTGGAAGTGAAGCTTGGCACCCAGGTCATACAGAAGAAAGATAGTTTCAAGTATCTTGGGTCTATTATACAAGGAAATGGGGAGATTGATGATGACGTCACACACCGTATTGGTACAGGGTGGATGAAATGGAGGCTTGCCTCTGGAGTGTTATGTGACAAGAAGGTGTCACCGAAACTTAAAGGCAAGTTCTACAAAGTAGTGGTTAGACCGACTATGTTGTATGGGGCGGAGTGTTGGCCAGTCAAGAAATCTCATGTTCAGAAGATGAAAGTGGCGGAGATGAGAATGCTGCGATGGATGTGTGGGCACACTAGGAGCGATAGGATTAGGAATGAAGTCATCCGAGACAAGGTTGGGGTAGCCTCAGTGGAAGACAAGTTGCGGGAAGCGAGGCTGAGATAGTTTGGGCATGTGATGCGGAGAGATGCAAATGCCCCAGTGCGGAGGTGCGAGAGGTTGGCCAGTGACGGTTTCAGAAGAAGTAGAGGTAGGCCGAAGAAATATTGGAGGGAAGTGATTAGACAGGACATGGCGCATTTTCTGCTTATCGAAGACATGACCTTAGATAGGAGGGTATGAAGGACTCATATTAGGGTAGAAGGCTAGTAAGTAGTCGCGTTTATCCTTTCTTAGGAGTAGCTACGTTGCTCTATAGTTTCTTGTCTCTTCATTTTTGCGAGTATCTGTTGGTTTATAATGGCTTATTTACTTTCATTGTTTTCATTTACATAACTGCTTTGATTTGTTTGCCCGTATCTGACCTTTCTTATGCTTCTTTCTCTTGAGCCGAGGGTCTTCCGGAAACAGCCTCCCTACCTAAGGTGGGGGTAAGGTCAGCGTACACTCTACCCTCCCCAGACCCCACGTTGTGGGATTCACTGGGTATGTTGTTGTATCATATGTTATGGAGAAGAAAGCTGAGATGCTGAAAGATCTTTCCTAGCGTGGCATATCATTTATAAAAAACATAGTTCAACATAAGCCTTTATTCAATACAAGGAAATCAATTTTTCAGGGAAGACCCATAAGAAGGTGGCTCATGGTTCCTAGGGCTTTGGTCTTGTGGATTAGGCGCACATCACAGGTTGGAACCTTGTCGCAGACAAAAGCATGGTATTTAAGCGGATAAGGGTAGATGGGCAAGCTCATTATCCACCCAGTTTCAAACTGTGCCTCACCCTTAGAGATTTCTCGATTTTTAAAAAACAAATAGGTAGCAACTCATGGGACTAATACATCATGTAGTCAGGGGATTGAAAATGTTCTACAGTGTAGCATTTCGCCTCTACCTCCAAGATTACCTACTTAGCATGATCATTGAATATTTGGAATTGTCAGTTTGCTATTCACTTCTTAAACCACTTCAGTGGCTAGTTGTTAGTAATATTTGGTGCCGTATCTTACAATATGTGCCTCATACGGAGTATATGTTCTTAGGAATGCTAATCTATGGCCTTCAGGTTTTGCAACTACTCTTGAAACCATAATTTGCGTGATTTTGCACTGTTGAATCCTGACCATATAGTTTCACTTTTCATGTTTACAGAAAAGTGATGCTTCGAGTAGATGCTAAGCAGGGGGCTCCAAAAGATGGAAACTATCCTCTTGAACTATTCCAGGTAGTAATGTTTCTTTTGATAAGGATTTTGAACCTTAGTTTTTTTTGATAAGTTGATAAGGAATATCAACTTGATGACAGAGTCTGGAACTTTACACTTCTGAGCACTGTGTTGGTCATTACATTATTCACACTGAATAACTTGCCAAGCTTATTTCCTGAGTTGACTCGAAGATTAACCCTTTCTCAGATTTTGGCTTCTTTAATGTGAGAATACTTTATAACCTGTTTAGATTCCTCCGTTGCGCAGGTGGAGATTTACCCCTTAAAGATACATTTGACTGAGATGATGTACAGAATGATGTGGGAGTACTTTTTCCCAGAAGAAGAACAAGACTCACAGCGCAGGCAGGTGTGTCTAATGTCCATGTATCAGAAATACGTGCTAATAAGTTTTTCCTCAGATGAAGATTAACCAACTGACAAGATGTCGTTGCTAAATGTTTTGGTGCTTACAGGAAGTTTGGAAGTTTTCCACTACTGCTGGTTCCAAGCGTGCAAGGAAAGGCTCATCAATGCAGGAAGCACCAATGTCAATTAGCCATATAGCAAAAGATCCCCAGGTCTTAGCTAAGTCAAGCAACTCTGCTTTACCAGTTATCTCAACCAGTCAGGTTTCCTCTTCTGCTGATTCCTCCCAAGTGAGTCCCTGAGCCTTTGTTGATTGTTGGTTGTGTCTTAGCTAGATAGGTGAAGAGTGGCTTTAAATCCCTTTGGTGGACAGTTATCTCAGCAATTTCTTCATCATTCAAGCTTAATCTGATTTTTCTATATCAATATTTTCACATATATCTTTTTTTAATAAGCATGAATTTCACGTTCCTGAATATTGCAGGTGTCAAAGTTGCAGAACTTAAAAGCTAATATCGTTTGTGGTTCAATCCCTGAACTAAGACGAACATCATCCTTTGATAGAACTTGGGAAGAAAATGTTGCTGAATCTGTTACTGATGAACTTATGCTGCAAATGAACTCCTCAAGTGTTACTTCTTCAACAAGTGGGCCCTTTGGCGCTATTGAGCAGCCAGATGAAGGTAACAGAAACAAATCCAAAGAACCAAAACTAATCAAATCTGGCCGCTCCTCTCATGAAGAAAAAAAGGTGGGCAAGGCACAGGATGAGAAAAAATCTAGGCCTCGTAGATTGAGAGAGTTCCACAATATCAAGATTAGTCAGGTCAGTCTATTATCTGTGCTAATAACTTTCGTCAGTTTTGTGTTTCGGAATTAATACATGTTTAATATGCATGGGGCTAGGTTGAGTTACTTGTTACATATGAAGGATCAAGATTTGCTGTGAGTGATTTAAGATTGCTGATGGATACATTCCATCGTGTTGAATTTACTGGAACCTGGCGGAGGCTATTCTCTAGAGTTAAGAAGCACATCATCTGGGGAGTCCTAAAATCAGTAACGGGAATGCAGGTTAGCTCCTTTGAAATTATCTTTATCTGAGGTTCATGATCTGTAATTTATTCAATATTTCACCACGTTAAAACCTTTTTTCCATTGCTTATGATAATCAGTAGTATGTATCTGCAGATTCATAGTTTACATTTAACAGAATCTGATACTTCAATGATCATGTCCGTATATACTAATGCAGGGCAAGAAGTTTAAAGATAAAGCACATAATCAAAAGGAAGCTTGTGCCGCTGGTGTCCCCGATATTGATCTTAATCTCAGTGATAGTGATGGTGGTTCAGCTGGAAAATCTGAGCAGAACCCTTTATCCTGGCCTAAGCGTCCCGCTGACGGTGCAGGTGATGGTTTTGTCACCTCTATAAAAGGCCTTTTCAATTCACAGCGTCGGAAGGCCAAGGCCTTCGTGCTTCGGACAATGAGGGGTGAAGCAGAAAATGAGATACCTGGTGACTGGAGTGAAAGTGAGGCAGAGTTCTCTCCCTTTGCCAGACAACTAACCATAACAAAAGCCAAGAAGCTTATTAGACGGCATACAAAGAAGTTCCGTTCAAGAGGACCAAAAGGTTGGTGGAGCTTTTTCCATGTGGAAACTGGACAGTATCTTGTTCTCTCTTTTAGGCTCCTATCGTTTTCCTCTTAAGAAGAACTAATTTAAGATGCTGTCTGCCCTCTCTGCTGTGCTAAAGCTAGCAGAAGCCTGCATTAATGCTTTGTTTAATAAGACCAGCACTTTATGATGTCTGGGTTGCTTAGTCACAGTTGATATTACAGTCTTGGTTTTGGGTCCATTCGGGCTGACAGTTTAGTCTATTACTTTTTAAGCTATGCTATGAAGTATCAGTACATATTGTTACTGACACAAGTCTTTCTTTCCAGGTTTATCTTCTCAACAAAGAGAATCACTTCCTTCGTCCCCAAGAGAGACCACCCCATTTGAAAGTGATTCATCAAGTGAATCTTCGCCTTATGAGGATTTCCACGAGTAAATGAGCTTGAAGACATTGAAAGGGCATGTGCTATGGGAGCCAAAGTGGACTGGAACAAACCTTGGTTATATATAGCAGTCCGCTATGCTAGCAATTCCAATTGATTAAGATTTGTGGCATCCTTGTTTCCTGCATAGACGGTGTGAGATGCTCACATGTTCCAAAATAAGGACAGGCGAGAATTGTGAGAACATGCGGAAAGAAGTCTATAATTAATAACATTTCATTGCCTTCTTATAGCAAAGGTGAGTCCCTTTTGTTGCAGCCATTCTTTTCTTCTTTAACCTTGTATTTATTGTAACACCCAACACAAACGACATTAGGAATTGTAAGAAGAGTCCATAATTTTTGTAATCACATACCTATCTTTAGCGAGAGACCAAAGGTTTATAGTTGCTACTACATGTACAGTAGGCACACAATAGAGTTAGAATATGTTCCCTGAGGAAAGTTTTCTGCATTGTAACAGTGGAGATTAAATGGAAATGAAATTTCAACTCTTCAGTCTCATCAGCAAAGCAAAGAAATAGTGCATGATTTCTACTCTGGCTGCTTTGCTTCTATTAGTAAAAGACTTCTGATGTTCTGTTTCAAGTTCTTTGTACGAAAGGTTTCCCTTGCATGAGTAATGTTAACACAAGCTGTCAATTATTATTAGACAAAAATTATGCTAAACACCACTTTGATGTTAGAGAGAATTAGATCGAACCTTGTTGTTACAGCTTCTACGATACATTACCTCAACAACAACAATAATAATAATAATTTGGTCGGTGCAAAATCGTGTGATAAAGGTACATTCTTGATGTGAACTTCCCATGTTTCCCCAATTTGATTACGATGTTACTATCTTCAAATAGGAGCTTATCAATTGTGATTTTTCACTGTCAAGTGAAATAAAAAAATGAAGTTCCCGTTACGCCCTTACAACCTGCTTCTGTTTTGTTTGTTAAACAAATTCTGGCTCTATGCTGTATGTTTATAATCATTTCTTTATCTGTGTTAGATACTTTCTTTATGTTATATATTACAGTTACGATAAAACAAATATTTGGTTGCTTTGCAATTGTGCGGGCTGATATTCTTCTTTTTTAAGTTTCTATCAGTTTGCCCTGGCATGAATAATCCAGTGATCAAAAGGTCGCAGTTCTAACTGGTGTCGCTAGTTGTGTTCTTTGTTCTGTGGGATTTTATAGTTACTTGTTTCCCAACGAGTGGTGATGTTTGCCTTTTCAAATCATAAGCCCATTATAGCTGCCTATTTCGTGTTACTTGTTGATTATGGCTGGTTAAAAATTGGCCGTTCAATTGGAATTTTAGCGTTTCTTTGAGCTGTTACAATATCTAGAACAAGCTAATTCTTGCGACAGATGCAAAAAATTACCTAGTCTATTCTATGGGATAATAGTGTGGCATATGGTAGACAAATGGTTGTCTACTTAAATTCATTCGTAAGGGATACACAAGTTAGATCTACATGGTAAAAGTTTGTCCTCGTCTGAGAAGGTTTCTATAATTTATCATTAATTTCTTATGTCTCTCGTTTGGGTACACAAGGGTAAGATGCCACTGCAATATTTTGGTAATATATGATTCTGTGAAATATAAAGTTGAAGGTACATTGACTGAGAAAAATGGTGTACAAAGTAAACTTGTAACGCAAAGAATGACCCATAAATCACCTCCTGTCAAAGTTATCCATCTTCATCTTCTGGAATGATACATTCAAATGTATTGCAATCTTTAAAAAATTCTTGAATGAGATCCAAGATATCGGCGTGCCCGTGACACACACTTTTGCTTTTGGTGACTCCATGCTGAACTTAAGGTTCTAAAAAGCCAATTTTGTTGGTGTCACCAACTTTTGTAAACGATGAAATCTTGAAAGAACCAACTTCCCCCATAAGTGCTATACTAACATCCATAGGAAATCTTTTCCCTGTTTCTTCTTTTTGCTAAATCCAGAATCATCGAGTAAGCATTCTGTTAGTTTATCATTATGCACAAGACCGCATAAGGAAGACCATATAGCACAAATTTCCATAATTCACTCATTGATCCATAGCTAATCAAACTTCCTCCACAAAATGTGGCGAAACAAGACTTTCAATGTACAGACTAAAATCATGAATGCCATGATGGATCTGATTCGTCTGAATCTTAGGATAATTGCAAGTGTTATTTGTTGAATTATACAACAATAAACGTGAGCGAAGTTCCATTAAAATTTCATCATTCTGGGAGATAAAAATTGGTGAAATCGAATGCTTATTAGATAGGGGCAGAATTGCCCTTCTTTTTTGGGGTGGTCTTTAAATTTTGCCCCTCATATTTGCGGTCTTTAAATTTTGCCCCTCATATTTGTGGCCTTTAAGTTTTGCTCTTAGCTTGGATACCTGAGGTTCTGGGTTCGAACCCCCGCACAGGCAAAAAATAAAAAAATAATTTCGCAAGGCAGGGCTGGAGGGAGTGTATGCTGGATCCGGCATAAAGTCCTTAAGGAAAAACTAAAGTTATGCCGGAGGGGGCATAACTTTTCCTCAAGGCATAGTTTAGTTATGCCTTATGGGGCAAAACTTTTCCTTAAGGAACTATGCCTTATGGGGTAGACTTTTAATTAAGGCATAACCAAAAGTATGTCTAAGTTATGCCTTAAGGAAAAGTTCCGCCTTATGAGACATACTTTTAGTTATATTTTATGGGGCACACTTTTAGTTAAGGCATAACTAAAAGTATGCTTCATGAGACGGAACTTTTCCTTAAGGCATAATTAAAAGTTTGCCTTGAAAAGTAAAAAAAAAATATATATATATGTCTCAAGGCAAAGTCTGCCCCCTCCAGCATAACTTTAGTTTTTCCTTAAGGATTGTATGCCGGATCCAGCATAAAGTCCTTAAGGAAAAACTAAAGTTATGCCGGAGGGGGCATAACTTTTCCTCAAGGCATAGTTTAGTTATGCCTTATGGGGCAAAACTTTTCCTTAAGGAACTATGCCTTATGGGGCAGACTTTTAATTAAGGCATAACCAAAAGTATGTCCCATAAGGCGGAATTTTTCCTTTAAGGCATAACTAAAAAAGGCAAACTTTTAGTTATGTCTTGAGGAAAAATTTCGCCTTATGGGACATACTTTTAGTTATATTTTATGGGGCACACTTTTAGTTAAGGCATTCCTAAAAGTATGCCCCATAAGGCGGAATTTTTCTTTAAGGCATAATTAAAAGTTTGCCTTGAAAAGCAAAAAAATATATATATATATGTCTCAAGGCAAAGTCTTCCCCCTCCGGCATAACTTTAGTTTTTCCTCAAGGATTGTATGCCGGATCCAGCATACACTCCCCCCAGCCCTGCCTTGCGAAATTATTTTTTTATTTTATGCCTAAGCGAGGGTTCGAATCCAGAACCTCAGGTATTCAAGCGAAGGGCAAAACTTAAAGAACATAAATCTGAGGGGCAAAATTTAAAGACCACACCAAAAGAAGGGCAATCCGTGCAAAAAAATGTTTTAGATATAATATAAGGGATCGAAGCCACCTTAGTCCATGACTCCACAAGTCCATACATCGTCATTACCCACACATCCATCTGGATATAACGGTCGCAAAATACACACAGGTTACCACCTAATACCCTATCAAAATTACGAACGACGACATCAGGCAATGCTATATTTTCGTATGTCTCGTCTACGAGGTTTAATGAAGAAACAAACCATGATTTATGCTCATCAATAAGACAAGCCATCCAATGAAGTCTTCCATTTACAAATTTAGGAAGACCTTCGCAAGCTATATCAGTTCGGTACTCTTGAATCCTTTTCCAAGAGTTAGTTCTTAGACTATAAACCCTAAACTCATTCTGAAACCCATGGTTACTGTATGGACTTTCCATAACTAGTTCTACAACTTTGTAGTCATCTTGACACTCATTGTAACCAAAACCATAAGTATAACTAGAATTCTATTACTTCCTGAAAATGGCAGTTTTTTCAACTTTCTTATAGACGGATTCCATAAAAATAGATGGCCAAAACCACGAGAAATACAGATCAACCCATCACACGTACCCACAATATTATAGGCAATAAATGGCTCTTTGCAAGGAAAATCAAGCTCATCAGGTATATGGGGAGATTCTTGATACATAATTGCATTAAGAGAGCAAGTGAAAAAATTCAGGGTATATTCATTAGAGGTACTACTAAAAAGTAGATTTTGCTTGGTGGTTGAAAATTTTAGATGTGTTTTGACGAATTGGGGACTTGACATGAGAGAAAGCCAAGATTTAGAAACACACCTCATCCTCAACACGGATTTTACGGGTAGTCTTAGCAGTATTTCAAATATTATTTCTGGGGGAAGAACTGGCCATGATTCTGGTTCATTGGTCATTGAGACTTATGGCAGTAAGAAAGAAAGGGTTTTGGCTGAGCCTGAGCTTAAACAGACCCTTTACAACAACAACAACAACAACAACCCAGTGAAATCCCACATCGTAGGGTCTGGGGAGGGTAGAGTGTACGCAGACCTGACTCCTACCAAGGTAGGACGGCTGTTTCCGAAAGACCCCCGGCTCAATAAACAGACCCTTTAGAGAATGTAAAATTTGGTCACAGACTCACAAGGTGACAAGGATAAGGAAAAGAGTTAATACTGCGGAAAACTCTCTTAAGTTATCCACGGTGCCAAATTATGGAATATAATTGTTACCTTTTTGAACTATGATACTACCTATCTAAAATCTCTTGTAGTAACCATATAATTGTTACCTTTTTGAACTCTAATACTTCCTATCTAAAACCTCTTGTAGTAACAGGTGCATACCACGTTATTCCCAATCAATCATCACGAAAGATATTAGGTAATTTAATTGTTTCGTTTGTGTCATATTTTTTTAAAAATAATAAAATAATCACACAAACTAAGATGTATTTTAAATAAAATTGAGTCCTCTAATTTAATGTTCCTCACTTCACGGTCGTCTGTTTTCACAATGAAGATTGTATACGTGCTAGAAATAATTTCAACTATATAATTTATGAACGCTGAGTTCAGCTATATTGCTTCAGACGAAATTAGTAACTTATACGAGTAAATTCTCAGATGATCTCAAAATATTAAACTACAACTTTATCCAACATAGAATTATATGTATACAAGAATGCTTATTTTTGCAAGTTCTGTGAATAAAAGTTTTAGTCGGAAAGGTTTTGTTTATTTTCCCTCCATGTCAGTTGAAACTGTCAGCAGCCTGGGAAAAAAAGAAGAAAACAGATTAGGGTACTATTAATCAATTACAAATATGTTAATGCCTTCATACTGGGGCAAAGTGTTCCTAGCCAAAAATTGTGGCAATAGTACTATACATAGCGTCCACGTAAACATTGTATTCTCGTAGGACATTGTATGTATTCTCGTTGAATAATATAAAGAGTTGGTATTAGAATTACATACAATTTCTTTGTCCGGTGTTCTTGTCCAAGAGAAGTTAATATCACATAGTAACTAATATTACAATTTTATTTAATAGGAATTTAAGTCCCTTGTTGAAAAGAGGGGCTTGCTCAGATGGTAAGCGCCCTCCCCTTTCAACCCGAAGGTTGCGAGTTTGAGTCACCAAGGGAGCAAAGGGGAAAAAAAGTCCCCTGTTAAACTCGTTAAGACGCGAGGAGAAGTTGTATGAGACACTAGGATAAGTGACCTTAATATTAAATTAATTACATTAGGTGAGAATTTTATCTAAACAATGAGCTACCCATTAATAACCTTTCTATCATAGGGCTTGTCTGGGTTTTATGACTTAGGTATGATAATTGATAATACATGCATAAAATTCGACATTAGTAATTCAGTGTTTAGTTAACTAATAGTTCTACAAAATTCAGCATTAATTGTAAGTAGTTTGTTAGCCATTTTCTACCCTTACGCAAATAAGTAGACCCATTTTCTTCTCGGGTGGACGAAACAGGTAAACCTGGGTTAAATTGGTCTCTTACCTGGGATTTTAGTATGGCGTGGCAATGCCAAATGGATGTCTTTTATTTTCTGAACCAGGGGCAATAGCTGAGTTACTTTACAGAAGACAGAGATCAAAGAGTTGTAGAGAAAAAAGTCTTCTATTTTCAAAGTATGTGTTCCCGTAGGAGCTAAAAACGTTCAATGAAAAATAGAGCGAGGCCAACTTCATTTTATTTTCATGTACACCTTATTTTCCTTTTTATCGGGAAGAGAGTAGGGGGAAGTATACTCTAGTGGTATGTAGAAAGAATGTAAAGATTTGTTGGATAATCAAGTCTGGATGATATAAAAAGAAATTCTCAGCTCCAGCATTACTTGTCACTGAATCCTTTTAGTTTCATAGTAAAGCCATAAGCAAACAAAATGGATTTTGAGAGGAACATGATTATTTACACAATTGGAAAATCAAAGACACCTTATCAGTATTAGCCAGCTGTTAAAATATACACATAAGTCAAATTAAACTATCTATTTACAACCAAAAAGTGTAAAATTATGACTAGCTTATGATGTACAGGAAGCAATTATCACACTTTGTACGGATCGATTAGGCAGCCAATAACCTTTACTCATTTACAGGCATCAAAGCTTACACTAGCATCAACATCAACCATTCTGTTCTGAATTTAATAGGGGTCAATTCGAAATAGTAATGTCTCTCCACAAAAGGAGATGTTCACTTCAATTGGATATGTTACGACGACGATTTACAGGCAGTCAACCTGCGCAGGGTTTAAATTATTAGCAAGCCAGAGGTACTCGATTCAGCTAATAGCGTCTTTAAGAATCAAAACTTACTAATCAAAGTTTGCAGGAATGACAAGCTCAGTTTTGGAATCATTTCCAAAATCAAGAGTTTCCTGCAGATCGACAACATCAGTGACAAAATGCATTATACAGATGTACAGACATCTTTTGGACTAAACAGATTCAAATAGTCTATCATGAATAATATTAAGGAGAATAAAGATAATAAAGCTGTGTAATAGTGAAAAAACACACGAACTACTCTTACCTGCTCAACAAGATTACTAGAAGAACTAATGATACCCACAGGTATCTCATTTGCAAGATTGCTTCCGGAGCTGAATAGATTCTGAACCAAAACAGTAAAAGTTTCCGTAAGGTAAAAGCTTTAAGAATAAATTTCCTATTGCAATTCAAAGTATTCATTCTGGGATCTGCATCCAGTGTCAAGATAGAATACTCCCATGTGACACTGAGACGGGGAGCATCATCACAACAAGACGATTAAATAGACAAAGAGATTTAAAAAGAGCATTTGGTTAAATAGAGATTTAAACCAAATGATGATTAACTTCAAATTAGTTGGACAAATTGGTGAAAACAGATTATAACAATGAAAATACACTGCTACAGTGTCCTGTTTTTATTGCATTTGGCTCAATGGAATTAGGACTAAACAAACTTGTTAAGTGCTTGTTACTGCAACTCTGAAGTGAGTTTGTTATTCTTTCTCGTTCACACTGTCTTTTAATCATTATATTTTGGTGTTTTTTTCAATTTGAATTTAGTGTGTACTGCAATATAACCTATGAGGAAGCACTTCAATCATTGCTATCAAAAAGTACATGATACAATATAACATATGAGGAAATATTTGTTCATCGAATACATAGCCTTACAAAATCAAGCATACCTTTTCCCCTTCAGCACAATGGTCAAGAGATCCTTCAGCAAATGCCTTCACGGGATTGTCAGGAGTTCCCTGCATGCAGCATAAGATGCCTGAGAGATGATTAAGCTCATATTGGGTGGAGTATTTTGTACAAAGTTGTTCCATATATGTTCATCCTGGCAACTGGAGAAGTTTCCACCTTCAAAATTGGACGTGTGACATCCATGGATGTCTCCCCCATGAAAATGCAAGACTTTAATCTTCCCATGTATCAAGAACACTAAGGTGGACGGGTAAGTTAAAAAATTTCAGGTGATTCCGAGTGAAGGAGAAATAGCATGTATGCAGACAAATAACAGGATACTATATAAAGCATAGAGGAATCAGTTCTTCAGACCAATAAAATATTTCTCATTCTTGCTGATGAAACATACAAGTTCAGTCGGTTCAACAGAAATTTTCCTCCCTCCCTTGCTTAGATCTCTCAACGTTCCCTATACATCCAACAAGACAGGGTCATTAAAAGCTTGAAAGAATTTTAAATCCAAGAAAATAGAATGTACAAATATTGATTAAAAGAAATAGAATGTACAAATCAGCTGACATGATTAGGCGACTTCGTGCAATTTTAAAGAGCAGACCCAGAATATAGGTTATTGCAGGTTTATCAAGAAGAGGTGGGGGATGGGGGGAAAAAGATGAACAGAGTGCAGAATGCTGTGTCACGTGAAGAACCAAAAGCTCAGGAAACTTCATGCCCATTAACACACAGAAAGAGAAAAGGATGTCTTGCATACCTTGTTTGCCCACTTTAGTCCACATGCATTGCAGAGTGTCCTTGGTCCATCTGGCCCACGACGCATCGCTGGCGTACAATTTTCACTCACGCCACAATGGTGACACTTTCCAGGACTAATAATCCAAAAAGAAATCAAGCAGGAAAAAGCATTGGTCTTCAGCAGTAATAGCGGAGGCAATTGCAGTTACTAGAGGCTGAAGAATCAAACGTGAGAAAAGACGTAAACTCACACAGTTTCAGAATGTTGTGTGCCGTCTCCTTCAAGGCTACTCTTGGTTGAGTCGCAGCTAGAAGATCCAGAAGTTGATTTCAAAGATGCAAACTGACCATTCTTCCTATGCATCCTAATATACATCGTCAAGTAAGTTCATTACTCAAAACCTCGATATCTGTACCAGAATTGCTTCTTGTTAAATTTAGAAAATAAGTTGCTCTAAATTTTGCCAGAAGCTTTTTTCTTTCTTTTTTGATGAGAAAAACAGGCGTCGTGTTTCAGTCCTTCAGAACATGATGAAACAGAAATCAGACTCTGGTTTTCACATAGACAGACACTTCAACGGATAAATTCTTTAAATTCTACTTTTACGAAACAAATCGACCAAGTCCATATTTCTTATTTCATAAAAGACTAACTACCAGTTCCGATCAAAATTATTGTCCTTTTCATTTTCAGTTTGGATGAATACTACACCATCTAATATATGCAAAATCTTTGCATGAGAAACCAATGACACAGGCAGGATCCTTATCAAAAACGTAACAGAAGAGACGAGCATAGCTGATGGCATGACACCATAAGGACCGATCTTGCAAATACACTATTAGATGAGTTCTATCAAAGAAGTAGTCTAAAAAAATCAAAGATGAAGCAAAATTGAGGACAAACAAACATCATGTTCAAATTGGTCAGTAAATGACATTGATACCAACACTTGTACAGGAAGAGTGTGTTAAATAAAATATCAAAAGTAAAAGCAATTTATATTACCAATGTCATCTTTTATTTATTTGTTTATATAAGTGACAATTTCACATTATCAAACATCATTGCCAAGTTAAAATCTCAAGGTCAAGAAAAACCAAAAACGGAAACAAGGCATATCATTTTACCTTTGAGCAACCTCTTTCCTGACACTATATCTAATTTTCTTGTCAAAACATCTCTCCTTTCGCTTCTCTCGGAACCTAACCAAGGAGGCAAATCTTCTCGAATGATTAGCTTGCTTTGGCAAATCTTCAACCTAAAAATTTATACTGGTCATCCAAGAGTTTCGTCAACTATGAAGTGCAGGTTATAGTATTAGCATAGAAAATACCTTGTTGTCGAATGGAAGTTCAACAGTGGGAACAGCAGTAGGAATGTCACATCCCCCCAATAGTAAGAGCACTGCTTGCACCTGTTTTCACCAAAGCTAAGTCAGAGTCAATTTCCAGAGCTTTGCCAGTCATAATGCAACATCAACACATGATTAACAACAACAGTATCAGCTCTGTCCAAATACAGAAAAAGAACCATCATTTACATGGACAACTGAAGCAAAACACCATATCATGTAAGATGGAGACACCGTCATATTTCACTAAACATGCCTCCCCGATAAGAAGCACCATTTATGAAAAATAAAACCCCAAGATTTCTCGGCTATTTATGATTCTTTCTACAGCATCTGAGAATCTGAGTATAGGCGTATCACAGTTAAGCAGCTGTTTATAACTTTATATAGCAGGAAAGAAGGTGCAATGACACAGAAATCTCCCTACTATATTCTCAAGGAATATTTTTGGAGTAATATAGAGTAAATGGGTGCACTAGAAGGACATCCAAATTTATTCTAGGATGTAGTGTAGAGTTACCTAGACACCATTTCCTTAATTGGACTGGCAAGGGCCAATGGACTACAAGGAGGATGGAGAACTTAGAGAATCACACAATTCCATCAGAAATATGATCTGAATACCTTAAAGAAAAATAACCTACAGCTTACAAGATAAAAATGACTTCTTCCGCTAGCAAGCCGCTTTTAAGAGACGGTTCGAACAAAAAAGACTCTTGCGGCAGAGAATCAGAACTGAAAGAGCGAAAAATGACCAAGTAACAATTAACTTAGATGCCTCATCAAGAAGCCCTTCTCTTTGGATGCTTTGCATGTGCCAAAATTTTTTACAAGACTAAAGTAGAGATTAAAGACAAATAATGTTCTTGACAGAAAACAAGTTATAAAGATGTCCTGAAGGGGTGGCTGAGGTTGAGGCATGCAAGATCCAAGGTTTGAATCCAGCTACAACAAGTGAGCCCACCCCCACCAATCTGCTCTATACTTTGTGAGTCCACAAGCAAAAGTTGTGCTCGCGGGCTGTGGTAGGTTGTTCCGTGGGTTAGTCGGAGGTATGTGCAAGCTAGTCAGATTCAGACACCACAATCATCCAAAAATAATAAATAAGACATGATAAAGATAAAAATTATGTCCCAAAACATTCTTTAATCCGCGTTCCAAATTAGTTGTCATGCTTCGCTTGTTGAGAGTCGAACTATGTGAACTTTGACCAGCATTTTATAATTTTTATTTTAATCAAATTGACATAATAAAAGTTTCAACTTGTACTACTTTCTGTATAGTTTTTGCATATCTAAATTTCAATTGTAAAATAGAGTTTGATCTAATTACTGCTATACTTTTTGTATCTGCTTCAAAGTACTTTTGTGTTCCTTTCACTTTCTTTTCTCTTCTTTCCTTTCTTTGAGTCGAGAGTCTATCGGAAACAACCCCTCTGCCCTACAAAGGCAGAGGTAAGATTTGCGAACGCTTTACCCTCCCAGGACCCCACCTGGGATCACACTGGGTATATTGTTGTTGTATCTTATTTAAGTAGCTTGAAGATTAGTCAAATTGACTTTCGCGAAGCAAAACATGATAGCTAATTTGGGACGGAGGGAGTACTTACCACGAATATTGATGCATTAATAATAGCACTGAATCTATGACTTGACAGAAAATTCCAAAAATAGAAAATAAAAATTAAAAAAAGCAATAAAACATCTGTTCTAAAAATAGAAAGTAGAGTAGTACCTTATCTGGAGTGACTGCAGGAAAAACATAAACTTCTCCTTCAAAAGCAAGAGTAAGCTCACTACTTCTACATACTTCCACTACTCCTCCATTCAAAACCTCCGTCATGCTTACGTCATCACCCATAGTCTCTTCATCATCCTCCTCCTCCATCAGCGGCGCGTGATCCTCGTACGGACGACGCGCCTGCAGTGGCCCTGGATTCGCCCCCATCATGATGATACTCTATCTATATATATATATATATACACCAAGAAATCGAAAACCTAGCTAATCCTTCAATTATCACGCTAATTTTTTTTATTATACAAAAGAGATAAATTTGAACTTTTTAAGTTGATTAGTGATAAATTTTTCGTTCGAATTTCATGATCAAATTCAGGTACAGTTTTTTTTTTTTTTTAAATGTATTGGAGAGAGAAAAGATTTTGGTGACAACAACGGTGAGGAAGAAAGTGTGAAGGAGACAAAGGTTCCCTGTTTAACAAAAAGCACCCTGAAAGTGGTAAAATTTGCAGCTTCTGCCATTGGTGTTTCCTCGAAAACACTCTATTTGGCAATTTCCAATGAGGATTGTTTAAAAAAGGTGTGATCCCATACAGCAAGGTGTAGGATAAGTTCAATCTTCACTTCATTTTTAGCTGTCCGTTTATTTGACTAAATTTTAGGAGGACTTGCTCTAGGGGAGTGTGTAGTTGTTGATCAATGTTGTAGTGGATAAGTATATTAATTAATAGGATTATTATATCCGGAGAAAATCTTGGATTAGATTTGGAAGCATATGTTGCTATTTGATTAAATTTAGTACATACGGGGAAAGTGGTCTTGTCTCATGATTTTTCTGGAAATTATGAAGTAATATTCTATGTTATCCAAGCCTATGCTAAACTATAATATCTCTTCTAAAGGCAAGGGGTGAGGACTCCATTGCGGCATTAAGTAAGGAGTTGGAGGAAATCGCTCTCGCCCTCCTTTCATCCGCGAAGCTGAGGCGGGAGAAAAAGCGTAATTATAATTTAAGGTCGTATATGTTTTTCTGTGTGGATAAACACGTAAACAATTTTTATTTTTATTTTTGGAAAAAAAATAATAAAAAATCAAACATATTAGTGATCTTTGGTGGAATTTGAACTCAACAAGCTCTATTATATATAAGAAAAAAAGATATGTTCATATTCGATCTTTATATTAAAGTAATAAAATTACTGACGATAGTCACGAATTGCGATCTTTCACTTAACTGATATATGATAAGTATATGCAATGGTAATCATAAGCTATGTTTTCTAATCCTTACTTGTGAGTTGTGATGAATTCGAGTACATTTGATAAAGGGCAAAAAAAACGTATATATACATAATAAGCACCAAATATTACGAAACGTAACGACAGTTTTCAGTTTTCAAAACATAACAGTAGAAATCTTACAAAACATATACAAGGCATAGAAAATTAAAAAGGCAGATTTTTAGCCCTAATAAGATTGCACTAATCACGCAATCAGCGTGATATTCGTCCCCGATTCTCTCCTCCTTCACAAAGTATCTGATTTTCTTTCCTTATCTTTTCCATGTTCTGTTCACATATTCAGTGGCAGTGCCAATTCATCCATGTTTTTCTCCATTCCCAACTAAGAAAATCCAAATTTTCTTGCCCATTTTCCCTTTTTTTTTTTTTTTTTTTTTTTTTTCCGCATCCAATCTCATCAAGATGTTGTCTCATCGTCGTTGTCGTCGCCGGAGAACAAAGGATAATATGGTTGAGATTCATAAGAAAAAAGAGAGGAGAACTTGCAAGAGAGACTGCATCTTTTCTCTCTTCTTCTTCTTCGGGGAATTCACTAAGGAGTTTCATTGAAGCTTTGTTTGGAAATTCGGGATTTCTAAAACTATTACTTTTTTTACTTGGGTATTGTTGCAAACAATTAAGAATATCTTTAGGAGCTTATATCTCATTTTGAGGGTGTTTGGTGAAGATTAGAGTTGATTTTGCTGAATTTTCATATTAGAAGACTATATTTTTGAAATTATAATAATGTTGTATGAAAATTCTATTTTAATTGTGCTATATTCAAGCAGTTCATATTTTTATCCTAAATGCTTGATAAATTTTTTTAAAAAAGGAACGTGATGCTTCTCCTGCTTTCTACTAAACTTTTATGTCTACAGAAAGGATGCCCAACTCGCTTAAAATGTAAGAAAATGAAAATTCATGTCACCTATCCTGAATAGGGGTGACTCTCCTATTCAAACCTGCAAACCAGCATAGAAGCATAAGGTCTTGGCAATCTTTTAGTTTCAAGTTACTAATGAGAAAGTTAGCGTAAGATTGGTTCCGTTGTTTGGATAAAAGTTGTGATTGGATCTTGACCTCCTATATTAAGATTAGACCGTTATATTCTCAAATATGTTGTTGTAGTTGTGAACTTTATGGTGTAAATTCAATGTTGAAATGTAAATCTCTGTCAGTTTGAATGTTTCTTTCCTGGTTTGGATAGTTTCAATACGAAATACAGTTTGAATATGATTTTGATACAATATTTAACTCGACATATTATATCGATATGAGAATTGTATAAAGTCGGTATAAAATGTGTATATAACTTTATAAATTTTATATAAAGCCTCATGTTAGGTTTCTGGGAAAAAACAAATTTCATGTATAAAAATTGTGTAAAATCGGTATGAAATATGTATATGATTGCATAAATTTTGTATAAAGCTCATGTTAGCTTTCTAGAAAAAATCAAATTTCGTGTATAAAAATTGTATAAAATCGGTATGAAATATTTATATGGATGAATAAATTTTGTATAAAGTTCATGTTAGGTTTCTAGAAAAATCATGTTTCGAATCTCGCTCACAATTTCGTGTACAGCATCTGTATAAATTATGTATGAAATATGTTAAATTTTGTATAATGATCATGTTGATTTCTGGAAAGTTAATACAACTGCAACAACATTGTATACAACTTTCATACAATATTCATACAACTTTAATACAACTACAACGACATACAAAGTTAAAATACAATTTTCATACAATTATAATACAGCTTTGATAGAATATTTACCTCAATCCACCTTTATATTATACACATTATATACATATTACATATAAATATAATATATTTGGTGAGTTCTTTTACCAGTATTGTTACGCCAGTAAACAGTTGATTTGAATACATAAGGAATACACTTATAATACAGTGTTATGGAATCTGAATGAAAGTAGTATATTGCTATGGCGTAAATATGTGATCTTGAATATCCATGTCTTCTTCAGCAGCTTTTTGAGTGATCTTGGCAATCTCTTCTTCTCCTTTATCTTCTTGATTATATAGCCAGTAAACAGTTGATTTGAATACATAAGGAATACACTTATAATACAGTGTTATGGAATCTGAATGAAAGTAGTATATTGCTGTGGCGTAAACATGTGATCTTGAATATCCATGTCTTCTTCAGCAGCTTT
Organism: Lycium barbarum; assembly: GCF_019175385.1. Taxonomy (NCBI): domain Eukaryota; kingdom Viridiplantae; phylum Streptophyta; class Magnoliopsida; order Solanales; family Solanaceae; genus Lycium; species Lycium barbarum. The sequence continues at coordinate 140,941,122 of NC_083338.1, read as the reverse complement.
TTGAGTGATCTTGGCAATCTCTTCTTCTCCTTTATCTTCTTGATTATATAATCCAAATCTTCAAAATTTGTCACAAGTAAATCTCCATATCCTAATTCTAGTATCATTATAACCAACAATCAAATATCAGATTTTGGTCTATTGGTATCGTTATCGCTCTCAAATACCTACAATCAACAATATTATACACAGAACAATGCATGTGGATGAGTAATTCATAAATTATACACAGTAACATATAATATATATACATATAACATACAATTTTCATACATTTGACAGAAAGGGGGAGGAAGTGTATAGACAGACATCTTATACTCATACACAATACATACAATTTATATATATTTGACAGATATTATACAAATTCACATGTTATAAAAATTCACATGTTATAAAAATATTATACATTCAGGTTAAAACTTTAAAAATAAGGCACAATTTCTTGTTAAAGATTTTAGGTGACCTGTATATATGATATATACACAATATCCATACATATTTCATGCACATTTAAAATTAACTAAACAATTATCACAATTTACTACACAAGAACTAGGACTGAAAATCAGTCAAAACTAGTTCAAATCTTACCCAACTAGCCCCAAAATTTAGATTCAAACTCTCCTTGACGTTCCAGTTCTTTTGAGATATTACTCACTCAAAACGAAGTTCATTTGCGGAAAATCAATTTTTCAAATTTGAGCTTCGATCTCCTTTAATGCCTGATAATGAAGTTTTTTTTTAACTTGATTCTTCTATTTTCAACTTATTCAAAAAAGCTCAAAATAAGAAATGAATGAAATCATGGGTGAAGTTGAGAGAGAATTTTTTTAGTCATTTTTTTGCACAATAAATGAAACCCATAACACAAATAAACTAGACCATTGTTGAAAGTTGACTCTTACTAAACTGAAAACGGGAGATACCCTTAACAATAGGAATTTCGTGGGTTGATGAAGATGAATTCGTCATTGAAGTTGAGTGAAGGATAAAAATTTGAATGAAATTGCACCTTGAAACAGTGGTGTAGAGAGAGAAACTTTTGAAATTAAAAAGGAATTTTGATGAAGAAGGAAACTGAAATCAGGTTCCAAAAATCGTGGGCCTCAAATCAGATTTTCTCTTTCTTAAACTAAGCCCAAAATCGTGGGTATCTTGAAAGCTCAAATTCGTTATGTTTTGTAAATTTGTTGATAAATTTTGTAAATAAGGAAACGTATTCTTATGTTTTGTAATAAAGGATCTTAACTAGTATTAGTAGGTCATTTTCACTTTGATAAAATACTAGTTTGGCTATAGTCACTGAAATTAGGACTGTCAAATGGGTAGATTGGCCTGAAATTGACCCAATCGAAATGAGCTGTGATAATAAATGAGTTGGGCTAACATGGACCCAAAGTAACTTGAGTTGAAATCATTTTTTTTCGCAGATTGTCCTTCTTTTGGGGTGGTCTTTAAGTTTTGTCCCTCAAATTGGTGGTCTTTAATATTTGTCATTCGCTTAACTCCCAGAGGCCATGGGTTCGAACCCAAGCTCAATAAAAAAAAAAAAAAAAATCGCAAGCCATAAGTTGAGATTCGTAGGGCAGAAGTTGAGATTCACAAGGCATAAGCTTCTGCCTTAAGACAGAAGTGGGACTTAAGACAAACTTTTATCCAAAATTAGACCTTAAAACAGAGGTTTGCAAAATTCTAGCAATTTTTTTTTTTTTGACCTTAGGGCAGAGTTTGAAACCCAACTTATGTCTTAAGGCATAAATTGGGGGTCCAACTTATGCCCTGCGAATCCCAACTGATGCCTTGCGAATTTTCTTTTAATTTTTAACTGAGAAGGGATTCGAATCTGGAACCAAAAGGATCGTAGTGAAGGACAAAAATTAAAAACCACCCCAGCGAAGGATAATTTTGCAAATTGCCCGCCGAAATGGGCTAAAAATGGATTGGGCTATAACCCCCTCAACTTTGACCCAATTTTTTATGGGCAATTCGCGTGAATGCCCTTCAAATGCGTTGGTCTTTAATTTTTGCCCCCGTAATGCGTGGTCTTTAATATTTGCCCTTCTAAGCTAAAAAATACTAAGAAAAGAAGTTACTACCCCTACCCATCACATATAAAAACCTGAAAGTCTGTAACGAACCCCAAACATCCAATTAAACCTATCCATCATTCCAACAACAAACCTTTCAATCGTTCCATCGTTCCAACATTTCACCAGAGAAATCTCCATTGATTTTGCTGCTACAACATCGGAAAAGATAAATACATAATATATAGCATTTCAATTGAACGTAATTCAACTCAATTTGATGTTTTATTAAGTTTAGATTTGTTAATATTTGAAAATAACAACAAATCATCTTCTATGAACTAAACAACTGATTTTCAGTTGAGATTCAACATTGCGAATCATAATTTTACTCAACAACATAGAATTGATCAAATTTATTGCTTTGTTCTGATTTTGATTAGTTTATACGTTCCATTTGATTAGTATACAATGCTCAATGACTTAGACTTGAAATTATAGTAACTTCAGTTGACAAAAAATAATCAGGCAAAGTTCTGAACAAGTATGCCGGAGGAGGCAGAAGTTCACCTTGCAAAAGAACAAAGTATGCGGCTAGAGTCAAACTTTCATTTTCATAAGCAAAACATCAAGTATACAAGTGTTAAGAACTAGAAAAGTATGCTGGAGGAGGCATAAGTTTACTTTACAAAAGAACAAAGTATGCTGTTAGAGGCAACTTTTATTTTCATGAGCAAAACAAAAATTTACGCAAGTGTTAAGAACTAGAAAAGTATGCCGGAGGAGGCAGAAGTTTACTTTACAAAAGAACAAAGTATGCTGTTAGAGGCAACTTTCATTTTCATAAGCAAAATAAAAAAGTACACAAGTGTTAAGAATTAGACAAGTCTGCCGGAGGAGGCAGAAGTTCACTTTACAAAAGAACAAATTATGCTGTTAGAGGCAACTTTCATTTTCATAAGCAAAACATCAAGTATACAAGTGTTAAGAACTAGAAAAGTATGCCGGATGAGGCAGAAGTTTACTTTACAAAAGAACAAAGTATGCTGTTAGAGGCAACTTTCATTTTCATAAGCAAAATAAAAAAGTACACAAGTGTTAAGAATTAGACAAGTCTGCCGGAGGGGGCAGAAGTTCACGTTACAAAAGAACAAAGTATGCTGTTAGTGACAAACTTTTATTTTCATGGCAAAACAAAAATTTACGCAAGTGTTAAGAACTAGAAAAGTATGACGGAGGAGGCAGAAGTTCACTTTACAAAAGAATAAAGTATGCCATTAGAGGCAACTTTCATTTTCATAAGCAAAACAAAAACATTATTTACAAAACAACACCAAAAACACATAAGATTGCATAAAAATCAAAATTATTAACAAGACAACACCAAAAAACTAAGCACACATAAATTAACTTAATTCATGAAGTTATGCCGGAACAAGCATAACTTTATGCCGGAACTGGCATAACTTCAGTTTCAAAACCAAGAACTCTGCCGGACCTGACATATGTTGCCTCAGACAAACACATTCTTCACAAAAACCAGATTATTAAATAAAAACAGCAGCAACAACATAAAACAGTTGTTCACAGGCAAAACTTCAACGATTCAACAAAGAGAAAACCAAAACGCATATCAAAATCAACTAAAACATATTACGACATTCAAAAAACCAAAATATATACATGGGGAATGAAACTAAAGTTCAAAAAATCATACAGACACTATAACAAAACACTATAATTTTAAATAAAAAAAGATCAATTAAATATAAAAAACGATGAAGACAAGGATATCAATTCAACAAATAACAATTTAACATAAAAACAAATATTGAAACGAGCAAAAGATCCAAATTCGTACCTAAGTTTTAGAAGAGATGAGACAAACACAAAACAGAGGAGGAAAGAAGAAGCAAAAAAAGAAAAGAAAAGGGCAAATGACGAAATAAAAAGAATTTTAATGGGGTAAGGGTAATTTTGTCAAAAAACTTTCATTAAACAGGCGGCAAGGGCAAAATTTAAAGAAGACATAAATGAGGGGCAAAATATAAAGACCAGCCCAAAAGAAGGGCACTCCGCGCAAAAAAAATGATTTTTTATGCTGATTCCTTTCTTCTAAAATTAATCAGTTTCAATTGTTTTTTTTTTTTTTAAATTTGAAAAACAGCACTCTGCAGCAATAAAAATTCTTTATCAAAATCATAAAACAATATTCTTTATTTCATAAGAACTCCTACAGAGAAGCAGAAACACAGAGAGGAAAGCAACAGAGAAAGACAAAGCACAGTTAAACAAAGTTTAAATTTTGTTTGTTTGTTTGTATAGTCTTTATTTTGTTTTATGTACATGAATCAACATAAAAAAAGAAACTTTGACACAGAAAATAAAGGAGAAGAGTAATAAGTTTTCTAATTTACTTCACCTCTTGTTACGATTTTGGTAAAAATATCCTCACCTAATTGAGAAATTAAGCTCAGAAAACGGAAGACAAAATGAATGAGTAACAGGTTCGACAACTTAGTGAAGAGAGAGAGAGAGAGAGAGAGCGTGGAACGGTCCCCATGCAAAATGATTTGGGGATTCCAGGGGTTAGAATTGAGCCATTTTTTGGCGTCATTTGCACGATTGTGCATCAAAGGTACTGGTCTTTAATTTTTGGCCCTCAAATTGTTAGTCTTTAATTTCTGTCCTTCCCCTAATACCTTGAGGTTCTGGGTTCGAATCTCGGCTCAGTAAAAAAAATATTCGCAACACAGAGGTTTGTAGCAAAATTAGGCCTATTCGGGTAGAGATTTGCCTTAACACAAACTTTTACCCAAAATTAGGCCTTAAGGCAAACCTCTACGTGAATAGGCCTAACTTAGAGGTTTGCCTTAAGGCCTAATTTTGGGTAAAAGTTTGTGTTAAGGCAAACCTTTGCCCGAATAGGCCTAATTTTGCTACAAACATCTGCCTTCTGATTTTTTTTTAATATTTAACTAAGCGGGAGTTCGAACATGAAATCCATGAATTTTTAGGCGAAGGACAAAATTAGAGATTTCAAATTTGAGGGCCAAAAATTAAAGACCAGTGTCTTTTATAAAAATACTCTAGAAATGGGTTCTGTATGATGCGCTAAAAGTTAGTCCATTGTTAAGTATCTTGAGCCCAACCCATAATTTTTTGGGCGTGATGGTCGGGCCATCACTTGTTGGGCCACACTTGACGCCCTTCTTTTGGGGTGATCTTTAAATTTTGCTCCTCATATTTGCGGTCTTTAAATTTTGCCCCTCATATTTGTGGTCTTTAAGTTTTGCCCTTAGCTTGGATACTTGAGGTTTTGGGTTCGAACCCCCGCTCAGGCATAAAATAAAAAAATAATTTCGCAAGGCAGGGCTGGAGGGAGTGTATGCCGGATCCGGCATAAAGTCCTTAAGGAAAAACTAAAATTATGCCGGAGGGGGCATAACTTTTCCAAAAGGCATAGTTTTAGTTATGCCTTATGGGGCAAAACTTTTCCATAATGAACTATGCCTTATGAGGCAGACTTTTAATTAAGGCATAACCAAAAGTATGCCTCATAAGGTAGAATTTTTCCTTAAGGCAAACTTTTAGTGCTGCCTTAATGAAAAGTTTCGCCTTATGGGGCATACTTTTAGTTATATTTTATGGGGCACACTTTTAATTAAGGCATAACTAAAAGTATGCCCCATAAGGCGGAACTTTTCCTTAAGGCATAATTAAAAGTTTGCCTTGAAAAGTAAAAAAAATAAAATATATGTCTCAAAGCAAAGTCTGCCCCCTCCGGCATAACTTTAGTTTTTCCTTAAGGATTGTATGCCGGATCCGGCATACACTCCCCCCTAGCCCTGCCTTGCGAAATTATTTTTTTATTTTATGCCTGAGCGGGGGTTCGAACCCAGAACCTCAGGTATCCAAGCGAAGGGCAAAACTTAAAGAACACAAATATGAGGGGCAAAATTTAAAGACCACCCCAAAAGAAGGGCAATCCGTGCAAAAAAATGAAATTTATGCATCATCTCTGGCAATTCGCAGAATTGCCCTTTTTTTGGGGTGGTATTTAAATTTTGCCCCTCATATTTGTGGTCTTTAAATTTTGCCCTTCGGCTAAAACCCATAGGTTCCGGGTTCAAACCCCCGCTAAGTAAAAAAATTTTAAAAAAAATTGCAAAGCAGAGTTTAAATTTCGCTATGCCCCCTCCGACAGACTTTTAGTCATGTTTAACTAAAAGTCTGCCGGAGGGGGCAGACTTTGCCTTGAAGCATATATGCGTATTTTTTTTTTAACTTTTCAAGGTAAACTTTTAGTAATGTCTTAACTAAAAGTGTGCCCCATAAAACATAACTAAAAGTATGCCCCATAAGCGTAAGTTTTCCTTAAGGCATAACTAAAAGTTTGTCTTATAAGACAAAGTTTAAATTTTGCTATGCCCCCTCCGGCAGACTTTTAGTTGTGTTTAACTAGAAGTCTGCCGGAGGGAGCAGACTTTTAGTTGTGTTTAACTAGAAGTCTGTCGGAGGGGGCAGACTTTTTGTTGTGTTTAACTAGAAGTCTGCCGAAGGGGGCAGACTTTTAGTTGTGTTTAACTAGAAGTCTGCCGGAGGGGGCAGACTTTTCGTTGTGTTTAACTAAAAGTCTGCCGGAGGGGGCAGACTTTTAGTTGTGTTTAACTAAAAGTCTGCCCCTCCGGCAGACTTTGCCTTGAAGCATATATATATATATATATATATTTTTATTTTTTTTTACTTTTCAAGGTAAACTTTTAGTTATGCCTTAACTAAAAAGTGTGCCCCAAAGACATAACTAAAAGTATGCCCATAAGGCGGAACTTTTCCTTAAGGCATAACTTAAACTTTGCCTTATAAGGCAAAGTCTATGCCTTAAGAAAAGTTCTTGCCTTATGGAGCATAATTTTGTTATGCCTTAACTAAAATTCTGCCCCATAAGGCATAACTAAACTATGTCTTAGGAAAAATTCTGTCTTATGGGGCAGACTTTTAGTTATGTCGGATCCGGCATAACTTTAGCTTTTCCTTAAAGATTGTATGCTGGATCCGGCATACACTCCCCAGTCCTGCCTTGCGAAATTATTTTTTTATTTTATGCCTGAGCGGGGGTTCGAACCCAGAACTTCATGTATTCGCCCATCTTTCCAAGCAAAGGGCAAAACTTAAAGACCACAAATATGAGGGGCAAAATTTAAAGACCACAAATTTGAAGGGCAAAATTTAAAGACCACCCCAAAAGAAGGGCAATCCGCTCAAAAAAATGAAGTGAAATGCTTAATAACTTGTTTGAACATTATTCAAGTTGTTATAAATATCCCAAGTAATGGATATCCATTAAGTTATAAATATCCCAAAATATCCCAAAATATCTCAAAATATCCCATGTCCTGTTGCTCCTATAAATAGGATGCACAGATGCAATGTTGAAAGAGCAGAAGTAAAATAATCTGATATCTCTCTACATATTCTCTCTACATATTTCTTCTGTGTATTTACTTCATAGTTTTATTTTATAATACGTTATCAGCACGAGCCTCAGCCATCTTGAGCAAATACTTTGAAAGCCTCGAAGGTGCAATTCTTGGAATTACACTGAGTACAAGTTGTTGCCTCCCGGAGATAAAGTAAAGGACTTGCAGTACTTATTTAGTCTAAACAGTTCAGGTAACATGTTCCAAGTATTTTTCTATCTTTGTTTTGATGGTTGATTGTTGTTGACTTTAACAACTATGAAAATTTTTAACTGATTTTTGAGAGAAGCTCACCATCAACGTAGTAAGAAACATGGCCTTTCTTTTTTTAAATATTAATATGGAATATAGCACTTCGGCCTCTTTTTGCCAAAATATCTTGAAACCAAAGTTGCTGAAGGCCTTATGCCAATATTCTACTGGAAGGTTAGTTCGCAAATATGAATTGATTAAATGAGTTTATATCCGTGAACACCAGAAGTGGTAATATTTTTACGGGCTTATTGTGTTTATGATTGAAGATGTGTTAAAGAAAAATTCTCCACATTATATGTATGCCTCGATTTGCTCCTGAAGTAGCGATATCTTAAAAGAGGCTATAAGCTATCACGATTTGATATGCTTAAGGCGCGTTCAGATAATTATGTTTTATTCATGAAGAATTAAAACTTTTGATAAATGTTATAAATATAGATCCATTCCCTGAAGTGAATGTGATAATATGTAGTAAAGCCTATAAATATAAACATGCATTTGATTGTGAAAATATCATGATCCATCTCCAGAAGAGGTAGAATAATTGAGAAGAAATATTCTGAATATTATATGCTTTTCTCCCGAAGTACTAAACTCATAATTTTGCTCCACGAGTAGCAAGCTTTGAATTCTACTCTAGAAGTAGTAAGCCTATGTATTTTACTCCTGAAGTAGTAAGGTTTTTAATTCTACTCCTGAAACAACCCTGAAATCTACTCCCGAAGTAGTAGAATTCAGAAATTTACTCCTGAATTAGTCAACCTTTAAACTTTACTCCCGAAGAGGTAAAACTTGAAACTTTACTCCCGAAGCAGTAAAACACTGAAACTTTACTCCTGAAGCAGAAAGAATTACCAAAATATCTGAGAAATACTTTGAAGCAATATTTTCTTGTGTTTGAGCAAAATAACGAGCTATTGATGAGCATCGTATTTCAAGCACATTTAAATAATCAGGTTTCATTCCCCGAAGTGAATGAATAAATACCACAACTTATCTCCTGGAGGGATAAAATACAAGGAATGTAGATGTTATATTCTGGTGGTATGAAATTCAGACATTGCTACATGTACCTATCGTACGTCGAAACATATTTCTAAGGCAAAAGGAAGAAGAGTAGAATGCTTTCTCCTATAACCACATTAATACATTATGGTTAGTTGTTATTGATTTCCTTGAAGGAAATAACAATTAATGTATTTCTTTATGAAGGATTTGATTATTATGTGTTTGAGCTTAGATACAAAATTCTCAGTTAATGATGAATCTCCCTGAAGGAGATGTTTGAAATATTGAAGTTTAGAATTCAATGTTTATTTCGTGACACCAGTAGTGTCGAAATTTGCTTTAATGGTACCAGAAGTATTTAAGAAATATTTGGTAATAGAAATTAATGATCAAAGGCTCCAGAAGAGCTAATTATTTATTTACAAGTATCATGACACTAGCAGTGTCCAAATAATATATGATTATGGTGAACAAATTGATGTCTCTCGAAGAGCTTATATATGATAGTACCATTCATCTCAGATCATAATTATTTCGATCGGAAAATAAATTATAGTAAACCTGAAGTTTACTAGCGAGAAAAATGGTCATCATATTGAGACTACAGATGATTGGAAGATTGAATATCTCCAACTTATTACGGGTAGGGTCACGTGTGTAAAGCGTTACCCGAGCATGATGAGATCGCATGTCACAATAAACCAGAAGTTTTGACATAAAATTTCATGCAATAGTAAACCAGAAGTTTAGTAAAAGAAATAGCACTCGTCATAGTAAACTTGAAGTTTACGGGTACATATAATTTTATCAGTTGACAAGACCATTTTGATCGTCCTGATTTAAATCTGATGTGCTAATTGAGTATTAAAAACATATTGAAGAACTAGAAGATTCTTCAAGAATTTGTTTGTGTTGCTTGTTCTCATGATAAGTTGATTACACCAGCTAATGTTGGGACTGAATCCCCAAAATTCTGAAAAATATAAAAGGTGAATGTGGGCCCCTTCACCTGCAATGTGATGTCTTAAATAGATGCATCTATTTAAGACAGTCACATGTATGTTTATTGTCAACTGGCAGTTTGACATTTACAAAGTTGCTTGCTCAAAATAATTGAGTTGGAAGCACAATTTTCAGAATATGTAATCAAGACAATCATCTTGATAATGCTGATTTATATCTAAGTTGGTTTGGCATTGGATGCCTCCATAATACAACTAAACCATTGCTTATGAGAACAGAGTTTCAGATGTTGGTCTGAGATATGATATATTACATACAACAGCACTTGTATGCTTCAGATCAATAAATTTTGATAAATTCTCCCCTCATATTTGGTTCAGGGTCAGGAACTAGATATTTCCATCTTTTAGCATTTGATGTGCGGTACATGATTAATGGATATACCATGATGCACACAGATGGATTTTCCCAAAGAAAATGGGGACATATGTCACTAAAATAAGGGGGAGAGGATAAGCAGCTAAGAAATATGTTGTGAATTATCATCAGTATGATCCTCAGATAATTCAAGTCAAATGCTGGAAGCATTTGCTGACCCAACTATTTCATATTTCATCTGCAAAATGCTCTTAATGTCCCTGAAGGACAAAGTCTACAGCGTGCATGGAGCATGGTAGACCAATCGGTTCCAAATATAATAATCCTTGAAAAAAGGAGAAGCAAATGATCATAATAAGGAGGCAATGTGCTCTTGAAGAGCTACGACATAACACTTCATAAACCTTATAGGAGGTTCAGGTTCCTGAAAATAATGAAGTGATGAGATCTCAGTAAGTTATGTCGAATTGCAACATGATATCTTATCGACAATATACAATATAGCGCGCAATATTGTATAAGGTTGTGAGGATTTGATTTCTACGTCTCTTAAAGCATGTTGACGTAGAATAATTACCAAGTAAAATGATCCATCTTGGTAAACGTAATGTTTATTGGACCAGCAGTCCAAACAACAGAAGATGTCACATTATTTATACTAATGGATGCTGTCACGGCCTATGTGGCTTACTTGATGAAATTTATATGAAAATTCTGAAGGATATAAAATGCCTGAAGCATTTGGTTTAAAGTCTCGGGAAATGTATTCAATCAGATTACAAAGATCATTAAATGGTTTAAAACAATTAGGGCGTATGTGGTATAATCGCCTAAGTGAGTACTTGATAAATGAAGGATATATAAATGATGCCATTTGTCCATGTGTTTTTATTAAGAAAACAAAATCAGGGTTCATTATACTTGCTGTTTATGTTGATGACATAAACCTCATTGGAACTCCAGAAGAGCTCCAAAAGGCGATTGAATATTTGAAGAAAGAATTTGAGATGAAAGATCTCGGAAAGACAAAACTCTGTCTTGGTCTGCAAATTGAACATTTCGCAAAAGGGATCTTTATACATCAATCTGCCTATACTGAGAAAGTTTTAAATCGGTTTTACATGGACAATGCGCATCCTTTAAGTACTCCTATGGTTGTTCGCTCACTTGAAGTGAGCAAAGATCCGTTCCGACCTTAGGAAGAGAACGAAGAGCTACTTGGTCCTGAAGTACCATATCTTAGTGCAATAGGTGCACTTATGTATCTTGTTAATGCTACAAGACCTGACATAGCATTTTCTGTTAATTTGCTAGCAAGATATAGCTCTTCTCCTACACGGAGGCATTGGAACGGGATTAAGCATATATTGCGATATCTGAAGGGAACTAGCGATATGGGTCTGTTTTATACTAACAAAGGTAGTACAAATCTTGTTGGTTATGCAGATGCAGATTATTTATCTGATCCACATAAAGCTCGATCTCAAACGGGCTATCTGTTTACATGCGGAGGTACTGCTATATCATGGCGATCGACCAAGCAGTCCATTGTTGCTACTTCTTCAAATCATGCTGAGATAATCGCTATTCATGAAGCAAGTAGAGAATGTGTGTGGTTGAGATCAGTGATACATTTCATCAGAGAAAGATGTGGCTTGAAGTGTGATACAAAAATACCCACAGTATTATATGAAGATAATGCTGCATGCATAACTCAATTAAAAGGAGGTTTCATAAAAGGAGATAGAACAAAGCACATTTCACCAAAGTTATTTTTCACACATGATCTCCAGAAGAATGGTGATATTGATGTGCAACAAATCCGTTCAAGTGACAATCCTGCAGATTTGTTCACTAAATCTTTGCCAACTTCAACTCTTGAGAAGATGATATTCAAGATTGGAATGCGAAGACTCCGACATCTGAATCTTGGTCTTCGTCAGGGGGAGTGAAATACGCGTTGTACTCTTTTTTCCTTAACCAAGTTTTGTCCCATTGGGTTTTCTTGGTAAGGTTTTTAATGAGACAGCTCTCAAAGCGTATTTCTAGATATGTACACTCTTTTTCCTTCATTAGGACTTTTTCCCACAGGTTTTTTTTTTAATAAGGTTTTAAGGAGGTACATCATCTATTAATGGATATCCAAGGGGGAGTGTTATAAATATCCCAAGTAGTGGATATCCATTAAGTTATAAATATCCCAAAATATCTCAAAATATCCCATGTCCTGTTGCTCCTATAAATAGGATGCACAGATGCAATGTTGAAAGAGCAGAAGTAAAATAATCTGATATCTCTCTACATATTCTCTCTACATATTTCTTCTGTGTATTTACTTCATAGTTTTATTTTATAATACAAGTGAATTAATTGATTTTCATTTACAAGTCTCGAACTTAATAGTATTTCTTTTAGAGGAAATTCATGTCTAAAAACACAACTTGATTTCCAGAAAAATTCAACTTCACCATATATATATATATATTTTCAATTTCAACCAAATATTAGCCAAACACCTCCTAAAATTGTAACGAACCAACACCACATAAGGTTCTTCCAATTAGAGATAGTTACTGCAAATATATGTAATTGTTTGACTTGAACATTTGGTCTTTATTTGGGCAGATTATGCAGCCGCTTGTATATGGTTCAATATTATGAAATTTGAGGACCTACACTATGGTAAATACTTATTCGCATCGGGTGTTTACACTAAACTAATGATATATGTCATGTGTATGATTATACAAAACAATCACTTAACCATAGTTAAATAATGTATATATTCACTTCATTAAATCACTTAACTATAGTAAGTTGCATTGATTTAGTCTAAACACTCGGTGTGGGTAAATTTTTACCCCTACACTAAATCCAATTATAATATTGTTTTTAACTAGCTTTCATCGAGCAAATAAAATATGCATGCGTTCATCCAATGGTGTGTCAGTTTCAGCGGACTCGACATTACTCCCTCTGGATCAAAAAAAGAGTCTACTTAGCCATTTGCACACCCCTTAAGAAAATATTAACTCCTAGATAAAAATAGGTAATTTGACTAAATTACCCCAAATTAAATAGGCATTGGAATTTGATCATATAACACTTAATAGGGGCAAATATGGAAAAACAAGGTTAATTCTTTCTTGATTTGTTAAGTGGACTCTTTTTTTGATCTAAGAAAAAAAGGCTAAGTGAACTCTTTTTTTTTATCCGGAGGGAGTATAAGGTAAGGTTGACTTACATTTATAAGACAAAAAATTAGTACTAATACACAAGTCAAATAAATATAATAAATCAGTGTCAAGTGAAACTGAAAAAAATTGGTCATACTTGTCTAGGCATCATGATATCTGAAGATGATAATATTCCTTAAAAATCTGACTAAAGGTCCTCACCATCCTTTTCATCATTCTCACTTTACCAGCCCAAAAATAAATATGAAAAGGAAATAAACAAGCAAAGTTATCTGATGAAGAGATACAGTTGAAAATAAAAATAGACAGATTGTTTCATTTCCAAAGTACAGATAATACGATCATTACATATAATATGATCATTCTTAACTAGTTAGCAACTACATAATAAGTTATGATTATCCAAAGAGGCAAAGTTCGACATACTAAAGGTTAAAACAGATTTTGGTAAAAGCTAATAAGAAGCTTAATCTGGATGCTGCATATGTAACAAGATCTAATCTAAGATGAAAAGTCTGCTTAATACTGCTTAATATAGCAGGTCTTGATGCGAGAACTGCAAGTCAGTATTGAACTTCAAGTAACACTAGTAATTACAAGTGCATGAGAGATGATTTGCTTTCACCAACGAATTCTAGCTAAGCTGTTAATCTGTCAATATAAACTTCAAAGAAAAAAACAAAATCTGTGAAAGTTCTCAACTGTATTACCAAGCTGTTTAGGAAGTTTTAATTTAGTGATGAAATGTACCTGTAATAAGTATATGAAATCTTTCAGTGGGATAAGCAGAAGACATGTTGATATGCTATGACTCTCTTTCTAAAGCATCAGAGTCTCAGTCGAGCTGCCAGAACTTCTGAGGAATCACTGGCAGGCTGACGAAGAAACTACATAAGCAGGAGCTCCATTGTCGGAGTTTTTATGTTCTTCATCCTATATGAATTAACAAGTAGGCAATGCAAAACAGCTTTAAAAGATTCAATTCTTAAACCAACATAAGACCGCTTTTCAGCAACAAAACAAACAAATTACCTCTAGTTCTGTGAGCAGAGAATTGTCATAGGATGCCCTGTAGAGATTCCTCATTATCCCCTGCAGAGTGATATAGTAAGAAGTAAGGAACCAATGGTTGCAACAATATTCTGCTTAACAAGAAAATTGTTCCGAAGAATGCTAGAGGAACCGTGTATCAAAGACATGAAAGGCTGGTGAAAGCAAACTCAAACAGGACATATGCATGCATTGCAGTATCTGATAAATTAGACTTTCAGACTTGGTGTTTGGAAGACAAGTCACTTTGTAGTTCCTAGTCCATGCCAACCTTATTTGCCCAAGTGAGGCCACATGCATTGCAAAGAGTTCTCGGGCCAGCAGGACCACGCCTCATCATAGGGGTGTTCTTTGAACTAGTTCCGCAATGGATGCACCTAAGAAATGAGAGAGAGGGACGATTAGCATTTGCAGAGACAATGTCAAAATTAAGAAGAGAAGAGTAGTGCAAGAAAAGTGAAAGTTAAAGGATAAATAGAAGCCAGAACATCGCTTAAGAGCAGACTTATGACTTGCAAAATAATGCACCCAACACCAGCCAATTATTTCTTGCATACAGAAGTGGTTAAACACTAACCAAACCATACACATAAATTATTTTTTTAGAGGAGATTATTCTTCAAGGAAAAAAAGAAGAAGCAGAACTCTTGTTCATATTCAAAAACATACCAAGTTTCTTCTGGCGGTTTGTCGTCCTGTTTTGGTCCAGTCGAACCTTTTAGAGCAAATCGTCCATTCTTGCGCTTCATCCTGTTTATTTATAAATGTGAATAATAAGCAGAAGAAAATAAAAAACTTAAACGGTAGAACAGCTGTTAAACCTTCCATGCATTTTGTTGACATTCCAGAACCAGCTAAAACAAAGACAAGAAACTGCAGAAGATGGTAGATATGTGTGCGTGTGCAAGAGCTATTGTCACTTAGGAAATGCTTTACCTCGTAAGCATTTCACTTCTTAGGAAAATGAAATTCTTGCACATCGTTTTATACTAAAAACACATGTAATGAATGAAATGTCATAATCATCAGGAGTGTTATTTGTCAGAATCAACTTTCTAAAGCAATTTTTCTTTGATGAATCCAGTCTTGCTGCAGAATGCCATATGACTGTTATTGACAATAGTACATCTACACAATCAATACACTCTGTTTACCTACAGAAGCAAACCAGTTGCATTTTTTCCAGCCTACTAAATGGCCAGTTCAAATAGTTTTGGCTCGAGATGGACATCCCCACTCAATTGAATCAGACAAAACTATCTTCATTGTTTTATTTTCCTAATTCAAAATCAAAAGAGAAATATTCTGGAATGAAGAAGTTTCCAAGCATCAGATTTTGGCAATAATCAAATAGTTGTGTGATACAGGAAACTGAATGAAAAGTACATTACTAATTATTTCTCAGTCCATATTGGAGCAAAAGACATAATCATGGTTTCCCATAAGAAATTATGAGAAATAAGGAAGATAGCCGCAAATTCATATCTAAACACAAGGAAAAGGGAGACGGATTTAGTAATAATGGTTTCATCAAGTCATGGAGGTGAACAGAACAAACTTATCCAGTTCAAGCCAGGTAAAATTCATATGCAAAGCTTTGAATTGTAAATGTGATTGCAATACATTTTAAATTTGACCTCACTTATCATCATTCATCAGTGGTAAAAACTTTTGGTTTTGCTGATAAAATTTGACCAGTCCAGATAGGGCTTGATGTCATAGAGCAAGCTTGTGCATAAGTTCATTGGACTATAAAAATTTCTGCTCTAGTGAAACGAAAAAAAAAAAAAGGAGACATAAATTCCATTTAGGCAGTAAATCAGTCTATTTACCTGAACGCAACTTCTTGGCGAACATCATATCTGATTTTCTTTCCATAGCACCTCTTTTCCCTCTTTTCAAAAAATCGAATGAGGGATTCACGTCTTTTTGGATCTGCACAGCGCACTGGATAGTCCACAGAGTCCTAAAGCAAAAGGCAGCCAAATATTACAAGCATGCAGATGCAAACAAAAAGAAGAAACTTGCATAGAAAAGGATACCTGCTGGTTGGCACTCAATGAACCTACAGCTTGCGTGCCCGGAGAATACTCATATCCACCCAAAAGTTGAAAAACCGATTGGACCTATGACAATGAACCATTGTTAGCAAAATACTTCACGGTCAAATTAAATAAATATCCAGCCAAATGCAACAAGTGAGTTTTCCAATTTCCATTAGAGGGTAAATCCAAGAAACAATCCCATAGAGAAACAATTAGCTATAGGTATGACTGTTGCAGGCTCATCAAGAAGTTTATTGTTCATCCAATACCCCCCCCCCCCCCTCTCCGCCCTGTCCAACACAGAGGCGGAACGATGATTTAAAGCTTATGGGTTCCTATAATGACCTCGAATTATATACAATAATAACTAGGTTCACAGTCAAATATTTACACACATATAGTGGAATTTTTAACACATGCAATGCAAAGTTTGGGCAAAAGCTATTGAGTTTCTGTGAATCCGTAAGTTTCACTTTGGATCCGCCAGTGGTCCGACAACAACTACTAATACTACTTAATCCAACAAAACTACTAATAGTACTACAGCTTAATCCAAACTAATTGAAGTTGTCTATATGATCCTCAATGTCACTCGCTAAACCCCTAAAAATATTCCCTTTATTGCATCAAAGAATATCAAAGCCCTGAGACAATCATGCTACAACTTTAAGGATAATCTGTAAACACTGATTAGCTCAACATCTATGGAAAAAAAGAAGAATAGAAAAGATCCCCAAACAATTACGGAGAAAATAAAACTAATAAAATCAATCACTATCAATCTAACTGCACCTCAATTACAAATTAGTTGGTGTCATATATAGACACTCAGTTCATGTAAACCTGGTACTTTCGATACAGAGCATAAATTTATGTGTAAAGATATAGTACTAAACTTGCAACAAATAGTAGGTCTGAACCCATATTTTAAAAATGCAAAGAGTTCAACGCTAAGAACCATAAAGGCTAAACTCGTAAAACTGAAATCTTGAATTGGTCTCTGCCCTCCACTTATACATACACTTCAAAAATTACATGTAGAAGAGAGTAATTAAAGGACAGTAAAATAATTAATATTCCTCACCTTCTGATTAGTAACACCATCAAAAACATAAATTTTGCCACGAAATGATAAAGTAAGCTGGTCAAGATTAGCCTCTCCATTTTGCAGAGTAACATCAGAAGCACTATAAACTGTATAATGAGGCATTGTGACATTAACATTAACACCATTCACCCCACCATCATACCCAACCGGTAAATTATCAAAAGCCAAGTTGTTCCCCACATTCATTTCTTGCATTTCAGAGTTCATTTTTTTTGCACTTTAGAGTAACCCAATAATATTAAATTTTGGAAGCAAAAAAAAAAAAAAACAAGAATAACAAAACCCTTTATTATATAGAAATTTTAGAAATCGTACAGACATTTTATTGCTCTGTGTTTTTGTGTCTCGGTTGATGTATGGGAAACAGAGGAATGGAAGAAGAGATGGGTGTGAGGAGCGAGAGAAGACAAATTGACCCTCTAGTTTGGAGATAATTACGTGATTGACAGGCTATTAAGAGCGGGAAAGTGGGGGTATTTTTGGAAATTCACAGAGAATACGTGAATGGAAAATTCTCGTCCGTACTGCAAAGAGCAGTGTGCCTTTTCGCGCTTCTCGTTTTCAATTCAATAGAATGCTTTTTAGAGTATTAATTATTGTAATTTTTTAAAAGTTTCTTTTTACAACATTTTGTTTGAGAAGTTAATTAACTGAAACTTGGGCAAAACTTTAGTTTATATCAAGTCAGAAGATGTATGACACGCAACATATATTTGTTCATAAAATTTAACACTTAATCATAATTAATTAACATACATTTTTACTTCATTAGATCATTTAACGATGATAAATTTATATGATTTGTGTAAATACCAAGTACGAGTAAATATCTACCTAAAACAAAATATGCACCAAAGCCGAAGGGGTCGTTAACTTATAAATTGATAATTGCACTAAGTAAAAGTATATTAGTGATATAGTTAAGTAATGTTAGTGATTGATTAGCCTATATTTTGATAATTATACCAAATTGAAGTTTATTAGTGGTGTCTTTAAAAAATATTATTGATTGATTAGCCTATACGTCAGTAATTACAGTAAGTAGAAGTGTGTTCGTAATAATAATCACGCTAAATGAAGTGTATTAGTGGCATTCTTAGGAAATATTATCGACTGACGTTATAAATTGATAATTACACTAAGTAAAGTGTATTTAGTAGCACTCTTAAGAAATATTATCGACCGGCTAACTTATAAATTAATAATTACACAAAGTAAAAACGTATTAGTGATATCTTTAAGTAAAAATGGTCGTTTGGTAGCTGGTTTTGAGGTGAGTTATGTAGGTACGAAATTCCGTATAAGTAATATTACGTTTGATAGTTGGTTAGGAGGTGAGTTATTCATATATAAAATTATTGTTCGGTTTGCAACTTAGAACCCGCGTAAGCATTATTTTATGCAGGATGGAAGGTGAAATAACTATGAATAACTAATCTTTTTATAAAATAATGTAAAGATTTCTTCATAACTAATCTCTCTATTACTAATACCTGCATAACTCTAACCTGCTACCAAACAACCACTTAATTATTGATCACTAGTTAAGGTTATACAATTATGCAGCAGATTCTGATTTAATTGTTACTTCATCCGTCTCAAATATCTATCTTTTTTTTTTTTTGTTTTACACGCCTCTTAAGAAATATTAATTAAGAGGAATAAAAATTTACTACTCCTTTCGTCTCAAATTATCTTTCTGAATATTAAACATAGTTGTCACAAATTATTTATTGTTTTAAAAGTTCAAGACACAATTAATGATTTCTCCCAATTTTATCCATAATAGAATTTTGTCATTAATCAAAATGAAATATAAATAGAATAAAGATTTAATAGAAAGAGATTATAACTTCGACATAAATAAGGATAAAATTAATCAAATATTCCTCTTAATTAATATTTTTTAAGAGGCGTGTAAAATAAAAATAAAAAGGATAGATATTTGAGACGAATGAAGTAACAATTAAATCAGAATCTGCCACATAATTGTATAACCTTAACTAGTGATCAATAATTAAGTGGTAATTTGGTAATAATTATGGAGGTATTAGTAATACATGATTAGTTACGAAGAACTCCATATATTTTACTATAGAATTTATTATAGACTATACTCTTGCAGCCTTCCACCACAGGTATTCCAGCCATCTCCCTACCGTGATTCCACTTTGCGATTGACAGCCTTTTCAAGGTATTTTTTTCCCCCCAATTTAGGGTTTGTGCAATTTGTTTCCCTCAATTCGTACATGACCTTTGTTCATAATGCTGCACAATATTTACAGCTTCAATTTAGGTTTTTTTTTTCTTTTTCTGGTGTTGCTTGTCTGTTTGCAATTTGATTTCTAAGTGTTGCTATTTTTGCCATTGATCTCCTTGTTCAGGTACCTAACTCTGAAACTTAAATTCGATTTTCGTCCCAAAAAAATTGTCATAGTTACTGTAAAAGGCTTTGATCATAATTATTTCAAATATTTTGAATTGTCAACTACTGTGACTTATACTGAAGTATTTTTGTGTAGTTTCTAAATATGTAATTTATATTTCAAAAAAATTAAAGATTCTATGTCCGAATTCACACGGAACATTATTCAGTTTAACCCTCGTAGTCCAAAACAAGACAATCTTTTTGGAATAGATGGAGAAAGAGTTTAAAAAAAAGCGGCTTTAAGTGAAGTCTATAAATAGAGTATGTTCAGTTCCCCCACTTATTATTATTATTACATACAAAGTTTACAGGCCTGCCACTGCTCTCCAGAAACTAGGGTTCTTCAACAACTCGTCGAATTGCTCGTTGGTGTAGAAAATGGATATTGAAGTTGATCATTATGCTGTGTTGGATTTGCCCTCTAGTGAGGAAGGGGCCAAGCTTTCTGAGAAAGACATATGTAAAGCCTATAAAAAGAAAGCATTAGAGTTGCATCCAGACAAGAGGCGCGGTGATCCAAATGCTGACTTGAACTTTCAAAAGCTGAAGACTTCATACGAGATTCTCAAGGACGAGAATGCGAGGAAGTTATTTGATGGTCTACTTCGCGTGAAGCGTGAGAAGATACAACGCCAATCACAACAAGATTCAAAACGCAGAAAGATGATGTCAAATCTCGAGGCAAGAGAGCGTGCTGCCTCTCAAGAAGAGGAGGAACGAATTGCTAGAAAACTTAAAGAAGAAATTGCTCGAATTCGTGCAATGCATTCAAGGAAAGTGTCTACTTCACAGAAAGAGGCACAGACAAGGGCTAAGGAGATTTTGACTACCGTAGACAAGGAAAAGGTGGTTAAAGTATGGGACAAAAATTTTGAAGACTCAGTATTAGAAAAAATGAGAAAGACTGCTCAAAGGAAAAAAAAAAACAATGCGGAAGCTCCTTAAGGATTTCTACTCTTGAAAATAACACAAATTACCTGCTACAACAGGTAGAGTACAAAATTTCTTACATCGGCGGTACATATAACTTAAACTCTTCTTGAAATACAGCTTGATACAATCCAAATTCGTAGAAACTCATACAGAACAGGGACATATTGCTATTTGGAAAAACCATGAACAAGTGATGGGTTCATCATTTTATGTTTATGCATATTTTACTACTGAAATTTCCTTTCTGTTATTCTTTTTTCATTTTTTTTTTTGCCACAATTCTCTTCTAGCTGTTCTGTTTTTCCTCTGCATCAATGTTTCTTCCTTTTCCCCTTTAATGTCCAATATTTATTGCTACTACATTTTATCTTGATAATTATTAGGTGTAATTATTTATAATGTTCTGTGATACTATTCAGATTCCTTACTGTCTTCTCTAATTAGTCTGTTCATTTCATATTCCTATTTGGATCACAGGAATGAGTTTAAATTTACGTCTCGCGTGATAAAATTGTAAGTTTGGCACCAACGAAATAAAAAGGGGGGCTTCAGCAAGTATGATACCTATAGAATGCCCCTGCAAGTTCTGGAATCTAACACGTGTACTGATTAAATGGACTACTTCGTATTTAACCTGGATTTTTTTCTCACAATTCTTTTTATATACTACAAGATATTAAAAGAACCATAAAAAAGGTGGTAGAATCGTGAAAAGATTCTTGTTTGATTTGTAAAGATTAATTCTCTTTTATGAAACGTGACACAAAATTCAACTATTTTGATCCTTCTTATGAATGCGCCAAGAACAGGCAAGTACACTAGTGAAAGTAGGACTAGCAAGTAGCGACATAACCAAGAAGTTGCACGTAAACAGGGAAACCTTTGTACTTGGTGTCCTGGTGAGTGTTCATCCTGGTAATTCCATTAGAACTCATGCTAATATTTTTTTTCAATTAGAACTTGCAATTCGTCCTCCTTTTAAGGAGCAATATATACTTGCAACTTTCTCTAGTCTACCCCTAGTTTCTTGAACCAGTCAGATGATCGCGACTTTTTAAATTATTCTTATGTTAAATTTTTGTGTTGTGTTTACTTACTATATTAATTCTGTGCTATGCGCACTTACTAACAGGAACCATAATCATGCTAAATGTGTTAATTTTCAAGGTGATGCATTCTTTTGAGCGCAGAGTTATTCTAGTGAAACCAATAATTGAGGTATGAGGAAGTCGTTTTGACTTCAGATAATTTTTGAACCAGTTCCAGGTTTGGATTTCACTGAAATCTTGAAGATATTGTCATACACGCAGCAAATATCTTTTAATTATTTGACATATGTTGTGGATCTGGATACTATGGATGCTGAATTGCAAAGGTCGTCCATTGAATATCAAATTACCAACTTAGACCAAACATCAATACAACCTCTGATTCCAATTGCTCATCCTCCATGATTGGCTCCTCTATGATAGTATAGCTTACGGGTTTGGCTGAACCTAGTAGCTTTGGTCCAAACTCTCTATTCATCTTAACAAATTCATTGAATATGTACAAAATATTAAATTAGAACCTGCAACTTAAAAAAACTAGAATCTCGAACCATAAGCTTCAAATTCTGGCTCTGCCTGAGACACTAATTGCTTATGCACAAGTAGTTCTCGATCAACTACTCTGTATGATAATGTGATGACATCCTTTTTTCGGGATTGGGTCCGATATCCTTCCTCTTCGGGAAATTGGGAGTCCTCTAGCTGAAAATATTTAAGTTGGAGCACAACTGCTGAAGATATTGAACTTTGGAACATTATCAACATTGATCTGATTTTTTTTTTTCAACACAATCTGTGGCCTGCGAAAATAGTCTTCAGGTTATATCGCTAACTGACGACAGAATGGTACAGAGCGTTAGACAACATAGAGATGTTAGCTGCATTGCGGGTAATTTTCATGACTGAAAGATGTGGCAGTTTATGGTTGAAGCTTTTCACCAACAAATTAGAATGCTTTAGTAATCTTATTGAAAAATGAACCAAGGCTGAGCCTATACGAGAGCTAGAAGCACTAAAATACTAATGACTTTTGTGACGGTAAATTGTATGGAATGAACATCCTTAAAATCTTGTACTTAACATCTTCTCTGAACCAGCTATTAGTTCAGACTTTCCTGGCATTGCATAACTTGTCCATTTACAACACATTTGGTTGCCATGGTGACACCGTATGAGATGCTTCACCAAGGTAACCCTATTGAGAGAGAATAGGGTTAATTTGGGTTATGGGTTTGGATCGGGTCGGGTCGTAGTTTATTGTCATGTTGACTGAGAAAAAAAGAAAAGAAAAAGTCCATGTGGACTAAATAAAATGTCATGTCATATTTTGTTGGCCAAATATTTATAGGGTGAATTTTGAAGTGATACCGGTAGGGGTGGGCATTCGTTATTCGGTTTTGGTATTTATGAAGTTCAGGTTTGGTAATTCGGTAATTGGTAGTTGCAAGTAGATACCAGACACCAAACCCTAAGAGTTCAGTTCGGTAATTCGGTAATCGGTAAATAAAACGTCGGTTCGGTATGGTATTCGGTAATACCGTATTGAAGTTGGAATCGATTATATTATAAATTCAATACCGTTCCATCAATTATTTTTGTTTATTCGATGTGGAGGCCCGATATAATGTAAGATCAACAACTAAGAAGACATCAAGATTAGCTAATTGAGACAACCAAAAGACATCTAGGAATTTAAATCAGAAACGGCTAGAAGATAATCCAAATGCTGCTACTAAATGGATTATCCAAGAACTGCAGATAGCAGTAGCACTAGTTACATGCCCCTATTTTGCTACTCTGTTTTGAGTCACTTAGATACTCAGAGTCAGATACGATCGGTTGTAGCTCATATGGATTAAGGATTCTTTCAGCTGATTATTAATGGTCATGTTAGATATATGCGTTATAAGTAGGAGTAAACCTTTATTCAATAGATAATTCGGTATTCGGTAAATACCAAATACCGCGTGGTATTAATGTCTCATGTCAAACCCGAACCCGAATGCCCAGCCCTAGATATAGGCAAAATTAGGTGACCATGTTGTTAAAATAAAAATAAAAATAAAAACACGACTTTGGTAGATAATTACCACCTTCTAAGTTACTCATCTCTGAAATCAAGACGCGGTTTCCCTTGCATCTGTTCATTCCGAAACCTAACTGCTTTAGGATTCTAAATATAGTTCGACTTCAACTCTGGAACTAATACGAGTCCTTGTAGGACTAAAAAATAAATAAAAAATAAGCCGCCTTAGTGAAGTCTATTTATATAGAGTATGTTCGGTTCCCCCATATATAAAAACTACTGCTGTTTGTCTAACTTATCACTATCACATACAAAGTTTACACGCCTGCCACTCCTCTCCAGAAACTAGGGTTCTTATGGATATTGAAGTTGACCATTATGCTGTGTTGGGTTTACCCTCGGGTGAGGAAGGGGCCAAACTTTCTGAGAAAGACATATCTAAAGCCTATAAAAAGAAAGCATTAGAGTTGCATCCAGACAAGAGGCCCCATGATCCAAATTCTCACTTGAACTTTCAAAAGCTGAAGACTTCGCACGACATTCTCAAGGATAAGAAAGACAGGAAAATATTTGATGATCTACTTCGCGTGAGGCGTGAAGAGATCCAACGCCAGTCACAACAAGATTCAAACCGCAGAAAGATGAAGTCAGATCTCGATGCTGCAAGAGAGCGTGCTGCCTCTCGAGAAGAGAGGAAGGAATTGCTAAAAAACTTAAAGAAGAAATTGCTCGTGCAAAGAAACAGACAAGGGCTAAGGAGATTTTGAGTAGTGTAGACAAGCATCTTGGAAGGAGATGGGTGAAGGTTATACTTCCCAAAGATTGAGAGAGATCTTTAGCAAGTTTGGTGTGGTTGAACATGTAATCATCAAGAGTTCGAACAAAGGCTCCGCTCTTGTTGTCATGTCATCTTATAAGGGCGCAGCTAAAGCCTCTTGTGGAAATGTCTTGGGCGATCTATCAAATATTCTCTTAGTTGTGCCTCTTCAGCCATTCCAACATCCAATGCCAGCGCCATCTCCATTTTTCAAACCTAAGGGGAAGTTTGAAGACTCGGTATTAGGAAAAATGAGAAAGGCTGCTCAAAAGAAGGGGCTTTTTACAATCATTAGTTAGTCTTGGTGACACCGTATAAGATGCTTCACCAAGGCAACCTAATAATTTTCATATCAACTCAAAATCCCTTGAGCAAAAGTGTGGAATTTGGATTTGTTTCATGAAACAAATTTACGACATGTTTATTCATTAAGAAGACTTCAACAATTGCGCGTTGAATCTTGAAGGGTTCTTTAATTGGGAAAGATGAATTGCACTTTACTTGATGAGAACTTTCTTAGTTTCCTGCAGCTACTTGTTGTAAGTATAGATAGTTGCTAATTCTATCCTGAGATTTTGGTTTACCAAGAAAAAATAGATTCTGTTCTCTAAGATTTTGACCATGTTAGTTTTACCATGACTATTAGCAGAGGTGTAGGTCAAGTTTGTTTGGCTTACAAAAAAGATTTGTTTACTAGATTTTAACTGAAGCAAACATGAAAAGTAAGCAGTAACTGGCTCATGTAATTACTTCCTACTACTAATTCTATCCCCTCAAATGCACAGCAACTACAATTACTATTACTACGTCTTTGTCCCAAACAAGTTGGAGTCAGCTACATGAATTCTCAATAGAAGTACCATATGAAGACATTTATTAAACTATTTTACCTGAATTGAACAGTTTGGTCATTTATTTCCAATTTACCTGCGACTGCAAGGGCTCGGATTGTATAGTTACTAGTATCTGAACACGCATGTCTATTACGAATAGTACAAATGGTATAAATCATAATAAAATTGCAGTATGAGTAACAGAAAATTTGAAGTGGAAAAGTACAAAGTGAAAGATGAATAGTTAGCGGATGACTTGATTGTTTAACTGCAAGCGTTTGTAAATTGAATAACTAAATTTACATCTGAAAGTTGTAGATAAATCTTGCTACTCCCTCCATTCCAATTTATGTGACACTTTTTAGATTTTGAGAGTCAAATGAGTTTTTCTTTGATTACGATATTTTCATATGTTCTTAAAATATTTTAAATTATCAATTATTATGATCTATAGTACTTTTTTACGCTGTGTCTAATATGTAAATTTTATTTAAAGATTTCCTGCTCGAATTCAACGACTTTCGAAATCCGAACGGCACCACATAAATTGGGACAGAAGGAGTATATTTCAAAGGAATTATAGAGAAATCAAGACATGGTTTGATTCCCTTGCATGTGTTCACTCTGAAATTATAGGAGTATATTTGCAGGAGTCTAATTCGACTTCAACTCTGGAAATTTTAATTCGAGTTCTTATAGGAGTAAAACCAATTAAGCCGCCAAAAAATTAGTGAAGTTTATAAATAGAGTATATTCAGTTCCCCCCATATACAAATAGAGAAATCAAGATGGTTTCCCTTGTATCTTATTCACTCCGAAACCTAACTGCTTTAGGATTCTAATTTGACAGAAACTAATATTAAACATGACCTACTTCTAAGCCTTGTAGGAGTAGAAAAAAACAAAATATGCCGCCTTCGTGAGGTCTTATAAATAGAGTATGTTCAGTTAATTCCACATACAAAGTTTTACACGCCTGCCACTACTCTCCAGAAACTAGAGTTCTTATGGATATTGGAGCTGATCATTATGCTGTTTTGAGTTTACCCTCGGGTGAAGAAGGGGCCAGGCTTTCTCAGAAAGATATAGCTAAGGCCTATCGAAAGAAAGCATTAGAGTTGCATCCAGACAAGAGGCCCCATGATCCAAATGCTCACTTCAACTTTCAAAAGCTGACAACTTCATACGAAATTCTCAAGGATGAGAAACATAGAAATTTATTTGATGATCTACTGCGCGTGAAGCGTGAGAACATCCAACGCCAATCACAACAAGATTCAAAACGTAGAAAGATGATGGCAGATCACGAGGCAAGAGAGCGTGCTGCCTCTCGAGAAGAGGAGGAACGAATTGCTAGAAAAAATCGTCAATCACAACGAGATTCAAAGCGTAGAAAGATGATGTCAAATCTCAATGCAAGAGAGCGCGCTTTTGCTCGAGAAGAGGGGGAACGAATTGCTAGAAAACTTAAAAAGGAATTTGCTAGAATTCGTGCCACACATTCAAATAAAGTGTCTACTTCACAGAAAGAGGAACAGACGCCAAGGGTTGATGAAATTTTGAGTAGTGTAGACAAGGAAAAGGTGCTTAAGGTATCTTGGGACAACTTTACTCATTTTTTCTATTAAAACTTGCAATTTGTCCTGCTTTAAGGAGCAACACAAACTTGTAACTTTCTCTAGTGCTCTTCCCCTTGTTTTTTAAACCAGTCAGATGATCAAGACTTTTTAAATTATTCTTCATCTTAATTTTGTGTTGTGTTTACTTACTAACACAAACCATATTCATGGTAAATGTGTTATTTTTCAAGGTGAGGCATTCTTTTGAGCGCGGAATTATTCTAGAAACCAGCAGTTGCAGGTTTTGGATTTCACTGAAATTTTGAAGACAGTCATACAGGCAGCAAATATCCTTGTACTCTTTGACATATGAAGGTGTAGCCGATCGAACTCCGATTCCAATGTCTCATCCTCTATGATGTGCTCCTGGTTCAATTAACCTAAAGTCAACACGGGCGGAGCTACAAGCCTGTCTACGGGTTAGGCAGAACTCAGCAGGACTCTATATATTTGCATTTAAAAATCTCAGAACTCAATAAGCTAGCTTTTGTAGAATCCATAACCCATAAACTCAAAATCCTAACTCCGTCTTCATGCACGAGCTCCATCAACTATTCTGTATGTTAGGCCATGAACTTGGTCCATTAGGCCTTGAAGACGGGTCAATGTTGTCGTCGCCTGTATTTGAAGTTGTTTCTGATTTCGAGGGCTCTGCTGCATTTTTCCTTCATGGTAGGGAGAGCGGCACTGACTATGGGCCATATGATCGTGGCATTCTCTTTTTTTCCGGGAAATTGATCCAGCAACTCAGCTGAAATTCAAGCTCTGCTTATTGGATCTTTTTTTTATTAAAATAAAGCTACGCGTTTTGGTGGCGCGATCCTTCCATTCAACCAAAAATCAATTACAGCAAAAGGGAGATGGACTGAACATCCTTGTCTCCAGTTTAAACGATCGGACACACCCAATCAAACTAACATAAAGAACTTTACTAATGTACAAAAAAGACCAAAATTGATTTACACAAAAAAAGATTTGCTTCTTGTCAAGCAGAAGAATTCTTTTGTGTTTATGCCTGAGGTTAGCCATCTGTATGAAGTTTAACCTGTAAGGTCCTTTAGCCTCTTGAGAGATGTTCTTGTCATTGAGGAAGACATGTTCAACATTTTCAGTTCTCCATTTTGCCAAAACATTTGCAACTTGATGGCTCTCTGAAGGAATGTTGAATTCTACAATTGGCCATATTGATGTATTTTTTGTCTTCACAATGGTGTCTATCAGATGCCAATGAGGTTTATTATTACCACTTAGGATGTTAACGATTAGAAGAGTC
Source organism: Lycium barbarum (assembly GCF_019175385.1). Classification (NCBI taxonomy): domain Eukaryota; kingdom Viridiplantae; phylum Streptophyta; class Magnoliopsida; order Solanales; family Solanaceae; genus Lycium; species Lycium barbarum. The sequence continues at coordinate 140,912,630 of NC_083338.1, read as the reverse complement.
TCGTTATTGGATTGAGATGGTGTTCGAATAATGGCTTTCCCTAGGATCATTGTGGAATCAGACTCAGCGTTTAATCCTTCAAATGATTAAGAGGGAGATCAACACCACCTCTTGGAATCTCGTCTCAAGGTCATCTGCAGTTTCTTCATACTTTCAGGGAATTCAATATTCGTGCAGATCTTCTCGCTAATTCGTACCAAAAGGACCATATTCTTCAAACCTTCTCAGATTATACCCATCTGAAGAGTGATGAACTTCGTAGACCAAATTTCAATTAGGATTAATAAAGGCAATTTTGTTTTCGATCCTGGTTGATTAGTCCCTTTGGATAAGCTAAGTTGTCCTTGTTACTTAGCTTCTTTCGAGAGCTCAACTGTATAGGAGAGCTCCTTAATTCTTATTTAGTATTCTTTTTTGGCTTGTTAGGATGTTCTTTCCTTACCAAAATTGTACTGAAGTCCCCTCTATGTACTATTGACTCTATGTCCATTTTCTACGTTCTTGTAGAAAATGGATATTGAAGTTGATTATTATGCTGTTTTGGATTTACCCTCTGGTGAGGAAGGGGACAGAAAGACATATCTAAAGCCTATAAAAAGAAAGCATCAGAGTTGCATCCAGACAAGAGGCCAGGTGATCCAAATGCTCACTTCAACTTTCAAAAGCTGACGACTTCATACGATATTCTCAAGGATGAGAAACACATGGAGTTATTTGATGATGATCTACTTCGCGTGAAGCTTGAGAAGATCCAATGAGATTCAAAGCGTAGAAAGATGATGTCAGATATCGATGCAAGAGGGCGTGGTGCTGATGCCAGTCTTCTAGCTCGAGAAGAGGAGGAACAAATTGCTGAATCGAGCAATGCATTAGAAGAAAGTGTCTACTGGTACAGATCCTTCACAGAAAGAGGCATAGACAAGGGCTATTCAAAACCGTACCGTAATTGCTAACCGAACCACAAAATTGACTTATTGGCTCCTTTGGTATTGGGTTATCGGCAGAGGCGGACCCAGGATTTTGAGTTCGGGGGTGCTGGACCCAGGAATTTTGAGTTCGGGGGTGCTCTATTAACTATTTATATTTGTTTCCTTTATATTTTCTATACAATTATACACTCCGTGATTAAGTTTAATGGGTGCCGGAGCACCCAAACTTTACACATGGGTCCGCCCCTGGTTATCGGAATAACGGATGAACGGGTTAAAATTTTATAGTTAAAAGCTTATCGGTGTGGGGGTGAATTGCTCAATTTCCTTACCGGATAAGCCATTAACCCCTTACGAATTATCAAATTTACGGTTTTACCCTAAGTATATAAAGTATCTATTGTAAACGCTAAAGCTAAAGGCCTATTCAGATTCTATATCCTATTCACTTCTTAGGAATTGTGGCATTTACCAAATTGCAAGACACACATTGGACAGGAAGAGTTTTTAATTAATAGAATAGGGTCAAAATAATACCTCATGATGATTTGCTCTTTAAGCATTGAGTTTTATCTAACATGCGGAACCATCTATTAGTCCCGAGTAAGGGATGGATCATTTTCTATCTTATCGTTCATGGCATGAAATATACAATTAAACACAGAGAGCTAATATATGTGTATATTATATTGAACCGGCCCCTATCTTATCGGTTGGTTAGCGGATTAGTACATTTAAAAATTAATAATCGATAAGCCAAACCGTTAAGCGTAACTATCCGTCTGATCCACCCAATGAGCTGAGGAGAGCAGTGTACACAAGAAAGGTGCTTAGGTATCTTGGGGGAAGATCGGAGGAAGATTATACTTCCCAAAGACCAGAGAGAGTTATTTAGCAAGTTTGGTAAGGTTGAACATGCATGTTATACCCCGTACATTTATACGACAAATTACCCGCAAGCAAATCGACTCAAGTTAAAGACGGGATCATTTTCGGGCACGAAGTAGAAATCTTTAATTTCCGATTTCTATTAGAACATGAATTGCTTATAAATTTTACTTAGTGTATAAATATTAATGGATATTAGGGATTAATTAACAATGATTAGATTATTAAGTGGGGATTAAAAATTAATTATTCACTAATTAGGCACTAGTGGTCGTGTGGGCCCCACCAAGACATGTGGCCAAATTTGATGGGCTCAAGCCATGAGTGGGACATGTGTCCAACTAGTAGGCATGATATTTAAGTCAAATTGATGACTAAGGAACTCATTTATCATCTTTCAAACTTGAGAAAACTTAGAGTTAGAGAGAGGGGCTCTCAAGCTTAGAGAGAGAGAGAAGTTCCCGGAGCCACTATTCACGGCGGCGCCACTATTCATGGTGGGGCACTGTTCACGCGCACTGTTCATGCAGCCACTGTTCACGGCCAAGAGGAGAAAAATCCAACCCCATTTCTAGCCTTCCCAAAAATAATTCCTTGGTGTTAACCCACTATTTGGAGGTCCCTAAGTAGCGTGGAAGCATTATTGGAGCGATCAAACCATCCATTTTTGTAAATCGCAAACCCTAACTTGCTTGTGTAGTAAAGAACAAAGGTAAGAATTTCTATTGTTTTATGGGCTATAAATGTTTTATGCATATTGTGGTATGTTAATATGGATGAAATTGGTGAAATATTGTATGTTGGAAGTGGGTTGTGTGCTTGGGGAGCTAGCCGTGTAAATGGGTGTGTGATTGGGTTAATGAATAAAAATTTTGGAGCATGTTTGATTGTTGTAGAGTGGAGAAGAGAATAAAAATCATCAATATATGTGTATGTGTGTAGTGTGGCCGTGTATAGCCCCAATGTTTGGCAAAGGATGAACCAATATCGCTTAGTGTTTTAGTTGTCGTCGTTATGAATTATAGTTTGGAAATGAGAGTTTAATGTCCCAAATTAATATGGTGAATGTTGCGGACTGATTTGGAGAATTTTGTGAAATTAATGCAATCTTTATATTTATGATAATTATATCGTTATAGTGTGGATTGTTGATACAAATCATGACTTAAAAATGAGGAATGTGGTAAAGAGGCTGCTCTCGGTTTTTGGGGCTGTTTTCGGCCCAATTTGGAGAAATTGTTGGATCGTTGGAAATATTATGTGAATTGCTTAGAATGTTCTTGAATGTTGTTAGTATGGGTTTGGGTTAGTATTTGAATGTATAGGCGTTGATGTTGGCTTGAAGGTAAGCCGTTGAATTGAATATTTGGAAAGTTGTCGAATGATGAAAAAGAGAGTATTAATGTAATATTGTCTTTCGGATTGGTTATTGGAGTTGCTAGGTTGGTTATTGTGGTTGTTGTTGTTGATTTTGAGCGAGTTAAATTCTCGGATTGGCCTATTTACAGGGGAAATGCTGCCGAATTTTCTGTAGAATTTAATGTTAGTTTGGAATGAATGGCTTAAGTGCCTATGTTTAATATTGGATATTCGTTGGCATATTTGTAGACCTTGGGGAGCCCGAGGCGTAGATTGGGATTTACTTTAGATTGGCTATCTTGGAGTGCGTACGAGGTATGTAAAGCGCAACCCTTCTTTCTTTTGGCATGCCTTAGTTTTCAAAAGGCTAGATTATAAGCCTTGAGGAAAATTCTAAGATTCGAAATCCGAGCATGTTATGACCCTTATGTATCCCTTGGCACTCTTATGTATGATTTGATGAAATATGAACCATTATGTCTTTGAAATAATCGTTTTCCGAACTTTGCATAAAAAGATTCACTTTAAGGAATTTCGAAATTTTTTTGAACGCCATATCTTTCACAGAAAGGCTCGGATTGCTTTGATATGTTCGTAGAAGTTTGTATGGCGTATGATAAGTATGTTTTCCATAGGCGGGCCCGGCTCGGGTCAATACCCGTCTGTGGGTCCCGTGACTTTCCTTTATGTAATTCGGACGACTTTTGAAAGAATTTGGTATGATTATCATTTCGAATTTCAAGTATGGTCATTTACTTATATTTGAGTCTATGATAATGATTTTATGCATATGGTTACTCATGACTCTGCTCGTGCGTTCTGTTATATCTTTCGCCGGTTCCCGGGCCGGTTCTGTTATCGTGCGCACTTTGATATACTCCGGAGTTATGCTGTGTTTATGGTTCACCGAGCTACTCGCAAAAGAGGGTCGGGTTCCACCTATATTTGGTGTTATGCTGTGTATGGCGTTATGTTGTGATATGTGACGGGGATACGGAGATTTGAAACATTCTGGTGTTATGGCGCCATCGACGGGCGGGCGACCATATTCTTCTGTACCCTACGCATGACTTACATATTTTTGAAAGTAAACAAATTTTGATATGTTGGATTTATACTTATGTTCTGTACTACTATTTCGTTTATGCCTCAGATTTGTTTCTGTATTTTCTGCTTTGCATACTCAGTACATATTTCGTACTGACCCCCTTTCTTCGGGGGGGGGGGGGGGGGGCTGCGTTTCATGCCCGTAGGTACAGACGCACAGTTTGGTGATCTACCCATTTAGGACACCCTCTTCTGCTGTTTGGAGTGCTCTTCTCATTTCAGAGCACACATTTTGGTATATATATTCGTTCGCTATGTATATATGTATTTGTTCAGGGGCACGGCGGGGCCCTGTCCCGCCATATGATTCGGTTTGTCTGTTTAGAGGTCTGTAGACGTATTTGTGGGTGTGTGTGCCTACTTCTGTACGGATGTGTTTGCATGACTCTATTCGTTATGGCAGCCTTGTCGGCTCGCACATGTATATGTTGTTCTGTTGGCCCTGTGTGGCCTTTGTTGGTATTTGCTGTGTATAGGGTTATTTTGGATAGTCCGAAAAACAAAGGAAACTCTGCCGAAATTTTCTTTGAAAATCTCATAAATATGAAACACCGCCTTGTCGGCTTCTGTTATATGCCTGGATGGGTTTGATATAATCTGAGGCAGTGTTTGATATTTGTGTCGGTATAAGTTATCTGTTTGCCACTCGGATTTGTGATTGTGTTCGGGTGCCCAATTCGGGCACTAGTCACGGCCCACGGGGTTGGGTCGTGACAATGCAATCAAGAGTTCTAAGAAGAAAGGCTCCGCTCTAATTTGCTTCCCTCGCGTGAGTGGCTGGTTAAATCTAACTGATTTTCTTAATTGCATCCTTACTTTTAAGATTTAGGACTAAAATGATCAGTTACATGGTATATATGAAAGACTAAAGTGATCATTTTTTCATACATTAAGGACTATATTGGTTACGTGGTATATATTGAAGAACTCAAATAATCACTTTATCATACATTAAGGACTATTTCGATTACGTGGTAAATATGAAGGACTATTAAAGACTATTTCAATTACGTGGTAAATATGAAGTACTGAAATGATTATTCTTTTCATACCTTAAGGACTATTTGGATTACGTAGTATATATGAAGTACTAAAATGACCACTATTTTCATACATTAAGGACCATTTTGACTACGTTGTATATTTAAAAGATTAAAATAATCCAATCCCATACATTAAGGACCATTTTGATCATTTTGGCCGTCAATTTGTTAATGGAAAGAGAACCCCAAAGATACTTTCATTTGTCTCTTTCAAGAAACCTCACATTTCTTCTCTTCTTCATCATCATTTATGTTCTTTTCGAAAGAGAACAAAAAAAAAAAAGACCAGTTATTCTTTCAGTTTTGGATGGTGATGACTTACTGATAAATGGATGACTTGTAAAAAATCTCAAAACCAGTTCAAGATTCACATCAATCTAAATAGTTCTATGACTAGTAAAGTCAATTGAGTCTTTGCCAATCTTGCATCTGATTAAAATCCTCTACAAAGTAAGATTTTTTCTGTTTCAGTTTTGAGTTTCAATGGGTTGTTAGATCTTGCTTTGCTTTATAGCCCTTTTCTTGTGTTTTTAGCCAATTTCTATATATCTTTAAATTGATTAAGTTGTTGCTGCAAAATCTTGAATCCCAATTTAAGAAAGTTGGGTTCTTTGTGAATGATTACCCTTCTTGAGTAATTGACTTTTGATGGGCTGTTGTTGGTCGTTGGGAAAGATCATTCTGTAGTTTGTTTTTTGTGTTCTTTTTATAAATTTGGAATCTTGAATCCCAATTGAGATGGACGAAAGTGGTACTATGTTGACCGACTTTTGTGGATCTAGATTGCTTTTAACACTTCCTGATGATGTGTTGGCTTTAGTAAGTAAATCACTTTCACCAAGGGATCTATGTAATCTTGGTTTATGCTGTAGAAATTTGCATGATTCAGCTGCATGTGACAAGGTTTGGCTTTCACAATGTGATACGCTCAGGGTTGTTCCTTATAAGGACCTTATCGAATGGCGAAAAGGAGTTTGTTCCTACAAGGCGCTTTGTCGCTTCCTTGTGGGGATAAAGCCTTTGCTTGGTATTTGGGTTCACCAAAATCCTGAACTCGGCAACGTTGTTTATGTTATGCCTGGTTTTATCTCCGCGGTTGCTTGTCGGATAATTCCACAAGAACTCGGCCCATTAGGCATCGAAGACGGGCCGATTTTGTGGTCCCCTGTGTTTGAAGTTGTTTCTGATTTCGAGGGCTCTGCGAAATTTTTCCTTCATGGTGGGGAGAGTGGAAATGACTATGTTTATCCCGGTTTGCTCAAGAAAGTAGACCGGACTTGCAATGTGCTTCTGTTAGAGGTTGAGCCTCAACAACACACAAGTGGTGCCCACAGCATAGTGCCCTTTGGTCGGCTTGCATTTGTTGATAGGAGAAAGTTGCTCGACACAGTTACTAACCAAGTTCGTCAAATGCTGCCAGATGCTAAAGATGACATATTATTTCCTCGTACGAGAGGAGAGGAGGCTGATTTACGAGAGGATATGGAACTCTTATATGAAAGGAGATTGCTACTTCTGAAACTGTACGATGATGATGGTGGTTTTACTGTCTGGAAGGGGGCTGGTTCCGAGTTTCCTTTGAGTGAGTTCACACAGAATCTTGATCTGATAAGTGCTGATAATGAGAGTCGGAGTCGGAAGACACTTGCTGAATATGTTAGATACAGTCTTAAATACATACTCAAGAAGTCAAACTCTAAGCGTGATCTTCTTAGAAAGAATTCGTCTGGCCACGGAAGTAAGCATGCACAGCTTAATGAGTTCCTTCAACCAGGTGATTCGATAGGGCTGACATTACATGCTTCGACTATGAAGTTATCTTCTTATCGTGCTTGGCCAAATATGCACGACAGTAAATTTGCCCTGTACAAGTTGCCTATGCGGGCCCCAGAAGTGGATGAAGAATATGCTGGTGTATGGGGAGGGACTTTTGGTTGGCCCCCGGGGAAGCTTTCTGATGATAAGCCTGGAAAGGCGTTGTTCCTTCTTTTGCTCTCTTATGAGGAGTCCCAAGGGCAGAAGCTACTTATCGCGACCAAGATATTAGAAGGTACACATTATGTTTTGCATCCTAATGGCTCAGCTATGTTTATAGTGAATATTGAAGAGCCTTCAAATGATCTGTTCCCTTGGTGCACTGATGAACACGACTCTAAGCATGCTTTTACGGGTGAAGGTATTGCTAACGGGTATGGTTTCAGGTATCCTGGTTCGAAACCTGGTTCGCTCTTTGTAATCGACGATAAAATGCTTGCTTTTATATGGAAGGAGTCCAAGGCTGTGTTGACCTTACAGAGGCTTGATTTGCAAGAGGTTTTGAGCAAGGGGGAAAGAATTCATGCTCTATCTCCGGTGTCCAATTTCGCATACCTTACTAGGTCCTATTCAAATGTGTTTGCCAATGGTCTAACAAAGGCATAACAAATCTTTTGCTAGAAATGGCGGAACACCACAAAATAGGTGGAAAACCCGGCGCTTGGTTGTACTTTTAAGTTCGTCTCAATTCACACTTGCAGGGTGATTTGAGGTGCGTGCTTCGCAAGTTTCTTTTAGTTTCTTCACAAACAAAACAAAGGCATGATAGTATTGTACTCAACTGCTCGTGCCGTATGGCTAGATTCTTCTACATTCTATTCTGTAGTATTATAATGAGGTACCATTTTCATATTTCTTGAACAATCTTTGTGCTGTTGGTAATTATGAAAAGTCACAGTTCTCTTGAAGCAGGAATGAGGCTGCACCTTCTCTTGATATTATTTGTTGTAAACTTATCTTCTATGAAAAATTTGATTGAGTTAATATTTTCCATTAGGAATTAAGATGTGCAAATGTATAGGTTGATAAGATTACCTTTTTAAAATAATTTGGCATAATGCATTTTTTTAAAAAGAGCACTCATGAATCATGCTTATCTTTATGAAGTTAATTTCTTTGTAAATCAGTTGGAAAAGAATTTGAAAGCTGCTAGTCGTAAGCTTTAGTAAAATCCTGGCTCCGCCACTGTATATAATGTACTAAAGCTTCCAACTTTGTTTTTCCTTATCAAAAAAGTTGGAAGCTTTAGTACATTATAATTTATATATACGTATATATATATCGATTTTTATTACTCCCTCCAACCTAATTGTTTGAAAGTATTTGACAAGGAGATTAGAAAAAAAGAGAATTTTTGACAAATACATAAGCAAAAGTTTTGCTGCAAAAGTCATGAATTACGTACAAAATATCGTTGGTACCAAAATCTAAAATTTTCAAGCCAATGAGGCATTCAGTATTTAATATAAGAACTTAAAGCTTAATATATGAAGGTATTAATCTTTTCTTCAGGACGAAAAAAAGAACAAAGTACTAAACAAATTGTGATGGAGTTCGGAGTAATATATTAGTAAATTATTATGGGTGGATATGGTACCAATTATGGATGACATTATATTAGGATTCTTTAATTGTTAAATGGCAAAGCTATGTTGCTTTGGTGGGATAATAATAGTAAATAATTGGAGCTATTTTGTTAAGCTTAAATGTTGATGAGCGATGAAGTTTAACGTGGGGGTTCTTTTATGTTAAGAAAAAGAAAAAATCTGTTCGAAAGTGACCTGATCACGTAAATATATATTTTTTACACCGTGTATATATAGAACTTAATATTATGGAAAAGAGCCGGTCGAATTTGCTTCCCCTAAAATTGAGAAAACAAAGAAGGCAAAAACTATTATAGTAGTCAGTTAAAAACTTTGGTGGGGGGGGGGGGGGGGGGGGGGGGGTGGTTGAAGACACAAACAATATTTTTCACAGTCCAACTTGTTCACATCAAACAGATGAGCCCTCCTTCCGTGTATATAGCAAAGAAAATGCAAACGGTATTTCTATTAGAAAAAAAATGGTTCAGCTAAACACATTTGAGTTAGTTTGAACATGAAGAATGTGTGATTTATACAAGAAAAAAAAAAGGGACTGAATTACCTCTATATATATCAGTTTTCCTGTAAATCTCAATGAATATTCCTTCCCTCACCCTTGTACACTATTTTTTTGGCACACGTTATTTACACACACACAAAACACTCACTCACAAAATTAATTGGACCAAAATTTGACTTCAAATTCTCCGGATCAACATTCATCAGGGACCAAAAAATTTCAGATACCAAAATCTGTACTGTCAAACATGACAACCTTGTTATTTATGGAGATGTTGCATGTGCATAATTAACAAGGTTGTCATCTTCGACTGTACGATTTCGGAATCTGAGATTCTTTCCCTTCCAAGGCAAATGCAAGTACGGTTGATTTGATCATGTGACATGTCGTCTCATCTAAAAACTTGACAAGGTGTTTGGACAAACATGAGTATATCGAGTCAAGATACACATGGGCTGTAACACTAAATTAATTATCTGCCCTTATAACTTTTTAATACATTATTAGTATAGATATTCAGGGTTTCAAAACTTTGGTTGTTGGATATTACCTTGTAGTGATCACCTTTATATACTTTTAATACAAACATGTCTTTCGCCTTTATTCTCTTTGCTTCCGTTCAGGGGCGGAACTACAGGTGTGCAAGGAGAGTCAACTGAACCCACCATTAGTTGAAAAATTACATTGTATATATAAGGTCAATGTGTTTATTTATCATAAATATCGACCCCTGAAAACATTCTTTTTACCTTTTTAAATCTCATTGTCAAATGTCCTAGCTACGCCCCTGCGTTCATTCATGCCCTCAATTACACCATGCATTCAATACATACCCATGCCTTTTATGAAAACGACTATTTCAATTTTAATTAGGAGTCATGCATTAAACGTAACTCTAATTTCTTCCGTCGAAAAATTACATTGTATATATAAGGTCAACTGAACCCATCTTTCGTTGGAAAATTAATTGTATATATAAGGTCAATGTGTTTATTTATCATAACTATAGAGTCCTGGAAACATTCTTTATACTACCTTTTTAAATCCCATTGTCAAACGTCCTGGCTCCGCCCCAGCGTTCATTCATGCCCTCAATTACACCATGCATCCAATATATACCCATGCCTTGTACGACTGTTTCAATTTTAATTAGGAGTAGCATGCATATAACGTAACTCTAATTTGTTTCAAAGTACTTGACAGTGAGATTTAAAAAGTGCTGGAATCATGGGAGTTACTAACTGGGTCTCAGTTCACAAATTCTTACATCATTTCACCGTTCAAAAGTACGATTGTAAACATTTCACGAATAATGAGGTAAGCTTTCACTAATAGTAACGTAAGTTTTTTCCCTCTTTCCCCGTAAGAGAAATTTAAGCATCCAAAAAGGATGAAAAGGAAATACAGGCAAAAAATCACGATCACAAATGAATGAAAAAGCTTAACCAAAATGGAAAGAACAGGGAAATCGCAATGAAATTTTCATTTAATAGTATATGGTTTTCCTTATAAGGGTGTGAAGCCCATCTATACAAAAAACACTTCGGGGCTACACACCCAATGATCACAACCACAAGGTGCTAATGTCAACGCCATTTACTTTCTGTTATTGTTTAATACAACATGTGAGGCCAATCATATAAAGAAAAATGTGCACGAAATGCTGTACACTAGGTGGTGGCAACTGCTTCCACAAGTAGCTGAATATCAAAAGCACATCATGTTTAGATGGTGCTATATTCTGCCATTCTTAATCTTTCTACAGGTTGATGCTCAATGAATCCTTCCGCGGATGCAGCAATTTGAGGGCGCTGCTACAATAGCTATTGAAGAAAGATCCAATATACATTTTTTTCCTCTTGAAAAATGAAACACCAGTCACGTACTCCGATAATATAGATCGTGTCTTTCTCGATGACATAATAAGCTTCAATTCAGCCTGAACGGCAATACAAATGAACCAAGAAGGTAATTAAAAGAGAACAAAACCAAAAATCTGCAAAAATAATGTCTAGGAAAACAAAAACCTACCATCTTAGATTAGCCAACAAGAGTAAAATAACAAACAGTGCTCAGTAGTCAGTACCAAATTTAAGAAGTGGGATACAAAAAGGGAAGGTACTTCACTTGGCATAACTCAGGATCTTGGGTACAAAAGCAACAATTGCTTAACGAGTGGAAATAATCCGACTCTTTCCATGCCCTTATCTCAGGTAACTGCACCTAGACTGGGATTCATCAGTTTGATTATTTGGTCTGGTCCACAATAAGATGCACTGTGCCCTAGTTTGGCTCTAGAATAAGATGTGACTGCACGAGATCCATATGAGATTCACACTCAAAACCTCCTACAAAAAATGCCTTGTCCTTGCTATATATGATCTTGCTGTATATTTCTGCCATTCATGTCCCTGACTTGCAGCAACACTGCTTCTCTTTGCTAAGCACACTAACACACTAATAATGAGAACTTACACTATGTACAAAAAATTGGAACGATGACATCCAGCATGTAATCTAGCACCTCTATGTTACCAGTCCCAGTACAACTAAGAGTACAGCAATTATTTTGCTATTCACAGATTAAAAAAAATGATGGCAATAAAAAGGGACATGTCCATTTTCTATCCAACAAACTGACATCTTAAACCTGTTCCACCATACTTCCTTCCATTAGGACTGTTTAGGCACTGATTAACATCCCAACACCATCAAATCAAAAAGTAGCAAAACATAGCAGGAAGTAACACATGAGACCAGCTAAATGCTGAAAATTGAACTCTACTACTAGTGTTTACTTTTCCTGTCAGCTTCAGTTGAAATCTACTAAACAATTTTTTTTGTAAACCAAACAGACTGAACTCTACTACTAGTGTTTACTTTTCCTGTCAGCTTCAGTTGAAATCTACTAAACAATTTTTTTTGTAAACCAAACAGACTGGATAGACCCCTTTGCTAACATTTGTGCTAAAAGTCAAAAACTAACATGGTCAAAATCTTGGAACAGAACCTATTTTTCTTGGTGAACCAAAATTTTAGTTCAGAATTAGAAACTATCAATAATTACAATTAGAAACAGTAGGAAACAACGTAGTTCTCATCAGAAATGGTGTAATTCTTCTTTCCCAATTAAAGAACCCTTCTAGATTCAACGCATTTTGAAGTCTTCTCGAGGAATTAATAATCTAACATGTCGTTAAGTTGTTCGCGAAACAATTTCAAATTCACAATGTTATGTTCATCGATAGAGGTATTTGGGTTGATACATAAATCATTAGGTTCCATAGGTGCATCATCCTATATGGCTTCTTGGTTGAGATATTTGCTCAAGCTTGCATCTAGTGCAGCTTCTTGAGGGCAGAGCATGGAACATAAAGATCAGTACAGGTAAATATCCTTAGTAGTGCAGCAGCAATAAAAAGGAAAGAATCAGGTATGTATTCATACTTCACAGTTCACTGCCAGGAAGCTAAGACTGTAATGACACATCAAACCATATGAACTTTTTCTTCATGAAAGACCTAGAAGCATACCTCAATTCGGCATCACTTTCAGTGATGATATTTTTAACGTTACACAGCAGTCCTGAACTGCAAATTCACTACGTCATAGAAGCTTTGGATTTTGAATTCCTCGGAAAGCTAGTTTTACGAAGTTGAGGATTTTCGATTGAATAAACAAGAAGCCTTCCATCCTTGGACCCAGCTATAAAGCATTCTTCCGGTGTCACAGTTAGTGAAGTTACCATTTTCCCTATTCCATTGTACTTCCCCACAATCTCAAGAGAGTTCATAGAACGTACAATGATCAGCCCTTGATCTCCAGCACAAACCAAGAACTCTCCGCAGCTACTGAGTTCAAGACAGTTCAGGCGGCCATTGGATTCCGAAGACGAGATGTGTTTCCCATTTATAGAGTAGAGGTGCAAACTAAGATCATCATCAGAATAAAAAACAATCCTTCCATGACGTGATGCAACAAGCTTTGACAGTGGACTCCCAGATGGATGTCGTAGGGATCTAACATATCTCCCATCCCGCAGCGTATGGAAAACACAAGTTCCATCTTTTGATCCACTTATAACTATATCAAGCTCAATACTTGCATACAAGCACGTAATAATGTCATCATGACCACACAAAATATGGAAAGGGGTTTCAGCAATGATACAATCCTTTCGAGGAACCTCTGCTTGGGTATGCTTTACTCGCTTTTCAGGGGTTCTAATGCGAACAATCTCCCAGATCATTACTGTTGTGTCGTAACTTCCAGTAGCCAGGATGCTTCCATCGGATGTAACTGAAACAATTAAAAATGGCTTGAAATTTAGCGTTACTGAAAAATATAGAATAACTAAGAAATATGTATTTGCACTGATGTAACTGGACTGTATATTTTTCATAAAGTAAATAATTTTATTGATGGTAGGGGAAGAAAACTCTTGTATATAAGAAGTATACCAAAAACTTAGAGAACCCATACCAAAATGTGGCTCTCTACAAAAGACAAGCTATTTAAAGAAGAAAAGAAAGAAACAAAACAAAAGAGGATTGCTTATTGAGAAGTTTCCTTTTCTTTATGAAGTAAATCGCATTAGTTAAGGCATCCAGAAGATGCAGAATTACACAAGGGTCCAAGAGGCTAGCTCCAGTACAATTCCTACAAGGAGCTAAAAGTCAAAAAAACAACAGCAAAAGGCTAGCTCAAAAACAATATATACACTAACAAAATCCAAAAAATTATCAACACTGTTTTCCCTTTTTCTTTTTAGATGGGTAGGATGCTTATTGAAAATCTGAAGACTTGCATCAAGTACCGCAGCTAGTACATGGTTATTCTCCGATGGTATTCATCCTAGGCAGTCGGTAAAGATCTAAAAGTAAACAAAGAGAGAACTTTTTTTTATTAAGATAAAAACAAAGAGATACCAAGTTGACATTCAGAAGGTTTCTTGGTATAGGAAGTCAAGGAAAGACCAAAAACAAAAAAAAGTTTCAGAATTGTGCCCAATCCGATCACAGTAATGAATATTGTCCCTCATCTGAGACTGTTCTACTGCCTCTTAAGAGGGAATAAACATTTACAGATAAATACACTGCCTTCAATTGTTAAGGAGCTCTACTCCACATTGATTGTCCCTCCTTGCCAAGGTTGAACCACAAGCGTGCAATGTCAAAAAAATTTCAACTAACTGTACTGACATGATAGGAAACACACCCCTCAAATTTGGCATGATAACTTGGCCTGTTCTCATATAAATGCTCAATTTCCATGTATTTAATGTTACTATCCAGTTAGACAAATTCTTAATTCTCAGTCCCTAACTGATTCACTGCACTATTAGCATATAAGGATTGTAGTATCTGTTATCAGGTGTGATGAAAGATTTGCCTTCTTAATTTAAAGTCCTAGTTCCCTAAATATTAAATTTCACTTTTTAGAAAGCTCATGAGTCTACTCCTTTTTCTGTGGATCAATATAATTTATTAAGTGCAGGGGTGGGCTAACATTAGATGGTTTGTTGCATTGTGAAACAAAAGATTAAGTGGGGCATAGATGACAAATGTGATGATAAAACTTCGGAAACAGCTTTCAGTTGTTTCGTGCAGTTTCCCCAGAATTCAAAATAATTTTCAACTATTGAATGAGAAGCCCCTACTTTCTGTTTTTGCTTCTTTTCTATGAAACAAAAAATAGAAAAAACTAAGCAAGATTATCAAGAATCAGGACTACTAAGCAAATTACTTGCCGTGTCATAATTTATTTATTTACCATTTTTTGACATGTTGCGTTGCACCAATATTCAACAGAAAGATACTACAAGCACCCAATTAGACAAGTCAGAGGTCTGGTGTTTGCAAACAATTTTAAATGGACAAGTAATCTAATGCCAGGAAGGTCTGGCTATTAGTTTGTACTTTACATCCTTGAACAACGAAGGATTCTCTGAAGTGCACAAGTCAGTTTGATGTCAATGCTTTCAGTTCCATTAATTTCATTACTATCCCATCACGAGAATCATCAAGATTCAGCCTTCATTTTTCCAGACAATAAAGTGTGTACATTTGTTAGCTAGAAGCTCCAAACAAAAGCTGCCACATCTTTCAGTCAATGAAAATTACCTGAAATGCAGCTCACGACATCTCTATGTTGTCTAACGCTCTGTACCATTCTGCCATCAGTTAGCGATATAACCTGAAAGCTGTTTTCGCAGGTACCACATGTTATCAAAAAGTTTTCAGCTGGTGTTGATAATGTTCCAAAGCATTGTGCTCCAAGCTCAATATTTTCAGCCAGAGGACTCCCAATTTTCCGAGGAGGAAGGATATCGGAACCAATCCCGAAAAACGGATCCTGCAAGAAAGTTAAAAATGACTTCACCGACTAGCTAATCATAATACCTGACCTTATTATTGCTCTAAAACTAACCTGTGAGCCAGAGAAGGTGAAGTTTCCACCGGATTGCAACTGGGTGGTCACCCATGTCTTTACGGACATGGTGAGGCCCTGGTTCACAAGGACAATGGTTGAATCCAGCACATTAACATACAGAGTAGTTGAAGGGCAACTGCTTGAACATGAAGCCATTGATGTTAGGTTAATAGAACCAGGGGCAAATCGTAGAGGATGAGCAATTGGAATCGGAGGTCCTCTTCTAGGATGTTTCTTTCGGAAAAGTTGAATCGGTGTTTGACCAAAGTTGGCAATTTGATCTTCTATGGCCGACCTTTGCAATTCATCATCCATGGTATCCAGATCCACAGCACCTTCATATGTCAAATAATAGAAAATATTTGCTGCCTGTATGACAACATCTTCAAAATTCAGCGAAATTCAAATCCTGCAACTGGTTCAAGAATTATCTGAAGTCAAAGCTATTTCCCTATACCTCAACTGCTGGTTTTCCCCGCTGCTTGTAACCAAATACCAGATCAATCCAGTGGTGGAGATTTGAGCTCACATATTCGCTTTCAAGGGCCTCTCTGTTCTTACTAATAAATTCCTCAGGACAACCCTGTACATGCATTTGAAAATTAGCTCTCTAAAAATTGTCTACATTAAACAGTAAAGAAATAAACAGAACTTCAGCACAAAGGTTAGCTCCACAAAAACAGCACTAAGAGGGTGCCCACTTATATACAGGTGAAAAACGAGCCAATCAATTTGTGGCACAAGGGAACGGGAAATTCCAAGTAACATGTCTATCCAAGTGCTGTGAGCATTTGCATTATGCACTGGAACAGCCTTTCAAGACATCAACAATTCTTTTCTTCCCATACTCACAGAATGCATGCCAATAGTAACAACAACAACATCCCCAGTATATTCCCACAAAGTGGGGTCTGGGGAGGGTAGAGTGTACGCAGACCTTACCCCTACCTTGGGAGGTAGAGAGGCTGTTTCCGATAGACCCTCGGCTCAAGAAAAGACATTTCAAAAAAGGTTAGATTAACAGAACTAAAGAAATCAATGCAAAATAAAGAACGCATGCTAATAGAGTGTTCCAATAAAAGTCTATTGCTTATCTATCTTACTATCAGTGTTATTTTATAATTGCTCCGTCGCTTCAGGTGATGAAGCGATGCAATGCGAGGGACTATTGCCTCATAGGAGAAGCCATGCACTTCAGAGAAATAAAACACAACCATTGTAGATTCTTTCTAACAGAGACTTTTCATTCCTCATTGCCCAATCAACAACAGATTCAATCCCACCAGTCCCACAATTGAATCTCCCATCAAAGCAGGTATCTAAGAGACAGTATTGGCCATCTATTTTACTGCTCAAAGGAATCTTGAAAAAGATGGCTATGTTTTTATTTTTTTTAATGAAGTAATGTGTTTCATTGAAGGGCATCAAGAAGATGCAAAGCTACAGCAGGCAAATTACAAAAGAGCAAAAGTGTAGGAAAACATTGTTTGCCCCAAAACAATGTCTCAATCAAGAACTAAAGTGCTAATAAAATCCAAAAACTGTACTGGACTAATTACTGGGGGCAACATTGTCAAACAAAAGTGATGCACTAAACCATTTAGCTTTAAGAGAATAACTTGGCGTTGTGATGCCATCAAAACACCTTCTGTTTCTCTCATTCCACAACAAACAGCAGCAGGGGTCATCAACCAGGTCTTTTTGATGCTCGTATCAACTTCCCAGAGGCTCCAACTCACAAATGCCTCTCTCGGATTCTGAGGCATCACCCAACTTAATCCAAAAATATTGAAAACCATGGTCCAAAGATTAAAAGCTACTGGACAGTGAAGAAATAAATGGTTGACTGTTTCCAGCTGACACTTGCAAAAAAAGATGGGTATTTAATTGGTGATCTTCATTGTTCATGGATTCTAGAGAGAAGGAGGACTTTCTCTCTCCGGTTGGCAACTGAAAATCCTTCGGAAGAAGTGGTGGAAGGTTGTTCCAGCTTGCATATGGCAGACTGTATTGAATGAAAGCAATGCTAGGTGCTTTTAACTTTGAAGACAACTCATGCTCTATAGAGAAAATCAAGATGAAGTGTTTTTTTGTCCTCTCTTCTGGTGTAAAGAATAATTATGTAGAGGATACAGATAGTATCTTTGAATTTTTTGAATCCTTGTGAGAAAACAAGGCCTTTCGTAATTGAAAATATTGGATACCAGTATCACCTTGATGCTGATTTTTTTTTTTTTGGGGGGGGGGGGGGGGGGGGGGGGGGACATACACCATGCCACTCATTGCTTTAAGATTTTATTCTTCAAATAAAGTTGTCTTAAGTTATTCCCATCCCTTCATATATGGAGAGCTTGTTGTATATGATAGCCCACACAAACATGCTACAGAAATCATCTGTTTAGGCTGGATTCCATTTATAGGTAAAAAGAACCTCTAATAATTTGCTTCTGGTTCCCTTTCTTAGGCCTTTTTCATATTTTTCCCACTCAACTGGGATGCAAATACACATCATATGGCGATGAAGGAAAACTTAAACCACATTTTCAGTTGAAATAAGCAGTGAGACCATACCTTGGCCCATGGAGGTAGGCAAATATCACCTATTGGTTCTCCATCTTGTTTGACACCAAAATAATATGAGTTTGAATTGATCAGAAATTCTGGCAAGTAAAAGAATTCAGGAATCAACTCTTTCACATCACTTGTATTAGAAAGGCAATTCCGATATGTTCCTCCAATGCTATGAAAAAGCCGGTCAGCATGATCAAATTTTCCACCCTAAGAAAACAAAGAAGACAATATTTTATAAGTTGTTAAAAACTTTGGTCTAGGTAGAAGACAAAAAATCACACACAATCAATCTCGACCCTGCGAGCTAGATGAATCAGTACAGAATTAGATGACTTCAGCTATAAACTAGTGAAACCAGTGGACAATAATATGAGCAATCTCCAAGTACCTGAAGATTACGGTGGAGGCCTGTAAAAGGTTCCAACCTCAGGAGGTAAAATAGCACAATTCCCATGCTCGAGTAATGAGAACCATAATAGAAACTGTTGAAAACAAGAACGATTGCACATCATGTAACGTATCAAAGGTTAAGTTCTGGAGGACAACCAAAATGTAAATTCAAATTTTACCTGGGAATATCAGGGTCACAGAAGTTGCGATATCTATCCTCAAAGACCTGCAGAGGTAAACTGGGATTGCATCACAAATAAAGAGAGCTATAAACTATATGTGAAATTAGTCACAAAGAAGTATTGACTAACCTCAAACCTTTTAGCATCCAGTGCTCCAACAGGTTTTGATAGATCCCTAAAGGTAGAAGATTTGTTAAAATCAAGAGTCTCTGAGGAATAATCAGCCAGAATCCAAGGGAACACGGGATACTGGGTCAAATCATTGTAAGATCTCCCAGCTAAAGTGTTCAGAACCATTAAATACTCAAAGTTCGTTATCTCCCTCCTCTTCCAGCGTTCTCTAGCATTTTCTGCCATCTCCAACGCCACACGTCTGTCCACAAAGGAAATAACTCCAGTCTTGTCCCTGTAACCCTTTGGGAACATACTTTCATTTCTGTTTAGAACTATTAAGCTTCCAACGTCTTTGGCATCCTTTTGCGAAGCAAAGTTAAAAAATACAGGAGCAGTGGAATCACTGAAGAAAATTTCAATCGCTGTATATCTTAGCAAATATCTAGTCCAGTGTACAGCCTTTACCTACATTAAGAAATGTCGGAGAGGATAAGATTTTGGACAAAGAATATGAGACTACATCATACAGAACAGCAGCTCCAGTACCTTGAAGATTGTCCATCTCCTGTGCCGATTTATATTGTTAGGATGCTTTTGATGCTCATCATTATTGACAGCACCAATGCTATTAATGGCTCTTCCCCTCTCACAATCTAAATCATAACTGATGGGCCACTTGAGAAATTTGTGATTTTGGAGTCCCCCTAACTGATCCGACTTGTTGACATCAAACTTCCCAGAAGAGTCAAAGTTTCTGAAAACAGATGACCCTCCTGTACCTTCGACCAGAAACTCACCAAAGAAATGCAAAAATTTCTTTTTCACCGCTAAATGTCCAGCTAACTTTCTCTTAGGTGTAACAAGGACACAAGGGACTGACATGAGAACCTGAAAATAAATCCAAGCTTGAGAAATGCTGAATTAGTTGTTTGCTCTGTTAAGATATAGAGGTAAATTTGTACCTCACTGTCTTCTGATTCAATCTGGGTGGAGGAGCAATCTATGTCTTCCTTAGCGATGTCCTTCAGATCACTACTCTCTTTTACAACCTCTAAATACTGTCTATCTGACAAGTCGTCGGAACCAGGCTTTTGCCCACTAAGTTCGCTCTCACTTTCATTCAATTCAGATGAACCCTCATCGGTAATCCTCCGAATCCCTTTCAGCAAGAACCTCTTCATTTGCTCAGGAATATGTGCTGCAAAACCAGGTTTGGCATCATTGGAAGGATTAAGAGCCTCAATGCTAGGTGTCGTAGAGGTAGGACGACAAAGCTTTTCATCAAAATGATAATCCCGTCTCAACTTTTGCCGGCGACGCCATGCGTCCTCTGTTTTATCAAGTTTCCAGTGTGTTAATGTGCTGTTTGGGAAAGGATCAGCTGACCAAGGACCCCTTTCATCAATGAGAGAGCGAAAAGTGTGAATCCACTTTCCCTGTAAGAGCAAAAAAAAAAAAAAAAAGTGGTGAAAAGCTCAATGCGGGGAACACGAGAGAAACAACAAACCAGTGACAATATTTTGTATACTTACAGCAACAATTTGCTGTTGTTCATCATATGCTAGTTGGAAAGAACTCCTTCTGTTGTCATCAGAGGCAAGAATGACATTTAAACTACTCTGTATTTCATCTTCAAAAGACTTCTTTTGGTTGGAATCTGCGATTGCCATTTCATCCAACCTCGCACGAAGCTCATGCAACTGCATGGTCCTATCTGCTGTTGAACTCTTGACATATTTTACTTCATCGGCAAACTGGACAGGATGGAATTAAATTTCACTGGGCATAAGGTATAAGTGAACAAATATAAATTGGAATAGACAAAACGAGGAGCAAAAACTCCGGAAACAAGCTCATGAAAGACAAAAGTCTAACCACATGCTATCCTTCCAATGTCACTAACATAGATGGGCAACTTCCTGTTTCATTAAGCCCCAACATTAAGTGCTAGAAAAGAAGTCGTCAACAGATTAGTTTTAAAGAAACATAATAACTGTTCATTTTGGTCACTGAGGCACTCAACTAAACGAAGGATAGAGCAGTTAAGTTCTTTCAGGGGGGTTTTCAGCCAACATTCAGGTGTCTCGTTTATTATTTGCACAGAACACACTCAGTATATCAGGCTGACAAGGATCAGCTCCTTTGTCCCAGGAACACATTGTAAGTTTCTCAACTAGTCTCAGACTGGAGAATAATCCTAAAAATATGTGAAAAGTGGATATCCCTCTTCAATCACCTATTTAGACTTACCTTTGGGGGTTTCTCATAAAGACCAAGTAATAAGGTAAACAGCGACTGAGAGACTTGAGAAGAGGTAAGTAGGACGACAAAGAGGTAACTTGTCAAAAGGTGGTAAAGAGAAATCAACTAGGAGTACTTTATCCAGCATTCCGACTTCTCAAAATCCAGTATCCCAACTTATTATATCTTATTATTGCTCATTCCTCTGACCTTGTTTTCTCTGCATTTTTGGAGAATACATGAGATTCCTGTTAGTGTTGATGATTTGCTCTCTGTAGAGAACCAAACTCATTTGTAAGTGTCCAAACTTTAATAATGTACAGACTTTGGATATAGGGATTTTTTCCCCGTTTTTCCAATAACTTATTAAGTTTTCATTTGACAAAAGGTTAGACAACAGTCCATTGGTAACAAACCAGCAAGCAAGGCAACTCCCTGAAACAGAAGTACATAAATGGAATCCTAAAACATCAATAAAAGCCAATCCAAGGAATTAGAAATACCAAACAAAAAAAAAAAAAAGTCAGGGAGACTACAGAAGAAAGGGACAAAAGAGATTTCTTAGACTATGAAGTGGTCATGGTGGGAGAATAACAGAAATTCAAAATTTCCATGCATGTACTCACAAGAATCCCCTAATTTCAAGGGGAAAACATGCATATACTCAAATTATTTTTTGAAAAGTACAAAATATTAAGTGATATAGCACAGGGTTAACTATTCCAAGACGCACCGCAGAAAGCACACGGTCCTTTTGAATCAGATTGTGAATGGTGCTTCCCTCTTTAGTATTGCTCCCTGACTCTGAAGAATCATCTCTGCTCACAATACTTGTAGCTAGCATCAGTTTCCCGCAATTGACAGTTTCCCGAATTATGTGAGCTATAACATGAAATCTAGCCCCATCATCCAGCGCCCCATAATGAGACCTAACTGCGAGTAATGCCCTAAACATGTGTTGAATTGAATATTATATCTTGTCAATACAAATGAGAAGTCAAACGATGCCACGTAATTTAACAGCCAGAGGAAGGATCATTAAATTATGAAACATTACCAAATGAAAAGCTGCAAACGGCTCTTGCTTTGCTCATCATCAGCAGTCAGAAGGCAAGGCAGAAGAGGGATAACCTGTTGTACACATCGAGATGCTCGTTCAAGCGATGATTTACAAAGATATAGGATAATCAACCGAAATACAATTCTTGGACACTTTTCCCCTCTTAAAAGCATAGCCTTATCAACAGGCTTGTTGGGTTTTCCAGCCAAAGCATTGCTAATTCCCCCTGAGACAACAACAGCAGCCATTTCTGCAGCTGGTATATTCAGTGATTCTACCAAGCCACGGGCTCTTTGGCTAAGTGATGGTGCTACTGACTGTGAGGACCTGGGTAACATCTTGTTTGGACCCTTGCCATTCATCTCACTTATAGCATTCCAAAGATTGTCACATAAAGTCCACCACTCATCGTCAATTTTCTCAACTTCATTAATGTCAGGCCGCTTGAAAACATGACTCCTGGAAAGAAAGCAAGAGGCTTTTACAGAAATGAAAGCAGCGGAACACTGCAGTAACTTCATTAATTTGGTAAGGCCAGCCAATAAACTGCTGCAACATCAGGTACTTATAAAAAAGCCAAACTATATCTGCAGTACCTCGATAGCTTCTCATCAGGTTCTCCTTGGAGGGCATCAAGTAGAGCAGATCCAAGGTCTTTCAGCTGTTCTAGTTCTAAGAACTCTGAAGAAAATTCTGTGTTGCTGGCTGGATACTGTGACCAGTAGAACAAAATAAAGTTAAATACACTTTCAACAAGAAATGAAACAACAAAAACCACATTCAAATCCTATTAAACAAATTTATAAAGCCTCCATTTTATTAAAATGATCCTATGTTCTCTACCAACGACCGCCATCTTATAGTGTGCCAACAGTGATGTTGGGTTATAAACAGAAATATGGTCCAATTTCCTTACTATGGGCAAAAGAGATTAGTCTTTATCACTTGTTGGGAAAGTAATTGGGTTCCAAGGTACAAATAATAACTGTTTGCCACTAGAAAGACTTGAGACCAGAAAAAGTTCAAGAAAGCTGGAAAAGAGTACAAGGGAGATGAGGAGATGGAAAATAACAGTGCTAGATAGAGGAGCTCACAGCATATATACTTCTTCTAAAGTTTAAAGCTACTACGTCTTTTGAAATTTAAGCCTACAAACTGAGCTACAAACTACTTGCATCAACTTACTATGATATTTATGATCTGAGAATAATACCAAAAAGCTTTGCAAGTAGCTTGTGGACCAAGCAGTATATGGGGTGGAGGAAAATAAAAAAAATAACAATAATCACTTACGCATATAGCAAAAATAGCAGTTAATTTCAGGTGACCAAGAAAAGAGAAATAAATGGGTAGAGGAGCTAGTATATAAAGCAAGACATGTACCGGAAGATTAAACTTCATTTCAGAAAGAAGCATCTCATCAACAAGTTTTAAAAGATACAGCATGTTGTCTCGACAAGGCTGAGTGACAAGAACATTCTCCACTGCAGATAAGTCTAACAACTTGCGGACTAAGTCCTCGTACAGATCACGAAGGAAGTACCTATAAGCAATGCCACCCTAGTAACAAAAGCTTGCAGTAGTCAAATAGTTGACAACAAAACTCAAGTTGTAAAAGAACTGTGTCACAAAGTAGAGGTAAGGACACACTTGTTCAAATTGTACAAGGAGAAAGTTCACAGTCTCCTCCAAGTGTTGCCAGCCACCTTTTATAGAATGCATATAATGGCAAAGAACAACACAGTAGAAACTCCTCAAATGATTTTGCTCACTCGTTTCAGTGTCATCGTTAATTTTCGACTCCAATTTGTAGTTTTTCAACGCATTAAGCTTCACGGAGGCATCCAGCCATGCATTCCAACCGTTTTCCTAAACAACAACGTTCAAGCAATGAGAAGATAGTCATTATGCCTCATCAAACAAAGTTAAAGAAGGGAGCAATTCTATAGCAGCAAGAACAGATTTCTACCATTAGAGCTTCAATGTTTGTAGCAGTCGAATCAAGAAGATCAAGTAGATCGCTAATAATTTTTATTCTTGTAGGAGCATCCTTACAACCTGACAAGAATCTGAAAATAAGGGCTAAAATCTGAGGAAGGAAAAACTGAGAGCTATTTCTGCTACTTTTTTGACGGTCAAGTTGACTATGCTTCTGTAGAACCTGAAACAAAAGATCCAAATAGTTCAATGAGCTTCTGTACGTACACTGACTATTGAATAACTAATTAAAAGCAAACTACAACGCAACCAGCAACTAGTACATGGTATAGCAGCATGACTTGCTAAGTGAGACTGTAATCTGGAAAAGGAAAACAAGAGCACCAATTTACATGCACACCTGTTTAGGGCTGGCACCTCCAAGCAGAACATCATACAATGTCGCACACAAGAGATCTGTCTGAGGAAATTTAAACAGTCTATCGGATATAACTGAGAAAATGGGTTGCGTCCTTGAACCAATTTTCCTAAGGCCCTCTGAAAGAGATTTAGATCTTCCAACAGCAATACTGAAGAATTTTGATCCTTTCTTCTCCAACGGAAGACCAACCAGCAGTCGTCCAAGGAACTGCAGACCTAGTAGCCTGATGGGCTCGAAGTCTCTGCAACAAATATAGCACATGACAATCAAACGAAACAGACTTTGGTTTTGAATAACTTCAACGAATTACTTCAGGAGGCACATTCACTACAGCGGTTTATAGACATGGGAACATAAATATAATGTAAAGAATTACTAAGTAATTACAAACGATACAGATTATTATGTTGTCACCAATAAAGGTAGTTCGAGAGGATCTGGAACAATGCTAGTAAGAAGGAAGCTAGTTTGCTAGGTTCTAGATCTTCTCTCTTATTCTTTATAGAAGAATCCCCTATATTCAAATAAGATCTTTCTCCACGCCGTCAAAAGCCTAATTGAGACAAATCAGCTCTTATTGTTCTCCGAGGCGCATAATAGATCGATATGAACATCATGAGTTGTCCCGTAATAAAACCTAAAATAGTAACACATACAGATCTCATGCACCTACGCGCATTGACCAAATCCTAGTATTTCCGGTGACAGATTCTTCACGACCCGAGTGCGTGAGCCATTTCTAGGCATTATCCGGCGAGAGGGCTTGGCTATGAGGTATTAGTTCCTCGTTAACAATCAATCCACCTTGTTTTGAGATGACACTGTAGCGCCCATAAAGCAAGGTGAAGCGCTCAACATGTTTTGAGTCTCGCTTCAGGGCTTAAGCGTGCCTTTGACAACACTAAATACTACAAACCCTTATATTCGGTTCCCCCCGTGTTTCTGGAAGCACGTGTTTCGACCATAACTTCACTCTTGAAAAATGACAAGTTAGTCCCTCGTGCTCTCAAGTGTGTATTCCCAAGTTATTCAAGGGTGTAGCAGGGATTCAGTGCTACTCACCTGACCTCCAACAGTACCTAGTGAGATGTTACCTTTTTTTAGACTCAATCCTACATCACACTCTCGACTTTTGAACATCTACACATTTTTGAGGTTTTACCAATTCCATCTTTCAGTATTTTGCCATTATCGCTCATCCACCTTCTCCCATTGATACAGACACATACAACTTCACAACCTACAATTCCACCACCTAGAACTCCACTTTATACAGCTCCACCATTCCTGACTTGTAATCATTGATTGCAGTCTTCATCTGGTCCAGATTATTCAAACCCGGAACAAGATTCTTTGTCTGTTGCGGACTTGTCTCTCTCGCACCGTTCTATTACTACTCAAAAAGTATTTGTCTACTCGTAATCCTAATAACAGCCTCTCACCTTTACAAGGTGAGGGTAAGGTATGCGTACACTCTACCCTCCCAAACCCCACCTGGTGGGATTATAATGGGTATATTGTTGTTGTTACTCGTAATCCTAAGCCCTAATTATTCTTGTTTTGAGTTATCAACGCATGTCACAATCTCATTATGTTTCTGTGTCATCAGTTTCTATTCTCTCATCCCGATTGGCAACAAGCAGCTATTGTTGAATAGATGTTTCTTTTACCCTCACTCTAGTAATAATTGGAAGCTTGTTCCTCTACTTCCAAGAAAATCTACCGTGGTTGTGGTTGGCACTGTTGGTCGGATTGATCAGCCCAAGGCACCATTTAGTTGCCAAAGGCTATACTCAAGTCTTTTGGGTCTGACTGTGGTGATACATTTCCCGTGGCAAAACTTGTGTATGTCCATTTTTTCTGTCTACGGCCACTATTCATCATTTGCCTCTTTAATAATCAGACATTAAGAACACATCAATACGATTAATTATAAAATGAAATAACTATGGAGCAACCACAAAGCTTTGCTGCTCAAGGGCAGTGCAACTGTCTGGTATTCCGGCTAGGTTGATCATTATATGGTTTAGAAGAATCCCTTGAAGACAGGTTTAGTAAATTAGCTCAGTTGTTCAGGATTAAGGCATGACTTGCAATGAAGCAGATGATTTTGTGTTCTATCATCATTCTGCTCCAAATATGTAAACGTATTTGGTTATATTTATGATCTAGTTATCACAAGAATGATCAGGAAGGCATTACTAAGATGAAACATTATCTCTTTCAGCATTTTCAGACCACGGATCTTGGTCAGTTGAGATATTTATCGAGTCCTGAGGCTGCTCAATCCAGATGAGTTATTGACAAAATGTAAATTGTGTGCGACAATCAAGTTGCATCTTCATATTGCATCAAATCCGTTGTTTTACGAGATGACCAACCAAGCACATAAAATGTAATTGCCGAGAGAGAAATACTCCTATGAGATACTGTCACAAAGTTCATAAAGTCAAATGATCAGCTTGCATATATATTCACAGGACAAGTTATATATGCAGCAAGCTTTTGTACACTTTTTATGGAGACAGCAAGCTTGGTAGATACGATTTGTACCAGTTTGACGGGGAATGTCAAGGATACTGAAAATATAGTATATCAATTAGGGTCAGATAGAGTCAATTAGTTTGATTGATTTCAAGTAGTTGTGGAATTCTTGATTTTCCTTCTAATTTGGAGCATGAATACTTCACCATATAAAGACGAGCTTCAGGAAATAATCAAACTGAGTTTCTCGGAATTCCTTTTTTTTGTCTCATTTCTCATAATGGTGTCCCCTCTAACAATTTAAGCTTTTACATAGGGTGGTCGCACAATTCAACATTTACGATAATCAAAATATGTGTTTCAACTATTTGAGGTCATACCTTTCAAGAAGATTTACAAATATGTGACAGCCACCAATCAAATTGACTTGTTCAAGGAAAGAAGCAAGCAGTTGTTTCTGGGAAACAGCTCGAATAACCATATGTAGAACATCTTCAATGCATGCCATGTCCTGGCTACTCTCAAAAAAGGCAATGAGAGATTTTATATCTGATGCTGAAATATGCTGCCTGCATAAACAAAAAGGTAAGAGAACATCTTCAAAAGGTGGTGCACAATAGGAAATAGCTTTATTTCTGGAAAAGCTGAAATAGGAAAGCTAAACAGAAGCTAGAAAGCTTACATGGTAAAGAAGAAAATTCAGTCACTACAACAGTCAAAAGAAGAAAAGTTTTATCCTATCCAAGAAAAAGAATACTACCTGAGACTCATCTCACCAAGACTCAATAGAAGGAGACGAATTTTATGTATTTCATCTTTGCTAGGTCTCTCCCCTATAACTTGTTTTGTCACAGGATGTAAAAGAGGCTTGCTTCCAATAGCAGAACGAGTTTTGACATCATCCCAGTAAAATTGCCGAATTATGTCAAGAACACGCGGGAGCCTACATAAACTTCTCAGCAACCTTGGATCATTATCAAATTGCTGGATGAGAAACATATACAGTTCACGTTGAACCCTGTAACCTGAGTAGACCCATATAACAGGGCTAAGAAATATATGGGATATAGCATCCTTGACTAGCGTTTCTGACAGACCTGGCAATAAATTAAAGGAAGTTACACAACAGAAGATTTGGCAAAATGTGTCGAACAGAGAGTTACTCAAAGATAACAAAAAAGAACAAACAAGTAGCTTGTGTGACTTACCACCATTTGCAACCACATTAAACAAATGTTTCAAAGCAGACAGTGTATCCATATTTAATTGCTCAGGGGGAACTGACTGCAGCAAAAAACCCAGTATTGGAAATCCGGCAAGAAGGAGCATCTGTTGTTGATTGGCTAAATTCTCATCCAGAACAGAAGCTATAAGTTCAATAACTTCAGCAGTTAAACGCTCCTTTGTAATTGGGGTAAGTAAAGCTTGGCCAGCTTGCTTAGCTTCTTCTATTTCATACAAATCAGTCTTAGTGAAAAGAGGGAAAAACACAGAGACACCCCCAACACAATATATGATCTGTTGAAGCAGTCGTCTAGAGCACAGCTGTGTCCCAACCAAGACAGTTGCTTCAAATGAACTTTTATCTAATCCAGGATCCACCACTGGTGAAACATTAAATAAACGCCTCCCATTACGTGCCTGATACAGAAATTTCAATATTTCAGTTCCATACGAACATGCAAGAAAACACAAAATTTTCAGGTAAACAATTCAAGGGGAAAGAAAAGAACCTGTGAATTAAGTCCAAATATGATTTTGGATGCAAGACCATCTTTAACATCAAGCACTCCACTGGGCAATGGGCTATCCAAATGAACTGCAGTTTCATTATCCAGGAAGGAATACATGTAGCTAGGTCCTAAAGAATAGATGCCTAGCACATGTTCTGAAGCAATGGAATCGTTGAACAAGTAAACTGGACCAATCTGACCATAGAAAGCAGATGGATCTTTCGAATAAAGTGCAGGACTCTCTTCCTCATAGGAAGGTAAACTGATTTTCGTGCCAATAGTGCAACAAGTCAGAGGCTCATTTACTTTTGCATATCTGCAACCAAATTATGAAAATTCACGGAGCTATCTTCAATTGAGAATAGATCGAACAAACTCTTCTCTAACCAAATCAAACATCAGCAGGGAGAGAGAGAGAGATACCTGCATTTTTCAGAGGATACAAGAGTTCCATCCAAATAACACTTCAATTGGCTACCTCCAGAAAATGTCCTACCGATTGTGTGTGTTAAACACAAAAAATGCCACTTCTTTCTAACAAGATTGACTTGCAGCACAACAGATTGCCTTTTCTGATTAATTGACTGTAAAAGTAACAGAGAGCTATTAATAGCAAAGACATCAGCCTAACGTGGCTTAACAAAGAAGGCTGGTGTAACCAATGCAAATATTGTAATGCACTGCAAACTCAAGACTCACAGAAATGTAAACAAGCCCCAAGTCAAACTGAAGCAAATAACAACTTTTTTATCACCTCATATATAAGCTTATCTTTTCCAAGAACACCAATGCATCCTCTTCCACTTTCAGTAAGAAAACTGAAAAGTCCCATTGTTCCACCACCTCTGGGAAAGCTTTCTACCCTTAGCCAACAAGTAAACGAAAACCCCTTATTCAATGGCCACTGAACTGGAGTCTTTATCAAAATTCCCTGCATGAGGGAAGGGGAAGCCTCACATAATTTGCAACGAGAAGTTACTCGAAGCAAGTAGAGAAAGGAAAAAGAAGAGACAACATGCATTCAGTAAAACAAATTTCAGATTGCTAGAAAGGTCATTGTTTCAGTTACCGATTCCACCCCACTGAGATCAAAGAAGGCAGTTGGCCCCTTCTCGTTGAGCATTGACAGCATGCTGGTCAAAAGCAATGAGCTGTACTGCTGATGTGACCCTACTTTCTCACTCCGGAGTAGAGCAAAGATTTTTCGTATATCTTTTCCAGAAATGCTATGCCCGCCAACGACCTGGATTAATTGGGCAATTTTCAAGACTACAGTGTCCTTGCCCTCTTGGGGAAACCAATCAAGAAGAAAGTTTAGCATCCCTGCTTTGACACAAGAAGCTTGATTGGACATTGAATCTCTTATAAGCTGAAGAAAAACATCAAGCCCCTGATTCCGCAATGAATCACTGCTCTGCCCAGTTAGCAAACAGAAATATCATTATTCATAATACTGTATTTTTACAAAAATAAAAAGGAGATAATTGAAGAAGAGTAACAGTGAAAGCACAACAGCCAAAATCATGATAGGGAAAGCATTAATCAAAGTGGGACTGATACCAACCTTTTGCAGGACACTGAGATATAGCAAGATGACATCTTCATTCTGAAGTATGAAGGCCAAAAGGAAAAGATGACATGAGTAGCACATTTAACATGTTATTAATTTACTAAAACCATGAGGAAACAAAAGCTGTTATTGTGTTTTTTTTCCTAACAAGTACAGAAGGATGCTGTAACTGTTGGTGCACATACAAGAATTAGGACAACTAACCTTTATCATAGGGCTTGCCTTGAGATCAAACTTCCCATCAACCAACATATCAAGCAGAGCATCTAAAAGCGCCTCACTTGGTTTCCATTGGCAGAAGTCCAACAGCAAGCTACGCAAAGTCTGATAACCCGTCCCCACAAGATCTCGAAACGCAGCCTTTGAAACCAAAAGAATAAAGAATGAATGAGTACACAATTCAGACATGCAAAAACATATGCTGTTTCAGAGGCAGGACCAATAATCATGGTAAAAGAAAGACATGATTGGGATAGGAAACACTTTGATGGATTGAGAAACTGAGCCTGATCACATCTATTAGAAATACTGGAATACTATAGTAAGACTGGGTTCAATCTACTTTTCGTACTCGATAACGCAAGACATTGTCTGTTTTGATTAGACACAGAATTGGTTCGAAAGAATAAAGTGGATCCATAGGATTAAGCTTTTAAGTGGGAGTAATGTTGCTGCTGCCTGTCAACCGACATTTGTTTTTCTGTCTTCCCCAAGATTAGTGAAAACATGGCCCTAATTCCCTTCAAGATGGAGCTCAATATTCAATTGCAAATAAAAGGCATCCCCAAGCGCCATGCAGCACTTGGTCTGAGTAGCTTGGCACCTACTCCGGTTCATCCAGAGTAAACAATTTCCTGCTTGTTTTATGTACCAATTTTAAGTATACTAATGCATAAATCCAGAATTTTATTTTACTTGTTGTATGCAGAAATTTATGCCTAACCAGAAGGAAGTGCCAAAGCACCCTGCTAACCAGGAATAGAGTATGAAAGGTTCTTCTAGAGCAGTTAACAGAAGCTTTCACACAGAGTCAATTTAATACAGTAATAGGCAAAGACAAAGACCTAAGATACGGATCCCCTTACCATAAGGAAAATGCATAGTCTCCCTTCAAGAATTCTTAGATAAACACGAGATGACAAAATACTACAGTGATACACATGCTCTTTGTTACAGAAATATGACAAGGTCCTACGGAAAATAAATTGCAACGGAAATGATAAACAACTTCGAGACATCGAGTTGGCACTACAGCGGAAATGAGGCCAAAGCTAGGCAACAATGGAGAAGAAATGCTGCACCATACAAGATGATCCCAAGTGATCAGAAAGGAAGAAAAGATGTGAAACCATAATTAGACAGCCTGTTCATTTAGGAAGAAGTTAAAAGTACACCATTTTTCGTGTTCTCAATAATTTTGCAACCATCACAAACAAATTATGCAACTAATTGCACAAAAGAGAAAAATTTTAACTGGCAGAAACAAACGCACCTTTGAGACATCATTCCCTGAAAGCAAGCAGGTTAGTGTTTGGAGGACATTCAGAACCAGCTCTTCACCTTTGGGCACGTCAAGGTTCCCATTTAGCAAGGATACAACATGTATAAAACACTCGCCATCCCGAAATAAAGCCTGATAATACTGCCAACATAGAAACCACTCTCTGTCAACATGTAAACAGAATATGAATAGCAGATAACACATAGCTATAGAACAGTAGAAAAACATAGATTTATCAGAGCATACCTCTATATCTGTCAAAAGTAAATCAATCATCCCAACCAATAGATC
This sequence comes from Lycium barbarum, assembly GCF_019175385.1. NCBI lineage: Eukaryota > Viridiplantae > Streptophyta > Magnoliopsida > Solanales > Solanaceae > Lycium > Lycium barbarum. Next base: position 140,880,455 of record NC_083338.1, on the reverse strand, counting down.
GATAGACAATTCAACAAAGTTCTCCCGGTCCTTAACATGAGTAAATGTTTCCAGATACTTAGAACATATATATAATTTAGCTTTCTGGTCCTCCTCAGAAGATGGAACAATCTGTTCCCCCAGCAAAAGATTTCACATGAAAGAGGTAAATAAATGAAAGATTAGTAGTAGGGCATAGCAAGAACACCAAAAATAATACAAAATAAATTCATTACAGATTATTACCTTCATCAAATCAAGAATAAGAGGAAGCATGCGATTTCTCAATTTTTCTTCCCAAAACAAATCAAACAATCTATCAACGCAGGTAGCACTGTGCAAAGTAGAGCTTTTGGCATCTTTCGTAAGAGAGAAATACTCTGCGACGAGTTCAATAAAAGTTTCCATGCTGTTCTGCCAACTATGAATCATCTCGAGAGAATTCACCATGTCTTGGTTTAGAGAAGGAACAGGACCACTCTCCGTGTGAGGACTAGCAATCCCGTGCCTTTTAGACTCTTGGGCCTGAACGCAGGCAACTTTGAGGACACGAAGAACTGCATCGAGTGTTTTAAAAGAAGAAAGAGTTTTCTCTGATGAAGACCGCATTATTTGAAGTAGGCTCTTCGCAAGAAGATTTGCAACCCAAGGATTACAAGCAGATTGTTCAAGAGCCTCTAGCAAAATGGAGCACTCAGGCTGCCACCATAAGAAAATAAGTTTCAGGACAAGAGGGAAACTGAATTGCATAAGCTCACATCTCATGCAAAAAAAAAAAAAAAAAAAAGAGAGAGAGATTGCAAAACTAGCACAGTCAAGCATTATATGTTCTTTATTTACCAAACCTTTTAATCTGAACAAAAGCGCATGGAAGGAAGCTCACTAAACAACTGGGAAGGTGAAGCATAAAAGGAGACCCCAATACATAATTCACACTGTCGTTAAGGCTGAAAATGCCAACCAGGACAGTAGCCTAACATGAAACAGAGGAAGAATTCTATCCAGTCACATAAATAGACAAATTTCACCCAATATGCAAACTGAAGAGGAAAAATGTGACACTTGGAAGATAAAAAGTCTAAGCAAAGTACCAATAAAGCCCTCAAGGCTTAGTTCAAGTGGCTAGATTGAGGGACTTGTGAACTAAGCTTGGTAATCAAGTGGAGAAGGATAGAAGGCGAACCCATTATCCCTGAGTTTTGAAGGCTGCATTTGGTCCTAAGGGTTGTCTCCAGAAGGATATCTCAGTCATTAAAAAACCATTTTGTATCTTCTAAAGAAGCACTGACGAAGAAGAATTAATCATGAATAAGCCATTGAAACCCAAGTAAGGATGCAACATTATGCTAAAGGCTAATAATATTATACCCGAAAATCCCACTCATGCACAACTAAGAGCAAGCTAGAGTTGAAATAGTTATGACATTAGACAAAATTGTCATTTTTCCTGATATTTACGATTTTGAGTCATTTGTTTTTCCAACGTGAATCAAGTCAAATTTTGTTTAGTAAATCTTTCCCTAGTTGAACTATGATGGAAGTCCTAATATTTAGGACTTTAAAATCAATAAAAAAAAAATTAACCCTTATATATATACTAATCATGATCAGTTTAAGTTAGATATACAGAAAGTGCAGCGAATTTTAAAACCATCAGGTCACTTTTACCTGTTGTAGCGGGTAACTTGTCTTATTCTCAAGATTACAAATATCACATTTTAAGGAGGCTTACTTGTAGATATCCTTTGAGTGACCTGATAGTGAAAAATTCTTTACAGTGACGTTGTTTATAAATTAAATAAACTCGTAAGAATAATAGAACTAAAGAGATCAGCGCTTCGGTTTATGGTAAGAACTTTAGAAGAAAATCCTAGGGGAGTGCGTACAGGACTGGAGTCACTGAACCCGCCTATACAATTTTGTATTTCTATGACCTATGTGCATATCTCATTTCCAGGCATCATTGTTTTTCCTTTATATATACTGCAGTTATTTTTTAATTTTGAGTTTCTTTTATAACTTTGTTTCATTTATTTAAGTAATAGCCAACTCAACGCAAGGATTAAAAAATACTATATTCTTAAAATCAGAAAAAGTGTTTGACATGCTTTACAAATACTAAGATCATTCTTTCTTGCTACTTATTGTTGAGTGTCCCACATCGGCTAGGGATGGGAGATTTGGTCTCCTTATATGGACTTGGGCAATCCTCACCCTACAAGCCAGCTTTTGGGGTTGAGCAAGGCCCAAGATCCATTATGTACACTTATATAGAAACTAACTGCAATTTCTTCGATGTCAATTCAAGCGTAATTTTAGATTCAAGATTTACATGACCTTACAACCAAGTTTTTAGAACTTCTTCAAGTACAACATCATACATATTTTTTCGAAATTCATTAACTTCCAAAAAAACTAAAAAGTAATTTAATAGATTTTGTATTGTCTATAGAACAACTTCAGCCAGAACTTTTCATTCTTTTTTTCCTTAAGTCATACCATTTTTAGATTCTAAACCATAAGCATTCCTAGCTATAGAAAATTCATATATACACGTGTCATCAATCTAAGCCACTATTGATAATTATTGGAGCAGCGCCGCAACTAATCCCACTTGTAAGCATCGTAAGCATGTATGTATGTTGATGAGAGGCATCAAGGATTTAATTAAAGGAAAATATTAACAATTTAATCAGAAGTTTAGCAAAGGAAAGGTTTGACGTATGGTAACACTGCTCATAATTTTGGTAGCCGAAAATAAATAGTCGGCAAGAGTTGTTTCCTCACTTATCTCTCTGTCAATTTATGCTAATTACATGGTTACACCTATCCTCCCTTTTCATTGGCTTCATTTTCTTTTATGCTTCTTCAATTTTCTCCTTGCACATTCTCTCTTCTGTCTCTTACCATAAAGAACATGCATTTGGTTAGATGTATTAAACTAATTACAGTTTTGGCTATTAAATATTTTCTTATTTAAGCTATGTAGGAACTCCTAAAAAAAATTTAAAAAAATTGATGACAACGGAACCTGTAACCGCTAACCTTCGGGTGCGCACAGGGTAAACCCCGCTCCAGTGTAATAGAGAAAGGACACTTACCATTATGACAAAAAGAAGTCCAAAACACATAGCAACAATGTTAATAAATGTATCTGAAAGAGTGAAAGATCGAATGACTAACCAAGTTATGAGAACTTCCAGTTAAAGTCGCAGCAAACTCCAAAAATGAAACCACTTCTGTTTGAAGAGCTTCAAGTTCATGAATACTTAGACTAGTGCTTCTGTCATTTGAATCACAACAATGTTCAGTACAATCATCAGAAGAACCTTTTTTTGATAAGGAATCATCTGAAGAACCTAGCGATGCTAGGCCAAAATAAAAAAAATTCTCCGAGAAGATAAAGTCCCAAGCTCCTTCTGCCCGGAATACATGTAGCAAAGATGGCAACAACACCAGAATTTTCCTGAATGCAGACAGAACATGATGCTGAAGGGTGTAGATAAAGGTCCTGTAGAAATGAGAAGAACAAATCAGAAACAGGAGATTCAAGGAGAACCTCAAAAAAATAACGAGTGCAGTGGAACAACAGCTAAAAAGATAGGCACTTCAGTAATTCCAAAAATCGAATACAGCACCCAAATACATCTTCACATATGCACCCAAATACATCTCCACAAATGCAAAAATAAGATTGCGGAAGAAATGGGAAATAAAAAGAACAGAAAGATTTAAATACTTGCTGATTTACCTTAAGTGACCAGGCAGCTCCTTCTGATTTGAGCATGCTTTTATGCATGGAAAGACTGTGAGGAGAACCCTAATGATCCACTTTACAGAAAGTTCTCCATATGCTGAAGAGACTGGCAAACTACTTTTGACAGTGGATGCTTGGCTTTTATCTGAATTTGCATCTTCTGGTGAAAGAAGGAAAGAGAAAAGAACAGCACTAAGCTTGGCAACATAATCGTGCCAATTCTTTAAATAAGGTATACTAGGTAGGTTAGAAAGTTTTGTTCCCAGAACTTCTCTCGCAGTTGTATCTTTATCACTAGAAACAGTTATTTCCATGTCATCCTGGGCTACCAAGTTGTCACTTTTCTCCTTGTATTCTTGAAGCATGAATGCAAGTGAACAAAAGCTATTTGCAAACTTCTGCACTCGTCCATTTTCTGATAAAAATTGCAAGTTATTCAAATTCCCAAAGCTGAAACCAGGTTAAGGAGACCAACAATCATTTGAAAGAAAAATTATTCCCCACGATTGAGCAGTAAGATAGAAGTCAACATTCTTCTACTCAACTATCAGTAGCTTAACTGAAGGGGACTGTATAATGTATAATTGCTCAAAATGAACCAATCATTTCTAACGAAGCAATCAAGTTTACAAGGATGAAACTAGTGGGAACATGCAAGTAGTGATAGAAAGGATACACCGCCTCTCTAAGAACCTCCAATGAGAGAACATGGAGCTGGAACATAAACGCTAAAACATTGGCATTCCTGCAAGGAGAGATGTAAATGTACCGACATCTTAGAAAAGAAATTAACTAATATTTCTTCTTTTAATGGACTAAGTATCAGAAGCATGGTTATAAACTTTTTTCAATTGCTTTACAAAAGTTTCCGAACCATTTCAATTTATGTTCGTCAAATAAAACAAGGCTAGAGAGCCCATACTGCAAACATAATATAGCATAAATATGATCCTAGCAATGGCGGGGAAGGACAAACACCTATTTAGAGAAACTAGCTTTAAACGACAGAAAGAAAACGAAAAACAAGATATCATGATGCAGCTAGGCATTACTGAATTTGCTGAATTTAGGATCAGATACAAGTCCAAACTCAAATTCTACAGATCAGAAACTAAAGCGGTTGAGACAATAGGATTCAAATTGAACTTTAAGGCAATTGACGTTTGTAAATTGATTTACAAAATGTAAAGTTCACCCCCATTTGACACGTGTCAAACCTAAACCTCTAACTATCCTTCCACGCAAGAAATGTGCAAATAGCAAGGGAAACTATCCACTGCATATCAACTTGTCCCAATTTCTCTTCATAACATTAGAAGTACATATATTCACCCGTGGTTAACTAGTTTTGAATCTTATTTCGACATGCGTCAACCATTATTTATTAGATCTTAGCATTCAAAATGACAATAATAGGATAAAATTTTATTTTATTTTTTATCATGAATAACAGTATAATATATTAGATTAACATTTAATTTGGTTCAAACAGAAGGTCATTTGAGCTTAATTGATTTGCCTTTGTGATATTTTAAGAAAAAGTTTAGATATACTTATATCTTTTAGCCGCACATGGATTGTGAAAAGAAAAGGACATGACACTTAATTTTAGACAAACTAGAACTAAATAATCTGGTCCAGAATAAAAAACATAATCTGCCATCACACATAATAGCAGGATCAAACCTGTTATACTAACAGACTTCAAGATAAGCAACCACCGTCTAGGGACTTCTTTGATTCATTTGTATGGCTTGAAAGAATAAAGATTAAATTTTATCAAAGGCATGCAGTTAAGTCAGTTACCTTGCTGTATCTGAAGTTGAGACGTCTCTCAATCTCAAAGCACTGTTAGATGCAACTCCCAGTCCATCCAACAGAACTTCCAGTCCTCCAATACTTCGAAAATGATTCTGACCACGAGGGTTTTCAACTAGTGCTAATTGAAGAGCTCTAAGAGTTAGATAATGAAGTGAAATATCTGTATCCTGTTCCTTCATATTCAACCTCTTCATAACACGCAACAGCTCTGGAAAAAAATAACTGTGTGAAATGACCATAGTAAAATGAGAGAAAATCAGAAGATCCAACCTGACAGGATCAAAAGCCAATCTTAATATTTTTGTGCCGCGGGGAGAGGTGTGAAATATGCATTTCAAAGTTATTTGGCTCTACCTACGGGAAATTCTACTTAGAAAGATTATTTACTTCTAGTCGATGTACTGATACTAAATATAATTAGTTTTTTATTACGTTTTTTTCCTTTTATGACGGTGGCGTCTGGGCCAGCTGTCCACTGTCTTTTGCCTCACAAAAGATCACTGGTTGCATCCCCATTGGATGCTCTTATCGAATTAATTATCTACCTATCAAATTATATCATACATCACCTAACCAAGTATAAGGCTATTGGTTCTCAACTAGCTTAACAATACAAGAAAATGGTGAAGTCACTAATCAGAGGGTCCCTTAGGAAAGCAGGATGAATACCCTTCACTTAACTTCTTTGTGTAAAGAATAAGTACAAAGTGAGCTTTTCTACACCTTATCAACAAGTACAGAGTGAGCTTTTCTACACCTTATCAACAACCCATGCCAAAGCTGGCAACAGTTTTAAGGCTGGCAACAGTTTTAAGGGAGTTGCATACTAATATATGGATAACAGCTGAGCTCTGACCGACCAAACAGAGCAGTTCTACATAGAATTCAATGATTGACCAAGGAAATCAGGGAAGTTTGGCATAAATATTTCCAACTTCCATCTATAATTAAATAGTTGGTACTTTTAGCATATCCAAATTTGGAAACAAATTGTTCAAGTAAGAGGCTTTAACATCAACTAGCTTTCGCACATGGTGCTAAGTGATAACTTATAACTGATTTGAAGCAGAAGATTTTGACAATCCATGGAAATATTAGAAGATTATCTGAATCAGAAGCATGGGAAGCCAACAAAAAGGTAGCTAGCCAAGAGGTAGAAACTAGAAGCCAGAAAGCTAGTAAGTATTATGTGTGAGAAATCTTTATCAGGCAATGCTACAGTTTTTTTTTTGGACACTGATACAAGAAGGTAGCTAAGAGGTAGAAACTAGAAGCTAGAAAGATTGTAAGTATTATGTGTGAGAATTCTTTATCAAGCAATGTTACATTTTTTAAACTGGCGCTTGCTACCAGGTTAAGTATCACTTCTTTTTGGTATATCTAGTTAAGTGATGATGGCTACTCTAGTTCAGAATATACAGAAGAAATGTTAAGACCCCTAATTAAAAAACAATTCTTTTAGTGCCTTCATCATACACTGTGCTATAGCCGACCCCAACTGTGGGGGCTGAAGCATACTTGTTCTTGTATCATACAGCATGCTATGGAGAATATGATTCTGAAAGAATCTATGACCATAAATATAGCCACTGTATCAAAATAACTACACATTTACAGAGGAAAAAAAAAAACAAAGAGACTGCCTACCTTACCTACTAACCAGTTGAGACCACCAGCTTCCATTACAGAGACAATGGCCTTTTGACGCCACCGTATCATTGTTTCAGAATCAGACACATCGACACCAGTAACGACATCACGTGTTTCAACACTTCTAGGCCCAAAAATCTCCATGTGACCACTATTGAACCAAGCCTTTCCGGATGTGCTGAAATGCAAGTTAATAAAGCTACCAATTATAGACACCACATATAAAAGAATGTTCTGGAGAATTGCAGTCTTCTCTGGAACAGAGTTCGTCAAAGCTTCATCTGCTGAAAGAGCACTAGCAATAGCCTTCAGTTGGACAACAGCAGCTGAAATAAATAAACCTCATCATTAAAAGTGCTAAACAACAAAATAATGATTCTAACGGCTGGGAAGACTTAACAGGATGACGCATTGCAAGTGTAGAAGTCAATGTATATCAGGAATGAGTGACTGAGTGGTAACTAGTCTCAGAAATGATCTTAAAACCGACTAAGAAAGTATAACAAGCTAGTGCAGAATATGAAATACAATTTATTAAGAAGGTACCAAATTCATTCGAGTTTCCTGCTTCAAAAGATGCCTACACTTCTTCTATAGCAATGTAAGATCTTAAAGCAAGCAAAGGTGCAAAGAACAGATGACAAGTTATGGTCAAGACACGATAAAATGAGAAAAATAAACGAACAGAGCCTTCCATCAGACTGAATCCATCACGTGATGATCTTGGAACAAAATATTCCCCTAAAAATCTTCTTACTAAATGCACCTATGATAGTAAAACAAAATTAAAGAGGTCCCGATCTCTCCCAGAAGCATCAACTATCTCATATTTGCCTTTCTTATACTTGAAGCCCCTGAAAGTCTATTTCCTTTTTCATTTATTTCTATTCAAATCACCCAAAGCTTCCTTCATACTTATGCTCTATTCTCTTCCACTAGGGATTTCTCTGATCTGTTTCTATTCTTTTTCCCTATTGAAACCCCAACAGATTGCAAATCTGAGTCGAAAAAGTGCTAGCACAAGTGCATTATTACCAAGTGAGCTGTATTACCATTTAACAGAAGAACAGGTATGAACCACCAGACACGAACAGGAATATCACTAACAAGTTGACAACACAACCACCATATGCTCCTCGCTGACTTTTTACCCCAATTCCCATAAAAATAGCCTTACGCGAAAAATTGACTAGGTACTAAACAAATGTTATTAACAAGGAAGTAACTATATTGCCAATTAATGGAGGACCAATATTCAAACTGAAAGACAGAGAATGAAATACATGACTCCAGCATAAGTAGGACCAATATGCTTCACCAAACTATACCGACAGACTAACAAATACCTAGTGTAATCCCACAAGTGGCGTCTGGGGATGGTAAGATGTACCCAGACCTTACCCCTACCCTTGTGGGGTAGAGAGGCTGTACAGACAGAATGCAACAAATAAATAAATTTGCACTTATAGAGGCAGATATAAAAGTAAATCACCCAAAACACACAAAAGAATGAGTTCAACATAGATTGACGGAAATAATACCCTTCTTTAATGCTGTAAGCTTCTGAATACCACCATAGTAGCCAAGAACTCTGCAATTGTGCATTGACCGAGTAATAACAGTCAAAGCATCCAGGACAGGCAGCCCTTCAGATGTTATTGTAGATGAATTTCTTGATAGGTCTGCAAATTCATTGCATTGTTACGGCATTACTTGAATTATCATCAGTAGAAACAAATGTATACTTCATGATATAGTATAAAAATATCTAATGTCGGGACCAAGTACTTGCACTTTAATCCCTATACAGCAGTCACAATACAAGTTAGCAAACAAGAGAACTTCGGGAAGAGAACAAAGCATATCTTATTAAAGTTAGATAAAGACAAATGCGCTATTCACCAACAAGAGGGGGCGAAGAACCAACTTACGTTCATTAACAAGCGCTATCATTTGTGCAACTTCCTCAACGAGGATGACTATAATTTCAGTAGGATGGCCAAAAGAACAGCCAACCACAACATCTCCAAAATGCTGTGAATCCACCGGCTGCACAGAGGCATGATCCTCGGCAGATTGAAGAGGGCTAATTGGTTGCCAATCACGGTATACAATTAGGAATTGCTTCAAAAAGATATGAAATAACCTTCTCTTTTCAACCTGACAAAACACACAAAGGCACAAAGGATTATGATGCTTAAAACACACAAAGATGGGAAAGAATTAGAGAGACTGCCAGTACTCTTCCCACCCACCTACCTACCTAAAGGCTAAAGCTGATGCACATATTATAGGATCATAACTTTCTCATAGGAGAAAAAGGTATTGAGAAACAAAAATCAACTTAAGTAACATTTGCATGTACCAAAAGCCAGCGGTGACCCTTGATATGAGCATATTCCCCCCAGATCAATTCCAGAAAGTTAGCCAGCACCTCAACGAGATAAAGCTTTCTATATAGATTCGGCCATGCAACATCACTAACGAGATAAAGCTTTCTATATAGATTCGGCCATTGTGTCTCACCATTGACAGGCCAATACAACACGACCATTTTGGGAGGGAAACAGCACTGAGCACAAATTTCATCTAGTTAATTGGGATACTGTGATGCTGCCAAAACACCAAGGAGGATTAGGCATCAGGGACCTCGCAAAGCACAATAAATGCCTACTAATGAAGTGGTTGTGGAGATACACACAAGAGGACCAGAGTCTATGGAAAGAAGTGGTCAGGGCTAAACATGGATTCCAAAATCATTGGTGTACTAAACAGGTAACTGGCACACATGGAGTAGGAGTGTGGAAGAGCATAAGCAGACTTTGGGGTGAATTCTCACAGAATCATCATCTGGTTGTAGGGCATGGCCAACGTGTCAAGTTTTGGAAGGACAGGTGGCTGGGAAACACCCCTCTAAAGAGTGAGTTCCCTGCCTTGTTCCAAATAGCTAGGGAGCCAAATGCAACAGTACAGCAATATAGAGATGGAAATTTCTGGAATCTAACCTTCAGAAGAAACTTGCAAGACTAGGAATTAGAGGATTTGTTCACACTCTTACAAACTCTCAATGGATTCACAAGCAATGACAATGCAACAGATCAGCTTTGGTGGGGTCACCCAGAGGGGGGCAAGTTCACAGTGAAGGCAGCTTACAAGTTGGAAATGATGCAGAAGGCCATCACTGACAACTGGCCTTGGAAACTAATCTGGAAGGTCAAACTCCCACTCAAAGTTGTTTGCTTCAGTTGGACAGCAGTATATGAAGCCTGCCTAACACAGGACAATCTGGCAAGGAGGACATTTCAGATGGTGAACAGGTGCTACATGTGTAATAGAGAATCAGAAACCCACAGCCATCTTTTCCTGCAGTGCTCAGCTGCAGCAGATCTATGGCATATGTTCCTCACCTTTTTTGGACTCAAATGGGTAATGCCAAACACTATCAGGGAAGTTTTTGAAAGCTGGAGCCAATGGAAAGTTGACAGCACCATCAAGAAGATTTGGAAGATGATACCAGCTGCCATCTTTTGGACTGTATGGAATGAAAGGAATAGTAGATGTTTTGATGGACTTTCAACTAGTCAAACTATGCTCAAAGCTAAATGTCTTTTTTATTTACATAGTTGGGCCTTTTTATCCCCAATAGATTCCCCTGATAGCCTTTTAGATTTTGTTTGCTCTTTAGTTATGTACTAGAGCTGACATTCTTGTGCTCAATCTTTTGAAACTACTTTGCATCTTCTGGATGCCTTGAATAGAATCAATTACTTCATCAAAAAAAAAAATACAACACGACCATTTTGGCTTAGGTATCAATGAATTTATTCAATCACCATTCAGTATCTAAAATGGTCAATTCTAAAGAAATTACGAAAACGGAAGGCAAAACTCTGAAGTTAATAAGAATTGCTCAATTAGCACTACACTTTGACAAAATGACCAAAGCTTAAATATCAAAGAGATTGTGTTTATAGAAAAAAGAGTGCAGAGCAAAAGAACAGAGATTTAACTTCAAGATCGCTGATGAACCAGTAATCTTCCATCTATTTAAGAAAGAGAGAAAATAAATTGCATGGTTATCTTTTCACCAGTAATGAGCAACACAATTCTGAGGCGTTTATGCCAGGGTGTAGTTTACTTGCATTCCGAAAAGATGAATAGAACACACAGAAACTTATAAGTGAGTATATCCACAACAGATCACTGAGTACAGGCATGCACAAACAAGCATAGAAGAAATGCATCAGATTCTGCCAGCCCCACGAACTGATTGAGAGGCTTGTTTTGGAAGCTGAAAGATAGTTGTAGAGTACAAAGGTAAATATTAAAGAATGCTTTAGACCATTAATAATTCCGAACAAGGTTGGTGCAAAATGCTGTAACAGGAGAATAAAGAAGGAAATCACATACTGCTGCCTCAAACAGAGACAAAGAAAAGTTTTAACTTAATCATCTCATAAGCAACCCTAATAATAGTGATCCTTTGATCCTTGTTGCTTTACTAATAACTAACGAGGCATTACAAAGACGTATTACGAACAATGAAATCTAAATAATTGACCTAACTAGGAACCCTGTTTCTTGTTATCCTGATCTATCCTCCATCACATAAGCTAGCCTCGAAAACAACAAATAAAAAAGGGCAGCCCGGTGCACTAAGCTCCCGCTATCTTATCACATCTAAAAGCATCTTATCACCAATGTGGACACAAACTACAAGTTGCAACAACTCAACAAGTGAAGTTCACTGTTTCACAATTGTAACTACCTTAAGAACACATAAAAGAACTTGATCAAAAAAAAGAAAGAACACATAAAAGAAAATGGCATCCACGGAGATTTGTGGAATATTTAAGACATACCTTATCAGGGGCTTTCTCGTATCTTGACCAGAGTGTATTCAGAATTGCCTCATCCCCAACCTCACTGAAAAGCAAAAAATGTCATATCTGACCATGGCCTAGAAAATAACAACTGACAAGAAATCACTTAACATCTAATTGTATATTCATAGGCTTGACATTCATAAGAAGGAGAATAAAAGGATTTTAATGGAGAATGGTCATGCGCGTATCATGTTGATGCCAGGCTTTACAAGTCAAAAATCAAATGTCTCTAGAAGTGACTCAACATTAAGCATAAACTTAAGTCGAACTTTAATAAGAATATGAGCTGTTCAAGATAGATCCTGAGCTACCCCAGCCATCATAGCCTATCAGGTAGGTTTCTCTTAGGTGGTCAACATGCAGATTTTTTATCATGTTATTACATGCCAGCTTTTTGGTACCATTGAAGCAGCTAACATGTGTTATCATCCTCATGTACCAAGTCTGTCATAAGTCCATCACAATATGAGACCTAAGTCATGCTAATCCCCAAAGACATGTGAAGAAGATCCAAACAGGTTCACGATAAAAAAAGTAAGATGAGGCAAGTACTTTTTTTATAAGGTAAATAATTTAATTGATATTGTCAAAAGTCACTGAATCATCTAAGCAAATAGTTTTTTATAAGGTAAATAATTTAATTGATGTTGTCGAAAGTCACTGAATCATCTAAGCGAATAGCGGCATCATGGGTGCACCAAAAAGAAATATGGACAACTGGATATCCCAAGACTGTACAAAGTCAGTCTCAGCAACCCTCAAACATTCTCCTGTTTCTCTCCATCCATATAACCCACATAAGTGCTATAGAACCAACTTCTCATATGATGGGTCTTCTCTTCTCAACTAAACAGAATCTCCTTTAGTGTGTTCAATACTTCGAATAATTCAAAGCCATCCATTACAAACGTGCTGCTATTTGATAGTGTGACAGGAGGTGATTCGCATTTTTTCAAGCCTCTACGAATGTGGCACCTGCTACCTATATGATCCTCCTCTTCCTAAAACTTTCAGCTTGGAGAGGATGTTGACTTCCTAGAAGCCACTACAAATGTAGCACCGGCTACCTATATGATCCTCCTCTCCCTATATCCACCTGCTCCTCTTACTATATGATCCTCCTCCTAGTATTTACTGATTGATAGTCTTTTCAAATCTCCTTCTAACTCATCTTCCCTGGTGGATTTAAGTTTATGTCTAAGGTCCTGGGAAGGTTGGACTCGTAGCACTCTGTTGGACGCCAGAATTGATATTACTAGCACTCAAAAGTTTTGAGTAATATCACCGCTCTTTTGAGCAATGAATGGAAGTGAAAAAGAACTAACACCAAAATGGAACCCGATAGAGTTCTACGAAGCGGTGTTTTGGGAAGAAGCGATGAATTAACTTTTGTCTGCCTGATGTTTCTCATTTTTTCCCATTATGTAGTTATATTTGTTGTCTAACATTTTCCTTCAAATTTCTCTCCTAAAGTAAGTATTTATTTTAAATGCCAAAACAAAAGAACACTGGAGATATAATAGCTACCACAGACTCTTGTTACCTGAAGTGGATGAGGGGAGTAGGAGGGGAGAACCTCTCGAGTGGTGACCCTGAACTGGATTCTCCACCATGACTACCCGAACTCCTTCGGATAAGGCCCGCAACACCCTTTACAATGTTCATGCTTCCCCCCGAAGTATTGAAAAGCACAATCAATACTTGAAAAGCCAACAATCAATGCAAGAAAGACTGTTCCAGCTCACCATCACTTCATCAAACTCAATACTTGTACCTATTTTCACACCCAAATAAAGAGCTTAGAATACTACAACAACAACATATCCAGTGTAATCCCACAATTGGGGTCTGAGGAGGGTAGTGCGTACGCAGACCTTTCCCTTACCTTGGGAGGAGGTAGAGAGGTTGTTTCCGATAGACCCTCGGCTCAAAAAAAGTATATCAAAGCAGTATGGAAAAGAAATAACGAAAGTGAAGAAGCCATGGCAAAATACTAAAGATAGCATGACAAAGCATTCCGAAAAACGGAACAGTAACTACAACAAATTAATAATATAATCCAGGTACAAGACACAGCAGGTAGTAACAGAAATCGAGGAACAATAAGAAACTCCAAAAATAATACTACGACTACTATTATGGAAGGATAACTCTGAGTTTAATACTGGGGTAAAGATAACAGCTTAATATACAAGAACTTTGAGCAAACTTTCAATGTAACTTTTTACTCAATAGCATCAAAGGTACAGTAACAAAAACAATACATTCAGCATTTATACATTAGTTTGAAGCTATTGAAAATCAAGAAGCTTTTTGATAACAAATTGGTATAACAATTAAAAAAGATCAATGATGAAAATAATTTGTTAAATTAATAAGGAATAAGTCAATACAGGTCAATTGATGCAAGTGAAATGAAATTTACCTTATCGAAATCAATTGGAAGAATCGATTGGGGGAATTTTTCTAGGGTTTTACGAATCAAGAATCAAGATCTATGATTGAGTTTCAAAGAGTTATAATAAAAAAAAACTAAAAGCTATGTAGATTATATATTAAACTCACTAGTATATTGATTATATGGAAATCGCATGTAGGGAATTTTTCTTAATGGCGAAGTTACCCTTGAGACAGTGAGATGACTGATTTACGGCTTTAGGAAAGTTTGGCAAATTTATAACGTCGTTAATTGTTGTTATATTTAACCGTTAAGCTGGTCGGTGCTGTATGCTCTTTGTAAGCCAACTTTTTTTATATATTCTTTTTTGACAAAAAAAAAAAAAAAAAAAAACGAAATACTACCTATGGATATGTTTCGACTATCAACATGAATAGCACTTTAATTGTCTCAATAAAATATATACTTAATTAACCTAAAATTCGAGTCTTATATTAACGGTTAAATTTATATTTGAGATCAAGGGCATATATAGATTATAATGACCAAATATCAACCTATAGTCTGTTTGGTCAAACTTCTAAAATCTACTTTTTTTGAAATTTTTTCAAAAAGTATTTTTAGTAAGAAATAGTTTGCGTTTGGCCAATCAATTTAAAAATCACTTTTCTACCGCAATTTATGTTTGGCCAAGCTTTTCAAAAAGTGTTTTTAAATGTCAAATTACGAATCAGGACATGGATAGATTTACTTAATAATTAATAGTATTATTAAGTAGATAAATAATTTAAATATTTATTATGAAAGACTATGATTAAGCTTTCATTGTATTTAAGTAAAATATGAAAATAAAATTGAAAAATTACTCGATTCTTTTAGCGTCGTTAAAATATATCAAATGTCAGTCCACAAATATAAAAAGAATCACATATTGGAAATCTACTCTAAAATAAGAAGAAATACTTATACATGAGAAGAGCTGCTAATGATATCATCCCTAATTTTATTACGCAACAACTCCATCGCATTAGTAGACATGTCTTGTGTTTATAAATGACTACCTGAATGTCCATCTTCTTCCTCAAGCTTTGGCATAATGTCTTCATTTGCATAATGATCAAATTCAGCTTCAGTGGAAGAATTTCTTCGTATGAAATTATGTATAGCCATTGTAGTTGTAACAAGATGAACCTGAGTGTGAAACTTGAATGATGGCATTGAACGTAAAATAGAAAACCTATTTTTCCAGACCCCGAATGTTCTTTCAATTGTACATCTCAAACTAGAGTGAAAAAAATTGAAAATCTCATTTGGATTTCTGAAACTTGAATTACGTCCAAAATCAGAAAGATGATAACATTCACCCTTATATGGTCCTAAGTAGCCCAACATTGTTGGATATCCTGAATCAACTAAATAATAGTTACCTAATTCAAGTAAAAAAAAATATTAGCAATTAATTAATATAAAAATAATTTCTATACAATAGGAATTTACAAGATATAATATTTTTAGGTTCACTTACCTGCTAGAGGATGTGGAAAGTTAAGGTCTTGCCTTCCGAGTGCTTGATCAAATATTCTAGCATCAAATGCAATACCTTCCCACCCAGGCCATACAAATGTAAAGCACGTGTCCCGATCACATACAGTCATTACGTTTTGGGAAGTGAAGCCTTTCCTGCAGATGTATTTTATTTGATCCTTCGAAGGAACAATACAAGCTACATGCGTGCCATTTATAGCTCCGATGCAATTTCTAAAATATGGCCAATACGTTTTATCATCTCTTAATTTAGTGTGAACATCTGAAAGAGCTGGATCTTTTGGCTTAATAATGTCCATAGCCAATTTCAAACATGCTAGTAAAACTTTATGGAAATGTATGCTAACGGTCTCTCCAGAGTGTTGAAATCGTTCTTGAATCATTCGATTTCCAACCCCATGTCCTACCATCATTGAGAACATAGCAATCATCTTCTATACAGTCATGTTTCTTGTTGGTTGTAAACCATATTGTTCCTTTAATGTTTTGCATAAAATAAGGAAAATATGTTTTTCCATTCTAAACATCTCATAACAACGCTTATCATGCCCTTCAAGCACGTCTTTAATAAAATGAAAACCTGTATGAAGAGAATTTCTGCATGGAGCCTTCAAACAAAATATCAAGAAGTACTTTATCGTATGAGATATACTATTAATTTCCAAATCAACCACATCATCAAACACATCATCATCATCATAATCATCACCTATAAGAACTTCTTCAACATCGTCACTATTATTTTTAGTCAACGACATATCTGTAACAAAATATCAAAACAAAATTACTTAACTAATAATAAGATATAAAGTTTAAATTCGTAATTCACTTAACTGAAAACGAACATACTTCCACAAACAAATAATATTCTAGAATGTAGCACAAACAAAAGTTCCAACAACTAAAACAATATTCTAAAGAACGAATAAGAGTTCAAATTATAAATTGCAAAAAATATAAAATTCAAATGCAGCAATAAATGACATCTTTTATTTCTAGTCCTTGTGAAGTTAAGACATCTTCTACAATCACTCCAATTGTGACTGTGGGTCTATTTGTGCCAAAAACCTTTCTCTCATTGGTTGCTTGATCAATAACGCACTCGCTTTCCACCATAGGTCACTTCGAACAACCATACCAGGCAAGTTACGAACAATATCCATAACACTTTGAATATTGAGTGGAGTGTTTTTTGACCCCACACTCATTCCAGCGCGAAATGCTACAGCTTCTGCAATTTTTTCCATTGATGTCACGATCTTTAAACCTGTACTAATTTGTTTTTTTCCTTTTCAGTTGTAATTGATTATGCTTTTCTTTTTTTCGTTTTATTGCCACTCTCATTGATGTTTCCTTTTTCAGTTAATTATGGTTCTTCTAGGTTAATCTGATCCAAGCCTTCTCTCGCGTTATTTCTTAAGTAATCATCCACCCCTTCATTATTCGTTGGACTTTCAAACTCGAATTCTTTCTCATCTTGAAACCAACGACTTCTAAGTATGCTATCTGGTAAAGTTCCAGAGGATAGCGTCGATGCATGTTCACTGGTAGAAACATCTTTAAAGCACATTTCCATCAACTTTCGACATTGTAAACCTTTTTCTCTGAATTTTCCTATAATCATGAAAGAACAATAAAAATTTAGTATTGAAACAAATTAATGCCAATTTATTATATTTAATTATTAAGTGAATATAAATTTAAGAATTATTAATACCTTTATCTTCCTAATCCACCATTCAGAACTCGCTTGAATTGTCTTTTTCTCGCAATCCCATATTAAGCCTAGTCTCCTTTCCAACAAGAGTATCCCAGTCTTTCCGGATAAGTTTCAAATTATCTATTTGTTCTTCAATTTGACATTATCATAGTTTTGCCTAGTCTTATCATTGAATTTCTGCACCAAATTAGACCATCCTACTCTGTTGAAGTGAGGGTTAGGACGATTTCCAACCCTAATTTCTTCCACACATAAATTTGAAAACAATCATGTTGTCTCTGCATCCCTCTAAGCAGGAAAGATAATCCCTAGGATCTATTCCTATTATTCTCTCCGATCTTGTAATCTTTTAGATCTTCCATATATTGTTAATATAACTTATTTTATGTAATCTTTTGATTCTTTTGATTTACTTTCCTTTATGTTATTGAGCAATATCTGCTCATCCTTATGTATTTAAAGATGATCAATGTAATACACAAATAGTAGCCTTTTGCAAAATCCTTCTGCTTCTTTGTGGTATCGGAGCTCCTTACGCTCTAATGAGTTTTTGACCTATTCTTTTTTGTTAGCCCATCATGTCCAACAACTTGAACGACAACACTATAGCAGTGCAAACTCCAGCCAATCCTGCCACCAGTAATAAAAATTCAGGTACCTCTCTCTCTCAAACAGTCATGAATCTGTTAAGTCAATGAGGCCAACTTGTTTCGATCAATCAACCCACCCAGCTACCTATACGGCTTGCTGGTAGCACCAATTACGTTACATGGAAGGCTCAATTAGATGTTCTCTGCCTTGGCTATGATCTTTTCTCCTATATTGATGGTACCCTTCCCTGTCCATCTCCAACTGATCCAAACTATCAAACATAGAGGCGACAAGACGACCTTCTTCGTCATGCTCTTATGAAGTCTGTTGATCCTACCATAGCCCCTCTGATTGCCTCTATAGCTTCTGCGAACATTGCTTGAACAAAACTAGCGCAGTAGTATGCCAACAAAAGTCATTCGTATTTACAGTCTTCGTGACTCTCTCAGCCGCCTTATGAAGGGCACGAAGTCCATTGCTCAATATCTCAGTCAGATTCGTGCTATCTCTGAAGAACTTTCCATTGCTGGCTCTCCCATTAACAATGATGAACTCAGTAGCCTAAACCCGAATATGATGTCATTAGCTATGTCATCTGTGCTCGTGAAAACCCCATCACCTATGAAGAACTTTTTGAAAAACTCAGCAACCGAGAATTGTTCCTTCTTCACACACCTAAGCCTGAGCTGCCACCTCTTACTGCTCAGTTCAATTAACGTTCGACACAAGTTATTCGGCAGCACCAGAACAATTATCGAAACAACCAATCTAGTGGTAATTGGACAGGTCCTCAAAACGACCCCAATTCGGGCAGAAACAACAATACCAACCGAAATTCTAACAACAATTGGCGCTCTCGAAACTCCAAAAATAGAACTCGTGTTCAGTGCCAATTGTGTGACAAGTATGGACATATTTATCGTATTTGCCGCTCTCGGGGTCACAATAAGGATGAACCACATGCTAATTTCTCATCCACTACTGCATCTATCAATCCAAATTGGGTCGTGGATACTAGTGCATCACATCACATTACCTCAAATACTCAGAATTTGCAGGCTTACTCTGAGTACACAGGGACGGATGATGTCATAGTTGGTGATGGTAACGGTATTAAAATAACCGACACAGGCCATACTACTCTCCCCACTCCCTCTCGTACTTTTTTTTCTAAAAGATGTTTTATGCGCTCTAAATATTCATCACAATCTTATTTCTGTTCCTCAGTTTTGTGAGCAAAACAAAACATCTATTGAATTTTTTTCACTTTATTTGTTGTGAAGGATTTGAGAACGGGAGCACCTCTGGCTCAAGGCCCGAATAGGACACGTATTTATGAGTAGACTGCTCTTCTCCAACTCCAGCTATCTACTTCACCACTGCTGCAAATCGTGCATCTCGTACACTTTGGCATCGTCTTCTTGGTCACCCACATCTTAAAGTTCTTAATTCCATTGTTTCCAGATATAAGTTACCTGTTACTTCCTCCTCTCAAGAGAATTGTAATTCTTGTCTTTGCAATAAAAGTCATTGTTTACCATTTTCTACATCCACCTTGACTAGCTCTCGTCCATGGAACGTTTATATTTGTTGATCATTTTACAAAGTATATATGGCTTTTCCCACTCAAGCACAATTCTGATGTCACTGCCATATTTATTAATTTCAAACTCTTGGTCGAGAAGTATTTTAACTCCACAATTCTCATTCTATATTCAGATAGCGGTGGTGAGTATGAAGGTCTAACTAAGAGGCTGACTAACACAGGCATTCAACATATGTTTTCACCCCCTTATACACCCCAAAGAGTTAGTATTGTTGAACGTCGTCACCGACATATAATGGAAACAACTTTAACTTTATTCCATCAAGCCTCTATGCCTCTTCAATACTGGTCTTATGCCTGTTAAACTGTCGTTTACCTAATCAACTGTATGCCCACACCTATCCTTCAAGGAAAGTCTCTATTTGAAGCCCTCTTTCATGTTAACCCCAATTATTCCTCTCTTTGTACCTTTGGTTGCTTATGTTATCCATGGTTAAAACCCTATAATAACCATAAATTGAAACCCAAGTCTCGCCCTTGTGTCTTTCTTGGTTACTCTGTCACCCATCACTGTTATCAATGCCTTGATCCATCTACTTCCAAAATATTTCTATCTCGTCGTGTAATATTCCTGGAAAACAGTTTTCCTTTTGCTTCTATTCCTCATGGGTTATCTTAGATTACACCACAAGAAATGCATTCCTGGCTTGATAACTCAACCACTAATCAGTCATGTCACCCTGAGACCGTTTCTCCTCATGTGCCTCTAACAGATGTTCCATCAGTGCCCATGCCAGCTCATGTTTTATCGATAGAAAACACACCGTCATCATCTCCTTCATCCCCATTGAAACCACCTTCGCATTCCATATATCCTTTTGGTTCCCATAATGAAGAGACAAGTCCCTCGTCCTCTACGGTCGTTCCTGCCTTGAGTGAAGATGCTCCTACCTCTCCTTTGCAACAAGTAAGTTCTACCCCCTCCCCCTCAACCAGTAACTCGTGCTGCTACTCGCTCGCAGCATAATATTTTTAAACCCAAAAAGCCTATAGTCTACTCTGCTTTAGTTGTTTCTATATACATATCAGTGGTTCCCCGAACTTATAAACAAAAAATTCAACATGCTTCTTGGCGTAATGCAATGTGTGAGGAGAAGCACATAATGTAATTGGGTGCAAGTGGGTTTTTCGAATTAAGCACAAACAAGATGGTTCGATAGATAGATACAAAGGAAGATTGGTAGCCAAGGGGTTTTCATCAGCGACCAGGTGTTGATTTTACTTCTATTTTCATCCCAGTGGTCAAGCCAACTACAATTCTTCTATTATTGACGTTTGCTATGTACTTCAACTGGCCGCTCTATCATCTCAATGTTAATAATGCCTTTTTTCAAGGAACTCTAGCCGAAGTGGTTTATATGGATCAACCGCTTGGGTTTATTGATAAAAGCCATCCTGATCATGTGTGCAAACTACATAAAGCAATTTATGGACTCCGTCAAGCTCCCCGTGCATGGTACACAGAGTTCACGAACTTTATTGCTTCTATTGGTTTTGTATTCTCACAATCAGATCCTTCTCCGTTCATTCTCCATGGCATAGACCTTGTGGTATTTCTTCTCCTATATGTGGATGATATCATACTCACAGGATCTTCAAAATCCAAGATTTTCCATGTTAATGATGCATTGGCTTGTCATTTTTCACTCAAGGACTTATCACATTTGACATACTTTCTCGGTGTTGAGGTTTGCCGTTGATCCATAAGTTTGTATCTATCTCAGAAAAAAATATATCACCGATCTTCTCCAGCGTTTCAACATGATAGAGGCCAAAGGAGTCTGTACTCCCCTTGCTTCCTCGACCATTTTGAAATTAGATAATGGATCTCCGCCTACAGATTGTAAAATCTATAGGATGCTCATTGGTTCTCTTCAATATCTGTCTATCACACGGCCCGACATTGCTTTTGCTATTAACCGTTTATCTCAGTTCATGCACAAGCCCTCCTATCAGCATTTGCAAGCTGCAAAAAGTGTGTTGCGGTATCTGAAAGCTACCAATCACTTTTGCTTACTCATTTGACTAGTTGCACCATTGAATCTAATCACTTATTTAGATTCTGATTGGGGTGGAAATCCTGATGATCGATGCTCTACTGGTGCATATGTAGTCTTGCTTGGTGGCTCTCCTATCAGCTGGTAGTCTAAGAAGCAATGCGCAGTGGCTCGCTCTTCCACTGAAGCCGAGTACAAAGCCATTGCTAATGCTGCTGCTGAAACAATCTGGATTATCAATCTCCTCAAAGAACTCTGCTTCTCCATTCCAAACACTCCAACAATTTGTTGTGACTACCTTGTTGCCACTTTCCTCTGCTAAAACCCAGCTTTCCACACACGTATGAAGCATCTTATCTTGGATTATCACTTTGTTCAAGAGCGGGTTCAAGATAAGTCTCTCGATGTCCGTCATGTTCCATCTACTCTGCAGCCAGCTGACTCTCTTACAAAGATTGTACTCGCTGCCACTTTCCTATCCCATCGATCCAAGATAGGTGTTGTTGAACCGCCATCTATCTTGCGGGGCCACAAGAAGGAAAGATAACCCCTGAGATGTCTTCCTATTATTCTCTCCGATCTTGTAATATTTCAGATCTTCCATATCTTGTTAATATCCCTTATATTATGTAATCTTCTGATTCTTTTGATTTAGTTCTTTATGTTATTGAGCAATTGCTCATCCTTCTGTATTTAAAGATGATCAATGTAACACACATACAGTAGCCTTTTGCAAAATCCTTCTGCCTCTTTACCCTCTAGACTTTTCAATATTGATATCTTGTGTCGCTTTCTTACCCGTTATCTTGTCAATAGTCATTGAAAAACATGTAAGGTATAATAAGAGATGTAAAAAGATTATTTCTATACACCATCAAAAAATTTAGATGGAGAAAAAAAGATAATATAACTAGTGATAGATTTGTTCATAGTCAGAGAACCAGCAATTTCTAATCTAGAATATTATAATTCACAAAGTATGTTGTACAAGGTAAAAGAACAAGAAAAGTACATAACTGAAATGTAACCCAACGGACATGCACTGCAACTTATGTTGCCATTTATTTCTTTTGTTTTCTAATCTACTTTTAGTTTCTTTACTTTTTATTTCATATTTATTTTATTTAAAAATTTAGGAAAACAAGAGTTTTACTATTTAAAGAAAGAAATTCAAAATAACCGCGCGGACAAGTTTCCTATATAATAACAACAATTTACTAGTTTGTAAAATCTTGACTGTGGCATCCACCTAAAATGGGTTATTTTAAGCGGAATTTGCTAAATTTGTTTATGGTGGGGACCGAGAGTTATTTGCTAAATTTGCTTGGCTTACACTACATATCAGGGATGATTGTTGCTTTGTTTATATAGTACTAGTAGCAGTGGTATGAACTTTAGGATTTTGTATGTAGTAATTGATATTTGTGTTGGAACTGGTAAGTATTTTTGGTTCATTTTTGGGTAAAAGTGTTGGGAGTGTAGGTGTAGACATGTAGCCAGCTATGTGTATTCCTAATGAAAATAACAGAATGTTGATTTTTTGGTTCTTTCAAGCAAAGTATCTTTGCTTTGAAATATTTCCAACTCTTAATTAACGTTTTCATGTGTATTCAGCTGTCCATAATGGTCATTATCAGCTTATGTATGTGGATGTGTGACAGTCCAGATTTTTCGGGACCAACTAATCTGGAAAGCTTATCGTGACCGCCCACTTCTAACTTATTGGAGACTAGACTCCAGAATAAAACCACTGGATGTTGTCAGTGATAAACTATCCAGGCATTCTCTTGGCACTGGATCAAAGTCGTCTTTATTGACCTAGATTGGACTCGCCACGCGTCATCCTTTGAGTTGTCCACATGCTAAATTCATATTCTGACTAACACGATATGTCCTTTTTTAACTATACACCTTAATTTTGAGGGAGTCATGTGACCTCCTTGAATTTATTTCGACGTGGAATAAATTCTTCCCTTCCTATGACACAACCAGATTTTGTGATAAGCGGTGAAATACGCACGCTTGACACGTGTGTTACTACTTTTTAAAATAGAAAGTTGTAATTCTTTCTTTCTATCTCTATTTTTTTAGTTAATCCATTATCCGCCTTCATCGGAAACTCAACACGGGGGCCTCATTTCTCTCTCTTCCGCTGAACCATCACTCCACCACATAAAATCTTACCATGACAGTCTTTTTTTTTTTCTATCTTGGTCCTAACCACCCTTGACCCTTCCACCATCGAATAAAGCACTATGGCAACCTCCTTTCTCTATTTTTCTCACAACCATCATTCCACAATTGAAAAAAAAAAAAGAAGGGAGAGACGCTATGAGAAAGTTGTTAATTTTCTATGGAAGTTGTTAAAAATCGGCTCATTTATTTTGGGCGATTTTTTACCAATATACATAGTATCTAGCTGCCTTTTATTAATAATAAAAAGATTCTCAATAGAGAGAAGTACAAGAAGGGGGCTATGCCTTATCTTAGCGGGTCCTAATGAGGTAACAAACCTCAACTAATTAACAAGCATGAAGAAAATAAGAGCTAGAGAGAACTAAGTATTCTATGATCATCACAGAGTTTGTAATGTACTCTATGATGATATTACAAATAAAGATGCTTAGATAATGCAAAAATATAAAAGTCAAGAAGAAAGTTGAGTTATCAACCTCAAACTTTCTTTTCCAAATATATGAATTAAAAATGATAGATTGCCCGTTTAAAGTAACTTGAAGTGTTTTCCTATTGTCTTCTTCAAATCTGTCCAAAAACACTTGATAGTTCATCACTTCTTATTGAATATATGGGATCTTGTTGAAGCTATTGACACTGTCACGTGATTTTGCTTTGTCAGTCGCATTAGTAGGTGCCTTCGAACAATCTCCCCAATCACTTTACCATCCCAATTATGATGTCTTCCATGTAGACTCTTTGTGCTTTTGTTACTTCCACTTTTTTGTTGCCTAGGTGTGATATCCCCACTCTAGCAACTTTATCAAAAGCATATATCCAACATATTATCTTCTTCATCCTCATCAAAAGAATCATCACCCAAATCAATAGCTTAAGCATTAGTTGGACTAAGTCCTAACGCTAAAGCCCCTGGCTCAATCATCTCTGCAATCACACTTTTAGGCACAAATACTAAAGCTTCAAGATTTAATTTGCTATTCAAAGGAGGAGGTGAAATCTGCTCTTCTTCATCAAGAAGAGCAGATTTCATAAGGCATTTTCGTCAAAAATCTCTTACCAGCAAGCTAAATTACGACGAGATATTCATTACAAATTAGCGATTTTCTAGTCATATGATCAGATGGATTAGAAACAAATAAACACATAAAGGGGTTTGTATGTCGGCATTAGGTTATGAGTAGAAAATGATTTGTTGAAAGGCTTGTTATTTTCAATTGAGTTATGGCATTTTGGTTGGAAAAGTTTGCAAATTACCAAGAAATTCAAAAAATATATTGGGTGAAAGCACTTTAAGGAGGAATCTAATTTCGTTCGTAGTGACCCAAAATTGCACATGGTGAAAGGAAACAAAATTGTTACAAAAGAATTAGTTCATTATGAGATTGGAACGATTTAGGAATTTAGATTTTCAAAAAGATTCGACAAAAATTTGTAACTTCTTGTGAACAAGGAACTTTGAGTAAAATCGAACTATGAAGAGGTTATCTGTTTTTAGTATCATGGAGTTTGATGAAGCTTTATTAAAACCATGAAAGATCGATTATGGTGATATAGGGAAAGTTTAAGACGGTTTGGTGTAAATTATCGCTAGCATGTATGTCAATATTTAACGTACTTTTCTAATTTAAAATATTTATAGCTAAAAAGATAGGAAATTAATGATTAATTGGAACTGCTCCTGGTATTAATGTTTATTTTCAGGGATTTTTCATCTAGCTAATTTTGATAATTTGGTTTGTCAATACTGTAGCTTAGGTCCTTAGCCATTGAAATTCTGAAAAAACGTATAATGGATCAAATCTCTCACTTTCATTGGCTCAAGTCCATAAAGAGATTTTGGGCCAGTGAAATAGGTGTAATCATTTTCATTTTTCAGTTTAGACCAAAGTCAAATTAGAGCTGAGAATTTCACAATCTTTACAAATGCAAGAAGAAAATAAAAGAGAAAAATACTTTTACCTATATATAGATTATTTAATTTATTGTTTTACTTGTATGTTAAATTAACAAGAAAAGAAATGCTTATCGAATATTGCTTGTGGCCAACAAAGAAAAGTAGCCAAATAAGTAAACTTTGGGCAGAGTTACTCGATATTTGTGCTTATAGAAGGTAGCAAGTATTTAGTGGTCTTCAAAAAGACATTTTGCTTCTTTCTTGATACAAATCTGATCCGCATTGTTAAACTTTTAAAGTGAAAAAATTGACTATTAATCAAGTTGACAATCCTACCAAAGCCCAAATTATCTCCATCCATTCTCAATCAAATTGTTAGTCCAATTCTAATGGTAAAAATGACACGGTTAACTACTTTTTGGTCGCTTATTAATGTTCAATAACGTTTCAAAATTATTCAATATTTAGCCAGTTTGTATTTACAAATACCCGTTTGTCTTTATCTTCTCTGTTTGAAAGTGGCAGAGAGCCGCTTCTTCATCTTTTGCTTTTTTTCCATGAGTTTTGAACTGTAGCAGTTCAATCTCTAGCACCTTTTTTTTTTTTTTGGTGAAATTTGAGCTACACATTTGAAATTTCAGGAATTCTATATAGTACCACCACCTATGAAACTACCTCATTATTTTCTCAGGTGTCATCTATGAAATTACCCTATTATTATATTCTTTGTACATTTCAGACTGGATTATCTTCTCAGGTACCGCCTATTTTAACAAATTTTGAGTTATGAAAAATTAACTGCAATCACAAAGAAAATATGAAGAACATAATTTTATTAGTTAATGAATCTTTGTAAGTACAATTCTATGTATTTTCTTAATTTCTCCATAGTTCTCCATGATTCGAGGGCTAGATCACCGTCTTTTTCAAATTTATGTGAATATTTATAAATTTGTATGTAATATTTTTTGACTTCGGAATGATTTGGAGTGGGTTAGAAGCCAGAAAGGGTTGACTTCTTATTCATGTTACAACTAATGATTTTGCATTTCTATTATGAAAGCAGTTCAAGATTTGGTCATCCAAACAATTAGGTGCAGACTTTCCATAAGAAGGGATAACGATTTGGCCAAAGAAAACCTCAAACTATTGTCAACTTGCCTAAAAAACTAATGTACCGCATATTATAAATTATAATACACATATAACCTATTATCTTCATATTTACGTCTACTTATTAAATTTTCAGACACCATGCTGCCAATATATATTATATGTACGTATACAGTATACTATATAGCATATCAACAAAAATTTAGTGAACAATAATTTCTCCCATCTACTTCCTACTTTCCAATGCTGGATCAGTAAGCAATCTATTGTAATTGGTTCGTCTAGTTATAGCTATAATGCATGCTAATAAAATATGAAGCTTGCTTAATTCCTGAATTATACAAATCAAGTTGGTAGATTGATAATTTATAAAAATATTAAACCAAAACTATGACCCAATTAATTGCGAAGTCATAGTTGTTAGGAGTATTATCTTTTGAATTATTGGTGTACGGTGCTCCAGTAACGTCTTTGACAAATCCTACTTAATTAGCTTCTTAGTAGTGACTAGTGAGTAAAGAAATTTAGGGTATATAGGTTCTTTAAGGAGATAATTTTTTATTTATGAAAACAAGTAAAACTTGGGTTCATGTATCAAATTTAGAAATTTGGGAATATAACTTCTTTAGGGAGACTACTTTGTTCATGTAGCTTCATTAATTATTCTCTTGTCTATTTAAGGCATGGGTGAGTTTCAAGTGAAGTCACTAGAAAATGGATTAAAACAAAATTTACTAATATGTTATTTAATTAATAGTCTCTTTGTTTTGATTTATGTGACAATATTTCTTAATTAATTCTTTTCACAAATTGTGTTAATAATTTAACTTTAATTACGTTTCCCATTAGCCACAGGATTTCACGGAATATAATTTAAGATCATAAGTTAAATAAAGTTCTTTCTTTCTTAAACTCTGTACATATAATTAAAGTATGCAACATATAAATTGAGACAAAATGAGTAATAGATAGTTACAACTTACCAAGCTTATTCAACTTGTTGTTTAAGTAGCTCTGGTGACTATTATGATGTGAAAGACAAAAATAGGGTTGCTTCTAAAATTTGAAGAGGAGATTTTACAAGAGGCATTTCAGTTTTTCTAAACATAAAAAAAGGAAAAATTTATTCAAATATTTGCCACCTAAAATATCTCGAAGCTTTAATTGGATGGATGGTAACAAACAAGTTGAACCGAATTAGTGGTTAAGTTCCCAAATCAGGAGTATTAAACAGGAAAAAAATAATCTCGAGTGATAAAAATAAAATATCATGTGATCATTAGAAAGTTCAAATCCTGTTCGGAATATCTTAAAGAAAGTAAAATGAATCCCACAAGCTAACGTAATGGAGGATTTGTCCATCCAATCACAATTCTAATACATGAAATATGTTGTACAAAAGCCGTTTAATTTTTTAATACTTAACTTTAATCAATTCGTTAAACAAGAATCTGCGATTTGTGACCATTTAGAAATTATGAGTTCTCAAGTGTGTAATATAACATATCAATGAAGTAGGTGAAAATTATGAAAAGATCCGTGTTCAATTATTTACATAAGTTTTAATGGATAAAATTACCTGATATTCGAACCAACAAGAATAGTATAAAATTGATAAAATAATTGATTGTGGAAACTGACTCTGACACTATCGTTATAGAATGAAAAGAAAAACTAAGTAATGAATGTTAATAGCCCTACTCCCTTGAACTTTTCTTTTTCTTTTTGTTAAATTCGTACTTAATTTTGTCAAAGCTTATCACTCTGTGTAAAGCTCATTTGCTTTTTATCATTAGTTTTATTGCTTACCATTTAAGATAATGATGTTGTAATTTGTAGCCCACCAACCTAGTAATAGTAGAATCTTAATCATCTCCCACTTTTGAGTTTTTAATTGTTGATAACAGCATCAAAGTCTTTGTTTTGGTTGAAAGTTCAAATTATTTTTATCTAGGGAAAGGACAGTACTCTTATCTTCCTTATTCCTCTTTTATTTTATTTTTATTTTTAATCTAGGGCAAGGAAAGTACTCTTATCTTCCTTATTCCTCCTCCTTTTTTTTTTGGGAAGAACTACTATTATTGTCATTATTATATTGCAATTATGGTTATCATAATTATTTATATTTATATTGGAAGAGGATTCTCTCTGCTTATGTTCAATAAAACAGAGTGGAATGAGTGTGTATTCTCTTTAATCTTTTGGAGGGTAGAATAGTTAGATTTATTTAATAGGAACGCACATGACCTGATAGAAATTTGGAAAATAAAACAACATTTGAAGTTAAGGTTGGAAAAAAGAAAAAAAAGCCTTTTGTTTTTTGGGTTCTATTCTGACTGAACAATTTCTCCTGAAGGTCTTGCAAAAAATTAATTCATAATAATTTTGAAAGCATTAAAGTATCAATAGACTTAATTAAAAAAAAAGAACAAAAGAGGACCTTTGTAGAGACCTATTATTTTCTTCTTTAATTTAACTATGTAGTTTTTTTGGGGTGTAAGCATCGTTAGAATACAAATCCCACTCACAGCACAATAAGCCAAATAAAATTTAGATCTCATAAAGCTACAAAGTGAACAAAAAATCTTCTTCATGATTGAGATATCGAATTTGCTAATTTAAATGCTAGTACTAAAAAAAACAAAACAGTTAATCCAAGAGAACCCTATGTTGATACTTCACGTGACGATCCTAAATACAAATATTTTCATTTCTTAGTTAAAGAATAATGATTTTGTAGGTGAATTAGCTTCCGTTTGGAGTTTTTATAATAAGTCAAGTAAATAATAATGAGATCGAAGGGTAAAAATCACTTGATTATTACATTCTTTAACTGTATATGTGATCATATATACACCCTTTTGAGTGTAGCAAATAAAGGTAGGGTTTAAATTTTACTTTTACCTTCTGTTGTCAAAGTTATCGCGTATCGATTGAAATATTCCTACTCAATAGGCCTGCCTCTGATCATTATTAGAAGAGTAAGAAAGGATAAAGGACGTTGACAATATCTATTTCTTGTTCTGTAATTAATATAATATCTAGGATTAAATAAGTATTAATCATATTTTAGGTTCTATTATTGGCACATCTAGGATAAAATAAAGGTTCTATAATTAAGTATTATTGCCACATTTAGTTGATAGTTTGATTCAGGTGGTAAAGTAAATTGATCATAATTAATTCAATCTCTATGATTAATTATGTATTAATCGTGTTTAGGTTCTATTATTGGCACACATCTATGTCGTTTATGTCAGACTATAGGCTTCCACTTTAAGCAATCGATAAATTAAATTATTTAATTACACCAAGGTAAGGTGGTCGCACAAAAAGTTACTTAAAATTAATTTCTTATAAAGTCATTGTTTCCTCTTCTGCAGAAAAAAACAGTGTGCGGTGATCCACAAGTCATTCCATCTTTCTATAAACAGAAAATTAATTTTCTTTAATATAGAAAATCCACAAAGCATGCTTTTTTGGGTCCCCAAAAGCCAAGCCACTCAAAATTCATGTGCAAGTGGCTCTTTTAATACTAGGAGATTCACCAATGGGGAACTAAAACTTATGAGCTCCACTTAGTAGTGTCCCAATAACTAATTTTAATTGGACCGACATTATATTATTAAATTAACAAAAGTTTCCCTTTGAAAAAAAAAGTCAATTTTTTTGAGAAAATGAATTAAAAAGGGCACCTAAATATAATGGAGGATTAATTTATCTGGGGCGCTAAACTTTAACTTTTTGTTCCACGCTTGTTGTCTGACAATTATATTGTGGTCGACTAAATTTGAATTCGTGTTGGAAAATTTCATATTAGGGATAAGGCATTTCCTAACAAAAACACGATGAAAGAATACTTATCATTCTATCACTATGTTTATGGGTGCTTTACTCTTATATGATTCCTAATGGACCACGAAACTCTAATTATATTTGGTTATTAACTGCTAATGAATAGTGTTATGCTATTTGTACATTGCATTGATTCCATACGTTATGATTTTCTTGCTTAAAATAGGACAGATATGTGTGCATAAATAATCACGCTTAGAGCCCGTTTGAATTGGCTTATAAGTTGCTAAAAAAAGCTTATAAACTATTTTCAGTTTTTTTGAGTATTTAGTTGGCCAACTTATAAGTCTTTTGTACTTAAAAATAAGCCCAAAAAAATAATAGGGCCCTTTTGACTTAATTTATCTAACAAAAAAAAAAAAAAGTTGGGCTACCCTATTTTTTTTTTTTTTTTGCTTATAAATTGTTTTCAGCTTATAAGCTCTTTTTTTAAGCCCATCCCAACAGGCTCTTAGTTAGGTGAGTGAATTTCATAGTCAATTGTATCTTGTACTTAATTTAACAATTCTTTTGCGGTCCATTAGTGTTCCCTTTATTTTTTATTTTTTATTGTAATTCACATTATGTTTCCTTCGAAATATCTAACTATGCCCAATAATGTCATGATGAACTATGAAATTAATTTGAACTACAACGTCCAATAACGTTTGCGAATTAATAAGTTTCTTTTACAAGATTTATTATTAAACCCAAAAAAAGGAAAAGAGGGAAGAGACCCAGAGGCAAAGAGCAAGAAACGCTTTGGAGTCAAACTTTATGTAGCTTGTTACTAACTGTCAATATTTTCTTATAATATTTTATTTACTTTAATATTTAAAGATAATGCAAGGGCAAAGATCAATTCCATCAAGGCAATAAACTAAACACCTAAAAGACACTATTTATAATTAAATAGTATCTATAAGTGACTTTCACTCAATAAAATAAAATAGCATGTGTTTTCGATTTCTTTCCTCTTTCTTTTTCTCCGTGAATAGAAACCTTTTACAAAAAAGAAATCATGCAATAGACACATCGCATGGTTTGCTTTTGCACGAGTTCTACAAATTTGAGTAATATTTTGTAAAGATTTGTTCCTTGGGTTCTGACTTTTGATATCACACTTGTTTTCCTTCTCTTATAAATTCATTGATATAAATGCAAAAAGAACAAAGGAAATTAAACATATTTATAAATAAAGTAACCAATAAAAAGCAAAATTAAGAAGGTAACCCTTGGAATTTCCAACGGTCGAGCAAATATCCAATCATGTTTTGTTAGCTCCAGGATTTAAGCACATGCAGTTCTTTTTTTATTTTATTTAATTATTTCCTCTTTTTCAGAAATCCACATGCATGGGGGTTACCATTTCTAGAAAAGAACCGTTCTGCTACTTTTATTAATTTATCAAAATTCTTTTCTTTCTACATTTGGTCTGGAAGGAATCACCGTATATCCAAGTAAGAAAATTAAAAAATAACAATATTTTCTATTAGGGATAAATGACAAATATAAAAAAAACTTTTAAATCAAACGTCTTTTAGCAAAAAACAAATAAGCTCGATTTTCACCAAATCTTTTCTTCTTCTTTAGCTATGCTTGTTATTCTTTTAATTATTTATGTTATAATATTTCATACTTTTTGTATTTTTGCACAAATTTGTAAATTATGAATTATTTTGAATGTCTAGCTCAATTAACGGGTGAGTTCGGTGATATATATATTTCCTACACTTATATCAATGCTCATTCAATAATGAGGTCTTATATTTATGAGTATTATGTTCCATATATTTATAAAATTATATGATGCCTTTTGAAGTATAAATATAGTCATGAAAGGCCGGGCAAAGTCGATTACGAAATACGACGGTGGCATGCATCAAGGAACGTGTGGGTGAGCACTTTTTCTTGAACAAGAAAATATAGGCAGAATGTCATGTCTCTTTTAATTGGAAAACATATTTAAAAAAGAACTTCAAGTCCATTTTCAACAATGTTTTGTTACTTGAAGAACAAAAAAAATCTTTTTCAGGAGAAGACACAAATAGAATTAGTTCCCATACGTGGAAAGACTAAGTAGGGGTTTGGACATGTGATTTAAAAACATGAGATGAAATCAGTGTTTGAACATATATTTCATCTCATGGTTTCAAACCACGGTTTGAAATTTCAAATCATCCAAAAAGGCATGATTTGGGGTTTCAAACCATGGTTTCAAGTTTTTTAAAGATAAAACTTAACCCATAAGTTTATATTTTGTAAAAAAAAAAACAAAATCACATAAGTTAGTAGATGTTTTTAACAATTACTACCACCAACCATTTACCAACCTTTATTTATGTCTACCATATGGGAGGATTATATTAAAGAGTAGCTACATTACTATTCATGTTAAATTTTCTTTCTTTTTTATTGAACTAAAATTTGATCAGTTGATGTTGTATTTTTTAGAAATTAAGGCCTTCTAGTAGCATATTTGTTATGAACTATGACTTGCTCATTTGGTAAGATTGTATAAGAATTTAGAATATTTTGATAGTTTTCACAACTTGTGGGGTCTTTATGTCTATAAAAAAAAATGCAACTTAAGAAATCCAAATTGCATGTCCAAACATGATTTCAAATCATGGCTTCATCTCATGGTTTCAAACCATGTCCAAACGACTCCTAATTTTCACAGGCTTACTTGCAGGGGTCGCTCGTAAGCACCCCCACTTTAAACCTAATAGTAAGCACCCCCATTTTCAACCTAAAGATTAGGGGTTCGAGTCATCGGGAGAGCGAAAAGGGAGAGCTCCTGGGTGGAGGGGCTAATAAAAAAAGTATTGTACCATACATATGTATTTGACAACTTAATAATTAAACAAAACCATCAATTTTGTTAAAGTACCTGTCTTCAACCCCTGTCTTCAACCCCGTTGATACACTTGTCACCAGCAACAATTTTTTTTTTTTTAACACACTTCTCCAACTTTTAGAGAAGATCATTCTTTCATCTTGTGGTATATTTGCCTGCTCCTTTAAACCTACAAGATTTATATTAAGCCATTATATAAATACACAGGGAAAAGGTATCAAATATATTCCAGTATCGTCCGATTAAACTGAATATATATTATTAGTTTAAGCCAATCTTTTGAATTTTACTATTTATCGAATTCTTTTTTTTTTTTTGTTTTTGTTTCCCTTCAATCACACAAGCTCTGGTGCTAATCAATAGAAGGGCAAAATTCATAAAGCAATACAATGCGACTGAATAATGCATTTTTGATGACGACGGATTTGTAAAGCTCTCACCTAACTATATGCTTATCATTTTCTGGGTTTCTTTATTTTTATTTTCTTTTTTTACTTCCTTTCTTTAGATTGAAAACAAATACAAAACCTTCATGAACAAATTTTAAATCGTCGCTATGAGAGTATACTACGTGACCACCTTATTCAAATGGCATGCCATATGATGAGTTTTTAATAGTTGAGTTTCAAGTTTGCTACTCCAGATGTATTTTTGTTCGAATAGCTTCACAAAGGTTAAATATAAACTACTTTGAAAGTAGAAGGGTAAATCTGACATTTTTTCTTTGATTAAATCTATGTGTCTATTTTTATTAAAAAAATCAAAAAACTAATTTAAAATTAATTTTTCATGCCAGTCAGTTTGAAACTGGTATATAAGAGACGCTTATGTAACATCACAGTATAAATAAGTCACTTTCTTAACGACGAATATATTTACTTTAAATCGTCTATTATAAAGATATATTGGAACCTTTCTCACTAAACAAATCAAAATTGGAGGAAAATTCACAATATTAGAGCAACAATTTCACTATCTCTCTCTCTCATTTTTGTTGTGGGGTGGGGAAAGTGATAAAATAGCTAGATGCGCATAATTGTCCTACTTAACCAAATATTGACAATCAAAAAGGATAATGATAACATAAAATTGGCAATATGTTAGTGACTTAACAAGACTATCAGCTCATATAGTTTATCTGTCGGGGAGCTGATTGCAACATTCTCATGTTCCCCCAATTTTTATCTTAAGGTGGAATACAAAATTATGTTTTATTAATCCAAAAAATATTTTTGTTTATTTATATATCTGAAAAAAACTTTGTAAATCAGACACCTGAATATTTTTTAGAGATCAATTTAGGTTGGACGTTGGTAAATATTAGCAACAGGGAAGAAATGAAAGAGTTGTATAAGAAACGCAACAATCATACTCATATTTCAACTTCAATCCCGATTAATTAGTAGCATAACTTTTCTTCTCGAGTTTAAGATATATATAGCTTGAAAATTAAACAGCTTACTCTCTTTGTTTTAATTTGTTTGTCTTACTTTCATTTTTACTCTATTTAAAACGAAATGTCACTTTCTATTCTACTCACTGCATCCTCTTTTATTTGTCCACTAATAAATGTCCATTTTTACTTGTTCAATTAGAAAAACCAAGAGATAATTCACCATTTTATAACGGTTTTACCTAATTATTAAGTACTACTCAATTCCCAACATTTAGATGACTTATAATATTTAGGGGGTGATATAGTAAAACTATCATTTTATTTGTTACTTCTTAAGAGGTATGTCAAGTCAAACATGGAGGGATCCATTTTACTTGTCGTCCCTACTAAAAATAAATGATCTAAAATGCTGTCATTTTAGAATATAGATATAATTGAGTATTTGTTTTTTCATCTCTACCTTACTCAGTAAATATGGAAGAGATTAATGTGATGAAATTGAAATCAAATAATATATAAGGATAATTTTGTCAAATTACCTTTTTTAAAAAAATGACGAGTGAAATGGACCGGAGGGAGAAGAAGTAACTCTTTACACCAACATCTTTGTGACATACTTAAGACCACAAATAAAGGATCTTTTTGTACATTTAGCACATCTTTAGTTTAAGATTATAATATTTTAAAAAAAAAATATATTTTTAAACTCCATGTCAAATCAAATTGAGACAAACAAATTAAAATGAAGGAGCATCTGACATAACATGTAAAAGTACATGTTATTTAATGAAATAGAAATTTCTTACCATAATCGTATATATAATTTGTTTTCCCCTCTTGTGACAAATCCATAGATAACGTTTCATATGTCCATATAAGGAATTCCGAACTTGCAAAGTCCATGTTATTTTGTAAATAAGACCATCTATTCTACCACAAAAAAAAAAAAAAAAAAAAAAAATTGTGGTCATTTATTACTTTTATTACAACTTCTCGAAGAAGCTTACAATGCCTATAAATAGTTTGCAACTAGCTCTAAAACCAACTTCCTATAGAAGCCTACAAATAGCTTTCTAATCAGCTTCTTTTCTTCTATAAATAAAAAGCTAATTTAGGTGCTGTTTGGCCATAAATAACAAAAAATATTTCACTTTTTTTTTTTGGAATTTTGGAGTTGAAGTTGTGTTTGGCCATAGTTTTTGAAATTGTAAGTTTTGACGAAATGTAGTTGTAAAAAAGTGAAAAAGTGATTTTTTTTAAAAAAATAAGTTTTTTAAATTTTTGGTATTCCGGAATACAACTTCAAGTTGTATTCGAAATTTTCATGGCCAAACGCTAATTCTGAAAAAAAGTGAAAAAAATTTCGAAAAAAAAGTGAATAATTTTTATGACCAAACGGCACCTTAGTTTTATAAACTTTTGAAAGAGCTTCTGGTTTTTTATAAATAAAAAGTTAATTTAATTCTTTTTGTAAGAAGAAAAATTTGACGAACAATAAAATCTCTCTCTAAGCCAGCAGCTTCAATTGTATCTCTTGTTATCTTATCCTTTAACACCAGTCTATATTCCAGGGAACAAAGTGGTCAAAATAAATGTAGTGTCAATAGTCAAACACTGATAATCTTACAATAAATTAGAGGCTCTTACTAGATAAGGCGGCAGAATAGACCGCCTATATCAACGAATGAGTATTCCTCCCAAATCTTAATCATGACATGGTTTGCAGAACCTATTTTAATACTCTGTTCTTTAGCTTCAATTCAATTGGATAATGCTACTACACCAGTTTTCTAAT
The DNA here is from genome assembly GCF_019175385.1 of Lycium barbarum. NCBI lineage: Eukaryota > Viridiplantae > Streptophyta > Magnoliopsida > Solanales > Solanaceae > Lycium > Lycium barbarum. The sequence continues at coordinate 140,843,417 of NC_083338.1, read as the reverse complement.
CCATAATTCACTAACCCGGACAGAGTTGCGCAAATCGAGCTAAAGAAAATTAAAACGAGTTAGCTCTCTTGATTAAGACCTGATTTTTTATTTTTTATTTCTCACTTGATATGAATTCCTGCTTTGAGGTGCGATTACTTTAGCTAACGTTTGGCCATAGCCTTTGGATTAAATTTTGAAAATTTATTTTTAAGAGCCTGTTTGGAAAGCCACCTCGTATTGGAATTGGTGTAATTACTACCCTAGTAATTACTACCCTAGTAATTACACAGCCTAGTAAATTACATAGTATTATAATTACTATGACCTTTTTGTTTGTCATAATGTAATTACACTGTAATTGCAAGCGTGCTGTTTGGTTGTACAAGTGTAATTACACATTTAGTTTAATTTAAAAATAAAATTCAATTTTAAAAAGTTTAAAATTAATATTTAAAAAATATGTGCCTTTATAAATGATATTAAATTAGTTATTTAATAATACATTGTTTATTGAAAATATTTTAATTAATAATCATATATTTGTAACTAATATTGTAAAAAATAATTGATATATAATTTCAAAATTAATAATATTTTAATTTTAATTGATTATAAAACTTAAAAGCATACCTTTTTTGTGAAAACATCATGGGATTAGATGTTTGACAAAAAAAGAATATTTATAAATATAATGCCATAACACTATTCAAATGTTTGACAATAATTCTATCAACTGTAAGTGAAAAATAAATAACATGCAATGTGAAAATAACAAGCCAATAGTACTAAATCAAATATTGTTAAAATTGAAAATATAACCTAAATTCAAAATCCAAAAGATTTTTTTTTAACATAATACTCTTATGTCAAATTGCAACGTTACATAAGTAAGTTTCAATGTAACATAAGTAAATACTCCTATAATTCAAAAGAAAGGGAAATATAAGTCTATAACCTCATTCACAATGAAATTCTACTTTAATAACGTCACTTATTATATGTCAAATTTGTTAATGACTCATTCTTTCTAATATTAAGAGATGTAGTTTAAAAAATTAGAATATATACACGGTTAATGAATAAAACAAAAACTAAAAAAAGAAGAGCAATTACATGGAACCACAAGAAATAAAGGTTGGGAATGAGAAGAAAGGAAATGAAATATAAATTCTATAAAAAGAAAAATATATTTTAAAAATACAATAATTAAAAAGTAAAAATAAAAAAGAAATTAAATAATAGAAATAAAAAATAAATTAGAAAAGAAAAGGAATTAAAATAAAATAAAAAAGAAATTAAATAATAGAAATAAAAAATAAATTAAAAAAGAAAAGAAATTAAAATAAAATTAAAAAGAAATAGACTAAAAAGTAATCCTGTAATTACAGGGTGTAATTACACCCAATTCTCAGCCCCCCTTGAGAAATGGAGAGTGTAATTATACCCTCTCAATTACACCTAATTCCTACCTAACTGTGTAGTTACCCGGTCAAACAAATAGGCCAAACCGTGTAATTACACTCAATTACACCCAATTCCAATTACCTGGGTGACTTTCCAAACAGGCCCTAAATATCTATTTGGCCATAGATTTCGGATCATATTTTGAAAATCTGTCTTCAAAAAAATTTCAAGTGGGTTTTTGGGATTTCTCCACTCACAAAATTTCAATTTTTTTTTCCAAGTAAAATGCATATCCAAACACAACTTCAAATTTCAAAAATCACAACTTCAAAAACTCAAATTTTCAAATTTCAAGTTTCAACTTCAAGGCCAAACGGAGCCAGGGGCGGATCTAGCCTATAATTGAACCCCCAACTTTCGACACGAAGTATAAATTTATGTGTAAAAAAAATTATATATATAGTAGATATGAACCCATACCTTTTAAAATATAATGAGTTCAATACTAAAATTCTTAAGATTAAACCCATATAATGTAAATCCTGGATCTGCCTCTGAACGGAGCTTAGTCAATTCATAACTTACCTGAGATTTTGATGCATAATAGCTATTGTTATTAAACCAAAAGGCAGAATTAGAATTAAAATTTTATAAACTTAAACTGATTATCAAATTCATAACTTATTTTAGTTACTGATTCATAGTTAAATATTATATACATTTAATAAATTGTAACATAAAATAAAATTCAAATAAAAATTATTGAGGTGGTCGAAATTTATACTTAACGGAAAAATCAGCCAATAATAACAACCAAACTCGCATGTCTCCCATGCACCCGTTACATGCATGGCCCTGACCAGCCGAAAATAAAACCAATAGAAATCCACCATCCTTCTACCCATATCTCAAGGGCGGTGTAGTCAACTTAAAACATACAAATAATTTTTATGTTAGAAAATTAAAATATAATTGATTATTAATTTTTATCTATGCGCTTACCCAATAAATGTAGAGCGAGATTAATGTAGTGAAAAAAGAGTAATATTAAATCGAGATCAATAAATAAATAAGAATAATTTTATCAAAGTATCATTTTAGAGTTTAGTTAATATTTTTTAAGAGACGTGTAACGAAAATACGAGAAACAAAATGGCCCGGAGGGAGTAAGTGGATCTCTTTAATTTCTTTGCTTAATCATTTTCAACGAAACTAATTAATTAGTCCCTTCGGTCCATTTACTTGTCATGTTTTCTCTACGTTCCTTAAGAAAACATTAACTAAAAAGATAATTTGATATAATTGTTCTTATTTAATCTTTAATCTCAATTTTTTTTTTTCACAATATTAATCTCTCTCCATATTTATTAAGTAAGGTTAAAGATGAAAATTAATAGTAATTAATTACACTATTTTAATTTAATTTTATAAAATAATTATTATTTTGGATTATCTATCTTTAGTAAAGACGACAAGTAAAATGGACCGGAGGAACGGAGTCATTAATCTAAACATTGGAATAAGATTTTCCACCTATAATGCCAGTTGTCCATGGCTCCAGACCTTCCAAGTAGGACTAACATATTGGCACCATTTCTTAATTATCTTAACGACATTGCTGCTTTCTAACTTGCGCCCTGGTGACCATTACGCACCCACTGTCACTTTTCGTACGTGTCAACTGCATGTTACTCTTAACCCTGACGTGGTCGTTTTATAAAATATGCCCCCTTAGCGCACGTTAGCCTCTCCAACTTATACATTTGTTTTTCAATTTCCCACCCGATTATAGTCCTTTTACTCTACGCTTAAAATACTACCTTATAACAACTCATTCATCTCTCTCTCTCTCTCTCTCTCTCTGCAAAGCCTAAAACCCATTTGTTAAAGCAATTTAATTCTCAGCTATCTCTCTTCTCTTCCAATCTTTTTGCAGAGAGTTCATCAGTTCTTCTTTTTTCTATCTTTAAGAGAGAAAAAAAAAAGAGCATTCATATAGTTGTAGTTTTTTGATTGATTCTCCTGAAGGTATATATCCATATATATTGTTGCACATGTGGTGAGTTTTTGTTTGTGGTATGCAACAAGAACAAGCTAGCAGAATAACTGGGTTTGTCGGTTCTGTTTCGTCTTCAGTCACGACGTACAGTTGAAGAGAAAAGTAGTAAAATGTGTTTTCTTGGTTGTTCTTCTTGATCGTCTTTTTATTTTTTTTATTTTTGGTGAAACTTGAGAGGTTGTGAAAAATTTGCAGTTGATCGGATTTTGGGTGGTGTCGGTTTCGTTAAAGGTGAAAAGTAGTTGAGAAACCAGCAAAAAAGTTTACAAGAGAGAGGGAGGTGAAGCGTGCGGTGAAACTTTCTTGTGAGATTTTTGTTCACGTGAAATAATGCCTCATAGAACGGCTTACTTTTTTCCAAGGCAATTTCCTGACCGTGGGTTCGATGCATCTGCAAAGTTTGTTAATGATAATCACGAGAATAAGATCGACGATGATGATCAAATTACATCAGGAAAATCTTCTTCATCAAAGGACAGCGATGTTGTCACGTCAAAACCGCTCATAAGTAGTGTGAAAGACACTAATACTAATAATAATGCATCATTTTTGTACGGGAAAAGCCGCGATAAGATTCACGGGAGGCAATTAGCCGCTTTTGTAAACTGGCTTTCTGAGAAAAACAAGAAAGGAAAATCATCAATACAGAATCACGTGAAGATCAAAAAATTGGATGATCGTGATACACAGGATGATCAAGAACATGAACTTTTGCTACCCGTTCCTCCTGAAGCTGTACCAGTACATGAACTGGTTGATCATCATTGCCACGTGGCTGATCGCTGTCACGTGGCGGAGCCGGAGCAGAAGCAACAACAGGGGAAGACATTTGATCGAAAATCGTCACTGCGAAGGTTATCCAGTTCCGGAAGCAATTACAGTTGTAATTTTGAGAGACAAACATCGTTACAAAGGCTATCGAGTTGGGGAAGTACTAGCTATGCAGGTAGTTTGTTTTCAGGTACGACATTGGATGGGAACTGGCCGAGTACTGGGGTTAAAGATACGCAAACGTCGACGACAAGGGAAGTAGTGGAGGAGGTGGTGCCGAAGGAAGAGGAGAGAGTTGTTGATAGCGAAGATACATTGATGCAGAAGTCGAAGGAGAGTTATTACTTGCAACTCACGCTTGCTAAAAAACTTGTAGAGCAAGCAACGCTTGGTTCTTCTGGAGAGCCTATGCTTTTGCACGAGTGTAAAAGTACCAAGGGCTTTGGTGGATCTTCTGATGCTCAAACTGTGTCTTATCGTTTATGGGTATACATAATCCTCTCTCTGACTCCTTCTCATTCTTCTCCTTCTCTCTCTTCTCACACACACACACACACACTTATTTATGGGGAACAAGGCATGCCTAGTAATTATTCTTATGGGGGGAAATAGTTCTGTTTCCTGTTAGTTTAGTTGTGTTAGAGTGGGTTAGAGTCCCACATTGGTTGGGTCGGGAAATTGATTGATGGTGTGCTTATATGAACTTAGGAAATTCTCCCCTCATAAGCTAGCTTTTGGGGTTGAGTTAGACTCAGATGTCATATTTTTACATGGTATCAGAGTCAGGTCAATCCTTGTTTGAGCTCCCGGTACATGCTCAAGTTGGGTCTAGGCGTTGGGCGTGACGAGGTGTTAAAGTGGGTTAGAGTCCCATATTGGTTCGGAATAGATCGGTGGTGTGCTTCTATAGTCTTGGACAATCCACCCAAAAGCTAGTCGCCTCATGAGCTAGAGGTGTTAAAGTGGGTTAGAGTCCCATATTGGTTCGGAATGGACCGGTGGTGTGTGTCTATAGACTTGGGCAATCCACCCAAAAGCTTGCCATATCTTTAAGCAGTAAGCATTCACTCTCTCCCTCACACACGCACACTATTTCTGGGGGAAAAGTGTGGCATGCCTGGTAGTTATTCCTATTGGCGGGGTCCCCGGGGGGGGGGGGTGTAGAGATAGTTCTTTTTCCAGTTAGTTTAGCTGTATGCATTTGTTATTTGGCATTTTGTCCTGCGGATTCTTAATTAGCTAATGCTTAAAGATTATGAAAATTTCAGGTGAGTGGTTCCTTGTCTTATTCTGACAAGATATCGGACGGGTTTTATAACATATTAGGAATGAATCCGTATCTGTGGGTTATGTGTAATGAGACGGAGGATGGTAAACAAATACCATCTCTAATGGCCCTAAAAGGAATTGAGCCCAGTGACACATCAATGGAGGTTGTTCTTATTGATAGGCGTGGGGATTCAAGGCTCAGGGAATTAGAAGATAAAGCTCAAGAAATTTACTTTGCTGCTGAGAATGCGTTAGTCTTGGCAGAAAAACTTGGCAAGCTTGTGGCGGTTTATATGGGGTACGTATTGATTTTCTTTAAAGTATGCTCTTTTGGACTTCATTTTCTTCTGCATGAAACTGAGTTCCTTGAAAATTAAGGGGCTCTTTTCCGGTGGAGCAAGGTGATCTTCATCAGAGGTGGGAAGTTGTTAGCAAGAGATTAAAAGATCTGCAGAAGTGCATTGTGCTACCAATCGGCAGTTTCTCCTCAGGACTTTGCAGGCACAGAGCTATTTTGTTCAAGGTTAATGAGAGATCTCTTTTTCCTCTTTATCATATGTTCGAACTCTCATTCGGCTTCTTCACATGGTTTGCTATTAGATCTATCTCAAAATTACTTCCCCCCTCCCCACCCTCCCGGTGGCTGATAGTCATATATATAGCAGCTTTTCATGGTTTAAATTTATCTGTGCATTGTTTTGAAGGTTCTCTGTCACCTACAGTTACATTCTCATATTAAAGTAGCAAACCAGATATCACTCAGTAATACTATCATTTATACATGGTAATTGGATGGTATAGTAGGAGAAATATAGAAAGACAACATATTGAAAACTGTTATTCGGTCCGGAATCGGGGAAGTATTGGCTAATGTACTACATATAAGATGATTTTTTTTTTTAAAAAAATTAGGGGTCGAATGAATTACTCGAATTGACTGGAAAGGAGCTAGCTATAGTACAATATGGACTATGCCATACAAGGAGGTGTTTCAAGTTTGTGATTTTGGAGGGTGATCTCAATTGTTCCTTTTTGATGAATTTATGGTGTAATATATTCTTGTAAATTTAATGTGGCAAACCACATTTAGGATACAACCAGATTTAACTCTTTCATTCGTTCTTCTTCTAATTAGTTGATTATTGAAATGGAGCTTTTAGAAAACCGAATTAACTGGTGATTTTTATGGTATACAGAAGTTGGCGGATTACGTAGGTTTGCCTTGTAGGATTGCTCGAGGTTGCAAGTATTGTGTCGCAGATCATCGATCTTCTTGTCTGGTGAAAATTGAGGATGACAGAAGTTTTTCAAGGTAAAACATCTTATCCACTATCTCTTGAATCAAAGTATCTCCTCTACCATCAAGAAGTATTTTTTCCTTAGCAGACTTGGTTTTTGTCTCAAAAGTGAAGCAATGTATCTCCAAAAATTTGATCTCATATAGTGTTGAGACCTCGTTATTGGTTATCAACTTCATACTTGACATTTTTTTCACCATCTTAAATTGTGCTTTCATGAGTATACTAAGATTAAAGCAGTGGAGCTTTGCTGCTTTGATTTTGCATTATAATATTTTGTAAGGTCTGACACATTTGGAAAGGCCCAAGTCCAATTGATCAGGAGATTTTATACTTGTTTTAAACACTGGTCAGCGTGATGTTCATTATTAATTCGTTCTTATTGACTTCTGTCTATATTGTATCAGAGAATTTGTGGTTGATCTTGTCGGGGATCCTGGAAACGTACATGGTCCAGATTCCTCTATCAATGGAGGTGTATTGTCTCCTGTTCCTTCACCACTTCAAGTATCTCATCTGAAGGAATTTCAACAACCTTACATGGATAATGATATAAGTAATCAGTTACCGCATTCCAATGACACATTTGCTCTTCCAGAAAATGCTTTGCCTACAGGTGTGCTATTGTTTGCATACCCCTGTAGCTTTTAATTGATGCTCCTATTGATAGAGGAAAAAAAAAAAAAAGGAATGTCACTGGTTGAAGATGAAACTGTGTATATCAGAGAGGATAGATAATTAGCCTTCCCATACGGCTCACTAAATATGTTGTGTCTCTACTACAAAGTGTCTTGCTTGCAGCACAGGAAAAGGCTTACGTGGATTTCTCTTTTGACTTTATTCAAAGGGCTTGTTTTATGCGTTTGGTTAAATTGTTAGAATCAGTAGTTGGATGATTTTGAAGTTCAGATTTTTCATTGTCACCGTTAGAATAAACAAATTTGTAATTTCTATTCTTGCAGACCCTCATGCTGAGAGTAAACAACTGGAGGAAATTGTTGTCAGTGATATGCCAAAATTGCCAAATGATTCACTATATCACCCTTATCAAGCTTTGGAATTAGAACCCTGTGATGTTCTTGTTACCGCTGAAACAGCAGGAGATGTGAATTCTAGATCTAGAGAAGACAAAATTATTATCAGGCAGACTTACAAGAAGGAGGTTGTTCTGTCCAAAAACTCACCGGTGCACCGTGGTAGACCGCCAAAAGCAACTTTATTAGGTAAAATGGATGCAATGGATATTGGAGGTAGAACAGGGAATCATGAGAAATATCCGGCAGCAACAAATGCAAGATATCTGAGCCTTGAGCCTTCTCTTGCAATGGACTGGCTTGAGATCTCATGGGATGAATTACATATAAAAGAACGTGTTGGCGCTGGTGTGTCTTTGTCGATATATCTACTGATTGGAAATTGTCCGTCATTTATGGACCCCTGTTTGACATCAGTGTATCTTGATGTGCTACTCTTCTTTCATGCAGGTTCATTTGGAACAGTACATCGTGCTGAATGGCATGGATCGGTCAGTATTATTTATTTGTGTTGTGGCAAAAGTATTCAAGATAACTTACCAGATTACGAGATTCTACGCAAATCTAAAGATATTCTAATCATTTTTGCATGTTTGTACCTATATTGACTGCATGTAGGGACGATGTCATGTTAATTGTAAAGGCAAAGGTGTAAATCACATTGAAGTAGGAGATTCATATGACTCCATGTCAATAAAAATTATAAAATTATAAATTTGAGATCATTGCTTGGTGATGCTAGTGGTATCTCTTTATTGACTAAAATTGCCTGAATGAGGTAGTCCACTATGCTCTTTCATTGTAATTTCTATATTTGGATCTTAACTAGAATGTATTACTAGGAGAAAAAGTATAGGAAACAAATGCATGAAGTTGAAGTTTCATACATTTCTTAGAAGATATTTTGTGGAAAGTATTTTTAATTTAGGAAATAGTGTGCCTGTTTTTTCTGACTGATCAGGTGTGTACTTACAACTGCAGGATGTTGCAGTCAAGCTGCTAACCGTCCAGGATTTTCATGATGATCAGTTAAAGGAGTTTCTAAGGGAGGTGAGAGGATAGAGTAGTTGGTCGAACTGTTTTGTGCTGGATAAAATGTTTTAGGTTTCGGATAAAGATAAGCCTACTTTCTGCAGCTGATTTTTTTTTTCTCTTCTTGTTTTCCCCTGTATGGAGAGGGTAAGCACAAAAAGCAGAACGAAAGAAAGAAATAGTGCTTTTTTTGTTAGTTTAATCGACACAGTCTATCCGCGACCCCTAGTAGCTTGGGATTGAGGTGTAGTAGTAGTTTGTGTAGTTTATCTTGCCATTTTGCAACCTAGTTTCAGTTCTGTCTTGTGAGTTAGATTCATAGATATGTTTGTGAAATTCTTAAATCTAGTTCATGGATTTTGTGAAAAGAGGGTTCCCCTGTATTGGATAGAGTGATACCTGCAGTCTTTCACCTTATCCTCAGTTTAATTGTCATTTTGGTCATTATATTCACATTCTTGCATTGGTATCTATTGTTGGATGGTAACTCAAAATACATGTTTTCCTGAAGGTTTCAATTATGAAGCGCGTCCGTCATCCAAATGTGGTGTTGTTCATGGGGGCTGTTACCAAACGGCCTCATCTATCTATAGTGACTGAATATTTGCCTAGGTAACTTGTGTTTTAGTGGCCGCATAACATTCTTCCTTTCTAACTTCAAGTACTTGAGTGGCCTAAAGTTCTGTGCCTTGATTATGATGACAGAGGAAGCCTCTACCGTCTGATACACAGGCCAGCTGCTGGGGAATTGTTGGACCAGAGGAGACGTATCCGTATGGCTTTGGATGTGGTTTGTGCCAATTTCACATTTTATCTGCTGCATGTTTTTGAGGCTTCCACCTAGAAAAGTTTCTTATTCGCTTGAAATACAGGCCAAGGGTATCAATTATCTTCATTGTCTGAGCCCACCCATTGTGCATTGGGATCTGAAATCTCCTAACCTGTTGGTTGATAAAAATTGGAATGTAAAGGTAAAGTCTTGCCTACTTACCTTCGAGTTTAAAGGTGAATTTTGCAGTTCTGATATTCTGAACTGTTTCTTCCAGGTGTGTGATTTTGGTCTGTCAAGATTTAAAGCTAATACGTTCATATCATCAAAATCAGTTGCTGGAACTGTAAGTTACCTTCCAGCACACACAAACTATCTTTTATATCATCAGAATCAGTTGCTTTCTATAGTTCATGAAATTACAATTAGTCTAATTTTTGCGCCTTTTGCTGGATGAACATATCTGTCACCAACAGTGTACTACTTCCCATGCCACCAGTACAAAGTCATCTTTTTTGAACTCCACATCCTGCAGGTTGAGAAACTTCTTGTACGTCCTTTAATCAGCCTGTAACTCTCTTGCTTTTTATTTCAGCCTGAATGGATGGCCCCGGAATTTCTTCGCGGGGAGCCCTCAAATGAGAAGTCAGACGTCTACAGCTTTGGCGTAATATTATGGGAGCTTGTGACCTTGCAACAACCTTGGAATGGACTGGGGCCTGCACAGGTTTACTTCTTCGCTACTGCCCCCACCCTTTTTTACTCCAGGACTTGTCCTTAGGTCTTTCATCCCCGTGATAGAATCACGTGTATTGAGATATCAAATAACACGATGTATTTGACATGTTACTTGTAAACTTTCAGGTAGTTGGTGCTGTTGCTTTCCAGAACAGGAGGCTCACTATTCCACAGGACACTTCTCCAAAGTTGGCATCTCTCATGGAAGCCTGCTGGAATGAGTAAGTAAACATTTCCTACTAAACGACAACATTCCCAGTGTGATCCCACTTGTGTGTGGGGAGGGTAGGATGTACGCAGACCTTACCCCTACCTTTGTGAGGTAGAGAGGCTGTTTCCAGTAGACTCTCGGCTTGAAAGAACAGTATCCGGTGCAGGATAAAAATTTCATACTAAAGGCCTTAAGATATGTAGGATAAAAGCATCAGCATCAGTGTCCTATTTTGTTTCATCTCTCCACTAGTCAAATTGTGTTGTCAATCATGTTAAAGAATGCTCTTTATTTCTCACAATATCACGTTTTATCGCAGTGACCCGGCACAACGCCCATCCTTTGCTAGCATTGTGGATACATTAAAGAAACTACTAAAGTCTCCACTACAGTTGATTCAGATGGGAGGAACAATGAAGACTTAGATACTCTCCACTTGTCTCGGAGAAAAATAATTCATCCTAGTTCGTAGATATATAATTACTTGATGCTGACAAATTAGTCCGCAAAAGTTGCCCAACAACTGCAAAAATATTGGCTATCTAACATTTTGAATGATAAACAAGCCTCTCTTAGTTCCAGTTAGATAGAGGCATCTCTAAAGCTGTTTAGTTTCTTGCAAGAACCCTCAACTATGTCAGCCAATTATCCCCTTGCAAATGTGCAATAATTTGAGGCTGAAATTATAATTATGTACTAATAGTATTTTGGGCAAAGTATTCTTGGAAAAATCTGTCCTCCAGACTCTTACGATGTAGCAAAATCGCCATAATAATAATATAGAGAAGTTTCAGTTATTTATGGTCTTCTTGGGAATTTGTCTTATTTTTTTTATCGACTGCTTATAATCCATTGATACTTGTGAATGTATTACAAGGTATTACCCCGAAACTGATATGTTTACTATGACAAGTTCTAAAATTTATTGTACTTGCATGTGTTCAGTAGTATATACTGGACATGCATAGGCATTTGAAAATAAAGTTTCCCCAGCTGAGCACCTTATCCTCAACATAACTTAAAATGGGATTCTTTTTAATACATGTGAATTCAAGTTTAGTCGAGTCATTAAGTGAAGATGGGACGTCTAGTGAACCAAAGCATTTCTCACTAACGTAAAGCAACAAAACTATGATATATTTAGGGCAATTATAAATTTGACTGTTTGGTTAAAAATATCTATTCAATATGCACATATCATGTGTATATTTTACACTTATCAATCCTTTTTAATGGACGGCTAATTATACTTCAACTTTTTTATACATTTTTTTTTAGCGACAGCTAATTTTTTCATACATTTAAAGGATTACTTTAAACCTATCCAAAACATAAGGTACCAGTTTTGTAATTTTCTCTACTTTATACCTTCTTTTTTTTTAAAAAAATAGGGAATGCACTACCAAACAATCTCAAAGTTTGCCAGAAAGGCAGAAACTAATCAATAAACTACGAATTAACGGACTACGCCAAATAAATAGGATGGAAAACGAAATAAAAAAAAATCAAAAAGGAAAACAGAAATATTAAGTGGTTTGGCCATGAGAATTTTTTATTTTTTTATTTTTTTTTAGAAATCAACGTTTAACCGTGAAAATTTCAAATATAACTTGAAATTGTATTTAGAATTTAGAAAACATATAAAGTCATGTTTTCACCTTTTTCACTATACCTTCAAACAACCAAATATTATTTGCAAAATGAAAAATATTTGGCTTTTATGGCCAAACGCCTAAAGGTACAAATACTAATTGCAGAAAGTACTACACCTAACAAACAACTCCGGCCTGCAATTCATTAAATAACTAAACTTTTACTTCCATGGGACTCATAAAAACTAAAGCTAGCAGCAACAATAACCTCAAAACCCAATCTCAAATCCTCAAGAAAACCCAAAAACCGATTAACCATGGATTTCTCGGACAACAACATGTGGCGTGATCTTCTACTTCAAGCAACCCTAATTCTCGTAACAATCTTCATGTTCCTTTTCATGTACAACATCCCCCAGAAATTCTTCAAGAAGCTTCGATTTCGTAACCGGGCCGATATGCAAGCGAAACGCCATTTCGTAAAAGGAGCTCAGCTTCTTTCTCAAGCTAAATCAACAGCTGCTAAGGATCGAACGGCTGCTGATTCACTTGCCAAATCTGCTGAAGCACAAGCTGATTTGGCGATAGCGTTAGATCCTAAAGATGCTGCTGCTCACATACTCAAGGCTTTGGCTCTCGATTTACAGGTATGCTGCTGCTCATATACTCATTTTATTTGCAGGGATTGTGCGCGCTGGTCTTTAACCTTTTTGCACTTCACTTCAAAAAGTGATCGAAAATATGTGAAGTTTTGAATTTAAACCCCTGCTCAATTAAAAAATTATTTCACAAGGCAAGATGCGAAAAGTCTATCTTATACGGCAGAATTTGCCTCAGCATACTTTGAGCCTGTTTGGATGAGCTTAAAAAAAAATAATTATAAGTTGCTTTAGATAAGTTAAGTTAAACAGGATTAATTTTTTTTTTTGGATTTATTTTAAGCACAAAATGGCTTATAAGCTGGCCAGCCAAACACTCAAAAATGTTGAATTTAGCAACTTATAAACCAATCCAAACGGGCTCTTTATCTTAAGGTAGAGAGATTTGCTTAAGGTTAATTTTTGTCCGAATAGACCTAATTTTACAATAAAATTTTGTCTTGTGAACTTTTTTGACTAAATCGGGCGCAAAACCTTGGACGTTTTTAGGCGAAGGATAAAAATTAAAGATCGGCAATTTGAGGGGCAAATATTAAAGACCACCCCTGAATAAGGACAATCATGCAAATTGCGTTGAATTAGGCTATAAGTCGGATCCTCACCCAATCGGCCCAATGTTTATTAAGTTTTATATTTCTTTTGTTTTTTCGGGAAAATTACAAGTCAAATATCATTCGTTCATCTAGTTTATAAAATATGTACCGTGTATAGATAGAAAAAATGTATAGTCTATATTAAGTATACATATAATACATACCTATGCACTACTATAGGCTGTCTATACTTCGGCCATGTTTGAAAAACAAGATGGCCAAAGGACAGTTTGCTAAGTTTCTTTTTATTTTCTTATAATTTGTTTGATTATGATTACCTAATAAAACTTTTTTCCTCTTATATTATGTTTGTATATAACATGCCATATAAAAATTTATCAATTTAAAATATTTAGACAAAGTTCGGTCCATCTGGATGGCATATCAACTCAATTTTTAAATAGTTTAAATTAAACGGGTCAAAATGATCTGAGTTAATAAAATAAACGAAAACCACCCAAATTTAAACAGGTTGGACATATTTTTGATTTTGTGAGCTAATTTTACCGCCCTTATTGACAGGGATTCAAGACGTCGGCACTTGATTCCATCGACGTGGCACTATCGCCGCTTGCCGTGAAGTCATTATCAGAGCCGGAGAGAGCTGACGCGTTGTTTAAGCGAGCTGAGTTGAGACTCGCGGTGAGTCGACGCGGACAGGTTGACTCAGTGATTGAGGATTTGGCACTGTCTGTTAAGTTGAAGGGGGATAACGTCAAGGCATTTTGTTTGTTGGGTGATTGTTATGAGAAAAAGGGCTTGAAGGATGAGGCCCAAAAGGCTTATCAGGAAGCCCAAAATGTTCAGCCCAATTTTGCTCCTGCGAGAGAGGCACTTGATCGCTTGAATTCCGAGTCTTGAGGATTGTTTGGTAGGGTGTATAAGAATAATGTTGAATAGATGTATTAGTAATGCTGGTGTTAGTAATATCGAGATTAGTATACTGACATTAGTTATGTTGAGATTATTTCTTATCCACCGTTTGATTTGATATATTAAAAATAATTTGCATTGCATAATTTTTTTTTTTTTTTTTAAATTGGTTGTTTACAAAAGTGGACTGAGTTAATAAAACAAGCGAATCATTTATGATTTTATGGATGGATTTTGCCACCCCTATCTACAGGGTTTTAAGACGTCGGCTCTTGATTCAATCGACGTGGCACTTTCACCGCTCGTCGTGAAGTCATTGTCTGAGTCGGAGAGAGCTGACGCGTTGTTTAAGCGAGCTGAGTTGAGACTCGCAGCGAGTCGACGTGGACAAGTTGACTCAGCGATTGAGGATTTGACAGGTTGTTGGGTTGAAGGGAGATAATGTCAAGGCATTTTGTTTGTTGGGTGATTGTTATGAGAAAAAGGGCTTGAAGGATGAGGCCCAAAAGGCTTGAAGGATGCCCAAAAAGTTCAGCCCAAATTTGCTTCTTCTCGAGAGGCACTTGACCGTTTGAATTCCGTCTTTGAACTGCCAGCACTTTGTTTTTGTTTTGTTATTTTAACTAGAAAAGAAAAAGTTGGCATTGAAAAAAATTCCAGTTTGTTCACTCAGTTCAATATAAAGACAATTTTGAAATTAAACGAAAATGTATGACCAAAATTTGGAGCATTTTTATCTTTTTATTTATGTTCATTGTGTTTCAACTTCAGAGTTTATGTTCAGTATTACAAATAATCAGGGCAAACCAACAACTAATATATTGAACACTTGAGCCTGTAGGCACAATCTACTTAATTATTTACTAATAATTGCAGGCTGCCAAGCTTATTGATTTTCTTTAGACTAATAGTTTTGGTAATCTTTTGTAAGATCATGATCAATATTAGAAAAAGGGCAGCTCGGTGCACTAAGCTCCCGCAATGCGCGGGGTCTAAGGAAGGGCCCGACCACAAGAGTGTATTGTACATAGCCTTACCCTGTATTTCTACAAGAGACTATTTCCATGGCTCGACCCTAGGACCTCCCGGTCACATGATAGCAACTTTACCATTTACGTCAATATTAGAGTTCATGATTTTTAGGTGACGGGAATGATAATTGCACCCAAGAGTGTGTTCTAGTAGTCATATGGAATGAAAATTATGACAATGGTTCAAATATTCATCAAAGTTAAGACACACTAGTTGATTTCTTTTGATCTGTCCAAGTCTTAGTAGGTAGAGTTATCCAATACCTATAGTGCTAATTTTTTCATGGACAAAGTTATCCAATATCTGAGCTGCTAGGAGCATACAGATATAAAAAATAAAGATGACGAGTATAGGAAATTTAGAAGTCAGCATCAAGATTGGGCAAAGGGGCAAAATTTGTTGGACAAGGTCAGGGTGGACCTGCTTGACTTGGCATATCTAAGAAAAGCCTAAATGAAAAGGTCAGTATTTCACACAAGATATGTTACATCATGGGAAACAGCTAATGCTCATTTACTGATGAATTACCAGTGGTCTATGATCTTAAGGCAACTTAAAATTTCTAATTTGGTGTTGACTCGTAGCTGTGCGTATGCAAAAGCTCTTGTAATAAAAGTCATTAGCCAGTGACTCACGCCTGAATAGAAATTTATCAGCAGTACTATGGCTGGGGTGTTGTGTCCGATGCTTAATTTTCTAATGACATGCTGGATCCTGATGTGCTTGAATTTCATGAGTTGCAATAGTAAATTAGTGGAAGAGGAAAGGAGGGCACTTTTAGAGCTGAGGGACTCCCTTAACTATCCCAATGGCTCTGCTTTAATCAGTGAATGGATTGGAGAAGACTATTGTGCATGGGCTGGTATTTTTTGTGGCAGCGATACGGATAATGGTTCACGCGTTCTTGATATTTATCTTACCAGTAAAAGACAACTTGGACTTGGAATATGGTATCCTGATGCAAATTTGTTGACTCGTTTCACGCATCTCCAGTCTCTCTATGTATCTGGCAATGCTATTGGTAACTGGATCATGCCAGAAGGTATTCTTTTGATCAAATTGTTTTATCATTATCTGTATTTCATGTTTCATTTGATCAAACCTGCTTGTGCTACAACTTATCTCCCTCAGTATTTAGTAGTAAAGTTTGTACAAACTCTTACTGCTGTCAATATCTGTTGAACAGAATGAATACTTTCCTTGAATCCTTAGAGCTTTAAGACTTGCTGCCTTTTTTTTTTTTTTTTTTTTTTTTTTTGGGGGAATGATTCTGCACCCATGACCCTTATATCTCCTTTCTTCACTTCTTTGCATGTTGGGGTATTACTTTTTAACAACTCTTACTTGCAGCATTATGCAAATTGCGCAATCTGAAGGAATTGGATCTAAGTTTCAACCCTTTAAATGGGGATGCTCTGCCTCATTTTCAAGTATGCAGCCTCGCATCTCTAGAACAGCTGCACCTTTCAGGGGTTTATCCTAGTTTCCCTTTGCCACTGCTCAGAGGTTTGTTTTCTCTATTGTGGAAGTTTAATCAGTCATAGATGGTGCATCAAAGTTCTTACCTTGGTTTTGACATAGCTCGTTTGATGAATTCATGTAGCATTGTGCGGACTGAAGGATATGCAGAGATTAGATCTAAGCAACAATAATCTTACAGATGATAGTATGCCACATTGCCTGTTTGATGATCTTTCATACCTTGAAAGCCTTGACTTGTCTGGGAATAACCTCAAGAATTCCCATCACATTCTATCAGGTAAAGTTGGATAATTTTCTGTTTTTACATACACTAATCTTTTGCAAATTGTCATTATTATTTTCATTTTCCTAATGCGAGGACATCTTTTACAATTTGGTATTTCAATATACTATTAGTTGCCTCAAGCTGAACAAACTGTTAATTGGTGGTGGACCCTCTCTTCTGCTCTACTCAGCTACCATCTTCTCGGTCTATATGCTGTCGTTAAAGCATTGCTGTTGAGTGTGCATGATACACATATAAACTGACTACAATGTTGAAGTCAATGATATGGTTCTCATTATCTAAAAATAGGTTCTCTAAATGAAACAAATGTTCCTGGGAAGATTGCACAGAGGAACTATTTTCTTAATTGGCTAATTCCAACCGTGACTTTGCATCCATAGATGTTTGAAGAGCTTTATTCGATAAAGGACATGGTTTGAATGAAGTTCTAGTCTTTAGGTTTATCCAGCTTCCCCCAACAATCTTCATGCCAGCATAAGATAAAAAGCATGAACTATTAATTCCCTAGAGTTGAGTTTTCAGGTTGTTCCTATGAACACGAAACTCAATTTTTATTCTGATTAATGAACTTGACAAAAAACAACCCTTTTGTTGCTTCATATATTTCTTGCAGCTTTATGTAGACTGCGGAATCTCAAAAGGTTGGGTCTGAGTGATAATTTTCTTGAGGATGGAAGCATACCGACCTGCCTCTTTGAAAAGCACTCAGTGCTTGGAAGTCTGGATATTTCACATAACAATATCAGGGGTTTTCCTGGTTTCTTTTCAGGTAATGCTGATGCTCTGAGTTTTTTTTTTTTTTTTTCAATTTCTTGTAGCTATCAGTTCAATTTTGAAATCGAAGTCACTGAGAATGTATCTCCGATTAATGTCTATATATGCTATGCGTAAGACATGGTTCTCTTAATTTTATGATCATAGGATGGAGTCCTTGATAAGATATCGTGAGCTTTCTTGGATTTAAAAAAAAAAAAAAATCTTTGACAGAGTTTCCACTTTGTTTGCCCTTGATATTCAAGTCAGCCTTTCTGAATCTGGTTATGGGCATCTATTGGATTTCAAAAGCCTAATAGTTGGACATTTTACTCTGTAGAACCTCTTTTGCTTGTTCATTTCATATTGTATTTTTGCTGTCTTTCGTGCAAAGAGCATTTGTAATTTAGTATGTGATTTGTCTAATAAAGCTGGGTTGCTGACTTATTGTCTTTCCAGATTGTAGAATGAACATTATGCATCTTTAGTTTTACTGATCATGTTACATCAAAATTGGGTGCTGAAAACAGTATTTGTTTTCTGTAATAATTTTATGGTGGATAATATCTTCAATTCTGGTTCATTTTCCTGATAAATAGTTTTGAAGGTAAAAAACTAATTCTTAAGTTGGAAACTGACCTCTTTTTTCTAGTGCTCAGCCCCCACCTCCTGAAAAAGAAAAAAGAGCAAAAACAATTCAAATGATCAATAATAGTTTTTTTTTTTTTTTAAATAACTTTGGTGTCTGGGCCAGGTTGCTTGCACCTCTACTAATTCCATGGGATACCCGCCACCTCCCACCAGCAACAGCTACTTGTTAACTCTATCCACCAACGCTAAAACATATGGGAAGAAGTCACCTAATATTTTTGTCTCTGCTAGGATATGAACCCGAGACCTCATGATTCCCAACCCATTTCATTGACCACTAGGCCACACCCTTGGGTGCCTTCACACTTTATTTGGTGAGTTGCTGAAATAAATTTTGTCATGCGAGAATTTAAGCCAGAAGCTTCATATAGGTTTTGCATAGCAATGTTAAAATTTCTTTGGATATTAACTACTTGTGATGCTTTTCAGTAATCTGTAAACTTAGGAACCTGCAGGTGTTAAATCTTCAGGATAACCTTATACAAGGTGGACTTGATCCATGCCTTGGTGGACTGACTTCCTTGGTTTCTTTAGATCTTTCTTTCAATCATTTTGAGGGGACTGTTTCTTCTTCCATATTCAGCAACCTGACTTTGCTCGAGACCCTTCGTCTTTCAGATAATAGGTTTGATGGACTTCTCTTGTTTGCATCATTTGCTAACCTCTCCAACCTTGAAGCCATTGATCTTACAAATAATGAGTTTGAAGTTGTTACTGAAACTCCATCTTGGGTTCCAGCTTTTCAACTTGTGTCCCTCGACCTACGAAATACTAGACTAAACCAGAACTATGGCCATGTAATTCCTACGTTCATCTCCAAACAACACAAGTTGAAGTCCCTGTCTTTGTCCTATAATGCCCTTCAAGGAAACGTTCCGTCTTGGTTATTGTATAATAATTCACTTCTTATGTTGTCTTTGAGAGGCAACCGTTTGCATGGTGGAATTCCCGCGTCTTCTCAGTTTCTAGCATCAAGTATTCTGATGCTCGATGTATCAGATAATTGCTTGGGCAGTACACTTCCCACTAACGTGCTGAGATTATTTCCAGACTTATTCTATCTTAACCTGTCAAATAACGCCATCGAAGGCACCCTCCCTACTTTTGACAATCTGCTAAAGTTAGAGGTCCTAGACCTTTCTGACAACTTCCTTCTGGGAAAACTTCCTCCCAACTTTAAGGCAGAATAACACTTCATTGGCACATTTAGTTCTTTCAAACAATGATTTTCATGGGGAGGTTATGCCCCATTTCTCAAATATGTCAAATCTTGCATACTTGCATCTTCAAAATGATGGATTTACTGGAGTCCTCCCTGTTGCTTTGCTTAACCTTCCTCTTCTGAAGGTCATGGACATTAGTGGAAATTATTTGTCAGGCGTTATTCCAGATTATTTTCCTCTGTTTCCAAATCTGGTCATGCTTCTCTTGGCAAGAAACCGATTTCATGGGATTATTCCAGTATCTTTATGCCAGATGCAAAAGCTTCATATTTTGGACATGTCTGCAAATTTACTCTCTGGGGTTTTACCTTCTTGCCTTAGTAACATAACCGGGTGGAAAAAGGAATCTGTAGTTCTACTTCCAGCCTTTATGTGGTTATCTCCGTCATATACTAACTACAGGGTCAAAGTTCCTTTAACAACCAAGGGCAATGCACTCTCTTACGAAGGCATTCCTCTTTCTCAAATGACCACACTTGATCTATCTATGAACCGTTTTACCCGTAAAATTCCATCGCAACTAGGAGAACTCGTAGCCCTCCATTCATTAAACCTCTCCTACAACATCCTATCTGGTCATATTCCAGAATCTTTCATGAACTTAAAGAAACTGGAGAGTTTGGATCTTTCTTATAACCATCTGATAGGAAAAATCCCTCATCAGATGGCTCAACTTGATTCCCTTTCAACTTTAAATTTGGCTTTCAATCATCTATCTGGAAGAATCCCGTTCGAGAACAAATTTGTCACCTTTGCAGCATCTAGTTACAGAGGTAACAAGGAACTCTGTGGACCACCATTGGAAAATGATTGTGTTTTCTCCAGGCCGCCTCAGCAGCATGAAGAAGAAGAGGAGCAAGGAATTGGTGAGAGTGACTTGTTTTTCTTCTCATGCATTGCTGTTGCTTATGTTGTGGGATTTTGGAGTGTCATTGCTCCTCTTATTCTTAGTAGGAATTGGCGCACGACATATTATGCTAAGGTTGATAGCCGCATTGAACTGTGCAGGGAGAAACTTCATCTTTCCTAATTCTCAATGAAAAGTTGTGGGTTTCTTGTGATCCTTTAATGTGGCATATCTACTTTCAACTTGTTTGTTAGATAATTGCAGTGTTTGGTCAAAGAGTTGATAAGTTTGAGAAGATACTTTAGTTTATGAACTTTGGTTAAGAGGGACAAATTTTGTTTTTTTAGTGACGTCGTAATTCTAACCGTTAGATTTGGAGAATCGACATTATTTCAATAGTTACAAGGTTTTGGTTATTTTAGAATTCTTTCCGCAGTTGAAAACTGAAACTGAATTTTGTATAACCATAGTTCAAATGAAATTTCTGCCTACTAAAATTTGTTTCTATAATATTAAATCGTTAAAATGTCATGTTAAATGCCTTTTATCATAATCGAAACAGATCAATTATCGGTAGTGTTATGATGATTATCACGAATTCCGAACCAATTGATCAAATGAACCAGGAATATATTGCAAAAATAAATAAAAAGATTGTGCTGAATTTCTTGGTTGTTCTTCATATTTACATCACAGCTATTTATAACAGTGTACAGGAATCTGCTGTGTAACAAACTGCTAGCTGTCACTATTCTACTGGTTCAGCCCTAACAAACTAATAATTACAACTAAATAAAATAATTGCAAAAACTAAAATAAAATATTTACATAGAATATTTACATCAGCCTCCATAACAGTTGAATATTTGCATCTCAGTCCAATTTCTAAAGAATTCCACAATACCACACCGTGCAAGTCATGTGCCTTTTTTTTTTATTTCATCTGTGTAAATCATGTGCTCTTATTTTCCATGTGTCAATGTTTTATTGATGCTTTGTACTCTTGTTTTGTCCGCAGGAAAATGAAGACCAGCAGTTCAAGACTTCAAGACTTCAGATTTTTCTTCTTCAATAATACTTCTTCTTCAATAATGGAGATCTGGTCTTATAATACTTCTTCTTTGTCCAATGTTTTTGTAATTCCAACCCCCCCCCCCCCCCCCCTCCCCCTTCAAATTGGAGGGGGAGGAACAAACCCCCAATTTGCTTAACAAGAATCGATGAGAAGAAGCGGGTAAAGGCTTCGTAAAAAGATCGGCTGGTTGAGACGAAGATGGAAGAAAAGAGAGTGAGATCAAGCCATTGAGATACTGTTGACGGACGAAGTTGCAGTCAAGATCGACGTGCTTCGTCCGTTCATGAAAGACGAGATTTTTAGCGATATGTATCGCCGCCTGACTATCGAAAAAAAGAGAAATTGGAAGAGAAATGGGTAGATCTAGATCGGAGAAGAGACGAACAAGCCATGTGAGTTCTGCTACTACTCGTCGCATGGATCGATACTCCGCCTCGGCGGAGGAAAGGGAAAGGGAGGTTTGTTTTTTAGACTTCCAAGAAATGGGAGATCCACCGAGCGTGACATAAAAGCCACTGATAGATCTGCGTGAGTCCGGGCAAGTAGCCCAGTCAGAGTCGCAAAAGGCGAGTAAAGAGAGAGAAGGTGAAGAATTTAAGAAGATGCCTAGACCTGGGTCGTTGAGAAGGTACCGGAGAACATGGTGAGTAGCGTTAAGATGAGCTTTGTGAGGGTTTTGCATATACTGGCTAAGGTGTTGAACGGAAAATGAGATGTCGGGACGGGTATGAGTAAGAAAATTGAGTTGTCATATTAACCTCCGGTAAGCAGTAACATCAGAAAGAGGGTCACCCATGTCTGTTGTAACTTGTGGTAAGGGTCTAAAGGGGATGAAACTGGTTTCAAACCGAGACAGTTGTATTCGGAAAAAAGTTCAAGTAAAAATTTGCGTTGATTGAGGATTAGTCCCTGTGGCTCGCGAATGATCTCAATTCCCAAGAAAAAATGTAAGTCACCCAAGTCTTTGATTCTAAATTTTGAGTCTAAGAATGATTTTAACTCATCAAGTTCTGCTTTGTTGTTTCCTGTAAGTAGTATATCATCCACATAAACCGCTAAAATTGAAATAGAAGAATTGTTCACTTTGTAGAACAATGAATAATCATTCAATGAATGTGTAAAACCTTTGAACTTCAAAGCTGCAGTTAAACGTGCATACCATTTTCGCGATGCCTGTTTTAAGCCGTATAACGATTTCTTAAGTCGACAAACTTGAGTAGGATCAACAACTTTCAAACCAGCTGGAAATTGCATATACACTTCTTCGTCCAATTCCCCATGTAAAAACGCATATTTTACGTCCAACTGGAAAAGACCCCAACCTTTCTTAACTGCCAATGCTAGAACACATCTGATAGTTGTTATCTTAACAACAGGACTGAAAGTTTCAGTGAAATCTATGCCTTCCTTTTGTATATCACCTCTGACAACTAACCGAGCCTTGAGTCTTTCCACAGTACCATTGGAGTTCAATTTCACTTTGTAAACCCATTTTGTGGGCAAAGCCTTTTTCCCAGGTGGTAAAGAGACAACTTCCCAAGTGTCATTAGTGATCAAAGCTTCTAGTTCCTTAGTCATAGCATCCTGCCAACCTGGATATAAAACAACCTGGGAAAAGGTGGTAGGTTCTTGAATATGTGACAAAGAATTAATGTAGGATTGGTTTGAGGTAGACAAAGCAGAAAAAGCAATAGGAGACACTTCTAGAGATGAGGTGAAACAAGATTCTGAGACATTAGAGGGGTGAATACTGTCACACACATAATCTTTCAAGTAAGCTGGTGTTTTGACTGACCTGGTTGACCTTCTAAGAGTAGTAGGATTCAGAATAGGTGTGGGTGGTGTAGGAGGAACCATAGGACCATGAGAATCAGTGTTTGCAGGACTAGTAGAATGCGTGGGACTAGGAGGAGAGGGAGAAGGAGAAGGAGGAGGATCAGTTGCAGCAGGTGGAGATAGATTAGTATCATCTGCAGTAGTGAAAAAAGGTACAGAACTTTCAGGTTGTTCATGAGCTAGAGGTTCATTAGGATCATCTAAAGGAAAAGTAGGCACTGTGATAGGATTAGAGGAAAATGGAAAAATTGATTCATAGAAAATCACATTCCTAGACATAATAAACTTGTTGGTTTTGAGGCTATACATCTTGTATCCTTTCTTCCCAAAAGGATACCCAAGGAAAATGCATGGTTCTGCCCTAGGAGCCAATTTATTTCTGCCTTGTGAAAGAGTAGAGGTAAAAGCAAAACACCCAAAACATTTCATATGAGAGTAAGTGGGGCAGACACCAAAAAGCTTTTCATAAGGTGTTTTAAAAGACAATACTTTAGTAGGACATCTGCTAATAATATAAGTTGCAGTCATGAGTGCATCCCCCCAAAACTTATGAGGCAAATTTGATTGGAAAAGTAAAGCTCTACAAACTTCTAGGAGATGCTTGTGTTTCCTCTCCACAACACCATTTTGTTGTGGAGTGGATACATATGAGGTTTGATGTAAAATTCCTTGAGAAGAAAGAAAACTAGAACTTTCAAAACTGGATCCTAGCTCCCATGCATTATCAGACCTAATGATCTTGACCCTTTTATTGAACTGCCTTTCTGTCATTGCCAAAAAACTTTTAAGAATGGGAAAAGCATTGCTTTTAGTGGATAATAAGAAAGTCCAAGTTCCTCTTGTAAAGTCATCTACTATGGTAAGGAAATATTTATATCCATCATAGGTAGGAGTCTTATAGGGTCCCCAAGTATCAATGTGAATTAAATCAAAAGGTTGTTTAGTAGAAATATGACTGTTAGGAAAAGAAAGTTTGTGTTGTCTAGCCAAAGGACAAACATAACAAGGAACAGAGAATTGTGAACATAAATTGAAAGGGATTCCATTGATATTTCTCATATTTAAAAGAGGCATATGGCCCAACCTTACATGCCATAACTGGCTTTGTGCATTACAAGCAGAATAACAAGAAACATTGGATGAAATATCCTTCATTGAATGGAAACTAGAGCTAGGAATACTACAAACTTTGGGTGAAACATTCTTCTTGGAATGAAAACTAGTACTAGAAGTCAGGCTGGCATAGGCAGAAGCTGTTGGAATCCTATCTTTGAGAATATAAAGTCCATTTTGACTCTCACCAAGCAGAATTGGGCTCTTCATTGAAGGGCCCTGCATAAAACAATGAGCAGTGGTGAATAAAAGAAATTTAAAAAACTGTTTACACAACTTATACACAAATAAAAGATTGAAGTGGAAACTTGGAACAAAAAGGACATTATGTATAACAAAATTAGAGAACAACTTTATTGAACCTGAGTAAGACACTTTAACATGTTGAGAGTTTGGCAACTTAACAGAGATAGGTTTGGTAGAGGTGTAAGATTAAAAAAGAAATCCTTGTTATAGCTCATGTGGTCACTTGCACCTGAGTCTATGATCCAGGTGTGTCTAGAAAAAAATTTCTGATTGACTTTAGAACTTAAAGAAAATGGACTAGGACTGAAATTTATACCAGCACAGTTTGCAGATGCTGTGGCCTCAGAAACAGAAACTTGTTCACTTTTGTTTATATGTTGTAACATCTGCATCACCTGGGCAAGCTGCTCATTGGAAAGCAATTTTCCTTGCTCCTCTGTGTCTTTAAAGATCTCTCCATAATCATTTGTTGAAACTGCATTTCCTTGAGCATTGTTCTGAAAATTCTTTTGCTTGGTGAACTTGAAATTAGGGGGAAAACCATGTAGCTTATAGCATTTATCAATCAAGTGTCCAGTTTTCTTGCAATATTTGCAAATAAGAGAAGATTTTTTGTTATCGTAACCAGTCCTTTGTCCCCTAAAGTCAGTAGAGAAAGTTCTCTGTCCATTACTTGTATTTGTAGCAATAAAAGAGGAAGATTCCCCTGGATATTTTGGTGTGTTCTGGACTTCCCTTTGTTTTTCTTCTTGAATCAAAAGTGCATAAGCATTTGATACAGTAGGTAGAGGTGAAATCATTAAAATGTTTCCTCTTGCACCACAGTAAGTATCATTTAAGCCCATTAGAAATTTAAGTAACCTTTCATCTTTGCTTAAACTTGACATTCTTTTCTTTTGCTCCACATGAACATTGACAAAGACATGGTGAAAAAGAATCCAAGGTATCCAACTCATCCCAGAGTCGTTTCATCTTGGTAAAATAGGTTGCAATATCAGATGCACCTTGAGTAAGGTCACTGAATTCCTTTTGGAGTTGAAAAAGCCTAGCACCTGAGCTTTGGCCAAATCTTGCCTCAAATTCTTCCCAGATATCTTTAGAAGTAGAATAGTATAAAACACTTTCTGAAATTTCCCTAGACAAAGAGTTTAATAACTAAGAAATGACCATGTTGTTGGCCCTAGACCAAGCTCTGTGCAGATCAGTTCCTGCACTTGGTTCTCGGGCAGATC
This sequence comes from Lycium barbarum, assembly GCF_019175385.1. NCBI lineage: Eukaryota > Viridiplantae > Streptophyta > Magnoliopsida > Solanales > Solanaceae > Lycium > Lycium barbarum. Next base: position 140,817,357 of record NC_083338.1, on the reverse strand, counting down.
CATCAACAAAACCAGATTTGTTTTTTGCTGTTAAGGCTATCCACATTCCTCTTTTCCATCCACCAAAACTCCTGCCATCAAACACTGTATTGGTTAACAGTGTGCCAGGAGAATCAGATGGTGAAATAAAGAATGGATGAGAGGAATCAATGAGTTCATTCTGTGTGCTTTCAGCAGCTAAATTGGGAACTTTGGTCCCAACAGCAGCATTAGCATTTTCTGCCATTGTAACAGATATGAACTAGATAAAATTAAACAAGAAGGGAAAAAAAATGAAATAAAACAGAGAGATTCAGATCAAAAGCTCTGATACCATATTGCAAAAATAAATAAAGAGATTGTGCTGAATTTCTTGGTTGTTCTTCATATTTACATCACAACTATTTATAACAGTGTACAGGAATCTGCTGTGTAACAAACTGCTAGCTGTCACTATTCTACTGGTTCAGCCCTAACAAACTAATAATTACAACTGAATAAAATAATTGCAAAAACTAAAATAAAATATTTACATAGAATATTTACATCAGCCTCCATAACAGTTGAATATTTGCATCTCAGTCCAATTTCTAGAGAATTCCACAATACCACACCGTGCAAGTCATGTGCCTTTTTTTTATTTCATCTGGGTAAATCACGTGCTCTTATTTTCCACGTGTCAATGTTTTATTGATGCTTTGTACTCTTGTTTTGTCCGCAGGAAAATGAAGACCAGCAGTTCAAGACTTCAGATTTTTCTTCTTCAATAATACTTCTTCTTCAATAATGGAGATCTGGTCTTATAATACTTCTTCTTTGTCCAATGTTTCTGTAATTCCAACAGAATACCGTAATTTGATTTTTGCTTAGGGTTAGATGTAATATTAGAGGAGATGGGTTGAGGGAGAAGAGAGACAGGGGGTTGAGGGAAAAGATTGATACAATGGAATAAGAGGGAGATGCGTTTTGAATTAGTTACCTTGTGTAATTGACATATAACATTTAGCTACTAGATGTAATTAAGCTAAAATGTAGTTACTAAATATAAATATCTCTTATATGTTTTCTACACTATGTAAAATTCCCATAATATTATAATCACAATAGTTCAAGTTCGATTTCTTATCAAGCAACTAACAAGGTCATCTACATTAAGGTGAACGACACAATATCTCATTGAGTATTGATTAATTACCTCAACCAAAAGTATTATAAAAAATATGAAAGGACTAACCTTTTTTTTTCCAACTTAAATGTTGGCTTAATATTAAGAATTATTAGGGCATAGATTATTATATTAATTTCGGTAGAGTATTTGAAGGTGAGAAGTTGAAAGCGTCTTCCCCAAGTTTGAGTCTTGAACAAGTACCCAAAGCGTTGACCCCGTGCTCAGCACGGCCACTGATCTATATCTCCATTTTGTAAAAAAAAAAAAAAAAAAAAAAAGTTTTCTATAAAGTAAGTTATTTTCTACTGTTTTGGTTGCCACAAAGTATTTTACAGGGAAAAAATTTCACCAAAAGTTTACAAAAAAATATGACCTCCCTTAAGCGAAAATCATATTTCTTCACAACTATCTCATGTCTTAACATCATATCATTACTTTAACCGACACTTATACAATTATCATCAATCTTTAAAATTCAAAATTTTCTTTAAAACACTAGTCACTTTGTTAATATTGTTTACCAAAAAATATTTTTCTACTCAGCCAAATACTGAAAGACATTTGCATGAAAATATTATTCGGAAAATGGCTTTCATCGTGCCAAATACATTATAATTATCACCACTCTTCAACCCCATCAAGATGACAGGTGTCATTATTCACTCAAATCCAATATTTATTTAACAGAGATTAAGGAATGTGAGGAGTACTTAAAAAATAGAGAAATCTTTACAACCTTGATCATGGGATTGTTGACCAATTATTAACTTGCTTGACACTCATCTCGATACCCTATAAATAGTCTCCTATCTACCATCTTCTGATACAAGCTGATCCAAATCATCCAAATAATAAACAAAACGGAAACGGCCGAGAAAAGAAAACTATTCTTCCTATTCTTCTTAGCAGCTTTTTCAACCTACCCGAGGTAAGTAAAGCAACCAATAACTTTTTTTTTTTTTTTTTAACCAAGAATGAAGTCAAAACTACAAGAATCCCAGATACTTACCAACATGAACAAGGCTATTTGCTACTTCATGATTCTAGCAGTGCTACTAAATACTACTGCTGCATTATACTTGAATTTGGTTCCTGACAAGACAAAGCTAGTACTAAGAGATGAAGCTGAAAATAAGCTCCTTCCGTTGCTGTCTGGAAGCATCGTTACCTTAACGATCAAATATCTGAATTTCTGCATTGCGAAGATGTTGCAGTTCAGATACCTCGAGCCGTTGCAGACTGCCCCTTCCACTATTATGTCACTGCTTTTCTGGGTTGCGTTAACTCGATCAGTCTCTTCACTGTATTCTTGATTCTTTGGCTTTTTCACCTTCTAAATTCTCATCTGTACATTAGTTCCATTGGAAATGAAAATCCCAAGCCATTTGATTGGGTCCCATTCCTAGGCTTCATATGCCAAATTCAACTAAAAGAGGCTAGTAATAGTACAGAGTACCAGGCATCTGAGAGGATTTATGCAACCATAGACATTTTGAATGTGAAAGCATCAAATCCTGTTTAGGACAGTATAAATAAAATAAAAAGTGTATGTAATGCTTTGTCTCTGTATGCTGACCTATATATGTTTGAGGGACATGATGGTAGAACATGTATATAATGGAAAGAAAGTTTTCATGCTGGATTAATTTGGTAGACAACTCACTTCAATATTCAAAAAACAAAAGTCTGCTCAAGTGCCACAGGGATATAATATAAATCATCTTAAAGCCCCAAACTATTGCGAGCAAGTTTTGCAACAATTACATGGTACAAAAACATTTCCGTGTATCAAATATCTTTAATTCATAATAGTAGTAACAAAAGATTACCCTTATCTGTTCTGTAGAGAAATTCAGTAACAGTGACAGAGATCTAACTTTTGGTTACCGGCAACTTTCACCATCAAGCCACTTTAGCGACGGTAATAGCTTAATTAGAAGTAATTTTATCTTTTCATCGGAAACTGCATTACCTATAACATCTAATTGTATCAAGTTCAAGTCTTTAAAAATAGCATAAGCTTCCCAATAATCAGCGACCTCAGCACCGTGCATCTCAGATTCCTCAGGTTTCCAGTGATCTCCACTTCTATGGTTCAGAGGAGAAGAGCACAAATACCTCCTCGTATCAATGGAATGCGCACCAATCTCGTTGTAAGAGATATCCAAGACTTTCAGTGATCTTAGCAGTCTCAAAGGTTCCAGAGCAGTAAAGCTGCAGAGTTTATTGTGGCTAACATTCAGACACGAAAGAAGTTGCATCACCTCCAAGCCTGCACCAATTTAAAGAGTAATTAATGAAATAAGTTTCTTGGTTTAAGCATGAAAAAGCACCTATTATAAGATGCTCACAAACATTATTGAAGCAAAGCATAATGAACAAGCAAAGATATTAAAATAACGGAAGATTAGAAGCAACCTTTTGCAGTGTTATTTTAGCAATTCCTCATGATTCAGAAAGATAATCGAGCACTTCCATGGGAAATGCCAGATAACTTGTAACGATTGGAACATAATTTCACACATTTTTTTCTAGAGGAACGAGTGAAACACTGAAGATCCAAATATGGCCAACTTTAGCTAGTCAATTTATTAATCCAATCTCTGGGTAAAGGTTAAAGTGGCAGATGGCTTGGATGTGCTGTAAGTTACGGTAGTTTAATTATTAAAATTTCAAAAGTTGCAGCAGAAAAATATCAAATCAACTAGATTATGCAAAACAACCTCCCTTCCCCTGGAGCATAAACATAATTTCTATCTTTTATCTTTTTCTTCTGGATCACGGTTGTCGCTAATCTGACACATTTTGTTTCAAAAGAAGAGTGTCTTAACTCAGAGAGAAAGCTGACAAAGAAATTTTTAGTGTACATTTTAATAAATTGACAAAGCGAGAGAAAGCTGACAAAGAATTTTTTAGTGTACATTTTAATAAATTGACAAAGCCCCTTTGTTTCAGGGAACTTGAATTAGAAAGAAAGAGAAAATAGAAAGAGCTAGAGAAATTACCTTCAAGTGTCTTAAGTTGGTTAGAGCTGAGATCTAAAACTTGAACCCACAAAAGTTGCTCCATAGACCCAATACGTGAAAGTGAAAGATTATTAAGCCGCAGACAGAAATTATTGATTCTCGGAGAAGATGGATCCCTATATTTACGGCAGTGCTTTAGCAACAATTCTTGATTGGAGATTATCTGCAACATCAGATGATTAAGCATGTGCAGTAATAACATATGACAAAGTTTCTATTTTGATTTGAAATTGAATAACAATAGAAGTTTTCAAGTTTCGAAAATCCAAGTTGTTGCCGCCATTGTGAAACGAATAAAGCACAAGGTCTCTAATTTCTTTAAGGCATTACTTTTTCCAAATTATCAAAAAAAGACAAAAACCCATAGTAAAAGAGTTGGGCTTGTAGAGGATGTGTCATATAACAGAAAGAGTTAACTTATAATGACCAATCCATTAGAAAACTAGGTGCGAGGGAAATACAATTAAAACTTATAAGTACCTGTTTCAGAAGTACTAGACTGTACTCATCCTGATAGTAGTGGAGATGTGGTGGGTCCATTTTCTTTAAATCGTCATAAAGTTGAAGAATTTCTGTATGGTGGCTAACATTTCTATGACTAGTGCTGGTGTATGACATTAAGGTGTCATGGGCCATCAGCAGTCTGGCAAGTGTCAGCTTCCCAATTTTACTGAAACATACAGAAAACTGTAAGAGAAGGATAAGACGGAAAATAAAGCCGCCACAGATAGTCTACTCAGCTTGCAAGCAGATTTTCCTACCAGTTCATTGTCGATAACAACTCCCTACAGTGTGCTATCTCATCATTGATGGTCGTAATATTCCACTGATAGTCTACCACTTTCTCATCTACCTTGGTTCTTTCTAGATGGAACGGGTTAACCAAATCTGACTCAAGAAACTGTGCGTCATGAGTGCAAAAACTTTCCTCACTCCAAGAGATCTTCCCTTCATTTTTCAAATCAACATGTTCTGAATGATAAGGTGATACAGACACTGTAAATTCAATATGAGAAGAATTTCCATGATGAACGCCAGTTGAAGAGAAAATGCCTTGAGAACGAGCAAGGTTAACCTTTACTTGATAAGCCTTTTCAGAATGTGCATGTTCCTCTGGAAAATTAAGATATGTCAACCAAGCTTGGGCAAACCCAGTTCCATCTCCTGACAGCGATGTCCAAACGAGCTCATTACTCACAATATTTTCACATTCAACTTCTACGGTAGATGAGCATATATTTTCAACAGCTTCACTGAAATAGAGAATGAGTGGAAGTGTTCTAGTATTAGACTGAAGACAGGTAAAGGGTGAGAAAGAGCAATCCCCAAACGAACCATCCATGGATAAGGATAGATTACAGCCATGAGGTGGCCATGAAGAAACCAACAACGTCTCTAGTTTAACTGTCTGATCAAGAAGCCACAGATGATAAAACCAACCACTTTGATCGTCTGGATCTGTGAAAAGAGCATGGCGCACAAACTCATACTCTTCTGTAAGTACATTGTCCTTGGGAGAATATCCTTTTGCTTTTTCCTTCAGCAAATGAGAAAGAAGAACACTGTATACGAGTCATTATGGGGAGAAGAACCTTGGAAGAGATAAGACACACAACATGATAAAATATAATGTCAGAATGAGAGTTCCTCGTGATCTAAAATGGTACGTTCTGATGCTTAATAACTTACTTTTGAGAAACCAAGTGCATCTTGGAGTCCATAATAAATAACATACTTATGAAAACATGGGCTCTTAAACCAATTGGGTTTTCATATACATGTGCTCACTAGAGCCATGCTATAACACATCATGTTGTATATCTGTCCATCAAATAAGCCAAAGAAAAAGTCTTATCCACACTTTCGCAAAACACGGTAAACTCATGAGTATGTGACAACGACCTGTCTAAATAAGGAGATCGGATTAACAGGGATAGAGCTACATGTTTATTGTTCCATTTGTCAATATAACATTTTCTTCGAGGGGTAAGACTGTTTTCTAGCCTCCTTGGTATGTTAGTGACTTAGCTTTTGCACTAGAGCTGCATGATCAACACAATCTCAACCTAGAGAACTTTTTCTACGCAGGAAATAGATCTTAACAAGAGTGAACCAAAAAGAAATTATAATAGATATCACCATACCTGCGGTTGTGCCAAGCAGAATAGTTGCTGAAATTATCATATATCATGTCAGTAGTGTATTCAAGTTCCTTCTCATCCGGTATGTTCTTCAATGTTGTGACAAACCTGAAAGAGTTGCCCACAAGAAGAGTGCTTAGGCAGAATGCAACAGTCAAGTAATTTGCGTTCAGCTTAATCCAGGCCATCACCTTCTATAATTCCATGCATGAAAATTGCGGGAGTCTGCCTTCTGGAACTTAGCCAGAAGCAACAATTCCTTGTCTGTGGAAGAATGCCCTTTGCTCAGCACCCATTTACGGTGATGCCATGCTCCGTAAGACTTGAAATTCTTCTTCAATGCATTCTCTACCTAATCAACATGCAAAACTTTAGCTGAATCATAGACCAATTCACCCAAAAAAAAAAAAAATGCTGATGACAACAAGCTTTGTTCTTAGTTGAACCACCTAAGCACACGTCACAACATATAAGTAAGATAAAACATACTTAAAAGTTCCATTATCCATTCTACGCAGATCCATTTGGTAGAGATTCAATCAATCCCAAACAAGTTGAGGTACAAATCTTCTATAGCTATTCCGCTCTATCAGGCCCAATCCTTCTTACTCAGTCAGATTAAAAAGCCATATTAGGTTTAGTTTATCTTGAACTGAGGGTCTTTCAGGAACAGCCTCCCTACCTTCTGAGGTAGGGGTAAAGTGACTCCACATGGTGGGACTTAACTGGGTATGTTGTTGTTGTATTAGGTTTAGTTTATAACTTAGCACTGTTATTCAACTCAGTTCTTAATTACACTTTAAAGTAACAAAATATAACAACAACATAGCCAGTGAAATCCCACATAGCGGGGTCTGGGAGGGTAGAGTATACGCAGACCTTATCCTTACCTTGGGAGGTAGAGGGACTATTTCCAGGAGACCCTCGGCGGAAGGACAAGTAATTCAAAGCAGTAACAACATATAACATCATTAGAAAAAAGAGGAAGTATGCCAAAAGCCAAACTATAATTTGTTTGGCTTTAAGCAAAGGATTTAGACCAGCACCCCCTTTCAGAATAGATAATGGTGCATTTTTTCCACTCACTCCCACCAAACTGCCCTTCAAGAAAATACTAGGGGTTGGCTATATGAATCCTCAATATCCAATCCCACTCATTGGGAACCAAGTAAACTATGGAAGTGAAAGAAAGATAGCATTTTTATTCAAGAAAATAACTTACCAATTTAAGTTCTTCATCAAGAATTGACTTAATAGACTCCTCATTGTTCTCCACCTCAGGTAGATTCAAATTATGCTGAACAGCAAGTTTTCTGTAATTCCAAGCAGTATAATACTCAGGATTTGACTCTAACAACTTTGCACTTACATCTAAAGCTTCCTTTGTATATCTGAAACAAACCCCACAAGCAAATTAAACAACCACCATCAAATTGATCTTTTTTATAAATCAAGAATATGCAGTAACCAAAAAATATAGGCAAAAAGATTACATTTTGTTGTGATGAAATTGGAGAAATTGGGATTGGAGAGAACGTAATTTGGAAGCTTTGATAGCATAAGCTTCTTCTTCTTCTGTAGTTGGAGCTTTACGTGGTCTTCCGTGCATTTTTTTTTTTTTTCACAAAGTAAAACACAGATAACTTACAAGACTGAATGAAGGAAACTTTGTTTTGGGCTTAATGTTAAATCTTGGGATCTCTCTGTGAGCTTCAGTATTTGTACTTTGGATCTTGTCCGGTCCCCTTGATTAGTCTTCTCTTTTTTTTTTTTTTTTTTAATAATCCCAAATAAAAATTGTCATGGTGGATTAAAGTCTTTTACGTTGTTATCTTTCTCAAATAATAATTATAATAATTGCTGGTTTATTTGAATTTACTTACATAATTGTAATGAAAGTTTGACTTTTGCTTATTTCTTACTTATAAAATTATAAATTTGAAGATATATGAGACTTACGTCCCGTAAAGGTTTGCAATTAGCACATAGATTAGATTGACAGTTGAAAAAAGGAAAAATATTCTAAAGTTGAAATTGGAAAATGTTATTCGAAAGTTGTGTATTGAACATGGATTTTACTTGAAAAAATAATTAAAATTTTGTGAGTGAAAAAGAAGTTGTATTGAAAAAAATGATATGATCAATTATTCAAACTTGAAAAACTCATTGCATTCAATAAACAAACGGCTCCTAAAGAATTCTGAGGGCCTCATTTTACACGATGCGTTTGATAAAATATACAAGTTAACGATAGTAATTTAATTTACGCATAATATCTTGGGATTCCAGTACTTGGCATCTTTTATTCAATGCAAAATTTAGACTATTTTTTTTATCATAATTAGCCCTGAACTTGACAGTTTGGGTCTTTTTTCTGAAACATTAACATGGAAAAGAACATGAATACACTCTCTTTTAGGTGTTGCGAGAGTAAAGAAGAATTTAAAAAATGAACATCCAAGTGTAGTAAGTCGGAAAGATGAGCTAAAAGAGCTATTTGAAAGTGGAATAAATGATAAGGGTTTTTCATTTTTTTTTAATTACAATCATTTAATTATAAATAGATGGGACTGAATTAGAATATTTAACAACTTAGGCTAAAAAATTAAAAGATCAAAAACTTGTAATAAACCCAAAATCCCTACCCGTTTCCCCATTTTTCAAATGCAATTCTTGATTTTTTTCTCTTCTCCTCTCGTCTCTTCTCTTTTCCTTATATTATTCTTCCTTTGTTCGAAAATCAAAGATAGATCAGCATTATTTTGTCATTCTTCAAGTTCACCTTTGAAGACAATTTTAATTTCAAAGTAATCTCGTTTCGTTTCATGTTTTCCTCTTCTTGAATTAGTGAAATATTGTATAATATGGGGCATAGTTGTACATAGAATTAATACTGGAAGTTGACAGGTTTATATAAGTACTTGGATTGTGGTGGGTATATGATTGATTGTTCTCATTTTAATTTTTTTTCTGCATTTAATTTTTGTTAGATGAGAATTGAGTATTGTTAACTCCTTAAGAGAAACTACTTGTTCCGCAGGTGTTTGATGGGATAACTATATGACATAATTAACTCTAGCACATATTTATATTTAGTAGCTATAGTTTAGATTAATTACATCCTATAGCTAAAAGTAATATGTTAAATACAACTAATAGCTACATATATATTTAAAATAGAATACTCTATTTTTATTATTTCTATCTGGACCTCACCTCAGTCTCCGGCTTCCGAGAACTCCGCCTTAACCCTAAACCCCCCACCGCCGCATATTCCTACTCCGAAGCTGAACTCGCCGCCGTTGTAGAGAAGGAAGCTTCTGTTGATTCCTTAACTGAAGAAGAGATTGAAGCTAATGTAGTTTCACAAATTGGTGGAATCAAATTAAGCATAAGCATAATTTGATGCTCTGGCAAAGAAGAAAGCTACTGTTGTTGTTGATGCAGCTACTATTGTTGTTGATGTAAAGACGAAGCAGTAAAACCGAAAAAGAAGGTGATTGTTGTGAAGACTAAAGCAGTGACTCCTAGGAAGAAAGTAACTGCTCCTGCGAAAGCGAAGAAAACAACTCTGCTCAGATCTAACGGAATTCCGCTTAGATCTGAGAGATTTTGTGGCGGAGGAGAGCCCAGATCCGGTCGTTTTTCGGCATTGCCTCAAAAAAAAAACTCGTAGCTGATTTTTGGATTGTATTCATTTTTTTAGCTTGTATTTTGTTAGCATAATGGTTGTTGTTGTTGTTGTTGTGAAATTTCCGGTAGATCTAGCCGGAAATCGTCGACAAATTTGATCAGAATTAGTGGTAGGTGTTGTTGTATTCACGAATACGGTGATTGTATTAACTTTTTTGAGTTTTTTTTGTTAAAAATTTAGATTGTATTCATTTTTTTGATGGTGTATTTGTTAATTTTTGGTGTATCTATATTTTCTGTATTCAATTTTCTCATGGTTTTCATGAATACAGCTAAGCTGTTTTATAAATACAGCGAGCCATTTTTTGAATACAGCGGAAAAACAGTAGTTATGTCATGTAAATATTGAAACGGTAGCTATTGCAATATTTAAACCCTCAAAGTGTAGTCATTTATGTAAAATTACCTTGATAAATTTCCTAAAAGAATTGGTTTCTATTAAGCTTCTAGATTCTTATACCTCCTAGGTTTGGTTTGATCAAAGTATCAACATCTTGCGAACTAATTGCGTCAAAGAATGATAGTGTCATCCTCAGATATGTTTAAAAAAGGTTTAACTCAAGAAATTACTCAATTTTGTATCCGGGTTGCTTTTTTCTATCAATAAATTTTCTCTTTTATTGGTAACCTCGAGATTTCTAGTTGATGTGTAAACAACTACATCTTTATTAAACAACATGTTGTTGTTTACATATTAAGAAGGAACTTACACACGTTTCATATCTAAGCACAAACCTGTTGTTGTGTATGCAAACATATTTAATTCTGGGGAGTAATATTAACTTGTTGTATTTTTTTTTTTTAATATAAAAATCGGTGGTTGTTTATATATGAAATCTGAACCCACACAAATTCTATGTGTAAACTTCATTTGTTGCATTGTTGACGATTTTGAGATACTTTATGTATGTGGATACAATGGCAAAGAAAAATCAAGCAGTTTATAAAAAAGGCCTAAAAAAGGCTAGGACAACTGAAGAGGAGTCTCCTCTAGCTAGAAACGCAGATAGGCTTCCAGCAGCTCAGTTAACAGAAGAAGTAAAACAAATAATAAACGATCAAACAATTGAAGAAGTGGTAGAGGAAGACAGGGTCCTGGCAAGCCAAGAAAGAGAAAATGAAAATCAAATAATAGAACAAGAAAAGAAGAAGAAGAAGAAGAAGAAGAAGAAGAAGAAGAAGAAGAAGAAATGATCTCATCAGCAAATGGTTCAGCTACAGAAGAAGATGAGGAATCAACAAATCAGGAAGAACAAATAAAATTGGAGAAGAAAGTGCAGAAGAAATATATCATGGTGTGCATTTCGAACAAAGAAAAAAAGTTATACATGATGAGAATGTTGCCCCTTCAAGATCAAATGTGAGTGTTTTTTAAACCACCATAAGTGAAAATAAAGTGTAGTCAGCATCCACTTAGTATTTTTTATGAAACTACTACTAGTTCAAAAAAAAAAAAAAAAGATGGATGCTTAAACATCTACTAGTTGTTTATTGTAAACAAACAATTGTTATTTAAGCATCGACTAGTTATTTATGGTAATAAACATTAGATGTTTGTGGTTTTTTATGCTTTCTTTTAATTAATCAACTTTATAAATCATGTACAATTTGCTAATGATTCTAATAGTGAGGTCCCTGAATGCATCAAATCCATTGATCTTATAAAGTATGGCTTCAAGACACATTATTTCGAGCGCTGCAATTTTCCGAGAAAGATTTATGGTCAACTCTAGGAGGAAAAGCATTTTATAACATTGTATTTCAGATAGGTTCAAAAAAAGTTATTTTGGGCATTTCCTTGATATTCCAATGCAACAAGTATATTTCGGGACGCTAATAGTTCATGGTCTTCAACTACGACGTATCATTTGTGAGAAAAAAGATGGAATTGTGGTTTGAACATGAAGATATATCTGTTTGTTTTGGCCTGAGGGAATTTGCCTTGATTACCAGATTACGGTGCCACCCATTTCCTTCTAAAGAAGCATTGGAAAGTCTGTTAAAGAAGGGTGAACCACTGTGAAAATTTGTTTCCAAGAAGGAAAAATCATTAATGCTAACTTCCTCCCTGAAAAGATCAAATCACCTAACACACTAAAAAATTTTAAGTTTTCACTTGCATTGGTTTGGTTCTATCACTGCATTCTATATGCAAGAGATTTATCAACAGGTGTTGATGCCGACATGATCAAGCTAGCTTGCAATGCCTCTGTCTTGAACGAATATCTATGGGGTCTCAAAAGCTACCTTTTGACTGTTGAGTATCTTGTGAAGCCAATAAAATTTGAATACAACCTCTATGGCTTCCCGTGGGCAATCATAGTAACTAGATAAATATTTTTTATTCATGTTATTTTATTTTTAATATTTATATTGATTGATTATTACTCAATTCAGGTTTGGGCCTTGGAAGCTATTCCGAAACTTCAACGAAATGCTAAGAATGTTCTCCCTTAGAGGACATTGCCACAAATGATCAGGTGGATGTCGTATGGAGGCCTAAAAAATCTGCAGATCCATTCAGTACTACTGGTGAAAAAGATAAATATAATAAAGTAAGGCTCCAAAACACGTTAAACAACATGATACTTGGTTAAACAACTTGAGGATGTTTGAACTAAACAATATTCAGTTATTCAATTGTTTATAAATATTCAGTTATTCAGTTTTTTAATAAACATGTTGTTTAAGCAAACCTCAGGTTGTTTAACGTGTTTTAGAGTCTTACTTTATTATATTTATCTTATTCGTCAGTAGTACTGAATGAATCTGCAGATTTTTTGAGGCCTCCATACGACATCCACCTGATCATCAGTGGCAATGTCCTCTCAGGGAGAACATTCTTAGCATTTCGTTGAAGTTTCGGAATAGCTTCAAAGGCCCAAACCTGAATTGAGTAATAATTAAATTCATCAATATAAATATTAAAAATAAAATAACATGAAAAAAATATATTTATCTTGATACCAGGAATGGCCACGGGAAGCTGTAGAGGCTGTATTCAAAATTTATTGGCTTCACAAGACACTCAAAAGTCAATAGGTAGCTTTTGAGACCCCATGAATATTGTTCAAGATAGAGGGATTGCAAGATAGCTTGATCATGTTGCAGTGTTAGAACCAAACCAATGCAAGTGAAAACATAAAAAAAATTGGTGTGTTAGGTGATTTGATCTTTTCAAGGAGGAAGTTAGCATTAACTGCTTTTCCTTTCTTGGAAACAAATTTTCACAATGGTTCACCCTTCGTTAGTAGATTTGTTAATGCTTCTTCAGAAGGAAAGGGGTGGCACCCTAACCCGGTCATCAAAGACAAATTCCCTTAGGCCAAAACAAACATGCATATCTTCGGAGACCTCAATAAACAACTAGTATGCGTTTAAGCAGTTTTTTTTTTCTCTTGAACTAGTAGTAGTTTCATAAAAAATACCAAGTGGATGTTGACTACCCTTTATTTTCACTAATGGTAGTTTAAAAAACACTCACAGTTGATCTTGAAGGGGCAACATTCTCATCATGTATAACTTTCTTTCTTTGTTCGGAAAGCACAATATGATTTGTTTCTTCTGCACTTTCTTCTCCATTTTTATTTTTTTTTCTTCCTGATCCATTGATTCCTCATCTTCTTCTCTAGTTGAACTATGTGCTGATGAGATCATTTTTTGTTCTTTCTCACTCTCTTGATTTTCTTCTTCTATTATTTGATTTTCATTTTCTCTTTCCTGTCCTGCTAGGACCCTTTCTTCCTCTACCACTTCTTCATTTGCTTGATCATTTATTATTTGTTGTTCTTATTCTGTTACCTGAGCTGCTAGAAGCTTATCTGCGTCTCTAGCCAGAGGAGACTCCTCTTCAGTTGTCCTAGCCTTTTTTCTAGGCCTTCTTTCATAAATTGTTTAATTTTTCTTTGCCATTATATCTACATACATAAAATATCTCAAAATCGTCAACAATATAACAAATGAATAATGCTCTCCAAGTTATAAATAACGGCAAGTTGTTTAAATAATATGTGATTGTTTACACATAGAACATGTGTGAGTTCAAATTTCATATATAAACAACCATATATTTTTATAAAAAAAAAACTATAACAAGTTAATATTTTCCCTAGAATTAAATATGTCTAATAAATAGCAACATGTTATTGTTTACACATGAAACGCGTGCAAGTTCCTTCTCAATATGTAAACAACAACCTATTGTTTAATAAAGGTGCAGTTGTTTACACATCAACTAGAAATCTCTAAGTTACCACTAAAAGGAAAAATTTATTGACAGAAAATACCTACCTGGATACAAAATTGACTAATTTCTTGAGTTAAACTTCTTTAAACATATCTCAGGATGACACTATCATTCTTTGACACAATTAGTTCGCAAGATGTTGATACTTTGATCAGACCAAACCTAGGAGTTATAAGAATCTAGAAGCTTAATAGAAACCAATTCTTTTAGAAAATTTATCTAACACCTAGGGCACAAATAGCTTCTCTTATGGAGTTAACAATACTCAATTCTCATCTAATAAAAACTGAATGCAAAAAGAAATCAAAAGTGAGAACAATCAATCATATATCCACCACAATTCTAGTACTTATAGAGACCTGTCAACTTCCAATATTAATTCTATGTACAGCTATGTCCCATATTATACAATATTTCACTGATTCAAGAAGAGGAAAACAGAAAAAGAAATGAGATTACCTTGAATTGTCTTCAAAGGTGAACTTGAAGACTGACAAAATAATGTTGATCTACCTTCGATTTTCAAACAAAGGAAGAAGAACATAGAGAAAAGAGAAGAGAGGAAGAGAGGAGAAGAGAGAAAAATCAAAAACTGCATTTGAAAAACATTTTTTTGCGCGGATTGCCCTTCATTTGGGATGGTCTTTAATTTTTGCCCTTCAAATTGGTAATCTTTAATTTATACCCCTCGCCTAACACCCCGAGGTTGTGGGTTCGAACCCCAGCTCAGGTAAATTTTTTTTAAAAAAAATCGCTAGGTAGAATTTGGGCCTCACAGACAGAATTTCTACTCACGCAAATTCTGCCTGTGACCTCTAGGCAGAATTTGCATGGGCAGAAACTTTGCCTGTGAGGTGCAAATTCTGCCTGAAGGGTAAAATTTAAAGACCACCATTTTGAGGGGTAAAAATTAGAGATCACCCCCAGCGAAGGGTAATCCTGCAAATTTCCCTTTGAAAAATGGGGAAACGGGTAGGCATTTTGGGTTTATTAAAAGTTTTGATCTTTTAATTTTTCAACCTAAGTTGTTAAATATTCTAATTCAGCCCCATCTATTCATAGTTAAATGGTTATAATTATTAAAAAAAAAGGGAAAAAGCAATGCAAATCCTTTATCGTTTATTTCACTCTCAAAGAGCCCTTTTAGCTCATTTTCCCTAGCAAGTCCACCCCAAGATTAATGCTCTCATATTTTGACTTTCTCAAAGCCTTTAGAGTATTTTTTTTTTAACTGTTAATTATCTTATACAGTAGTTTATTTGTTCCAACCGCATATTTCTTCTTACTTCTTCACATATATAACACACATATCTTATCTCAATTTTTAATTTTTAATTTAGGTGTCCTTTTAGCTCATTTTCCCTAGCAAGTCCACCCCACGATTAATGCTCTCATATTTTGACTTTCTCAAAGCCTTAAGGGTATTTTTTTTTTAACTGTTAATTATCTTATACAGTAGTTTATTTGTTCCAACCGCATATTTCTTCTTACTTCTTCACATATATAACACACATATCTTATCTCAATTTTTAATTTTTAATTTAGGTGCAATGGCTATTTGTGTGAAAAATCCTGACCGACTATAAGCTT
The DNA here is from genome assembly GCF_019175385.1 of Lycium barbarum. Taxonomy (NCBI): domain Eukaryota; kingdom Viridiplantae; phylum Streptophyta; class Magnoliopsida; order Solanales; family Solanaceae; genus Lycium; species Lycium barbarum. The sequence continues at coordinate 140,801,514 of NC_083338.1, read as the reverse complement.
TGGTAAATAAATGTAAATTTCATGCAGGACAGTATTATTGGACATTGCCTGCATATTAGCCTTGATGGTTAACTATGAAGTACAAACTTAAAATCCTCGACAAGCTATCAACTAAAGCCGTAGTTATTATTGCGTAACTATTGTTTGTTTATTTCCACGTTACTTATCATTCTTTTTCGCAATATTATAGAACTCCGAAATTGAATATATTTACCGCAAGAGCCCTTAAAAGATAATTTGAAGTTTTTGGCTTCTACTTTTGTAGAAATCTAGGTAGAGGATTAGGGTAGAAAGCGTAGTAAGATTAGTAGTACCTTCCTTTCTTGCTGGACCAATATTATTGCCGTCATTTTCTTGTATTTTTATTTTAGCTTTCGCATATCTCTTATTTTTATTTTAGCTTTGAATTGTTTGTCCTTATCTCTATTACTATTTGATATTTTCTTGTACTTTGTCGTCCTATTATCTTGTTGTTGTTACTGTTTATTATTAAATATGCTTTCTCATCTCTCCTTGAGCTGAGTGTCTATTGAAAACAACCTCCCTGCCCGTCAAAAGGTAGGGGTAAAATTGGCATACATTCTACCTTCTCTAGATCCCGCCTGGTGGAATTATACTGGTTATGTTGTTGTAGCTACTTTTGTAAGAAATCCTATTAGTTACTGTCGATAGTGATGAAATAATCCATACTCAATATTCAGGAAAGTAAAATCACAAAGGCATAGATAGCATCGTTAAAACAGTTATGAGTACTCGAGGTTTTTGTCTAAAGGACCATGAGCTTCTTTTATCAATTTTTTTCCCTTCCCTGGAATATCATGTCCCAGAATGAAGTAAAGACTGGTAACTGCTCCTATAAATGATAGCGTAATAGCTTAAAATATTGTCATACAACAAGTTGCCTCATCAAAGGCAAATCAAATGTTCAAGCAATTGAAGTAAACCAAGTAATGTCACAGTCTGATTCAAGCACCTATGGCTGTGCCAACTACACCACATTCGGCATGTAACGGTGACTATATAAGTTACAACTACTTGGGCAAAAGCACACCATCAACAACCCTTTCAATTGGGATGTTAAAATGAAAAGCTTAACCTAAATGCAAAATTTTTGAGCGCCCTATGTATTCTCTATAATCTAATTGTTCTTGTTCCCATCTGATATAGTTAACCCTGCAAAAACAAACATATTAAGATATTTCTGCCTCCGTCTTTGTACTCGGGCCTTGATCTGCTGCATCTGTAGCACATGCAGGTTGCTGCTCCAACCAACTGGTTACATCTCCCAGGCACATGGCTGAACTTACATCTAAATCTGGAGTTATCTGCCCAACTCCAGTAACGGCGTTCCCCTCAGTCATATCTCCACCATGCTGCAAGTTGATTCCAAGATTTGAAGTTCCATAATCATTCTGGTTCACCATTAATGCTGTATTGATCTCATCAGAGCTCCAATTGTTGCATGGAACTAAATTATCCATTGTGGCTGCAAGGGGTGCAGGTCCAGATTCTGTACCTTGAGTACCAACAGCAGCATTTTCATGCAACTCGGGTTCTGCTTGATTTACCATCTGAACTTCCACATCACCAGTATTCTCTGTGGGGATCCGTTTACTGGCATCTGAACCGTTCTTCCTCTTTCTTTTCTTGAATTTGGCTTTCTTTGGTTTTAAAGCTGCTGCACTCTCCTGGTTGCTGATACCCAAATCCGTGACCTTCTTCATTGGAATGACGGCGTATGCAGAGTAGTCATTAGGCTTATCATTGGGCTCCACCAAACCACTAGACTGAACGGCCAACAATGCAGTTCGAGCAGCTTTGATCTCTGCTTCCTTTTTTGTTCTAGCTGCTGCTCCAATATATCTCATACCCCCTACTTCAACAGTACATGAAAATGATATAACTTTGCCGTCTGTGTCATACCGCCGGCATTCATATTGTGGAATTGCAAAATTCATCTTCTGAGCATACTCTTGCAACAAATTCTTGCACAAGCCTGTTTCATGCTGAAAAATACAACAAACAAGGCAAAATAGAAAGATTTCACGACTTCCAGAACACGAAAGCTTGATAGTTAACAGTACAACCAAGCAAAAGTAGAATACTAGTTAACAAATAAAAAAATTAAAGTTTCTTCACAGACCTAATCTTACTCCACATTACAAACTTATACAGGCTCATAGAGTTGGATCCACATGAAATCTGACTGCGTAGCAAAGGAAGCAATCTAACATCAAACTAACAAATAAACCCCTAATGGCCATGAAGTTATGCTAAAGCATATCTTCATGACCATGGGTTTGAAACTGAGTTCTATAGTAATGATTAAGATCTACCCATCTGTAAAATCATCCAAAGCAAAACTCATCCCAATCACCCTTTACGGGAAATTTTTTATTTACATGCCAAAATAATATCCGCACAATCTTTTATCTACCTGCCGATATCGTATCCACACTTCATCCTTCACTTTAAATCTAGCACTTCTCTTATCCGAAAACGTGGAATTTAATCAAATTATCCCCTCCCTATACCCCGGAAATGAAAAGTAAAAATATGTAATTGCACGAGCTAGATTTGACACTGGTTCTGGTCAGAATACAGGAAAGGCTAAGATCACAGTGCATATGAGCGCAGAAGTACAATTTGTTTTGTCTCCAAGTGATGAAGAATAAAGAAGAAGTACCACTGGCTGAGAAAGGCTTTCCATTTTCATGAGTGCAACTTCAGCAGCTGATTGTTCCGCCGCCTTGCGATTGAAAAATCCAGGTAGAGAATCATATCTGACATCCTTCACGGTCACTGTTGACCTAAATGTAGGCTCGTGAGAAGGGCCTTCCTTGATAGTCTCATAAACAGGGGTAGGAATTCCAACTTTCTGGGCATACTCTTGCAATCGGCTTTTGAAAACATAACAAGTTGACACACCTGTAATATGTTAAAAGTAAGTGACCATTGCTGTTAAAACAAACAATAAGAAGAGACAAAAGCAAGAAGCAATAAAGACTACTTAAAAGCAGAAAGGCGACAAGGACAAGAGAATTAAATTTTCAACAATTTTATAACAATAACACAGATGGGGGTGGCCTCGGTGGAAGACAAGATGCGAGAAGCGAGATTGAGATGGTTTGGGCATGTGAAGAGGAGAGACACAGATGCCCCAGTGCGGAGGTGTGAGAGGTTGGCCATGGATGGTTTCAGACGAGGTAGGGATAGGCCGAAGAAGTATTGGGGAGAGGTAATTAGACACGACATGGCGCAACTACAACTTACCGAGGACATGACCTTAGATAGGAGGGTTTGAAGGACCCAAATTAGGGTAGAAGGCTAGTAGATAGTCTCGTTATCCGTTCTTATTAGTAGTCGCACTATTACAATATAATTTCTTGTGCTCCGATTTTTGTTATTATCTGTTATTTCCTGTGCTTTGATTATCCTTTGTTATCTGCTTCGATTTCTGCTATTATATGTAATTTCCTGTGCCGCTTGCATTATTTTATTTCCATATCGCTTTGAATCTCTAATCTCTTATCAGAATCTCTTAACCTTATCTGACTTCTTTTTATGCTTTTATACTTTTATTGAGCCGAGGGTCTTTCGGAAACAACCGTCCTACCTTGGTAGGAGTAAGGTCTGCGTACACTCTACCCTCCCCAGACCCCACGATGTGGGATTTCACTAGGTTGTTGTTGTTGTTGTTGTTATAACAATAACACAAATGGCATGCAAATTTATATCAATAAAGCTAAGCTTCAGCAATTGGGACCATCAAATCCTGTGGATCGGACAATGTAAGTATTTTGAATTGGAAACTGTCCATATTTTCTTGTCCTAGATCTCTCTTTTTAAAACCCTACCACACCTGTCTACAAGCAAATATGAACACCTATCCAAAATTATAAGAGGTAAAGAGGTATTGAAAAAACAAACTATGCTAACTACCCGTTGTTGAGTCTCTAGAACAAAATTACTAACTCTAGTGGTGTACATATGTACGAATACTCCAATTTATATCACTAAGTTTCATCAATTCCACCCAGGAAGCATATATGTCCATATCTCTTCCAAAAACCTCCTAAATAAAGGGCGAAGGTACATTCCTTCTCATCAGATCTTTATTCAAACAAATTAATTAATCAAAGAGTGCATATGTACTTACTAGTGACAAGAGAAAGCTTTAGCTAACTCCAACAAAGCTAGAATGCGTACTTAAAAAAAATGCTGAAAAAGAGGGTTCGTTGTATGGACTGCATTGTAGGTTGCTGTCCACCTTTGGCATCTCTTTTTCAAAATATCTTTGGGATCAAATGGGTCATTCGATCACCCATTAAAGATCTCATCAGAAGACGGATGTATTTCAAAGGAATTACGAAGTGAAAACGATATGGAGGACTATTCCTCCACCTATATTTTGGACTATATGTTGGCGGGGGGGGGGGGGGGGGGGGGGGGGGGCTTGAGGTGTTTTGAGGGCAAAGAAGTTCCTATACAGATGCTGAAATTTACATGTTTACGCAACTTAGCTACATGGTGTAATCTGGAGAATATGTAGAATGAGGGGAGACAGTTCAAATTTATATATTCATTGCGAAGTTTAGCTTAATTGTACTATTCTGGAAGATGTAACAATCAGCAATGTCTTAGTGCTGGAACTTCATATGAATAGAACTTTTACATTTTCAAAATAAAACAAAAAACAGTGTTACAGGTCCAGAGCAAAATAATAGCACCCTTATATCTCCAACAACAGAAAGGGGCGGAAGGAAGGAAAAAATATACCAAGTTAAAAGGAAGTACAAAAGAGCTTTATTGAAGAGCTATACCTAGACTTCCCCAACAACAACAACATACCCCGTGTAATCCCACAAGTGTGGTCTGGAAGGGAAGGGTATACACAGACCTCACCCCTACCTTGGGAGGTAGAGAGGCTGTTTCTGATAGACCCTCGATCATACCTAGCTTCCCCGACAGATAAAAGCTCTAACTTTTTTGTTTTCAGAGTAATTATCAAAGCTTCATAAAGGTACAAATACAACCTAAATTGGATATCTTTATCATGCCGCCATATATCTAAAGACGCAAACCAAACACCAAATTACCCATTAAACCCAAATGTATTAGCCAAAATTATCTTCTTTTAGAACTTAACAAAGTTAGGATTCTTTTTCCCACAACAAAGATTTCATCTTTTTTCCTCCTTGCTCTTCCTTTAACAAAATTTTCATCAGAAACTACAATTTCTTTGGTATACAAAATCCTCCAAGCACATAAAAACTAAAAAAGAAAAATTGCAAATAACAGTCTAAGGCTTTTCCCTCTTGAATTACAAGAAATTTTATCCTACTTAAAGTAAAAAAGTTACAAAGAAAATTTAACAGATATACATACCAGAAGAATAAGAGAAATAGAAGAGAAAAAAACATACCTTGAAAGCTGTCGTTGTTCGCCATTTTGCTATACCCCAAAGCCCAAAGAGGAGAGAAAAGAGCACAAACCGAACTTTTATACAAGAAAAACTGAATATGGCATTTATTCTTTAATGAAATTTCATAAATACCCATCAAACTTTTGAGTTAACTTGAAGGAATAAGGTAATATAATTGTAATTCTCATTATTTTAAAGGGTAAAATTGGAAGACAGCAAATATAAACCCTTTGGATTCTTGGCATTGGAACTTTGTTCTCCACTTGGACCTTCAAAATTCCAGCAACGTTACAAGCAGACCCTCCAACCCTAAAGCTAAACTCCAAAGAACCATCATATACACTTCTGGTATACATATATATGTTGTATATACATACACCCACTTGCCTTATTGGGTTAAAAATTGAATCTTTTTATATTTTGTATACATATAGATGTGCATATTCACACACCCACTAGCACTTTTTGGCTAAAAATTGCATCTTTTTTGTAATTTTTTGTTAAGGGATAGTTTTAATTGATCTTTTTTATCTGTGTATACATAGATATGTGCATATTTACACACCCACTAGCCCTATTTGGCAACAAATTGCGTCTTTTCTGGATTTTATTGTTAAGGGATAGTTTTAAGTGAATCTTTTTTATCTGTGTATACATATAGATGTGCATATTTACACACCCACTAGCCCTATTTGGTTAAAAGTTGCATCTTTTTTGAATTTTTTGTATTTTTTTTGTTAAGGGATAGTTTGAATTGAATCTTTTTACATATAGATGTGCATATTAGCACCCACATAGTCCTATTTGGCTAAAAAATGTTATCTTTTTTGGATTTTTTGTATATTGGGGTTTGAATCTTGTTTATCTGGTTCTACTATAGATGTGCATGTTCACAACCCTACTAGCCCTATTTGGCTAAAAATTGGATCTTTATGGAAATAATTGTAGTTTTTTGTTAAGGGATAGTTTGGATTGGATTCTTGGTTAGAACTGAGAAATAAAGAATGGAGGAATCAGAAAATAGAAAGGAGAGGCTGAAAGCAATTCGAGAAGAAGCTGCAGAGGCTGGCGATAATGCTGAAGAACAAAACTCAATAGTTCATGGCCTTGCCAATCCATTGATTGAATCTCCTTCAGCTTCCTTTGGGCAGGATGAGCCCAGGCCTAGATTTGACTACTATACTGACCCCATGGCAGCTTTCTCTGCCAACAACAAAAAGAACAATGTCAGCCCTCACGTTTCACAATCGTTTAACACCCCTCCAAGTAATCACATGTTCTTTCTTGAAGTTTATATTTCCTTTTTTTTATGACTGATTTTGTGCATAAGCTATGTATAGGTGCTTGTTGTTATAGGTACTTTTGCTATTAACTTGCGGATTGTTGTGTTTCTTTTGTAAGTATGAGGTGCTTTAGGTGCTATTTATCTTGTTGAGCTTAATAGGTTTTAGGCTAATGAGCCCCATTGAGAGAAAATATTGGTATGAAATGGGGCAGATGGAGCGGAATGGGTTGAGGATTCATATGCTCCACTCCAACTAGCTTGGAAATTGGTGCATAATTGTTTTTGTTGTTGTGCTTGGAAATTGGTGCATAATTGTTTTTGTTGTTATGCTAGAACAATGGAGAGAATCCACATCTTTGAGTTAAGTTCTTACTAGTTTGTAACTATAGAATGCAATGCCTTTAAAGGTCCCAAACTGACTCAATTAGGTTCAATGTGGCAAGGTCGAGAGTCTTCAACTGATTTTTGGTTTTCTTTGTTCAGTTGGAATTGAAAGAGAGTGATACTGATATGCTAAGTTCCTCGGACTCTTCACTTTCAGTGCCGCAGCCGTGTCGACACGACATGGGTGTGGGTGTGGGATCCCTACCCGATTTGGTCAACGGCTTTTGGGTACTTTGGCCAAAATCGACGGAGAAATTCCGGACAGATCCAATGATTTCTATAATCAAAACAAAAGCTAAGGTGGACTTGAAGAAAATGGAATACCTTGTATACTGAAATTTCTATGTCACTCCTTTTCCTTGTATCTCCCTCCGGGATTCTCCTCTTGATCAATATTTTCTCCTCAAGTTTTCCACATAATATCTCATAAGTTAGGTTTTATAATTCTATTTATAGATATTTCAATTATAATCTCCGCACCCGTATCCATACCTGGATCCGAATCCCCGAATCTTACTATTTAGATCATGAAGGATCCGACCTCTAGATCCGCACCCGTATTGGACACACCCGAGTCCGAGCAAATTGGGTATCATTTTCGGAAGAAAAGCACTTGGATTTGCCAAAATATAGACAAATATGTTGACTAAGAAAAGCCCTTTTGGAAAAAGCAGCTGGTATCTAAAGCGGGAATTTAAATGATCTAAGCCGTTACAGTATGTTAGGCAAGTCGTGGAGTCTCTTGATAAATAATCTGAATACTGCTTATTACTCTATCTATTTGACTCTCAAGTGTTAACTACTTATTATTCTATCTATTATTCTATCTATTACTCCCTCTATCCCAAATAACTGTCCAAGGTTGACCTCCAAATATAAAAGAGCAAAGTTTTATGAATCGCTACAATGGAGTTCCTGGAGATGTGTTAAACTAATAGTTAAAAAATGTGACAGGTATAAAGATACTACATCAAATTTAAAATAATATAAAGCGACAGTCTTATGTTTTTTAAAAAAAAATAAAAAAATAAAGTGACAGTCTTATATGTCAATATAGCTTTCTAAAGCTTCTAGCCTTTACCTGGTTAAATCCTTTACTTATCACCAAGAAAGGTTTTTCCCATTCAAAGAAAAAGTCTTCTGGGATGACTTAAATATATAAAGTTGTTATGTGATTGTTGATCTGAATAGCATGTGGCAAAACAGATGTGATTGCTACTAATGCTGCCAAAGGTGTTGACCATGCTCTCATTGCTCTGTTTGTGAAAAAGTGAGAAAAGAAAATTTGTTCAGATTAGCAACATCAGCGATGGTTCTCCCTTTAAGTTTGTCCGATTAGATAATTTTTGAGCCCTTGTTGGATGTATTTAGTGGAGAAGCTTATGTGATAACAAATTCAAGCACTTTAGCATGAAATGTATTCTTTTTTCTAGAATTTGGAGGGGTTCCTTTGGTCTGTTTCTCCGAAATGATTCCTGATGCATATTGGAGAATAAATTGTTCGCAATCTGCGTAACTTTTGCAATGACGAGCATCCTATTAGCATGGAAAGTAAGGGATATGAATCTGAAAAATGATGATTTTGAGGCGTCCTCTTAGACAGAAGGTTACATTGTCGGTCTGATTTGTGCCTGCGAGCAGGGGATTTACCTTCTGGGTCGAGCTCGTCGCACGGGGCTTACCTAGTGCGGGTTATCTCTTCTGTGTTGTTTGCGAGCTATTACACAAGAGCTGGGTTTACCCTGTGGGCACCCGAAGGGTAGCGGCTGCGGGTTCCCATGTCATCAAAAACAATATATAGTCGGTCTGATTTGGAATGTTATTCTAATGGCAGTAATTTTGATGTACTAGCTTTGGGTTCAACTAATACCATGATGTGGAATAATCACTTTTATTTTCTTTGCATTTGTGTAGTGCAAATCTTGACCCTTGTTTACTCAATTTTTTTCCAGGACCTATGAACGCCGGTTCTCCAGCTTATCATGCTCAAGGAAACTATAACTCGGCTCCTAGAATGTACCGGCCACGAGGAGTCAATGCCACTCCTCTTGTAATCCGTAGGAAAACTAGTCCCTTTTGCACACCACTAGGGAACTCCTCTAACACTTTGGATAGCTGTCTTGGCACACCTAACAGCTACCCTCCGCCTAATTCACCGCAAATTGGTGATATTTCCAGTGATGGCTTTCCTCAAGGAGGTGGAGCTGGTAGCCCCTACCAAGGTTCAGGATCCAAAGGCAGGCCTTACCGAGGTTCAAGAGGAGGCGGGGGTCGATTCAAATTTTACTATCACAAGTCAATGGTGGAAGACCCATGGAAAGCATTGAAGCCTGTTATTTGGAAGCCACATGGCGATACACGTGACTATACGAAATCCTGGCTTCAAAATTCCATTAGCACTAAAAAGGCTAAACTTGGAGAGACTCCAACAAAATCCACTCCCGGGGAAAGCCTCGCTGAATACCTGGCTGCTGCATTTAGTGAAGCAATTGGCGAAGACATTGTGAATAATGAATCTGGCACATAAAGCTTTTGATGCTTGGAGTTTTTAATTATGCCTCATACTTCTGTAGTTTCCGCAAATAGTAAGTTAAACTGTAGTCTAATACCACATCTGTATAGTTTCCTGCTTATTTTAAAGTACCATTGACGCCTTATAAGTTCCAATCCTTGTTTCACTTTGATTCACTATTGGATCATGCCTGTGTTGGCTAGTTCTTGATATCCTTGAGTGTGAACTCCTTAACCTATTTTGACGTTTCATGTTTTGTTACATGGATATTGGGCAGTAAAGTGATACAAATGGTCAGTACATATCACCATATTATAAGTTCCTGTAAGAAGAAAATGATCTTTTGAAGACTTCATTTAATCGACCTCGTGTTATCTTTTATTCTCTTGTGAAAAGGGTCTTCAAATTGCATTTACGAAAGAAATTATGTTGATATTGGAAGAAGACTGCTGATTTCATGTAATAGCAAATAATGTTTTCATGAAGTTTTTAATACTAGAGACTAACAATGATATCAAATTGTTACTTGAAGCAAGTACTATGAGGTTCAAAGTTAGGATAGTTGTAACGAAAAATGACTTGTGACTTGTGAGAGAAGTCATTTTTTTTTTCTGATAAGTGACTTGAGAGAGAAGTCATTTTTCCCCCCTTTGATGGAAGGAAAACATTTTTGGTTAACAAACCACCAAATAATGATTTATTTTATGGAGAACTTTTTCCTGAAAAATAACCTCTGCAGATTTACTTCAAGATTGAGTTTCAGCACAAAATAGATTCAACTCTTTTTTACATCTGCTGATACGATTCGCAAGAATAATTTTCAGAGCATAAATTGTCAAATATTGGTTAGTAGGATCAACTGGGTAAATTTCCAACACTACATGCTTTGTACTCCCTAGCTAATTTCGGAAACTACATGTTTGTTTAATGCCAGAATCTACTGCAGAGCGCATGTAGGTCAGCTTTCTGCTCTCTGCATATCTCATCCATGAACGTATCCATGAGCTGCCCCGCCAGACTTGAATGGTCATCGACGAAGGTGTCTATAAAGACTCTAACTACCTTTCTCTCTTGTGTTGTGGCTTTCAAGCTGAACCAAGTCAAAAACTTCTTTCTGAAATCTGTTTCTATGAGCCCTTCATGCTCCAACTTTCTGATGATCCCTACAGAGTACTCGTAATCACTTTCCTTCACTTTCCCTATGCCACTCAATTGCACTTCCTTTGACCCATCAGTTTGGCAAGGCGTGGCAGGAGCACTTGAAATTGGACTTGCTAAAGGAACGAGCATTGGATCGTAAGTCGGTAGTTTGTTGTCATTAGAACTCATTGACTCGGCATGCATCAGTGTACTATCTATAGTGACATTATCTTTCTCCCTATGTACTTCAGGTGTTACCCATTTCACTTCCTGAACGCCCAAAGTCGCTGCTTTGCTGAAGAAAGAAACTTTGCAGAAGTATTGTGTCGAAGGATCAAGACCATCCAGCTTAAATTTCTTCACAGGGCTTAGTGCAATAAAAGTTGCTTCATCTGGATATTTGTTTGCTGTGGACTTTCGATACCACAATTTGAAGCCCATAAGTTCTTTCAGCATACGATCATCATATTCAAAGACAATGGTTACTTTAGATGGAGATTGCTCCTTAAAATGTATCCGGCAAGCTGTCAGAGTATTCAATAAAAGCAAAAGATAGAATTAGTGGTCCATAATCTCAGACAAATGAAGAACGATAAGGTGAAGAAGACTATGGTTATATATTGACTAAGGATACTCACTCATTGGAGGCTCTTCGTTATTCATATGATTAGAGTATTGGTTTGGAAACAAGGAATCAAAAGCTTCCAATGCAGAGCCACACAGCTTCTGAACAGCAGTACCGCAAGAAAGTCTGTTCACTATCCTGCGATCCATCTTCTCGGATGCCAGTGCAAGAGGCCCTACTTCGTTATTCAGCATCTCAACAGCCGATTCAACAACTTCCAGCAGTGCTTTGTATTTCTCAGTTTTCTCCAGGATTTTATGGCTAAGTGAGATTCTTAAACACAGCACATCAACTCTTCTCGCTTCCTTTGCTGTCATCAATTGTTTTCTCAAGGTTCTAAAGCAACTTAGATCAGGTTAGTTTAAACCCTTTTTTTTTTTTTTGTGATAATTACTATTGAATTTGACTGGATTACTAAAAATTAGTCACTGAAACCAAAAAGGGAAAAAAAAAAAAAAAAAAAAAGACCACATTTTTGAAACATTCCCTAGCTATTAAAGATCTTTTGGGGTCTGGAATACTTGTATAACTATCTTGGGCAAAACTCATAGCCATTAAAGCAGAAATACAGGCTATTCTATAGTTTTTTATATTTCTCTGAGGTAATAAGGATGTTGTATAAGGTCCATTACTTCGTAAATCAGACTTAGGCGCCTTTTTCCAAAAGGAAAAGATCATGCAGATGAGGGATCATTAGTTGCAAGAAAATCACCATTGGAGCAAAGCATGGTAAAGAAAAACAAATTACAAGACCATGTATAATCCATATTCTTGGATCTATCTTCTGCTAAGCACACAAATGTTAACAGTTTAAAGAAGAGAGTTAAATACCTCATCAGCCCATTAACTTTTCCGCAAGAAACACAATAGAAATCTCCATCCAATTTCGGATTGATGCAATTCTTTAATATGCCTGATTGTTCGTGCTCGAGTGCACATTTAAGATGGCAAGACAATCCACATGGCTTAGTTTCATCTTGAGAATCAGAATCACAGGTTAACCACAAGCTAGGGTCTTTATTATCATCGTACTGATGACAAACACAGCAAGAACATCTTTTGCAGAAAACGTCATCTCTTTCAAGAGTAGCTTTACAAGCCAGATTATGACAGAGTAGGGCCGGGGTTTTGCTTTCCATCTCCCAATTAGCTACATCGTTCTGAACGGAAGGTTGACATTGATATTCTTCCTTCCGCTGCCTTTTGAAGGCAGAACCGGTATTTGTGTTAGACTTACAAGAAACCAGCTTTAGAAGGTGATCTATCATTTTGAATTTTGTGTAGCCAGAGTATTTTCTCTCTTCTCCCATCTCAGCACATATAATCTCTAGAAGCTCTTTTCTGGTCAACGAACTCAAGATCTCCGGCGCATCTTCAGGGCATTGAGAAATTTCATGCACTAATTGCCTTTTCTCTTCCATACTCAATTGGCTAAATTTACAAGGATCGAGAACGAGACCTGAAAAAGGACTTTTGGTGTCAATTAAATCACATTCAAGTATCACAATTCAACTTCAAACACGTGTCTACTCTCTTGATTTGGTACTAGAACTATCACGTGCTTTACCACATTGAGATATCTCAAGTATAGTGAAACAGAACAGTGAAAGCAAAACTATACGCATTCAGTATATAAAACGGGTGACTGCTATAGAGAATTTGGTAGTCAAAGCAACTCGAGATTTATCAGGTCAATTAACAGCTGTCACGGTGAAAATTTGTTTCTGCACAACATGATCACAAGAATTTATGAGGATGTGTATTTATAAGTTAGCTAGTGCATATTTGTACAAGTGTATATTAATATCAATCAACTACTCCTCAATGCCAAACTATTTGATTGGAGTGAGATAGGTCAAACTCTTGAATTCAAGATCACTCGGAAGCTATGATACATATGCGCTAGCAAACTGCACCACAACCCCACCTCCCGGCGTGTTAACATTATACAAGCATGATTTCAACAATTTAAAGGAAGAAACTACCGAACTCCCCAGTTCCACAAGCCAGAAGTTGTTCTTAAAAAAAAGGAAAGCTACTTAGACAAAAGTTAGCTATATCCATGAGTCCAATAGCTAATGCACCCTAGCTAACACCATTCAAAAGAAATTTGCTCTACTTGATAATCTCTATCGCTCATAGGCAACAACAACACAACAACATACCCAGGGGAATCCCACAATGTGGGGTCTGGGGAGGGTAAAGTGTACGCAGACCTTACCCCTACCTTGGGGGTAGGTAGGGAGGCTGTTTCCGAAAGACCCTCAGCTTAGGAGAAAACATGGCAAAAAGGTCAGTTAGGGACAAGCAATTCAAAGCAGTATGAAAATGAAAATAATGAAAGCGAGAAAGCCGTGATAAAACAGCCTAAAAAAGGAGCATTAGCTACCACTGATAAATAAGATACTTGCAGTACAAGAAACAACAGGTAGTAGCACAAATCCAAGGACAAGAAATTAGAGGGCAAAACTGCGACTACTAGTACAAAAAGGATAAGTGGGACTACCTACTAACCTTCTACCCTAATATGAGTCCTTCATAACTTCCTACGTAAGGTCATGTCCTCGGTAAGCTGGAACTGCGCCATGTCCTGTCTAATAACCTCTCCCCAATACTTCTTCGGCCTACCTCTACCTCTCCTGAAACCGTCCATAACCAACCTCTCACACCTCCGCACAGGGGCATCGGTGTCTCTGCTCTTCACATGCCCAAACCATCTCAGCCTCCCCTTCCGCATCTTGTCCTCCACCAAGGCCACTCCCACCTTATCCCGAATATCTTCCTTCTTAATCCTACCTCTCCTGTGTGCCCACACATCCACCGCAACATTCTCATTTCCGCAACTTTCATCTTTTGAACGTGGGAGTTCTTGACTCGCCAACACTCCGCCACATACAACATAGTCGGTCTAACCACCACTTTGTAGAACTTGCCTTTAAGTTTTGGTGGCACTTTCTTATCACACAGCACTCCATAAGCGAGCCTCCATTTCATCCACCCTGCACCAATACGATGTGTGACATCCTCGTCAATATCCCCATTTCCTTGTATAATAGACCCAAGATACTTGAAGCTCCCTTTCTTTTGGATGGCCCGGGTACCAAGCCTCACTTTCACGTCCTCCTCATGCGGTACGTCACTGAACTTGCACTCCAAGTACTCAGTCTTGATCCTACTCAACTTGAACCCTTTAGACTCTAGAGTTTGTCTCTAGCCCTCTAACATACACCAAGGCACCTCAAGCTAATTAGGTTCTCTTTAGCTCTCAACCAAATACCCTTCTTTGACCAAGGATGAAATGTTGTTAATGTGGTCAATCAACACCTCAGTTAACTTTCTGCTCGATTCACTCTTTTATTCTAATTTTGTTTCTTCTATAACCTGCTAGTTGAACTAAAACAACATTGGTTTATTAACATAAAATTTTGCATCTTTCTATTTGCAATTGCTGCCAATTCTCCATCATAATGGAACTGCCATATCCTCATACCACTTGAATACTCCATAGTCAACCTAAAGATACTCAAGCTACCATCAGGAATAAGAAAAAATAACAAAAAGAAGTGCACTTTAAGCATCAAAAGCAGTTCTTTTATTCTTTAATTACTAAAAACACAGGATTTTTCCTAGCTAGTTACAGAATATATAGTTTCTGAAGTAACAAGCAGAGAAATCAAGCTGATCCAAACGTACATTGTCAAATACTAAATTTTAAGGAACTAAATCACATATAAATAAAGGTAACACAAGAAAATATTATAAACAAGAGTATACAAGTCCAACTTAAAAAAACCAAAAAAAAAAAAAAACCACCTTAATACTAGTCAGTGAAACAGACAAAACCCACCACTAATAAAACATTAGACGTGCCCATCAGCTCTACACAGTAAAATACTATAAACCCATAAAAAATTATAAAAAAAAACACTCAGTAGTACCTGATAAGGCAGACTCCATAGCAAGAAATTTTAGTGCTCTATAGCTTTCTCATTCTTTAAATCAATCAAACAAGAGAACCCCACTTAGTATAAAATCACATGGTGACCCAAAATGCAACAATGCAGATAAAAAGACAGCACCTTTTTGAGATCAAGAAAAGCTCAAAACAAGAACAACATTGTTAAGTACTACTTTTTGTGTGTGTAGGAGGCAAGTTTTAGGTGGGTGTGGGGTGGGGGTAGAGTGAAGGGTAAGCGTTATAAAGTGGGATAGGAAAAAGAGGAGAGAAAAGAAGAAGAAACACTATAATAATAGTAATAATTATAGTATATGCTGTAGCCATGGATGTCAGAATATTGGAGGTGATTTTTACAGAATTGTGAAAGCGAATGAGATGACTAGGGGGGGACCACCTATTTTCCCTATAAAACAAACAAAAAGGAAAACTGGCTCTTTGCATGGTTAAGTATCCCACGCGCTTCTCACTTCTTCCCTTTTCCTTTTTTTCACAGGCCCAAGCAACTTACTTCTTCTCTCCTAAATTAGTTGTCACGTTTGTTTTTCAAGGGTCAAATTATAGATGAACTTTGACCATAAAAATGTTACCACTGGTAATACTTTTTATATAGTTTAAAGAGACTTTGCGTGTGCATGAAATAGTTTCTAAATAATTGTTTTGCGCCTTTGAGCCCGCATAGAGCCTTTAATTATACGTCACTGAAAATATTACTGTTGTGAATAGCTTATTAAGCCACTTCGAATAGGTGCATAAGAATGTTGTGCTCAGCCTAGAATACAATCATGAAATTGAAAGTATCACAGATTCCTAGAGGCATACCATTACACTTGTGAATGATGACACCATTTCTTCAATTTGATTAATTTTTAACAAATTACTATTCACAATTTGTGAGACTCGAAGTAATAACAAGAATATTATATTTCTAATAGAATATCATTCACAATCCATGGAGAGATGATTTACTAATAGACCGATGGATAACCCATTTGATTCATTAATATCCAGATCATGGATGTTTGGAATTCATAATATGCAGGAGATATTGCTGAATCTCCAAATTTTAATTGATCATATTTATTTTAACTTTTTGACTCTCGAAAAACATGACAATTAATTTGAGATGGATGGAGTACTAGGATTCATAAAAATTTCATGGGGTATTTAATTGGATACCATTATTTAATTTGTATTTAAATTTTTAAATTTTTTTGCACTATATCCATGTCAGAATAACTTCTGATATTCGTATCAAGACTAACATTAGACAAAATGTCTGAAGTTTCATATGGCTAAAGTCTAGGAAAAAATGGTTAAAATTCAATCATATCTGCATGACTTCAGACAAAAATGACTGAACTTCAGCTAGAAATGACTGAAAAATGTGGATGAAGTTCATCAAAAATGACTGAAGTCATGCAAAAATGACTGAACTTTGGTTTGTCCGAATTTAGGCTTTGTCAAGACTAACTTAAGACACTACATGTCTAACGTTGTTCCGAATTGGATAGACATGCAAAAATTTATAAATTTATGACATAACTTAAACAGTGGCATCAAATTTGGGATTTGTGCACTTCGGCCTTAGAATTCGAATTAGAAAAGTCCACCAAAAATAGAAGAAAAAATTGAGTTGGCAGTCGTTTTTAGCAAGCAAAGTGCAGGCGGATAGCCGATTTCAAGACCCCGAATTTACAAATTTAACGGTTTCAAATCAACTTCAGCGAGTCTAAAGTTCATACATACACATCTTACGTCTAAAGTCTGACTTGCTAAATCCTATATATATATATATATATATGAATTTCCAACATAACCTCCCCTTCCATATATAGAATATGGTCCCTTTCAAATAGGAAATTGTCATTTTGCACGAAAATGCATATTTTTGTTATCAAATTCATTGAATTGTTTTTTGCAATACGAACACGTAATCTTTCAAACGAATACAAGTCTTGAAATTATAATAATCTCAATTCTCAAGTATAATAATTTGTCTCATTGTTAAAAGAATCCAAATTGCTTTTCCTTCGCTTTATCTCATGCTAAACTTTCTAACTTCAAACACTAATTGTCTCGTACTAAAAGTTGATTACCTTATTGCAGCATGTGTTCTTAAAATTGATTGCCACGCAAATTGTTAATTAAAAGTGTCCTGTAGCATTTGGAATTTTTGTAAATAATTTTTAGCCAGATCTTTTTTTGGCTTTGAAAAGATCTCAAGGCACTTTTGTAAGTAGTACGTTTTAGAACAAGGAAAACTTTAGTAAAATATCCAAATTAAACATGTTTGTTTTAGAAAAAAAGGTCCTCCAAATTTAGCTGCTGTTCTACGCTATCCAATACTTTAGATTTAAGTTCTGTTATTGATCTGAATATGCTGAAATCAGCTATAAAGTCGGCTAGGACTTGTGATTGGATTATTGTGAATATGTTTTGGAGTTGATTCTTTCTTAATTATGTAAGTTTTGCAGCATGATTAGGATACTTGTGTTGGAGCTGTGAATCAATTATGTCAATAATTGAAGGTCTTAATTGGTGAATCATCATGTCATGTTCATAATCTGGGGACAAATAATAAACTAAGATGAAAGCTAGCCCGCATCAATTAATTAATTCACCACCAAATGTAACACACATCATACATTATTTTTTCACATTAATTCCCTTTGCCACCTTCTCTATTCGCTACTTCTTCCTTTGCTACACACTGCACTTCCCTTTCTTCTTCATTTTTTCCTCTTTCATTTTTTTGATAAGTAGTTAAAGGAGTTACAAATTTATGGACAAAGCCAATGCATCAGACATATAATTACAGGATGTGTAAATCCCTCTATTGTGTCTACATCATGTACAAATGTACAATTCACTCTGCACTTAATTCCCTTTCCAATGGCCACACGCAAAACATTCATCTTCTTCCTCCTTATTAACTTGAGGTTGTTATAGAAATTCATAAATTTCAAATTCTAGATCATCTTATTATAAGAGAGCAGGGTTACAAACAGCGAAATTGACATACAACTTCCATAAAGCATGATCTTTTATACGAGGAGTTTGAAAATTAAGAAAAAATAACATATCTAATGTAGAAGAAATAAATTAAACTAACACACTCAACATGATATAATATAGAAGAACATATACCACACTTTAATCATATGAAAACTTGCCCTCAAACATTGATTAATTAGGTGGATCAGAAATCAACTGGCAGTGAAAAAGATTTGTACAAAAATCACATCTTTGAAAAAGTATTTTGACCGAATCCAACGTACTGAGAAAATTAAGGGCATGTTTTTGTGTGGGGTTTGAGGGGTCTTGTGGGCTATTTCTGAATTGATTTGGGTCTGGCATACTAAGCTAAGCCTACATATCCCAAAGAACTTGAAAATTGTTAAACCTTTTTTTTTGCGCGGTTGGCCTTCATTTGGGGTGGTCTTTAATTTTTGCCCTTCAAATTGGTAGTCTTTAAGTTTTGTCTTTCGCCTAATATCCCGAGGTTGTGAGTTCGAACCCCAGCTCAGTAGTAAAAAAAAAAAAAAAAAAAAAACCGCAAGACATAATTTGGACTTTAAGGGCAAAAGTTAAGGACCACCAATTTGAGGGACTAAAATTAAAGACCACCCCCGGCGAAGGACAATCCTGCAAATTGCCCATTGTTAAATAGCCATTTTTAACCCATGTTATCAAATATTAAGGTTAATGTATATCAATTAACACAACATATATGAAGAC
Source organism: Lycium barbarum (assembly GCF_019175385.1). Lineage (NCBI taxonomy): Eukaryota > Viridiplantae > Streptophyta > Magnoliopsida > Solanales > Solanaceae > Lycium > Lycium barbarum. The sequence goes on along the minus strand of NC_083338.1, from coordinate 140,782,447 downwards.
CCGTATATTGTACTCGTTAAGTTAATGTAAACATCGGATGTTAAGTGTTTGATTGTGGATTGATGTTCGACAAACCAGAGTACAAGGCAATTTCCCTAGAGAAATTGATTGCATAATTTACAGAAAAATTTAACAAATCAAATTACTGTGATCATCTTCATCTTGGCTGAACCAAATCGTCGAGAATTACACCTACATTGCTTGTTTTGTGATTTGACAATTTTTTTGTATCATAAAGAAATGCAAACACATGCGTTGTGTGAAATAATTTCTAGTTACAACAATAAAGATTGAGGTGAAAATAATGAAATTTAAACAAACAAACAAAAAGATCTGAGTTTTGAAAACACCAAGAATTCCAAATAACCTACCAGTATAGTGGCTTCCTTGGCAGTTAGGAAAGTGCTAGTGATGCTATGGAGAAGGAGAACCTAACAACAAGGCAGGATTATGAAGTAACGTTGGTTTACTTGTGTTTAAAACTAATTCCAAGGTTAAATCAAATAAGAAAGCAAACAAAATACTTGAGAATATTGATAAACAAAGAGAAAAATGAAATAAATATTTAAAAAAAAAAAATGAGGGAGAGAGACAGATGGGTGCATTCATTGATAAATAGTACTGATAGATATGTATCCTCTATTCCACTTTACTATAACATACCGGTAGAAATAAATGCAAAAAGGCATCTTGGCAGCTACATATTTATTTAGGAAACGCGAAAATTGGACCCGGTAAGGCAATCGCTCAAATTGTTTCCTTAGGGAACGGAAAAAGTGGACCCTGCAGGCAATCACTCAAATTATTTGCTTGGTTAATAAGAGTCCCACAATATTGTTATTTATCTAAATATCATGAATTTTAGCTTATTCTAGCTTGTTCTAAACCATGAAAGTAGGATGTTCGACTTGCAGGATTTTGGGAAAATAGGAAACAGTGCAGGACAAGTCAAGGCTTGCCTTGCCCCCACCCCGCACTGCCCAAATTGGAGTCCGGAACCAAAATGACTCAATAAAAGATTAAGTGAATCAAAATACCCTAGAAAAAAAATAGGTACAAAAGTATCTTTAACGCAGTAAATTACTGCGTTAAAGGACTTAATCGTAACGGCATAGTTAAATCCTTTAGCGCAGTATTTTACTGCGCTAAAGGATATTCCCTCTCTCCTTTAGCGCAGTAAAATACTGCGCTATAGGAGTCCCCATTTTTCTGAAACTCTTTTCTTATTACATATTCACACTTTTTTACGTACTTTAGACGTATATTAATCATTCTTTGAGACTCCGGAACTTCAATATTTTATATAGAACCCTATTTATTTTTGTGCGATTAATAAGGTAAGCTCAATACATCAAGGATACGCAAAAATTCGGATTGTCATTTTAGTGGTTGAAAAGTGCTTGAAGTCCATTTTTGTTTCAAGACTTGTAGTCCTTAGCTTTATGTTATTTATGTTTTAGGGTATCGTGTTATTTTTAAATTAATGCTTAACTTTATTTCGAATGTGTCATTTTTTTTTTATTATCAATTTAGGATGTGACACTCTATAAACAATAATAAAGACTATGATAATATTTATAAATATAAATAGAAATGCTTTAAATATATAATATTTACTTAAACTGTACAAGATTATTGTATATACTAGTGGGTCCAACATGTAATATGTCGGAGACTATCCTTATGCCTAAGGCTCATACCATCCCCACCGCCCTCGCCATCGTCTCAATCACCCTTTTTCCTCTTAATAACAGGGCGCTCCAAGTCATAATCATCTCCTCTTCCCCTCGTCCTTGCGCCCTTGACTATAACGTGCTTCTTCTTAGGATCTAGTCCCGCTAGCATGCTCAGAATCTCAGGCTGAGCTGGGTCTGGAAACTCGATCTCTTCCTCGTCGGGAGTTGCCACCGCAGGCGTCGAAGGATGAACCTGAAAAATATATAATAATTAGTATCATTTCTTATTTATATTGAATACATTAACGTTTGTTGAATAATCAAACCTGTGTATCGACGGGTGCCTGAGTAGGCTCCTGTGGTGGATCTGTAGGCTCCTGAGATGGGTCTGGTGCCGAATATGATGTAGTCTCCTGGACAAGATGTTGTTCGAGGTCCAAATAAAGGTTTAAAAAAATAAGTAAATATTCACCTTATATTGAATAAAATAGATTTTAAGTAAAAAGCTTACCTGTGGCTCGATAGTCTCATGAGAAGACACCTCTGGCTCAGCAAGCTCATGAGTAGGCTCCTGAGTGGGTCGCTCTTGTGGACCCACTGCCGCCGAATCCTAAAATATGAAAAATTACGAAACAATAAGTAACATATATATTTAAAATAAGTACTTTAAATAATCAAATATGTATTTTAAATACTCGTTTTATATTGAATAAAATTGATTTTAATAAAAAGCTTACTTTATATTGAATAAAATTGATTTTAATAAAAAACTTACTTGTGGCTCGACAGTCACATGGGAAGACACCGCTGGCTTGACAGGCCCATGAGAAAACGCCTGAATGGGTCGCTCTGGTGGACCCACTGGCGCCGAATCCTAAAATATAAAAAATTACAAAATAATAAGTAACATATATATTTAAAATAAGTAATTTAAATGATCAAATAAGTATTTTAAATACTAACCGGGATTAAAAAGTCATCAAAGTCAAGAAACCTGGGTCCGTCTAAATTCCTCACAGGGCGCTCATCACCCAATGAAGCGCGTAACGCCGCCCAATCGAAGTCATCACGCTCCTCCATGTACACATTCTGGCTCGACTGAGATGAAGACCCAAGTTTATCAACAAGTAGGAGCGCCGGCGTAAACGTAGGTAACCGTCCAACTGAGCTGCCACTGGCCTGGAATGGCTGCGGATGGACTAGAACGGGAACGACCTCTGGAATGGGAGCGACCTCATCTGCCTCATCTACTAGATGGTGTCCTCCACCACTAGGTCCTCTAACAGCAGCACCGCGTCCTCTATGAGCACCGCTTCCTCTGGCAGCACCGCCTCGTCCTCTGGCAGCACCACATCCTCCTCCTGGCACCGCCTGATACTCAGCCTCTGGAACAGGATCATTCATGCGCCTAAACTCTCTTGCCTGCCGGATACCATCCTCGGATATCCGTACCATCTCCGCTGCAAGCTCGCAACCTCGGGGTAAGGCATGTGCTCTAACCCCAATATGCGTAATCGTTGTACGACCACCAGCTGTATTTGTGTTCAACAGTAAAAAAAAGTTATTTTTAAAACGTAATAATTAATACAATTAAATAAATCTAAATACGATAAACTTACTAATGCCTCGTACTGCCCAACGAGTGCTGAGTATCCTACATCCCTCGCGGGACGTAAAGCTGGGTTGCCGATCAATCGGCGTATGGTCCGATGATACCAGCGCATGTAATTCTCAATGGGAGTCACATGGCCGACCACCGCTAAAGTGACCAACCTGTGCTGCCAACGGTGGAGCTGGACACCCATGAAAGCCAGAAATGCATCATCAACGGCAGCTCGATCGTCCCGCTGGTAGTGTCGGAGCTAATGACGAACGTCAGGGGATATATTCTGTGTATGCCCAAACTATCATAAGACGCGCTCGGGCATGTGGTCCTCAACGATGTCCAGGTGTATCAATGGACACTGTGACCTCCACACCACCTGACTTGCCCTGCAAAAGGCCGGCAACCCATCCAATGTAGCAGCATACGGCGTCCATATAAATAGCTGCATAAAATATAAATACAAATTAGTGATCACCAAGTAGAAAAAACGTTTAATTAAATTAATTATGTAAAGTTAAATAGTTTTACCGCATCGTCTGTCATATGATCAAGCTTGTACCGAAATGGAAGAATATTCTGGTACATATCCACATCCCGGTCAAAACCCGCAGTCCACCTCCTCGCATAGGGTATGTCAATGTCGAGGTGATGCCTAGGTATGGGCTAAAAAGGCAGCATCCTCTCCCACGCCCATAACTGTAAGCGATATTAGAAAATACAATTTTTTAGTCGTCGTTTCAAGAGATTTGTTTACATTAAAGGAACACACACTTAAACTATTACCTGAAGAAGAGCAAAAAATCCACACACATCGCTGACACGGCTAATAAACGCTCGGCATAGACATCTATAGAGGTACGCCAAAACAGCACCGCCCCAGCTGTAGTCTCCCAAGCGGTCCAGATGCTCCAAGAAGGCCAAATATCGTAAGCTGACATAGGACCCGATCAGTTCGGGAACAAGATGCCCCTGAATATAATAAGCAGGTACAAACGGGCATGACGATCAACAACGTCCTCCTAAGCTCCGTCCTCAACAGGATCCTCTACCAGCAAATAAGTGCAGAGTGCACTAATCTGCACCCGACTCTGTCTCGAGATCTGGGTCGCGGCATCAGGCACGAAGTGGGTGAGCCTAGTCAATTCCGTCACCTATGTCCTACCAGGAGGAGGCGCGTACCAAGTGTAGAATGGGTCTCCATCTACCCGCAATCCAAATAGGACCTCCACATCCTGAAGTGTAATTGTGGCCTTACTGGTGCGAAGATGGAAGGTATGTGTCTCTGCCCTCCACCGCTCAACCATGGCCGTAATGAGCGCCCAATCATGTTGTACCCGACCAACGAACATGCAACTATAGATACCGCACCGAAACAATATCTCTAAGACTTGGGGGTGTGAGGGGCACTCGAGTAAAAGAGCTCACGCTTTCTGCAGCCTACGGGGACGGAGCCTAGTCGATATCTCTATAGCACCAGTCCATAGTAACTCTGACTTATGATTGTCTTGCAAAGACAATATTGATATATCATCGGGCCCCGGGTGAACATTCGGATCCATGAAAGAGTCGGGTATGTAGAAACTAAATTAGTCATTATTCTTGAAATTATATTAACTAATTAATCATTTATAGGGAATATTTGAATTATGTCGTATTATATCTTGTGAATAATTAACATGGGATAAACAATTTCACAAATAAATAAAGTAACAATGCCATAATTAACATAATAGGAGATTACTATATTTTTTGTAACTAGTCTCTATGTACGTGCGTTGCACGAATATTTCTTGTCAATTATTATAATAGTATTTATATTATATTGATAAGCAACTTGAAAAAATAATATCTAATTATTATCTTGAATACAATATTTATTTTGAATGTATAAAAATCAAATATTTACTGCCTCGCACGATTCTGAATATTTGATTTGGTAATTCTGTTATCAATCTTTAGTAGATAGTCTTTTCCAAAAATTATTTTCACTCTCTAACCAAATATTGGAAGAAAGTAATTGTTTTTCAGAATAACTTTCATCATATTAAATGTGCAGTAAATTTAATATGTGATAGTAAGGACACGGGGTATTGAATTATGTGATGACAAAGACTTTTAAGTTAATTAATTTGGGAATCGAAATTCAGCAGTAGTATTTGTTTAGAACTCTATTTTGAATATATGATATATTTTTAGTTGACCAACATAGCCAACACAAATATGATAAAATTAGACTAAAAGAGTATACTCGTCGACCACATATTTTTCTAGAAACTTTGCATTTTATCGTTAACGTATCTATTTATGAAATTCATAATAATTTTTATTTCCGTGAACATATATATATATATATATATATATATTAAAAGAAGAACTTTAACTATTCTTTTTTAAGTTTAGTAGATAATATTTTATTTATTTATTTTGTATGTTACCTAGTTGACATAGAACAGAATAATCTAAATATCGTGTTCTTAACCACAGCTTCATCGAGTTCTCTCAAATTTAGGTTTAGTAGTTAATTTTTGTTTTAATATGTTACCTAGTTGACATAGAATAGAATAGCTAACATATATATTCATGCTTTTAAAATAATATATATTTAACAATTCATGATCAATTAACAAAATAACAATTCATAAACAATTAGCAAAATATCAATTTATAACCAATAATTAACAACTAATTAATTAATAATTGCATATTTTACAAATAATAGTACATTACTATATTAAAAAATTAACAAATTAACAATTCATAAACATATAACAAATTAACAATTCATAAACATATAACAAATAATAAATTAGCCCAAAAAAAAGAGGGGTGGGGGGGTGGGAACAATAGCAAAAACTACTGCCCGCCCGATCAACAACCAAAAAGACCTCCACGAACTCGTCCCATACTGCAGGTGGAGCATCCTCACCTCTGGACAACTCCCAGGACTCATACCAATTAACCGCTACATCACGCAACCGATATGAAGCCAATTCAACCGAATCAGTCTCGGAAGCTTTAGTCACTCGCAACGTACGCAGCATCTGTCGAATAAAATCCTGTGGATCCTCTGCGGGCTTCGACCCATAGAACTCTGGGGGGTTACAAGTCAAGAAATCACGGACCCTCAAACTATCATGTCTGTCCGTATAATCACCTCAAAACCCGTGTCTGCGAGCCTGCCCCGACACTAACCTGGTCAATAACTGTACTGCGTCCCTCATAGCCCTATCCTCCGCCCCTGGCTAGGGAGTTGGAGGCTCGGGTGCTGGAACCTCAGAAGCTGGTGGTGGGCCCGTCCCCTGATCTGCAACTCCTGCTGCCCTAGGCTCCTCTGATAATGGTGGGGTAGCGGAGCTCGCTGACTGGAGTCTAATCTCAGGCGCAGGTTGGGCATAAGCCCTAGTAACCCTCCGGGTCTGGCTGGTCTCTCCAGCTATGGCCTTGCCCTTCTGGGCGGCTGTCGCCTTCTTTGGAGGCATCAGTGTAAACATAACAATCCGTTAGGGAGGAATTATCCTGATAATACAGCTCTATCGCACGATCTAGAATAAGAAGGAAAGATGACATCCTAAATGTCCTGTAGCTTCCTGTTTATAAATATGGTGCACAACACATCTATAAACAAGACTCTACTCGACACGGTCTGTAGACACTCCGAGGATGAACCGCTCTGATACCACTTTTGTCACGACCCAACCCCGTAGGCCGTGACTAGTGTCCGAGTTGGACACTCATATCACCTATTAACTATAATCATCTACAGCTAGCATATCGTGATCTTATTTGTATAAAAAGGCAAGACGTTATTTTAAAGTTGTCACATATATGCATGTCATAGCCACCTGTGTCCTGAGGAGTTACAATTTCCAATAACAAACATACATGTCTACGCAAGCCGACAAGGCCGCCACTACACACAACATCCCAAACATATATATATACGCAAGCCGACAAGGCTGCCGCTACGAATGGGTACGCCCCAACATAAGTCATATCCATACAACGAAACAACAACTATATACAGACCCACACAAATGTCCACAGACCTCTAAGAGTAATGACAGTATCATATGACGGGACAGGGCCCCGCCGTACCCCGAACAAACACATATATATACAACAAAAAGGATTTATACCGCAAGCTAGGCTCCGGAACAAAGGAGCAACCCAAAGTAGTTGAATAGATATCCTAGGCTAGCGGATCTCCAAAACGAGCGTTTGTACCTGCGGGCATGAACGCAGCCCCCCGAAGAAAGGGGGTCAGTACGGAATATGTACTGAGCATGTAAAGCATGAAATATAGTAAATAGAATCATACTGAGACAAGGAGTGTAGGATCCAATACAACAAACAGAAATCCATAAAACTTACCTTTGAACATGTTTCATATGTATCAACCTCATACCAATATCAATATAGAGTTTAGTAGTCAAAGCTGAATAATCATTCTGTGTATAACATATATAACGTGTCCCGACCCTCTAGTGAGGGGCTCGGTAATTAAAATCATAGCATCATATACATGTACATATAGCGTGTCCCGGCCCTCTAGTGAGGGACTCGGTGAATAATGATCATATGCCCTCCTGGCCGCCATCCCCATATCATCATGTCATCATATCATCATATTATCATACCATCATATCATCATATCTTCATATATATATATATATATATATATATATAACGTGTCCCGGCCATCTAGTGAGGGATTCGGTGAATAATGTAGTAAATATACGCACGAAAATGTGTCTTGGCCCGGGACTCAGTGAAGGATGTAACGGTAAGCACGAACAGAATAATAAGCAACCACATACATATAAATCATCTTTTGAGACTCAACAGATAAGTAAACTAATCAGCTCTCAAGTACCAAGATAATGATCATATTAAGTTCTTTATAATGTCTATACAAACTCTAACAAAAAAACGTTTCAGAATTCATATGCATGTATCAGTCTAACATGATATAGTTTGTGAAAGTCAAGTATACCTCTAATTATGCAGTTCTTTAAGAGTAGGAATCTTTATACATCCTTTATTAGTCAATCACATAGTAGGCTCATGACAATAACATTGAGGAATGGATAGAATCATAAGTCATGCTTGGAACTAGAGAGTAGAATTTACCCCAAGGCTCATATCATTTCTTACTTACACCTAGGACATGCCAAAAGAAGAAAGGAATAGGCTTTACATACCTTTAGCTTTTAGTCGTATTATAACTCGTACTCGCTGCCTAATAGTACCTTATCCTATATCAAGATATCAAGAGCTACGATTAGTCTACGACGGAATTCAATACGTATTTTAACGTTAATAATCCCTTTCTAACATTTAGGCGACGTTTCGTTCGCATTCAAACCAACTAGTACTACAAGCTAATATTGCTAGTCATACTTTCAAGTACCAACCCGGGATTATTTAAACACGACTTAAGGGAGCTTCGGACAGCCCGTACATTATTCAAAACAGTCCCCTACTCACGGCCAAACAGCACACACAACGTTACCATTTACAATTCGCAATTTTCCAACTTCAACTACAATGACAACAACACGTTTAACAACATTACTTATACGATTATTGGAACTGTTTTAGCATCACATTAACTCTTACAACAGGCCACAAACCATTTCAATTTCAACTTGAATCATTAAAATTCATCTTCACTACACGTCCATAACAACAATCAACATTCAAAATAAACTAATCTATTCCTTTCATTAAAACAGTCCACAGTTTGGACTGTTTTTCTACTTCAATATAAATCATTTCTTTTACACCTCAACTCACATATTCATAAGGCATACAATGCACCACAATGTCCATAACAACAACAATTAAAGCATCACATAAAACAGTCCATTAATCCCTCTAAACCAGCCCCTACACGGCTTCAACACAACTACAACAACTTCATGATTTTCATTCGTTTATTCATACTACAACACATTCCATCCATTCCCAATACATGTACAAGAAGATTAAACATTATTTCCTATAAACCTATAGCACACGGCCCACTTCAACTTCAACAACAACAGTCCAATACCAACATGCACAATCATATACATTCAATTCACCATAAAACATATGAGAAGTGATCAATTCTTACCTTGTCACTCAATCCTTCAATCGGCTAGCCCTTCAAATTCACTTCTTGAATTTTAACACTTGTTATTGCTATTCCAAAGAATGCTACACGTTATTATACACCTTCAAAGGAGTTGAATTGCTTAAGAAACTGATTTTTTGATCACTTTTGGAGCAGCTCATTCTCGGCCAGCTCTAGCCGAGACCCTCTCTCTCAATCTCTAAGTTTCTAGCTTTGTAAAGATGAAGAATGATTTGGTTAATGGTAAATGAATCAGCATTTTGTTATATATATGCAGTCCATGGTTTGGACATGTGTCCCACTCAATATTTGAGTCAATTATCATTGACCACCTCAACATCACCCACACAGCCACTATGGCTAATTTAATGGAGTGATTTTTTTTTTTTTAATCCCACTTAATAATCTAATCATGGTTAATTTAATCTCAATTTCCCATCTATACTTCTATACCAAACGAAATTTATAGGCAACTTGTGAATTGAAACGAAACCGGAAGTCAAAGTCTCTACTTCGTACCTTAAAATAGTCTTATCTTTAACTTGTCGCATTTAGCTTAAGATGTCCCAATGTATAAAAATACGGGATATAACAAGATTGTTCGGTCTAGGGAAACTATCGAGGTAATAAATTATGAACAAACTTTGTCTCGTAACCGCACAACCCACGCTCAGTTTAAGCTTCCTCGGGTTAGCGGCATAGCTTATGTGCTTGTAAGCATTAAAAATAAAAGATAACAATAGTGATTTCCAATTGTTAGCTCAGACAACCGGAGATAATTCTGTATAGCCACATGTATATCATGTCCCATGTATGTAAAAGAAACTACAAGATTTGGAGCATCAAACTCTGAGACACTTAACTGGCGACAACTGAGAAGGGCAAAACCCAATTAAAAACTTGATTAAGTTACATGGAGTCCGAAATGTAATTTTTAAAACTTATTAAATTTTTATAATTTAAATTAAAAAAAAAAAAAAAAAAACTTAAACTTAACCCCAACCCCCCCGAAAATACAAAATACCCCACCCCATTTATTTCAAAATACAAAAAATCCCAACTTAATGTATCTAATTGCTCTCCATTCCATTAGCTACTTCTTGAAAGCCTTAACTAATTGGGATTTCTCGTATCGGTTTCGGAGACCTTCTTCTTCTACTTTATTAATTTTATATTTATGCATATCTTTATCCAGAAGATAACAAATAGTATGATCTTTTATACTTGATACTAAGTTCAAAATTGTCTCGCATTTAATTTGTTTTGGTCCTATAAAGTTTGCCAAAGATTTAACACTTTTAGTCCCCCGTCAAACATTTATACTGATCAAAACTCTTCAGTGCATGCTTAAGAAACTTTCGTACTCCTTATTCACATTGTGTGTGTGTGTGTTTTTTTTTTAAATTATTTATAATTAAACATAGAAGACAATGATATATTTATATTACAAATATGTATTCATATGTAATATTTTATCGTAAATATAATATATTAAAGGCATAATACATAAACAAGCCCTCAAACTTGACCTCAGCTGGCAAGTATGCCCTCCAACTTTGAGTGTGCATAAGTAGGCACCTCAACTTGTATAAAATTGAACAAGTAAACACGGATGTTGACATGACAATGATGTGGCACCTCCAATATTTATGTGTCACGTCAGCATTTGTGTTTACTTGTTCAACTTTATACAAGTTGAGGTGTCTACTTATGCACATCCAAAGTTGGAGGGCATACTTGCCAGCTGAGGCCAAGTTTAAGAGCTTGTTTATGCATTATACCTATATTAAAATATCAAATTAAATATTTAGTCAAAGTCTCTACACTTATTATAAGTAAGCGTACCGATACAATCAAATAACATTTCATCGAAAATCAATATCTTAACTATATGATCTGACTCTTGCTAATTAGTGAAAGTTCTCGATTGCCCAAAAAAATAGACAGTTGTTCAAGAATATTTATCTTTCAATCCCAAATCAAATTTTTTATCTTTTATTCTAGTTCAGAAACTAATTAATCAGACTATTCAAAGTTTTATCTATCAATTTGAACTCAAAATTAATATTGTTATTACACTATCTATTTATATTATCCTCAAATAATAAGGTGGTTTTTTCTTAAAAAAGTCAACATGTTTATTCTCACGGTTGACTACCCTACTTTTATAGTAGATCTTATTCTTCTCTTGTTCTTCAAATTGGCACTATTTTTTCAATCCCCCCCTCCCCCCCCCCCCCCCCCCCCCCCCCCCCCCCCCCCGCCCTCCCCCAAACCTTCGCCTTTATTGTTTTTTTTTATTGCTTATCGTTGTATTATTCGTCGATAGTATCTTACATTATCATGTATCAATTTTATTTTAGCTTTAGCTTTTACACTTCGATTATGTGGTCAATAGATAGAGCTTTTTTATCATAATTTCTTGATAAAAATTTCTCCTTAATTTTTTGTAAATTTTGAATTTTACACTTCCCCCCCCCCCCCCCCCCCCCCCCCCCCCCCCCTCCCCCCCCCTTTTTTTTTTTTTTTTGTTCTTACAATACCACATATTTCTAAAAACATTTTCGTGTGGCTTTTGATGATTTTTCCACTTGATATAATGCGAAGTATCAATAAAAACTCTAAAAATCTAAATAAAATGAATATTAATCATCAAATAAATATTATGTTTCACGTTTTCTTAATGCAACGAATTCAATACGAAAAAACTCTATGAAATTCAAGAAAACAAATTATTGGCATGCGAATATTTATTAAATTACCACTTGATGTAATATCTTTTCCCATTCCTCAAGTGCTATCTATCAATATATCACTGTGTACTAGAATTGTGATTAGAAAAATTATTTGATCATGTCATAGTAATAATATCATAAAATGTCGAACCGAGTTAAAAAGAATCTGATGATGTCACAGCATCCCATTAAAAACTTAATTCGGATTCTAACTCCCCTAGTCTTCACCCTTTCAATTAACTATGGCAATTAACTAACTAATGATCAAAATTCGGTGGCTCCCTTAATATTACCTTACATGTGCTAAGTGCAATCAACCTATTGCCACCTGAATGACTCCATATATTAACCTTTTCTAGTTTTTCTTCCTATTTTTGCACCATCATTTAGCACTACTTAATAATATCCCATTTTTACCAAAATCATATATAATTATATGAAATATTCATAAAATATGTACATAGAATAACTCACTATGGATCATTTTAAATCTATATCTTAAATATCCAAAATCATTCATAAAACAGCACCAAATAAAGAAAAATTATATGTGCTTTCCTCTCTAGAATTCAACTAAGATGGCAATAATGGTTACGTCTGCAAAGTAGATCTATACAATTCATCAAAAAACTAAAGTAGATCTATTCAAGTCATCAACGTAAAGGAAACATCTTCAAAGTAGATCTATACAAGTCATCAAAAACTAAATCACCAACGTAAAGAAACAAGTCTGCAAAGTAGATCTATACAAGTCATCAAAAAAATAAGTCACCAACGTAAATAAAACGTCTGCAAAGTAAATGTATACAAGTCAAGATATGTAAGGGACTCTTCAGGCCAAGTATGTATCACTGCCCGTAGATCCCCAGAAAGGCAAACCCGAGAGCTCGGGCTTATAGCTCTTTGCGGGTACAGAATCTTCCCCCTCGAAGCTCTATAAACATCGTGCTTCTGAGAAAAGGGAAATTTTTCGGGCTTGTAGCTCTTTGAGGGTACAGAATCTCCCCCCTCTAAGCTCAAATAGAGTGGAGGTTCGTAGATTCGCAAGTCCCTCTATTCCCAGCCCACATGTCATATCTTGCATTTGTTCCAAAATCTGACCAGAGACGATATGTCCAATCGAGAAGACCAGTACCTTGTTAGGTATGGCGTCCCTCACCTTTCGGAGGGTGCTCAATATCCCATATTTAATAATGGGTATTTTGGTGATTAGAAAAGAAAAACAAAAAAAAATATAGAAAACAAGCATATTTCTTACAAAGATGAAAAAGAGGATAAATAAATAAAATAAAGGAAAATGGGCCAAAGCCCAAAAGAAAAGGACAAGGATGGGAACTTAATAGGGATTAGGGAAGGGAGTATTTTATATTATCAGTAGCCACTAGGCCTGTGCACAAATCGGTTCAATTCGAATTTTCGAATCGATTCGAAACAATTCGGATAATTTAATTTGGATAATACAATTCGATTTCGATTTACAAATGCAATTGTAAAATATTACGGTTTAACGGTTCGGATACGGTTTGCTTCAATTATCAACCGAACCGATCCGAACAAACCGAATTTATATGCCACTAGTGATTAATATGACTAATTTGGTATATGTAATGTGGTGTTGACGGATTTGTATGCTTGCACAAGTTGTCAAGCTCTTGTTTTGCTATTTATATGCTATTATGCTTGCAAGTTTATGGGTTTTTCTTGGTTAATGTCTTGGTTATAAGGCTGCAAGTTTAGGATCTCATTATTTTTTGTTATGTTTACTCTAAAACTGAAATGAAATAGTTGCTTGTTTAAATTTCGAATAAACCGAACAAATCGATTTGTGTAACCGAACCGAAATAATAAAAAACAAATCAAATTGAACCTAGAATGGATCGAGTTTGGTTGAGAATTTTAGAAAGTCAAAATTCGAAATTTCAACTCGATGATGGCCAAAATCGAACCGAACCGATTCGTGCACTGGCCTAGTAGCCACCAACAACAACAACAGTGAAAGCAACAAAACAAAGGAAAGCACCTTTTCACTGAAGGAAAATTACGGAAGAAGAAGAACAAGTAAGTCATACTTTAACTTTGGTGAATTATGAGAGATTTCCTTCCTGTACCAACACCTAGCCTATCATTAATTTATTAGTTGAGTAATAGAAAAAGGGAGTATAATTCTTCCTTCTCGGTGTAGTGCAGCCATGGAATTGCTACAAAAATAAGTGATAAGTCATCACATTAAGGGGAGAAGTACTACCAGCAGTAAAGCATCACAAGATATTTTTAATAAGTCAACTTCTTCTACCATTTAGAGATTGGAGTATAAATTTAAGAATAAATGTAGATCATGACCCACCTTCCATCTCATCAAGTTACTCCTACATGAATTTATAAGGAATCACTAGTCAAATTTCATGAAATAGGCATTGGGGTTGACGAATGATTAGTAGGATTGAACTGATTATATTGGAAGATTATGAAATTGATATATGGATTAATTTTGTGATAACATAGGTAGTTGAAGAAGTCCTACAGATTTGCGTGGTGAAGAGTTTGGTATTTCGACACGAGTACTGTGAGTAGTAATCTTACCACAATTTGTATTTTCATAACCTTCATAGTTTATACATGATTTTGAAAATAAAATGCGTTACTGATGCTTTGAAATTGCACGTGGGACAAGTCCTTTACTTGATATGGTACCGAACAGTTTACTTGAGATATTTTCCGGTTATTCTAATTGTTTTCACCGTTACTAGATATGTTTTACTGTAACTTGAGATATGCTTACCGTTTCTGTAATGAAATTACATGATTTTATAAGAATTAAAATGCCCTGTATTGTTTGAAAATGCTTTCATATGAGTATGTACTATTTACAAAGAAAGGTATTAATGGGAGGAGACTTTAAAGGATCCCGTAGCTAACGGCGGGTTCGTTAGACCTGGTGCACCTTGTATTTACAGATTACAGTTACAACCCTCGCTAGTGGGAAGGTCGAACTAGCATACATGTACAGTTTTTCCCTCGACTAGAGACCTACAGTTATATTTGACTCCTTTTACGAAGGGGTCCACATGATATAGATTACATGATCCTTTCTAGGAAATCTCCCAGATATAAGAGTTGATATGACAGTGTTTACAGAGTTTATTACTGAATTTCTAAATGATTTCTACTTACATGAAAACAGACAAGATTGGTGTCACGACCCAATTTGCGAGTCGTGGTGGCACCTACACTATCCCTCCGAGTAGGCGAACCACATTACTAATAACAAGTTGAATAAGCGGAAAATTAAATAAAAATAAATTATCAAGTCTTAAATACTTATCATAACTAAAGATGTCATGACGACCCCAAAATCTGGTCAAAAGGTACAAGAGCGCTAACATAGTACGGAATAGAAGTCTGAAAATACCCGAAGGCTACATAGTGTCTGTCGAATACAAAAACAGAAATAAATAGAGGAGATCCTTCAGGGGCCACAGATGACCAAGTAGCTCACCCTGAATGATTGAAATATGTCACCCTCGCGTATCAGCCACGGGGTGTAGAACTGGAACCTGGATTGTACTTTGCACTCAACAAAAGTGCAGCAAGAGTAGTATCAGTACAACACTTGTATCGGTAAGCATCATAGGCCGACAATGATTAGATAACGCATGAAGAAGTTGAAACCAACAAGTAGCACATAGAGCAAACAGGTATGGTCACGTATCATATACAAGTAAAGAGTAAAGGAATCATGACATCAACCAAGACAAATATAATTCACCAAATAATCAGTCAAATATATGAGTGGATGAATGCAATGCAATGCAATAATCACCTCTCTCACTCCACTCCCGTACACACATGCTAAGGGCAGTGCCTCAAAGCCATGACCCATGGGGGACCCGCGAAGTCCATGTACCACTCGTGCTCTCCGGCAGAAACCTCGGAGGCTATTAATCACTCTCAATCTCCGGCAAGGACCTCGGAGTCTCTCTGTCACTCTCCATCTCCGGCAAAGACCTCGGAGTCTCTCAATCACTCACTTCACCAATCATCACAACAATAATATGGAAAGCATGCCATGCATGATATCAGTCCCAACAATATCACAATATAAATCAACAAGTACAAGTCATATTACTGTCCACTGTTCAATTATCAATATTACCATTCTTTTTCATGTGATGAGTGAACTAGTATGTGACAGAGATACAAACAAGTGATAATCACATAAATAACACATTTGGCAACAAGCCCACATAATAGCTGACAAAACCAACCTAATTGGAGTTCACCTCCACTTCATGCCCGAAGGCCTATCATGCTATCCCCGTCACTTTCTACAACTACATACAATTCTCTAATCAGAGTCTAACTAAAGTAGACTGTAACCTACCTCAATGCCGAGCGGGTGCCACGAACAATCAAACTAATGTCGTCCCTTCGCGTAGAGCCTCCGAACGATCAAAATCTATAAAGTAAGTGATCTACGTTAGAATACGAATTTAAGGACACCCATATTGCTATACCTATATTCGAAACCCAAAACGCACCCCGAAAAGTGGCCTTGGGCCCACAAGGGCAAGATTGGAATTTTATAAAAAAAAAAAAAATCACTCATTATCTAAGGATCATATATCTTGAAATTTAGTCAATTTCATCCATAAATGGACTCTCAAATCATTAATTCTCATTTCTTAATACTAGGGTTCAAAACCTTCAGTTTCCCCAAACTCTTAATTTGGGATTAAAATCCCACATCTCAAATACCATGAATTTAATGGTGTACATATAATCCAATATACCAATATTCAATTAGGTAGACCCAACCTATATAAAAAAAATGAAATTGCAATATGATAAACATAAAAGACAATTCGAAATTAAAAAAACACAATCGAACAGTTACTTCAAGCCCGTAGCAAATATGGAGAATCCATCAACTTATCTATCCATTTTATCATATAGTTTTCCAATGATTGGTTCATTATTAATTTATCATTGGCACTTTCTAATTTGGTAATCATTAGACATGACACACAACCCATAATATTGTCCGTAGCTATAAGAAAACCAAGCACTAACTGATGTAAACTTACGATTTGAAAATTGGATTTCATTTCACCAATAAATATTCTAATGGTCCAAGAGAAAGGATATGTCTCAAAGAATAAAACAAGACTACCATATTGGTTTAATTAGATTCTTACCCGAACACTGCAATCGTCTCCTTCCCCCCGCGGTAGAATGTTTTCTTTTTGTGCAAAGCCTCTAAAATGTCAAAACCTTGTCAACTTAATTTACTCTTTTACACGGGCCATTTGTCATGGGATATTAAATCATGAATTGTGCATTTGGCCCATTAACTCATCACAATAATTTCCCCCAATTAACTTATTCACTTAATCATTTTGCTTGCTTTAAATTTACGCACTCCGTCAAATATTTTATTTACAACCTTAAACTTTATATGGGTGCAAATAATATTCGTATGAATAGGCTATTCACACATATTAAATAAATGTATTTCAAAAATTACCCATCAATTATATAACCGTGCCCCTTTCCCCACAAGTTAAGAATACCATTTAAGGCTACGGAAAGGGTATTTTAACGAAAAAGAATCCAAAAATGCTGAACGACCAAACGGGTCGTTACAATTGGTTATTGTTACCATTTTTTCCAAAAAAAGGCACTTATTTCAAGATAGTTATCGAATATTATACAAGCATGTTTTATGATTTGTCCCCAATAAAAACGGTTGTGGTTTAGTGTTATTACTCATTGAGCAAGCGTCTCACTTCTCGCTATTTTTTTTACAGAGACCGCAGGTGATATTAGTGAGGATTACGGTAACTAGATAACACGAGTTGAAAGTTTGTGGTGAGCCCCGCACTTGTTCGCGTGGGCGAAGAGTCTATTATTTATTATGATCTTTTTTTTTTTAACTCTTAGAGTTGCTCCACAGTTATTTGATTTATTCCATGAGTATTCTTTATTTATTATAGACTGGTAACTAGTATTAGACGTTTTCCCGTGTTTCAGAGATGTTTTAGTATTCTTACATTGAAAACGGGTTGATTGAGGATGATTGCATTTAGTTTGGTTGAGATTGGATATTTCTATTGTTTATTTTTTGAGACAGGAAAGTTTTGAATAGTCATAAAAACAGGTAAAACTCTGGTCGATCTTTTGTAATTCCCATTAAGGCTTGCTTTAGGAATCCTATCCCATACTGCCGGTCATGGTCCTAAATTGGGTCGTGACAAATTTGGTATCAGAGCCTAGTTTATTCCTGTGTGTCTGATGGAGCACACGTTAGTAGTAGAATCTCAATTATGATTATGTTGCCGGCCATTCCCATAATCGTAATTCTACGAGAGCGTAATAGGATGTGTCTTGTTTTTCTATCTTATTCCTCCTTACTTGTGTGGCGTTTAGGGTCAACTAACATTATTTATTTTGGTAATCAAATGGCTAACACTCGATCATCTTCTGGCGGAGCTAGGACAGTTGTTCCACAGGCACCTAATGCCACCTCGGGTAGGCAGCCAGCCTCCACCGCTGGAGGAAGAGGCGGAGCTCGCAGACGGGGCCGATGTAGGGGCCGCGGGACCACCATGAGGACCCGCAGTACTACCACGGGGACTACGAGGGAGCCCACTCCTGAAATGAGTGCTAGCCCACATCCAACATCACATAAGGGTGTCAATGCTGAGGCACTTATATCTATGGAGAGAGTTATAGAGGGTTTGGCAGACAGAATGGATATACAAGAGAGGATTCAGTAGCAGAATACTGCACCTGCTCAGACACAACCACATTCTCGGGCACCTGCACAGAGTCAGACTTTTGGGAACAACGAGGTATCTTTGCAAGATTTCCTGAAGTTGAAATCACCAAAATTTACAAGTTCTGAGAATTCAACAAATCCTCAAGGGTTCTTGGATGGCTCACTTAAGGCACTACGCGCTCTCGGATGTTCTAGTGAGAGAGTCGTGGAGCTCGCAACATACAAACTAGAGGACATGGCCTATACCTAGTATGAAAATTTATTGCTAGGGAGACCTGCAGGAGCAGCACCACTGACATGGGATGAGTTTACTAAGTTGTTCAAGGATAATTTTCTTCCTGACAGTCTGAGACAGAAATATTCTAATGAGTTTGAGAGATTGGTTCAGACTCTAGATATGGATGTATCGACGTATAATACCAAGTTCTGTAAGCTGGCTAGACATGCTCCTTACTTGGTGCCTGATGAAGCAGCCCGAGTGCGGAGGTTTGTTGATAGGTTGGTTGGTCGTCCGTACAATGCAGTAGCCCCACAGATAAAGACGTTAACCTACTCAAAGGCAGTTGATCTTGCTAGAAAGATTGAAAACAAGGGATGCGAGGAACGTGCAGCCAACGATTTACGTAAGAAGGCCAGGATAGGGGGATCTTTTAGTGGCGGCTTTAGTGAAAATCGCAGAGCAGGGAATGAGGGACAGCAGCAACGGGGTTCTCAGACAGATTCAGTTTCACAGTCTGCATATAGACCATATCATAGACAGGGTACCAAGGGGCCATCATCATCATCTTCTGGACATCGTAGTTCTGGATAGATGTATGCCACTACTCTGTCCTACCAGACCTGCGGTAGATCAAATTTGGGCCAGTGTCGTGTTTTGATTGGAGGGTGTTATTGATGGGGCCAGTTGGGACACCATATGAGGGAATGCCCTCAACCTCCGAGGAATTCTAGCCAGGCTTCTGTTCAGTTAGCTGCACCTACTCAGGCTACTCGTAATAATTCAGGTACTGCTGGTACAAAAAACAAAGGTCGAGGTGCTGGAGATCGCGCTACTGGTAATCATGGACAGGGTAATGCTGGTAGAGGACAGGCGAGAGTTTTTGCACTTACTAGACAGGATGTTCAGGCCTCGAATGCAGTGGTTACATGTATTCTTTCGGTTTGTTCATTTGATGCACTTGCACTGATTGATCTAGGATCTACCCATTCTTATGTGTCCCGGTACTTTGCTTTAAGGTTTGATAGACAACCATACATGTTAAATGATCATTTTCTTGTTGCTACTCCTGTGGGAGTTTCTCTATTAGTTGAATATGTGTATCATGCTTGCCAAATTCGAGTTGAGGGTAGGATACTCTAGCTGACCTGATTGTACTCGATATGGTTGAATTTGATGTGTTGATAGGCATGGATTGGTTATCTCCTTATTATGCTACTGTTGATTGCAACGCCAAAATAGTTAAGTTTAAAATACCCAATGAGCCCACCTTTGTATTACAGGGGGGGGGGGGGGGGGGGGTCAAATTCTAGAGGTAGGTAAAGTCATATCTTTTATGAAGGCTCGATGATTGTTGAAGAAAGGTTGTGTAAGCCTCTTAGCTATGATAAGTGATCTTTTATGAAGGCTCAACGATTGTTGAAGAAAGGTTGTGTAAGCCTCTTAGCTATGATAAGTGACACAAGAGAGGAAGCACTTAGCTTGGGTAGTGTACCAGTAATGAAAGAATTTTTTGATGTATTTCCTGATGATTTGCCAGGATTACCTCCAGTTCAAGAAATAGACTTCGGTATTGATTTGGCACCTGACACATTGCCAATATCTAAACCTCCATATCGTATGGCACCAGCGGAGTTGAGAGAGCTAAAACAACAGTTACAGGACTTACTAGATAAGAGTTTTATTAGACCGAGTGTATCACCATGGGGTACGCCAGTATTGTTCGTAAAGAAGAAAGACGGGTCTCTAAGAATGTGCATCGACTATAGGCAGCTGAACAAGGTAACTATACGCAATAAGTATCCTTTGCCTCGTATAGATGACCTGTTTAATCAGTTGCAGGGAGTTGTTCACTTCTTAAAGATTGATCTTCGGTCTGGTTATCATCAGCTTAGAATCAAAGAAGAAGATATTGCAAAGACGGCATTCAGAACTCGATATAGGCATTACGAATTCCTTGTGATGCCTTTTGGGTACACTAATGCTCCAGCTGCATTCATGGATCTAATGAATAGGGTGTTCAAGCCATTCCTGGATAAATTTATGATAGTGTTTATTGTCGATATCCTGATTTATTCACGTAGCCAAGAAGAACACGAGAATCATCTGAGGACTGTGTTGCAGACATTGAGAGAACATGAGCTTTATGCTAAGTTCTAAAAGTGCTAATTTTGGCTAGACTCAGTTTCATTTCTTGGGCATGTTGTATCCAAAGATGGAATTATGGTGGATTCTAAAAAGACGGAAGTTGTGCAGAAATGGTCCAGACCTACTTCTCCTACAGAGATTCGCAGCTTTTTAGGTTTGGCAAATTACTATAGGCGTTTTGTGCAGAATTTCTCCAGAATAGCAGCCCCATTGACCAAGTGAACACAGAAAAATGTGAAGTTTCAGTGGACAGAGGAATGTGAGTGGATTTTTCAGAACCTCAAAACATGTTTGACAACCGCACCAGTATTAGCCTTACCAGCAGGTTCTAGAGGATTCATGGTATTCTGTGATGCTTCACGGGTAGGATTAGGATGTGTTCTCATGCAGAATGGTTGTGTTATCGCTTATGATTCGAGACAGTTGAAGAAGCACGAGCAGAACTATCCTACGCATGATTTGGAGATGGCCGCAGTGGTATTTGCTCTAAAGATTTGGAGGCATTACTTATACAGCGAAACTTGTGAGATTTATACTGACCATAAGAGCTGGAAGTACATTTTCCAGCAGAAAGATCTAAATCTTAGACAGCGTCGGTGGATGGAACTACTCAAGGATTATGATTGTGTTATTTTGTATCATCTTGGAAAAGCAAATGTTGTGGCTGATGCATTGAGCAGGAAATCTATGGGTAGTTTGGCACATATAGGTCCTAACAAGAGACTGTTGGCAAAGGATATGCTGAAACTTCAAGGTACAGGTGTTAGGTTTGGTGTGGGAAAATCAAAGGTATTGTTGGCTAGTGTTCAAGCCAAATCTTCATTAGTAGAGCGCATAAAGGCCACACAATATGAGGATGTGCAAGTGTGCAAATACCAAGATCAAGTCCTCACTGGTAAAAGTAAGAAAATGACTGTTGATTGTGATGGAGTTCTTCGACTAGGTAAACGGTTTTGTGTACCGGATGTAGATGGGTTAAGAGGAACTAGTCTTGGGGAAGCTCATAACTCCAGATATACTATACACCCTGGATCCACTATGATGTACCATGACCTGAAACAATTGTATTGGTGGGAAGGTATGAAAAAAGATGTTGCTAACTTTGTTTCTAGTTGTTTGACTTGTCAGCAGGTTAAAGCCGAGCATCAGCGACCTGCGGGATTACTACAACAGATTGAGATTCCAGAGTGGAAATGGGAAAGAGTTACTATGGATTTTGTGATCAGGCTACCGCGAACCCTTAGAGGTTTTGACTCTGTATGGGTAATTGTAGACCGACTAACAAAATCAGCACACTTCTTGCCAGTAAAGACTACATATGGTGGAGTGAAATATGCACAAATTTATGAATGAAATTGTTCGACTTCACGGATTTCCAGTATCCATCATCTCTGATAGAGGATCACAATTTACCTCCCGTTTCTGGAAATCTTTTCAAGAAGCATTGGGTACACGAGTAGACCTTAGTACGGCATTTCATCCGTAAACAGATGGGCAGTCTGAACGTACTATACAGATCTTGGAGGATATGTTGAGAGCCTGCGTTCTTGATTTTGGAGGTAGTTGGGATTCTTACCTACCCTTAGCTGAATTTGCCTACAATAATAGCTTTCAGTCAAGCATTGAGATGGCTCCATATGAAGCCTTATATGGAAGGCGGTGTCGTTCTCCTATCGGATGGTTTGAAGTGGGAGAGGCTAATGTATTGGGACCAGACTTGGTATAAGAAGCTATCGACAAGGTCTAGTTAATTAGACAGAGGTTGCTCTCGGCTCAAAGCAGACAAAAGTCTTATGCGGATAAGAGAAGAAGAGATTTAGTGTTCACAGTTGGGGACAAAGTTTTCTTGCGAGTCACTACTATGAAAGGTGTGCTGCAATTCAGAAAAAGAGGTAAATTGAGTCCGAGATTTATAGGACCATATGAGATACTTGACCGCGTAGGAGAGGTGGCTTATCGTTTGGCACTTCCTCGGGAGATGTCTTTTATCCATCCAGTGTTTCATGTTTCTATGCTAAGAAAATGCATATAGACCCTTCTCGTGTGTTGGAAGCACCGACTATAACGTTTGATGAGAACTTGACGTATGAAGAGGAGCCAGTGGCTATTGTTGACAGGCAAGTAAGGAAGTTACGATCAAAAGATATTGTGTCCGTGAAAGTCTTATGGAGAAATCATACAGTTGAAGAAGCTACTTGGGAATCGGAAAATGATATGCGAGTCAAGTATCCCCACTTGTTTCAGTCTACAGGTATGCCCTTGTTTTAAATTCGGGGACCAAATTTCTTAAAGTGAAGATTATGTAATATCCCATAATTAATAATGGGTATTTTGGTGATTAGAAAAGAAAAACAAAAAAATATAGAAAACAAGCATATTCCTTACAAAGATCAAAAAGAGGATAAATAAATAAATAAAATAAAGGAAAATGGGCCAAAGCCCAAAAGAAAAGGACGGGGATGGGAACTTAATAGGGATTAGGGAAGGGAGTATTTTATATTATCAGTGGCCGCCAACAACAACAACAGTGAAAGGAACAAAACAAAGGAAAGCACCTTTTCACTGAAAGAAAATTACGGAAGAAGAAGAACAAGTAAGTCATACTTTAACTTTGGTGAATTATGAGAGATTTCCTTCCTGTACCAACACCAGCCTATCATTAATTTATTAGTTGAGTAATAGAAAAAGGGAGCATAATTTTTCCTTCTCGGTGTAGTGCAACCATGGATTTGCTACAAAAATAAGTGATAAGTCATCACAGTAAGGGGAGAAGTACTACTAGCAGTAAAATAGCACAAGATATTTTTAATAAGTCAACTTCTTCTACCATTTAGAGATTGGAGTATCAATTTAAGAATAAATGTAGATCATGACCCACCTTCCATCTCATCAAGTTACTCCTACATGAATTTATAAGGAATCACTAGTCAAATTTCATGAAATAGGCATATGGGGTTGACGAATGATTAGTAGGATTGAACTGATTATATTGGAAGCTTATGAAGCAGATATATGGAATAATTTTGTGATAACATAGGTAGTTGAAGAAGTCCTACAAATTTACGTGGTGACGAGTTTAGTATTTCGACACGAGTACTGTGAGTAGTAATCTTACCACAATTTGTATTTTCATAACCTTCATAGTTTATACATGATTTTAAAAATAAAATGCATTACTGATGCTTTGAAATTGCATGTGGGACAAGTCCTTTACTTGATATGGTACCGAACAGTTTACTTGAGATATTTTCCGGTTATTCTAATTGTTTTCACCGTTACTAGATATGTTTTACTGTAACTTGAGATATGCTTACCGTTTCTGTAATGAAATTACATGATTTGATGAGAATTAAAATGCCCTGTATTTGTTTGAAAATGCTTTCATATGAGTATCTACTATTTACAAAGAAAAGTATTAATGGGAGGAGACTTTGAAGGATCCCGTAGCTAACGGCGGGTTCGTTAGACCTGGTACACCTTTTATTTACAGATTACAGTGACAACCCTCGCTAGTGGGAAGGTCTGTTGGACCCCCCCCCCCCCCCCGCCCCTTTGGGAGGACACTATTACGAACAAAAGCCAATTTTACACTTACACCGTTTAGAAGGAACTTATGCCAAAAGATATTCACAAATATATTTAATAGCGGAAAAAGGCCCATGCGAAAAAAATTTGGAAGTACGGCATTTTTTTTTTGTGCGCTCCAAAAATTTTCTTAGATGAAATAAAATAGCAGAGTATCATTTTAAAATGGTAATTCCCTTCTCAAATAGTTAACACATTTAAGAAGCTTCGTTTTGAAATTTTATTTCTAAATCAACACCATTACGGGTCCATAAGATGCACAAAACTCAAACTAGTGATTATCACAAAACTATTATCATCCTTTGTACATAATTACAAGACAAAATACAAATTCAGTATATGGCATGACTTGGGTTAAAAACACACCCTAAAATAGCAAAACCAGTCATCAAGTTTAAGTTACAAGCACATGGTCTTGTTTTCCACAAGCCTTCAAAATTTCATACGTAAGTGCCACACATGTATCATGTACAAAGTCCCCAAAAATTTACAAAAACTAGATGCATATGCAGATGTGATCTTCACAAGGGCTCCCAAAAAGTCTACTCCAAATGGCCATCTTCATACCTCATCTCGCGCATTACCTACGATAGAAAACAACTATCGCTAAGCATGAAGCTTAGTGGTGTATAAACTTTGGGCTTGGAGCCATTAAATTCTCCAATTCCCTTGTTCGCCGTAGTGACTCAATAAGGTAACAATAAGCCCAAGTGAACAAGTATATCAAAGTATCGAATACAAACCTTGGAGAGTTTCAAAATATCATTACTAATATACTAACGCTCAAGTATCAAGAAAGTTTATACTTCAATTCAAGAGAATTTGTCAAATAACCAATTTCGCCCAATATGTACGTCATGCCATCACACCAAGCACAATTAATGTCAAGACGGGCCGAAGCCCCGAAATCAAGAAGGACCGAAGCCCATATCAAGAAGGGTTGTCACCCAATATCAATAGAATCAAGAACCATGTTGAAAGTGGCTTTCCGCTCGTACTCGAAAATGGACGAAAATCCATCGTCAAGACAAAATGTAAATCCAAAGTCAAGATGGGCAAGATCCGAATCGAGGGGCATGCCAATATCGATGACTAGTCACCATAACAAGAAGGACAAAGTCCCAACAAGAATGCAAAATGATCAAGCAATTCGTACAAGTGGGCGATTTAGCAAAAGTCTTGCAATACTTGAGACAATAACCATACAATAATATAAGATGAAGAGTAAAGAAATAACTCATCAAGATACTTAAAAATTCCAGAAAAATAAAGATATTTTAAGTTCAAGTTTATACACAAACCTTGGCGTTTTACCACACAACAAGTTCTACCACAACTCGAGGAGTTCAAATCATCTACGTCATAGACTAATCAAAGTCCACTTCGTCAAATAATTCCTCTTAGCTTGTACAAGAGCATATATACCTTAAATACACAAATAAATATCTACTTAAGTTCAAAAGTCCCAGCACATCATAACTAAACACGAAATCAACGAAAATCAGCCCAAACTATCAAAACAGAAATTCTTGACAGCACTACTGTCTTGTATTGTTGCTCAGTTTCTAAGGGGTAAATGGAAAAACTGGACTTTGTGTCCTCAATGAAAGTTGTAGATATATGTCTTAGGGTCTCATATAAATTCGAATAACCCCTACAGCAATTTTGTACAAAAATATATGCTCAAAATACTAACAGCAGTTCATGTAGAATGTTCAAAACAGAAATCTGGACAGCACCTCCCCCTGCACTTCATCACCCCTTTTCGAGTAGCTAAAGGCAAAACTGGGTTTTACAGCCTTGATGAAAGTTTTAGGTATATGAAATATCTTTCCAGAACATCTGTATACAAGGAGTTATGCTAAAAACACTAACAGCAGTCCCAATCCAAAAACGGGTTTGTATACAATATCTTCATACACTTTATTCTCTCAAATTCAAGAACAACAACTTATCAACAACATCAATAACAACATCAACAATTATTACACATCATAACTCCGTTAATTCCACCCATTTAAATCCAACAAAACAGCCGCCAATCCATAAATTGCAATAAGGCAACAAACGAGTTTATAATGCTATTTTCTCCGTTCTAATCCGTTAAAACTCCAAATAAACACTTTAATAACATAAAATAAATCTTATACATACCTTAGAAGTAGCTCAACCACGAAAATATCCTTCCCCAAGGTCAATATTTAGCTTAAAATGACGATGACAACTCGTACTACACTTTTCTCTGCACGAGCTTTGGGATTCGGAGCTCAGATTTTGATCAAATCTTGGTTTTTTTTCTCTCTACTCTCTTCTCTCTCTTTCTAGGAGGTTCTGGAAATTCTTGGTCTGGAAATGAAGAAGGGAGCTGAAAATATTCCTTAATGGGCTAAGGGGTTGGGCCTGACCCGACTTGGAATCGGGTTGGGTCGAATTTTGTTGTCCAGCTTGACCTTTCTGCATTAAAACGTCCATAACTCTTTATCCAGATGTCACCTATAGGCCCATAGTATATGGTTGGAAAGGTATTTCAATTATCTACAACTTTCATTTTATGAGTTTTCCCAAATTCCCAAATTCGGATAGGGTTACGACCTCTCGAAGTCAGGTCACCCGAAACATAACTAAAAAAAAATATTATTTTTTTCTTCTAAAAAAAATTTGAGGTGTTACTTTCAAAAAAGAAAATTTTGAGGTGTTACAACTCTCCCCCCCTTAAGAAATTTCGTCCCGAAATTTACTTTATACTTACCTCAAAACAACTGTGGGTATCGAATTTGCATATCCTCTTCTCGCTCCCAGGAAGCCTCTTTGCCAGAATGATTTCTCCAAAGGACTTTTACTAATGGAATTTTCTTGTTTCTAAGCTCTTTTGTCTCATGCGCCAAGATTTGGATTGGTTCCTCTTCATATGTCAAGTCAGGGCTGACCTCAATGGATTCAACGGGAAGAACATGAGATGGATCTGAGCGATATCTTCTAAGCATGGAAACATGGAAGACATTGTGGATCTTAGCCAATTCCGGTGGAAGAGCTAATTTATATGCAACTGGCCCAATCCTCTCAAGTACTTCATATGGTCCAATAAACCGAGGACTAAGTTTTCCTTTTTGGCCAAATCTCATAATCTTCTTCCATGGTGAAACCTTTAAAAATACTTTATCTCCCGCTTGATGCTCAATTTCA
This sequence comes from Lycium barbarum, assembly GCF_019175385.1. Classification (NCBI taxonomy): domain Eukaryota; kingdom Viridiplantae; phylum Streptophyta; class Magnoliopsida; order Solanales; family Solanaceae; genus Lycium; species Lycium barbarum. Next base: position 140,754,401 of record NC_083338.1, on the reverse strand, counting down.
CGCCTTTTAAGATCAGCATACGGCTTTTGTCTATCCGAAGCAATTTTTATACGATCCTTGATGACTTTTACTTTATCCTCAGTTTGTTGTACAATCTCAGGACCAACCAATTTTCTTTCACCGACTTCACTCCAACAAGGGAGTTCTACACTTTCTCCCATATAAGGCTTCGTAGGGAGGCATGCCAATACTTGCTTAGTAGCTGTTGTTGTAAGCGAACTCTATCAAAGCTAGGTATCTGTCCCAACTACCCTCAAATTCCATAATGCAAGCTCAAAGCATATCTTCCAAGATTTGAATCACCCTCTCGGACTGGCCGTCTGTCTGAGGATGGAAGGAAGTACTAAAGTTCAACCTAGTGCCCAAAGCTTCTTGCAAGCTAGTCTAGAATCTGGATGTAAACCTTGGATCTCGATCAGATACAATAGATACAGGGACACCATGTAGCCTCACAATCTCATTAACGTACAATTCTGCTAAACGTTCAAGTGGGTAGTCCATTCTGATAGCCAAGAAATGAGCACTTTTGGTTAGCCTATCAACTATAACCCAAATTGCATCATGATTTCCTTGAGTGCGTGGAAGCCCAGAAACGAAGTCCATAGTTATTCTTTCCCATTTCCACTCAGGTATCGACAAGGGTTGTAACAAACCAGTTGGGACTTGATGCTCGGCCTTTACCTGTTGACAAATTAAACATCTAGAAATAAATTCCGCAATGTCCTTCTTCATACCATTCCACCAGTAGTGTTCCTTGATAGTTTGGTACATTTTAGTACCTCCAGGATGCATTGCATATGGTGAAGTATGTGCTTCATTCAAAATTTATTTTCTCAAGTTGTCATCTTTAGGGACACATAACCTATTTTGATAAAGTAGAACACCATCCTCCCTTAATTTAAAATTAAGCTTTCCTCCAGTTTGAACTTCTTTGATCAATTTCACAAGCTTATCATCTAACTTCTGTGCTTCTTTAACTTGTTCAAGTAGAACTGGCTTGACTTGCAAACTAGCAGCAATAGAGCCATCAGAATTAAATGCAAGACAAGCATTCGTGGCTCTTAATTTCATAAACAAAGGCAAATGACTTAGAGATAGACTAGCAAAGGCTTTGCGACTTAGAGCATCTGCCACCACATTGGCTTTACCCGGATGGTAATCAATCGTGCAGTCATAATCTTTAATGAGTTCAAGCTATCTACGCTGCCTCAAATTCAACTCTTTCTGCGTACCCAAGTACTTCAAACTCTTGTGATCAGTAAATATGTGACACTTTTCACCATATAAATAATGCCTCCAAATTTTCAAAGCAAACACTATGGCAGCGAGCTCAAGGTCATGAGTAGGATAGTTCAATTCATGTGGTTTCAATTTTCGGGAAGCATATGCAACTACTTTCCCTTCTTGCATCAGGACACAACCCAAACCATGATAAGAAGCATCACTATATATCACATATTCTTTTCCTTCAGTTGGTAGAGTAAGTATAGGAGCTTGTGTCAATAAGGATTTGAGCTTTTCAAAACTCTCCTGGCATTTGTCATCCCATACAAACTTGACATCCTTCCTCAAGAGTTTAGTCAAAGGGGAGGCTATAATGAAGAAGCCTTTGACAAACCTTCTATAGTATCCCGCTAAACCCAAGAAACTCCTTACTTCAGTTGGACTTTTAGGTGGTTTCCATTCGACAATAGCTTGAATCTTACTAGGATCCACCTTCACACCTTCCGCCGACACAATATGTCCCAGAAAAGCCACCTCACTAAGCCAAAATTCACATTTGGAAAGCTTAGCATAAAACTTTTTCTCTTGCAAAGTTTGCAAAACAATTCGAAGGTGCTTTCTGTGGTCTTCACTATTCTTGGAATATATCAAGATATCATCTATAAAGACCACCACAAATTGATCAAGATAAGGCTTAAACACGCGGTTCATCAGGTCCATAAATGCCGCAGGAGCATTCGTCAACCCGAATGGCATCACCAAAAATTCATAATGGTCATATCGAGTCCTAAAGGCAGTTTTAGGGACGTCTTGTTCCCTTACCCGCAGTTGGTAATACCCAGACCTCAAGTCAATTTTTGAAAACAAACTAGCACCTTTTAACTGGTCAAATAAATCATCAATCCTAGGCAGTGGGTATTTATTCTTAATTGTTACCTTGTTCAGTTGCCGGTAATCAATAAAAAGCCTAAGAGTCCCATCTTTCTTTTTCACAAATAGAACAGGAGCTCCCCAGGGAGAAATACTCGGGCGAATGAAACCTTTCTCAAGAAGTTCTTGCAATTGATTCTTCAACTCCTTTAATTCTGCTGGAGCCATTCGATAAGGCGTTATAGAAATAGGAGTAGTTCCAGGAACAACCTCTATAGGAAATTCAACCTCCCTTTCTGGGGGCAGTCCGGGGAGGTTTTCAGGGAAGACATCAGGAAATTCACACACCACTGGTATATCCTTAAGGCTTGGACTTTCCAGGTGTGTATCAAATATATGAGCAAGATAAGCTTCGCAACCCTGTCTGATCATCTTCCTTGCCACAACCGCGGAGATAATATTAGATGTCAATGATCTTTCACCTTGAATAATGATGTGTGAAAGTGAAGGAGCTCTAAAGGTCACATGCTTCGACCTACAATCAACTACCGCATGGTATCTATAAAGTCAATCCATACCGATAATGACATCATAGTCTTGGAAAGGCATTTCAATCAAATCAGCAGGGAAGACTAGATCTTGAATCACCAAGGGACAACCTCGATAGATTTTATTGCAAATAACTTGTTGACCCAAAGGACTTTGGACAAGCACACCACAATCGAGTCTCACAGATTTCACATTTTCAGGAAAAGCCAATGATGAGCAAACATAGGAATGTGTAGAACCAGGATCAAATAATGTAACAACACATAAGCCGAATAAGTGAAATTTACCAACAACCACATCTGCTCCATCTTGGTCATCCCTCTGTCTCATCGCATAAGCTCGTGCTGTAGCTCTTGACCCACTAGCTTGGTTGGCTCCACCCGCACCTGTTGCTTGTGTGTTTCTAGATCTTGCACCTCTATTCCCTTGAGAGGGAGTGGTAATAGGTTTTTGAACCGAGCCTTCCGTACGCGGAGAAGAAGTGGGGTTAGGATTAGGACAATCCTTCACTTTATGATCGAAGCTCCCACAATTAAAACAAGCACCAGAAGCTCTCCTACAAGTACCAAAGTGATTCTTTCCACATTGTGCACAAGTGGGTATACGAGTCTTGCCTTGGCCATAGCTTGGAGTGCTGGCAGTAGAGGAACTTGATCTATTTTGCTTATGTTGGGCTAACTTGCGAACAGTATTAGCTTTGGAACTGTCAAACCTTCCTTTTTTTGATGGACCTCCTGAATCTGCATCAGCTTTCCTGAACTTGTGTTCATTTCTACTAGCTTGTTCCTTGTCGACCCTTTCCCAAGTGAGAGCAGCTGAAACTAATTTATAAAAGTTTTCAAGTTGTAGGACCGCCACAGATTTTCTGATAGAATCATTCAAACCGTCTTCGAATCGCCTGCACTTATCTTTTTCGTTATTAATAATACCACCGGCATAACGAGATAGCCTAAGAAACTTCTGCTGATATTCAGCAATAGACATACTCCCTTGCTCTAAATTCAAGAACTCCTTTTTTTTTGCATCATGATAAGCAGGTGGGACATACTTCATATGAAATTCTTTCACAAAATCATTCCAAGTAAGAACAGGAGGTTTTGCCCTGGCATTCGGTACACTTACCCACCAATCATAGGCATCTTTTTGTAACAATGAGACAGCATACTTAAATTTGACAGCGTCTGAACACTCTAATTGCTCAAAAACTCTTTCAATCCGTTCCAACCACTGCTCGGCATCTGTAGGGTCAACAGTGCCTTCAAACTCAACTCCACCCATTTTTCTCATTTTCTCAAAGTTCATTTCATCAGAGGCAGGCATTCTTCTAGCCATGTGACGAAAGAAATCAGCCATTTGTTGAAAAGGGGGATCAACAGCAGGAGCACTATGACTCATCTGAGGGTGTGGCCCAACTCTCGTACCCTGATTATTTCCCGCTTCAGATCCACTTGCACTAGGAGGATTAGAATCAGCAAAATGTTCTCCAACCCCTTCTTATAGGTCAGGTTGGGCATTGGAGTTATTTAAACTCTCACGAGCAGCTTCCATAAGTTTATTAGAAGTAGAAGAGGCCACGACTTGATTCCTACATAAGGGAAGATCACACTGCATTACGGACATGTACATGATGCATATGCGCTATATACAAAAAAACATGTGACAAAAAGGAACAATATACCAACAAATCACAACAAAAGTCCTAGAATCACAAACCTAGGCTCTGATACCAACACTTGTAGCACCCCCCCCCCCCCCTTTGGGAGGACACTATTACGAACAAAAGCCAATTTTACACTTACACCGTTTAGAAGGAACTTATGCCAAAATATATTCACAAATATATTTAATAGCGGAAAAAGGCCCATCCGAAAAAATTTGGAAGTACGACATTTTTTTTTGTGCGCTCCAAAAAATTTCTTAGATGAAATAAAATAGCAGAGTATCATTTTAAAATGGTAATTCCCTTCTCAAATAGTTAACACATTTAAGAAGCTTCGTTTTGAAATTTTATTTCTAAATCAACACCATTACGGGTCCATAAGATGCACAAAACTCAAACTAGTGATTATCACAAAACTATTATCATCCTTTGTACATAATTACAAGACAAAATACAAATTCAGTATATGGCATGACTTGGGTTAAAAACACACCCTAAAATAGCAATACCAGACATCAAGTTTAAGTTACAAGCACATGGTCTTGTTTTCCACAAGCCTTCAAAATTTCATACGTAAGTGCCACACATGTATCATGTACAAGTCCCCAAAAATTTACAAAAACTAGATGCATATGTAGATGTGATCTTCACAAGGGCTCCCAAAAAGTCTACTCCAAATGGCCATCTTCATACCTCATCTCGCGCATTACCTACGGTAGAAAACAACTATCGCTAAGCATGAAGCTTAGTGGTGTATAAACTTTGGGCTTGGAGCCGTTAAATTCTCCAATTCCCTTGTTCACCGTAGTGACTCAATAAGGTAACAATAAGCCCAAGTGAACAAGTATATCAAAATATCGAATACAAACCTTGGAGAGTTTCAAGATATCATTACTAATATACTAAGGCTCAAGTATCAAGAAAGCTTATACTTCAATTCAAGAGAATTTGTCAAATAACCAATTTCGCCCAATATGTACGTCATGCCATTACACCAAGCACAATTAATGTCAAGACGGGTCGAAGCCCCGAAATCAAGAAGGACCGAAGCCCATATCAAGAAGGGTCGTCACCCAATATCAAGAGAATCAAGAACCATGTTGAAAGTGGCTTTCCACTCGTACTCGAAAATGGACGAAAATCCATCGTCAAGACAAAATGTAAATCCAAAGTCAAGATGGGCAAGATCCGAATCGAGGGGCATGACAATATCGATGACTAGTCACCATAACAAGAAGGACAAAGTCCCAACAAGAATGCAAAATGATCAAGCAATTCGTACAAGTGAGCGATTTAGCAAAAGTCTTGCAATACTTGAGACAATAACCATACAATAATATAAGATGAAGAGTAAAGAAATAACTCATCAAGATACTTAAAAATTCCAGAAAAATAAAGATATTTTAAGTTCAAGTTTATACACAAATCTTGGCGTTTTACCACACAACAAGTTCTACCACAACTCGAGGAGTTCAAATCATCTACGCCATAGACCAATCAAAGTCCACTTCGTCAAATAATTTCTCTTAGCTTGTACAAGAGCATATATACCTTAAATACACAAATAAATATCTACTTAAGTTCAAAAGTCCCAGCACATCATAACTAAACACGAAATCAACGAAAATCAGCCCAAACTATCAAAACAGAAATTCTTGACAGCACTACTGTCTTGTATTGTTGCTCAGTTTCTAAGGGGTAAATGGAAAAACTGGACTTTGTGTCCTCAATGAAAGTTGTAGATATATGTCTTAGGGTCTCATAGAAATTCGAATCACCCCTACAGCAATTTTGTACAAAAATATATGCTTAAACTACTAACAGCAGTCCATGTAGAATGTTCAAAACAGAAATCTGGACAGCACCTCCCCCTGCACTTCATCACCCCTTTTCGAGTAGCTAAAGGAAAAACTGGGTTTTATAGCCTTGATGAAAGTTTTAGGTCTATGAAATAGCTTTCCAGAACATCTTGAATCACTCAAAACGGAGCTGTATACAAGGAGTTATGCTAAAAACACTAACAGCCGTTAACAACTTATCAACAACATCAATAACAACATCAACAATTATTACACATCATAACTCCGTTAATTCCACCCATTTAAATCCAACAAAACAGCCGCAAATCCATAAATTGCAATAAGCCAACAAACGAGTTTATAATGCTATTTTCTCCGTTCTAATCCGTTAAAACTCCAAATAAACACTTTAATAACATAAAATAAATCTTATACATACCTTAGAAGTAGCTCAACCACGAAAATCTCCTTCCCCAAGGTCAATATTTAGCTTAAAATGACGATGACAACTCGTACTACACTTTTCTCTGCACGAGCTTTGGGATTCGGAGCTCAGATTTTGATCAAATCTTGGTTTTTTTTCTCTCTACTCTCTTCTCTCTCTTTCTAGGAGGTTCTGGAAATTCTTGGTCTGGAAATGAAGAAGGGAGCTGAAAATATTCCTTAATGGGCTAAGGGGTTGGGCCTGACCCAACTTGGAATCGGGTTGGGCCGAATTTTGCTGTCCAGCTTGACCTTTCTGCATTAAAACGTCCATAACTCTTTATCCAGATGTCACCTATAAGCCCATAGTATATGGTTGGAAAGTTATTTAAATTATCTACAACTTTCATTTTATGAGTTTTCCCAAATTCCCAAATTCCGATAGGGTTATGACCTCCCGAAGTCAGGTCACCCGAAACATAACTAAAAAAAAATATTTTTTTTTTATACCAGCATGTTTTATGAATTGTCCCCAATAAAAACGGTTGTGGTTAAGTGTTATTACTCACTGAGCAAGCGTCTCACTCCTCACTATTTTTTTTACAGAGACCGCAGGTGATATTGGTGAGGATTACGGTAACTAGAGAGCACGAGTTGAAAGTTTCTGGTGAGCCCCGCACTTGTTCGCATAGGCGAAGAGTCTATTATTTATTACGATCTTTTATTTTGAACTCTTAGAGTTGCTCCACAGTCATTTGATTTATTCCATGAGCATTCTTTATTTGTTATAGACTGGTGACTAGTATTAGTCGTTTTCCCGTATTTCAGAAATGTTTTAGTATTATTACATTGAAAACGGGTTGATTGAGGATGATTGCATTTAGTTTGGTTGAGATTGGATATTTCTGTTGTTGATTTTGAGACAGGAAAGTTTTGGATAGTCATAAAAATAGGGGAAACTCTAGTTGATCTTCTGTAAATTCCCGTTAAGGCTTGCTTTGGGAATCCTACCCCATAGTGCCGGTCAGGGTCCTAAATTGGGTCGTGACAGGTGCTAACATCAGTAACTCCGGATAGCTTGAAAATTTTCCCTTGACTCAGAAGCACGACGTTTATAGTCCTCAACAACTCTTCTATATGCTTGAAGCCTCCGTGTTTCTGCTCTTTGCCTCGTAGTTGTTGCTACCAGGCCGTACCTAACTGCCTGTACAACCATCCTTAGGGGCACCTAGGGTGGAGATGGCGGAGTATGAATAATTTACTCGAGATGCTCCTGTAGATCCGTTGTAGTTCCCTTCTCAAACCAGCTAGAGTTTCCACTTCCCGTGAAGTCTCCTCGCCCATCCGGTTGGACCGGAAGTACTCAAGTTCCTCGTCGTTGTGATTGGACAATTCAAGGTGTATTTGATTCCACGTATTCACCATAGTTATCTATAGAAATGAAATGAAATCGTAAGTGGTATTTTAACGAGTATTAGCACACAAGTTCTCCGGATAAATATAATTAATGTCCTATAATGTTTTTCAATTCTTGTAAAGTCTTTGGGGCTTTGGGGTGACATGAAAAATGTGGTTTATTAGAATTCAGAAATATTGTTGGAGCAGGTTAAAGAAAAAATATGATAATTTTTTCGTTCAATAAGAAGATTTTTGAAACTTATGATTCAAAACAAGCGATAGATAGGTGGGAGTAGTATTACAAGACATAAAGCTTTTGAGTTCATAACATGTGATGGTAGTAGTATTATATTATTTATATTCATTCAAGTTAATAAGTTGTTATTCATGTGTGAGAAATACATTATCTTGGATCTTGTTGAAAAAATATCATTTATAAACATCATTCCCTACTCACATTGCTTTTAAAAAAAAAATATTTATAAATAAACATACAAGATAATGATATATTTAGATTACAAATATGTATTCATATGTAATATTATATCATAAATATAATATATTAAAATATCAAATTAAATATTTGGTCAAAGTCTCTACACTTGGTAATCATATTTATTCTATTTTTATAAAGATAATTAATTATTATATTACCCAAAAAAAAGGAAAGGAAATAAGGCTGAAATTGAAGATTATTTGGAAAGAATACTTTTAGGCCCAAATTGAAGAGCTAATATGTCACAGTCTGATCTATACAACAGAACAGAAGTGATACCAACGTTAAAGGATGCAAAGTAGATCTATACAAAGTCAATACAACTAAGTCTACTTTGATGTATACAAGTCCTCAAGGTAAGTAGATCTATATAAGCAGATCTATACAAGTCATCAAATGCAAAAGAAACACTAAGTCAAGATATGTAAACCCAACGCCAAGTATGATCAGTGACCGTAGATGCCTTGAAAGGCAAACCCGAGAGCTTGGGCTTCCCCTCGTTGAGTGTGCGGAATCTCTCCCTCTATGCTCAAACAGAGCTGAGGTTTGTAGATCCCTAAGACCTCGAGTCTTAATCCACGTGCCATGTCCTGCATCTGTTCCAAAACCTGAGCAGAAATTGTATGGCCAACTGAGAAAGTCAATACCTTATTAGGTATGACGTCCCTCACCTTTCGAAGGATACTAACATCTGTAACTCCGATTAGCTTGAAAATTTTCCCTGGACCCAGAAGCACGACGTTTATAGTCCTCCACAACTCTTTTATGTGTTTGAAGCCCCCGTGTTTTTGCTCTTTGCCTCCTAGTTGTTGCTACCAGGCAGTACCTAACTGCCTATGCAACCATCCTTATGCCCCGCCTAGGGTGGAGATGGCGGAGTATGAATAATTTACTCGAGATGCTCCTATAGATCCGCTGTAGTTCCCTCCTCAAACCAACTAGAGTTTCCATTTCCCGTGAAGTCTCCTCGGCCATCCAGTTGGACCGGAAGTACTCAAGTTCCTCGTCGTTGTGCTTGGCCGATTCAAGGCGTATTTGATTCCACGTATTCACCATAGTTATCTACAGAAAATAAATGAAATCGTAAGTGGTGTTTTTACCAGTATTAGCACACAAGTTATCCGGATAAATATAATTAATGTCCTATAATGTTTTTCAATTCCTGTGAAGTCTCTGGGGCTTTAGGGTGACATGAAAAATGTGTTTTATTAGAATTCAGAAATATTATTGGAGCAGGTTAAAGAAAAAATATGATTATTTTTCATTTAATAAAAAGATTTTTGAAACTTATGATTCAAAACAAGCGATAGATAGGATGGAGTAGTATTACTAGACATAAAGCTTTTGAGTTCATAACATGTGATAGTAGTATTATTATATTATTTATATTCATTCAAGTTAATAAGTTGTTATTCATGTCTGAGCAATACATTATCTTGGATCTTGTTGAAAAAACATCATTTATAAACATGAGAATTTGGGTTGTTTAATTTAAAGTTCTAAAATATTTCCATTGTTGAACAATATGTAGCCTTTCTTACTTTTTTTTTTTCATTTTTCATAAAAAAATTATACTTTTTTTAATTATTATTCTACAATCTTCAATATTTTATAACCACGGTTAAGTAAAAATTGTGTGTGTTAAAACACATGTCATGTATTCGTTAATTTAGTATAAATATCCGATACATTTGAGTTTTTACATTGAAACGCACATCTTAATTTGGAGCATCACATGCACGTTTCATTTGGATCCTAGAATTGTTTTTAGCAAATGACACTTAGGGTCTGTTTGGAAAGCCACCCAGGTAATTGGAATTGGATGTAATTGAGTGTAATTACACAGTTTGGCCTGTTTGTTTGACTAGGTAATTACACAGTTAGGTGCGAATTGGGTGTAATTGACAGGGTGTAATTACACTCTCCAATTCTCAAGGGGGGGGGGGGGGGGGGGGCTGAGAATTGGGTGTAATTACACCCTGTAATTACAGAGTTACTTTTTAGTTTGTTTCTTTTTTATTTTATTTTATTTCTTTTCTTTTTTATTTTATTTTAATTTCTTTGCTTTTCTAATTAATTTTTTTATTTTTTATTTTTACTTTTTAATTATTTTTATTTTTTAAAATATATTTTTCTTTTTATATTATTTATATTTCATTCCCTTTCTTCTCATTTCCAACCTTTACTTCTTGTGGTTCCATGTAATTGCTCGTAATTTTTAATTTTTTTAATTTTATTCATTTAGCATAACAATATTATTATTCTAATTTTTGAAACTACATCTCTTAATATTAGAATGAATGTGTCATTAACAAACTTGGCATATAATGAGTGGCGTTATTAAAGTATAATTTCGTTGTGAACGTGGTTATAGACTTATATGTCATATCCCGTGTTTTCGTACATTTGGAAAATTCGAAGTAATTTTGACTTGCAAGAAATAAGGTCATAATTGATTTTATTTAACACAAGAATTGTTTATGAAAGAATATTGTTGTGGAAGTGTTGAAGAAAGCTAAGGGCAAAATTGAAATTTCGAAAATTAGTTTCGGGAATTACAAAATGTGATCCATAAGTCATTGGGCTCAAATAAATAATAAAAATTTAGGCCCAATTGTGTAAGGGGTGGCCGGCCATCACTTGGCCCAAGTCCACCAATTTAATGAATATTTTCCATGTGCAAAAAAATGAATATAAGTAGTCATTATCTATTAGAATGTTCAAGAAAACAGAGAAGGAGAAAAACAAGAACAAGAGGAGCACAAATTAGAGGCCATTCGGCCATAAGCTCCAAAATTTTACCCCTCAAAATCTTGATCCAAAAATTATTATCTTGTGGTTTTCCTACTATATTAAGAGTCCTCTATAACTTGGTGCAATTGTTTGGGAGGATAGAGCATTTGTTTCATCAATCTCACACTTTGGTTAAGTGAAGAAGTTGAAGAAATAAGGTAAGAATTTATCCCTCCTTACTATGTTATGAAGGTTGGTTTATGTTGTAGTATGTAGAAATGAGTATAAATTATGGAAATATGAAAGTTTGCAAAGTGGGTGTGTGAGAGTGCATGTGGCCGTGTGGGTATATATGTTGTATACATATGGTGAGTTGAATTTTGTGTTGTATTCTAGTTAGGAATATGGTGGAATTCATATTGAGAATGAAAGTTGAATGAATTTGGTTGAAGTTGGAAATATAGGTGTTGGCCGTGTGGTATATGGAAATTGAAACGGAAATGAATTAATGTCGTTTAATATGTTAGTTGTGTTGTTATGATCCTTGCAATGTAAATGAAAGTAAAATGGTTTAAGTTAGCATTGAAATGGAATGTAGAAGCTTATGTCGTTTTAGTATGATTTTATGACATTATGGAAATGAAGTTGTTAAGGTGCAAATTATGGTGATTGTTGATGAACTTGGAAGATAGAAGCATGTTGTGAATAAGTATGTTAAAGATTAGAAGCTTTGGATGAATTATGACTTTGGTGGAAAGTTTGTATATTTTGTATATCTTGTGAATATTTTGTGGAAATGATATGAAATGCTTCCGAAATGTGTTGTAATGATCTTGATTAGTAATGAATACGAAAATGTCGATATTGATTTGAAAATACGAAGTTGGAGTGAAGGTTATGACATTATGTTGGAAAGATGGCTAGTTATGTTATATTATGTTTTATAATGATTGTTGTTGGTGGTGGTGTTGTTGTTGGGTTGTTGTTGATTGTTTTGGCCGAGTTGAATTCTCGGGGGCGCTATATGTATAGGGGAGATGCTGCCCAAATTTTTGTAGAAAAGTGTTGATTTAAGATTTAGGTCCTAAAATCTTATGGCTAACATTTGGTGAATGTGACCATTTGTAGATTTTGGGCGAAACGGGAATTGAATTTGGAAAGGCGTAAAGAGCGTATAAGGTATGTAAAGCTATCCCGATTCTTCTTTTGGCATGTCCTAGGTGTACTAGGATCGGATTTTGAGCCTCGAAAAATATTCTGTTTATCGGAATCCGCAGTTGAAAATATCCCTTTTTCATTCAGTGGAATTGAACCCTATAAGTATGTTTTGTTAAAGAATTGTGTAAACTTCCGCAAATTGTCTAGAAAGTTATGAAATGTCCTTAGGACCTCCGTAGGTGACTCCATAAGCTTAATATACGTAATTTGAGCCCACCGCTTCGGTTGTCCCGAGGTGGGCCCACTATTCCCAATTTCACCCTTATTGTAATTTGTAACTTGATTTCAAGCAATTTTCAAGGAAACGTCTTAACTACTCTTCTAACTACTAATGATACTTATTCTAAATACTTTATTGAGTCTCTGTAAAGGTATGATGTTTTGTGTCTCATTTAGTCTCCTACTATTCCCGCTTTGCCTTATTTTCGAACAATATAAAATGAAACGTTTTTAACTATCCTTTTAACTACTAAACGAAAGTTGTTTGAATTATTCCCTTGAGTCGTGTAAACAATTTTGGAATATGAAAACGATCTCAGAAGGATTATTTTTCCGTAACTCGTTATGACATCCGACATACGCTTACCATGATTCTGTCCGATTTCATAATTACGATATGTTATTCGATATGCCTCATTGAGTCTCTGGAAATATGTGGTATTTTTATTGCATTTAGTTTCTCACTGCTCCATTCGTGGATGCCTCAATGTTTCCCCCACTGAGCCCGGGCCAGGATATGTTGTTAAGCGTATTCCACTGCATTGTTCGTCGTGCCTCGATGTGAGGGGGTAGGTATACTTGTACATGGGTTGTGGAGTATGTTGTGCCATGTACACACATTTGATATGATATGATATGATCTGATATGGTCATCTGATATGATATGTTATGTTACGGGGTTATTCCCCTTTTCTGATCCTTATGTGTTGTGGCACCAGTGTCGGGGGGTGACCACGTTCTGTCTGCCGAGTCCCTTGGCAGGGGCCGGATATGATATGGCATATGTTTCTGTACACACTCTTTATGTTTTAAAAATATGCATTTGATACTCTGGATATCACACTCACTTTTCTGTACGCTCTGTTCCGGTTATGATTTTGTTCCGTAATGGGACCAGGTATGACATACGTTTTCTGCAAGTACTATTTATGCTTTATGATCAGCATTTTGCTAATCTGGATATTCCGTTCATTTTCTGTATCTTCTGCTTCGATTATGACTTTGTTTACTACGTTCCGTGCTTTACATACTCAGTACATATTTCGTACTGACCCCCTTTCTCCGGGGGCTGCGTTTTCATGTCGCGCAGGTACTGAAGACAGATTTGCTGACCCGCCTGCCTAGGACATCTATTCTGCTATTCTGGAGCGCTCTTTTGTCCAGAGCCTATATTTTGGCACAGTCTGTTGCTATTGTATATATGTACATTATTCAGGGGTACGACGGGGCCCTGTCCCGTCTTATGATTTTGTCATGTTCTGTAGAGGTCTGTAGACATACTTGTGTGGGTTCTGTATATGTTTTGGGTTGATATGATCTGTGATAGCCTTATCGGCTTGCTTGTGCTATAACTGTTTATCTGTGACAACTAGTAGCGCCAATTGACCCTCATATTGATATATTCTGTTAATATGCTGGTTTGGGTTATTGGGTACGTATGGGTGTCCAGCACGGACACTAGTCGCGGCCTACGGGGTTGGGTCGTGACATTATATTCCCTTTCTTTTGAATTATAGGAGTATTTACTTATGTTACGTTGAAACTTACTTATGTAATGTTGGAATTTGACATAAGAGTATTATGTTAAAAAAATTCTTTTGGATTTTGAATTTAGTTTATATTTTTTACTTTAATTTATTTGTTTTAATACTATTGACTTGTTATTTCACATTGCTTGTTGTTTATTTTTCACTTATAATTGATAGAATTTTTGTTAAACATTTGAATAATATTGTGGCATTATATTTATAAATAAAATTATATATCAACTATTTTTTACAATATTAGTTACAAATATATGATTATTAATTAACATATTTTCAAGAAATAATGTGTTATTAAATAGTTAATTTAATATCATGTATAAAGGCACATATTTTTTAAATATTAATTTTAAATTTTTTATAGTGAAGTTTTATTTTAAAATTAAACTAACTGTGTAATTACACTTGTGCAACCAAACAACACGCTTGTAATTACACTGTAATTACATTATGACAAACAAACAGGTCATTGTAATTACAATACTGTGTAATTACTAGGTTGTGTAATTACTAGGGTAGTAATTACACCAATTCCAATTACCAGGTGGCTTTCCAAACAGACCCTTATTGTAGAACTAGATTGTTACTGCTCCTTGCTATGCACGGGCTCAATATGGTAAAGCTTGGAATAACTATTCGTTATTTAATTTGTTTTGATATGAAATTGAGGAGAGAAGGGAATCGATGCATCATTGGTAAGTGGCACAGTTTCTACGATGTTGTTTACATATATATTCCCTTCAGTTCAAAATAATTGTTTATCTAGCCCTTTTATTTTGATTCAAAATAAGTGTATACTTACAAAATTAAGAAGGAATTAATTATTTTTCATATTTATTCTTATTTACTCAAGACAATAAATAAGTAAGAATCTTATAATTAAAAATAGTTTAATCAAAATACCAATTTATTTCCTAGGAGTTAGCGGTGTTTTCTTAAAGAGCGTGAAAAAGGGTAACTGGACGCTTATTTTAAACTGGAGGGAGTATCATTTGACAAAATTTAATGAAAATTCTTAACTTGTGCCTCACCCATGATAACGTCCAAATCCACTCCTCAAAGAGAAAGTATACACGGTCGTCGCAATATAATTTACCCAACTATGAGTCAGGGTCGAATCCACAGGGAACAATACGAAGGCGATTTAAACAAGGAATTACCACCAACTAAGATAAGCCAAACACTTTTTTAATATTTGGATTTTTAATTTAAAATCTAACAAAGACAAAACTAACCTAGAAAGCAAGTAAAATGATCAATGGCCTCACAAGAAAGGAAAACAAGAGAAATTACTCTCAAGTAATGATCCAATGTATTTTATAAATTTACAACTATTAGCGGGTTTATGTTAATAGATAATGAATTCTAAAGTCTCATTTAAAGTCTCTCAACCAAATCAATGAATTTCACTCTAAGCTTTCTCAAGCCTTAGAGTGTGATATTAAACAATCAATTCAACCTCAAGTTAACTATCCTACAATCAATTCAACCTCAAGTTAACTATCCTATCTCTAGCTCAAGTTATTAGAAGGATTTAATGACCCAAATCTTTGTTATATAACTCTTTTCCTAACTTTCACTTTCTTTCTCAAGCAAAGTAAAAGTACCTAGGCACATAATGTTTGCAACCATTAAGAGGCATTAAAGCATGAAGAGTTGATAGAAAAAGATTAACCCACTTTAATTTATTGGAAATAAAAATTGTTCAGTACATAAGCAAAACAAGAGATTTAATTCAACACTTCATAATGGATGACAATAAACAAGATGCAAGTGAGAGAATAAAATACAATACACTTAAATATTCAATATATAACAAGGAATTGAAGAAACGGTTAAGAGTTTGCTCGTTAAAGTGTTCCAATTTGCTCATTAAAGTGCTCCAATCTTCTCTTCCAAAGTGTTGGTTGAAGAACCCTAGCTTCCAAAAGTTTTGTGAAAATCGCCAAAGATCGTGATTTTTTCCTTAAAGTGTTGCTTTTATAACTCCCCAATATTTCCACATCAGAATATGACCAAAACAACCCCATATTTTCAGATTTTGAAAACTCTCCAGATTTGGCAAAACTGTCCAGTTTTAGCCATTTTTGTCATTTTCTTCAGTTTGACCACTTTTTGACTTGTTTTTCACTTGATTTCTTCATGATCACTATTCAATCATATAAACCTATAAAATTGAGGTAAACGACATTAAATGCACTATTTTCTCAATCAAAACATAATAACAATTAAATATTAAAGAAGAAATAAGTTAGTAAAATACCAACTTATCAACCCACTAACACAAGTCCGCTTAAAGTCTTTTACATTTTTAATTACCAACGTATTAGGGTATCATAATCCCCTAATACGTTGCATTACATATGTAATAACAGTCAAACCAAATCAACCATTATTGGATATGACTGGCCCTCCTTTTTTTTTAATTCCTAGATTGTATGTTTTTCCCCAATCAACTAATGATACAATGGTTGTGTTTGGGAAGTCAATTTTAGAGAAACGTTTTTTTGACAAAGTTATTTAGAGCCCGTTTGGATTGGCTTATAAGTTGTTTTCAGCTTTTTTGAGTGTTTGGCTGGCTAGCTTAAAGTCATTTTGTGCTTAAAATAAGCTCAAAAAAATAATTTGACTCATTTGACTTAGCTTATCTAAAGGAGCTTATAAGCTGAAAATAGCTTATAAGCCAAAAAAAATAAGTTAGACTACCCCAACTTATTTTTTTTGCAGCTTATAGGCATAAGCCCATCCAAACAGGCTCTTAATCAAAAGAAAACAAATGACTTCCCTCACCTATAGGAAGAAGTCGTTTTTTTTTTTTTTTTTTTTTTTAACAATTATCTTAACTTTTTAACTTTGTAATACTTATTTCAACTAGCATTTAGAGTTTCTTTTCTCCTCAAAATCTATCTATATATAATATAAAGTTAGGCATAGACAAGGTGATGTAACACCTCTCTATGACCTCCATTTTTATTTATCTTTTTTCTCCTTTTTTTGGCATTTTTCTTCCTTAAAAATGTCTAAATATAAATTTCCCATAAATTTACAATTACAAACCTTTCATTATAAGCCTTAAATAACACTAAAATCCACACAATAATGTCTTGAGTCTCTTGAGTTTCCTATCTCTATTTTACCTTATTTTCTTTCCTCATTATTGCTTCTCACTCATGCTTTACGTTTCATGTTGAAAAGTTAAAGTTTGCACATCAATTAGATTTTAAAGCTCTTAAATTAACCTTAAAGAGGATGGTTCGTTTCCCTTTCTCCATGTAAAGCCTTTATATATCCAAATCTTCATCCTGTCCTGAAAACCGAACAAACCATTAAGTTTTATACCAAAAACTTTGTTTAATCTCATTTTTGCCAAAGAGAAAAAATGTCACATGAGTTTTTAGGGAGATCGAACTTCTTTTTTTTTTTTTTAAAGTTCATTCTACAAACAAGGTTGAATTATCAAAGAATTTAATTTTCGTTAAATTTACCAATTGTGCGGGTATGTTGTTGTTACCAATTGTGCGGGTCCTGAAAAAACAAAACGTATCTGGCAAATGCAAAAGTAACTTGGTGATATGGCAAATGCAAAAGTAACTTGGTGATGTACAACTCGGAGTACATGCATATCTTGCCATTAAAATATAACCTCCACAAGAGCTTCTTTGTGGATTCTTTACCTGATGCATATTCGCAACTTATCACATTCATCTCACCAGTGCATTAGTAGAATTTCAGGTAAATGTTTCATTTCTTCCAATTTACTTTTTATTGTAAATTGTCGTGTGTTAGTCAATGTTTTCACATTTTGGCAATGCTTCCATTTTCATTGGCCAATTACTTTGTTTTCTATCTTTTTCTTTGTGTTCATCAATGTAGTTTGTCGTCATTATATAAATAGTGGTCAAATTCGTCGACTTGTAACATGTCGCCTAAGAAATTTGACTCTAAGATTGCGGCAACTGAAGATTTTCTCATTGAACGAAAGGGTTGAATAGATAAATGTTTGGATTTTTGCGATGGTCATCGGTTCGATTTCGATAGCCGGCTTTTCCCTATTGTTTTTTTTATTCCATTTTTAGATGATTGATAATGTTTTTTTTGTATTCCTAAAAAATAGCAGATGAAATAGAAGTGAAATAGAAGGCTTAGAAGGGAGATAATGAAATTATGTGATTGGGTCTTCCATTTTTTCTGTGTGAGTTTCGGAAATATCTCCATTCATAGGTCTGAGATCTACATCTATGAATTGAAAGAGCGCCCAATACACCAGCAACTCCCATCATATGAAAGGCCTTACCCGTCATTGAAACACAAGCTGGAGACGTATCGACCTATATTCCCACCAATGTGATCCCCATTACTGATGGACAAATCTGTTTGGAAACAGAGTTCTTTTATCGCGGAATTAGACCTGCCATTAAAACACCCCCCCCCCCCCCCCCCAAAAAAAAAAAAACAACTTTCTCTTTCAGGCCTTTCAACCAATCGATACGACCTCGGAGAGCCGCTTTTGCTAAAACTCGAGCAGCAGTCCCTTGACCAACTCCAGGTCCAATAGAAGCAAGCCCTACGGCCAATCCAATAGCAATAATGGAAGCGGCAGAAATCAGTGGATTCATGATAAGTTAGTTTGAGAAGTTTGGAAAACTCACAAGTTAGTAAAATCCATATAATTTTATTCAGGCAAAAAAGGTGTCACAGATCATCAAGCGATGTGACACTAATCTTAGACAAGCAATTTTTTTTTCCCACATAAACTGAGTAAAGCACCTCTAGAATCAATTACTAATAATTATTCTTTATAAAATAATAAAATATAATATTATGCATGAAAAATAATATATAGGAAAGGAAGGCGAGAGAACTTGTGTAATTGTGTAGTGGAATCCCACTTTTCCAAATTTGATCATGCAAGATTATCTGCAGAAAGATTAATTCTATCTTATCTCATTTTAATTGCGAAAAAAATACAACTGATATTTTTATGACCGCGCGAACGGACAAATTTACTAGTAACTACTATATAAAAGGGACAATCAGAGGACTTTTGTAGTCCTCACAAAAGTTTCCAAATTAATGTCAAAGTTTTCAATTAATTATTTTTAGGTCCTTTTTAATTTTATAAGATAATTTTTTGAAGAATGTAATTTTAGCCTAATTAAAAAGTTATTGGACAATTTTATACCTCGCCTTTGAAATATCTATGATTTATTATAAATACAGAAAGTAAAAAAATCTTAAATGATGCCATATAGTGTTGAAAATGAAGACAATGTCATCCATTGAGATCGGGTTATCTTTAAAATCTCTTGTTTGGTTAACTAAATTTAATTTTTTTTTAGTATAGAGAATACATGAAGAATTAAATTTTATTGAATCTTGAGGTTCAATTTTATTGAATTTTATTGAATCTTGAGGTTATTTCTTGAATTTCGTCTGAAACTAAGGTGAAAAATCACATTTATAAACCCTTGACGCAAGATAATGAATGAAAATTTAATAAATGTAAAAAAAATCGATTTTTATATATAAATAAAATCACACGCTCACAAATTCACAAAAATACGAAAATATCTTTTGATTTATGAGCTTTGCAAGTTGTAATTATCATATTTTATCATAATCAATGTTAGTATAGGACATCTAGTCATTGTGTCTCTTTGAGATTTGTTAATTTTTCTACTTAACTTTCTTCATCATAAATAAATTTTTCATTAAAAATCATCTAATTGTGTGACGAAGAAACTTTAATAATTATAAAACTTATTAATAAGATATCATTGACCAGCAAATACATTAAATTAAATATGCGGTAGAAAATGTACTCCTATATATAAGGGACAATCAAAGGACTTTTGTAGTCCTCACAAAAGTTTCCAAATTAATGTCAAATTTTTCAATTAATTACTTTTAGGTCCTTTTTTATTTTATAAGATAATTTTTTCAAGAATGTTATTTTAGCCTAATAAAAAAGTTATGGACAATTTTATACGTCGCCTTTGAAATGTCTATGATTTATTATAAATACATAAAGTAATTTTTTTAAATGATGCCATGTAGTATTGAAAATGAAGACAATGTCATCCATTGAGATCGGGTTATCTTTAAAATCTCTTGTTTGGTTAATTAAATTAAATTTTTTTTAGCATAGAGAATACATGAAGAATTAAATTTTATTGATCTTGAGGTTCAATGTAATAAATATAAGTTATTTCTTGAATTTCGTCTGAAACTAAGGTGAAAATCACATTTAACTAGCGTAAACCCTTGACGCAAGATAATGAAAGAAAATTTAATAAATGTCAAAACAAATCGATTTTTATCTATGAATAAAATTACACGCTCACAAATTCACAAAAAGACGAAAATATTTTTTGATTTATGAGGTTTGCAAGTTGTAATTATCATACTTTATCATAGTCAATGTTAGTATAGGATATCGAGTCATTGTGTCCCTTTGATATTTGCTAATTTTTCTACTTAACTTTATTCCTTATAAATACATTTTTCATTAAAAATCATTTAATTGTGTGACGAAGAAACTTTAATAATTATAAAACTTATCAATAAGATATCATTAACCTGCAAATACATTAAATTAGTTATGCAATAGAAAATAACTTTAATAATTGAATAATGTATAAACATAATGGAATGGGTTAGGAAGTTGTAAGAACAATAGCTTAATTTCGAGTCCGGAACCTAAATGATCCAAAAAAAGAGGAGTTGAACCAAAATACCCCAACAAAAAAAGAATTTACCATAGTACCTTTAACGCAGAAATTTACTGCGTTAATGACGTCATTTAACGTAGCAATTTGCTGTGTTATTTGGCCTTGATAATTTTTTCGGGGGGGGGGGGGGGGGGGGGGGGGGTTAATTACTCTCTTTCGTTTAAATTTTCACTCTTTTTTCGTATTTTGGTCATAGATTAATCATGCTTCGAGACTCCGGAACGTCAATATTTTATATAGAACCCTATTTTTTTTTGTGCGGTTAATAATGTAAGCTCATACATCAAGGACACGTAAAAGTTTGGGTCGTTGTTTTAGTGGTTGAAAAGTGCTCGAAATAAGTTTTTGTTTGAAAACTTGTTATCATTAGCTTTAAGTTTTTAAATTTTTAGGGTTTAAATTTAAGCGTATTATTTTTAAATTAATGCGTAACTTTATTTCGAATATGTCACATTTTTTTATGATTAATTTAGGATTTCACATGAGTTACTTATAAACAATAATAAAGACTAAGATAATATTATAAATATAAATAGATACGCCAAAAATACAATGTTTACTTAAACTGTAGAACTTAATTGCATATACAATATGGTGAATGGGTCCCACATGTGGTATGATTGAGACAATCCTGAGGCCTAAGGCTAATACTATCACCACCGCCCTCGCCATCGTCCCCATGCCCTTTTTCCTCTTCATAACAGGGTGCTCTAAGCCATCATCATCCGCTCTTCCCTTCCTATTGCGCCCTTGAGTATAATGTGCTTCTTCTTGGGATCTCGTAACGCTGGTACGCTCGGAATGTCCTGTCTGATGGGCAAATCCACATCGGGAGACGGGACCTCAACATAATCATCCTCGTCGGGAGACAGGACCGCAGGCGCTAAAGGATGAACCAGAAAAATATTTAAAAATCAGTACCAATTTTTATTTATATTGATTACATTAACGGTTTTTAAAAAAAAAATCAAACCTGTGTATCAAGGGGTGGCTAAGTAGGCTCCCGAGAGGGATCCTGAGGTGGGTGTGGTGCAGAATCTGAAGTAACTCATGGACGGGATGCTGAAAGGCTAAAGCTGGAGCAGTGTGTTGTTTGAGGTCCAAATAAATGTTAAAAAAATTAACGTAATATTCAACTTATATTGAATAAAATTAAGTTTTACTAAAAATCTTACTTGTGGGTCGGCAGGCTCATCAGAAGACACCTTTGGCTCAGCAGGCTCATGAGATGACACTGGTGGCTCGTAAGGCTAATAAGAAGACACTGAGTGGGTGGCCTTGATGGATCCACTGTCGTCGAATCCTAAAATATGAAAAATTACGAAATAATAAGTAACATAGAAAAAATAGTCAAATTCCACCTCAACGTATACTCGGATTAATTATGACGCACCCAACCTTTGCGGGTGACCTATTACCCCCTGGCCATATTTTTTCTGTATTTTTGTACCCTTTCTCGGCTGACGTGGCAAAAAAATTAGATGATCAATTGTACAAGGGAGAGTGTTGCACACTCTCCGCCACGTTGGAACTTTCTAAATTTTAATTTTATATTCTTTTCCTTTCTTTTTTTCATTTGATTTTTCTTTTGTTAATTATATTTACACTAATTAACCATTAAACCTTCCATTAATTTTATCTTCTTCATCACTAAACCCTTTTTTTTCTTCTTCATTTCAAGAAATCAATCAACTCATTTTCTTCCTCCATTAACACACATTCAATTTCATCATCAATTATAAAGAGCTTATTTTCAAAAAATCAACCAACCCATATTCTTCCTCCATTAACACACACACATTCAACCCATTTTCTTCCTTCATTAACACACACATTCAATTTCATCATCAATCATAAAGAGCTTATTTTCAAGAAATCAACCAACCCATATTCTTCCTCCATTAACACTGTCACGACCCAGCTAGGGGCCGTGGCGGGTACCCGGGGCTAGCCACCGAGCACCACTCGTTCTAATACTCATCTTACTCATTTAATGCCCTTTTACCAATTTTACACACGAATTGTAGGAAAATCATATTTTATATAGAAACATAAATACTTATATACATTTTCCTCTCGGCCATCAAAATAATATATACATAATAATAACATCTTGTGAGACCATCTGACCCACACTGCGTATCTACGAGCCTCTACTGGAGTGCTAAACATAAGGACGGGACAAGACCCCGTCATGCCCAAAATACATATATACAAAAAGATAATCATAAGCACCTCCGAACAATGGAGTGCTCTCAAATCAGCTGCCAGCTCCTATGAGTCTGAATCAGGCTCACCTCCCTGTCTACCTGTGGGCATGAACACAGCGTCCAAAGAAAACGGACGTCAGTACGAATATTGTACTGAGCATGTAAGGCATAACAATGAAAATACGTCAATGAGATAAATGAAGCATCAATACGGAGCAACTGTATATAACTGTAACTTATAGAAGAAATAGCACATGCTGACTTACTCATAATCATCATCATCTCATGTATGCAATAATGTATAAGCTGCCCGTCCATATAGGTATGGTGTGATAATGTATAAGTTGCCCGTCCATGTAGGAGCGGTGTGATAATCATAGCCTGCGTCCAGGCCTCCCGCGTCCGGGGTATAAGCTGCCCACTATAGTGGTGTGCACATCTACGTGCCTGCCCGGCCGACTATAGCGCGGCGCGGTGTGAGAAAATACATACATATATATATATAAAGCATGCACAAGATCCCAATCAAAAGTCATAACTATATCGGAGTGACGTAAGGTCGGTGGCTTCCAACGTCATTATGGAACATTCATTGATATCCTGCCTCACCTTGAAGGAATTAGCATATAAGGTGAGTGTAAGCAATAAATAGCATCATTAACATCATAGGATCATCACAACATGAGTATTGGGATTTCTATACTTTACTCATTACCTTGTGTGGCTAATTATGGACATAGACTCATATTTTCCGGAACTTAAGGAAACTCATGGATAAAAAGAAAGTCAAGCTATAAGATTCATGCCATAGAAAGAAAGGACTAGCCTCACATACCTTTGACGTTTACTATTCTTATCGCTTGCTTGCTTCCCCTATGATGCACTCATGTATACCTTCAAGAGAATTCATGTCGTCATTAGCTAAGCAATTATAAGAACGGACTGCTATTTTTAGGGAAAGTTGGGCAGCATTTCCTTTGTTTCTACTACTTTTCCCATATTCTGTTTCAGCTCCCAAACATTCGCAACCATAATCATAATATAGAAACCAACAATCATCATTTATATACATTTAGCAAAATCCACCAATTTCCTCCAATTTCTCCACATTTAGTGGTTTTAGCTTAACGTCACATTTTTCTCATACATCACACTCATTTCATGGTCTAAACATCATTTATAGCATACTCATGATCACAACATATCAACGTTCATGGTTTCATTCCACTACCATTCAATAGTGACACTACTCATCCTTCCAAAACTCATTTTCCATGTTTTTCTACAATCCAAGCATCTTAGCTTTACAATACCTTAAATAGCACAATAAAACCATGAAACATACCTTAGATGATGGTGGAACAAGCTTAGAGTTGAATCCTCCCTTTATCACCAAAACCCTTTTTCACCTTCCTTAGGATTTTCTTGAAGAAGATGAATCCTACTTGAGTTTCACACACTTGGGTTCATGAATTTGATGTTGTTAATCTTGGTTCCCTTTGATTT
Source organism: Lycium barbarum (assembly GCF_019175385.1). Classification (NCBI taxonomy): domain Eukaryota; kingdom Viridiplantae; phylum Streptophyta; class Magnoliopsida; order Solanales; family Solanaceae; genus Lycium; species Lycium barbarum. The sequence goes on along the minus strand of NC_083338.1, from coordinate 140,729,821 downwards.
TTCTTGTGGATGAAATGTTGAGAGGGTTCTAGAGGGTTCTTAGAGAGAAGTGGTGTGGAAAATGAAATGAATTTATGAACTTGGGTCTCTTTTTAATGGCTTGAAATCTGATCCTTCGGGCGATTCTACGCCACTTTTTACGGGCCGTCAAACTGTTTGACGGACCGTAAAAATGGACCGTAAAATTGCCCAGCAAAAAATGGGTTTCTGTGACCGTTTTACGCTGGTCTGGGTCCATTTTACGGACCGTAAAAATGTTTTACGGTTCGTCAAAAATTTCTACGGACCGTCAAATGATCCGTAGAACTTCTCTGCTCAGATAGTCTGTCGTAGAATGCCCATAACTTTTGATCCCGATAATCTGTGAGGGCCCACGACCTATGGTTAGAAAGCTCTTTCAATTATCTACAACTTTCATCCTGTGGTGTTTTCCCAAATTCCAACTTTATAATAGCGTTTTGGCCCCTCCAAACCAGATCATCCGAAAATGTTTTCCTTAACTCGCCCTTTTGGATGGCTTATGCCCATATTTGGCTTATGGTTCCTTCTTGAAACTTAATTAACACTTCATTATCAATATAAGGGACATTATAACTCTTCTCCAAAATGTCATTAAGCCATCATTAATTCGATACACAACATATACCTTGCTTTCCTTAACAACTTTCGTCTCCTACCTCCAATGTCTTTGAAATCTCATTTAGAATCATTAAATATTATTTCTTACTTATCAAAACATCATATGCATCATGCCCTTCGTCAGTCAATTCACTGTGCATGAACGGAAAATTTTCCGAGGTGTAACAAACACACACACATTCAACCAATTTTCTTCCTCCATTAACACACACATTCAATTTCATCATCAATCATAAAGAGCTTATTTTCAAGAAATCAACCAACCCATATTCTTCCTCCATTAAGACACACACATTCAACCCTTTTTCTTTCTCCATTAACACACACATTCAATTTAGCTTATTTTCAAGAAATCAACTAACCCGTTTTCTTCCTCCATTAACGCACACATTCAATTTCATCATTAATCATACATATCTTTCAAGAAATTAACCTATTTGGGTCCAAGAATTTCTCTTCTACGGGGCTGCTTTTTCTCTTTTCTTAGAAAACACCAACTTTCGTCGGCGGTGGTGGGGCAGTGGCCACTCCTCGGTGGTAGTGGTGGTGCAAGAGGGAGAGAAGGAGACGAAGGACGGGGGATAGGTCATTGGCGTAGTGGTGCAAGCAGTGGAGAGAAGGAGATGAAGGAAGAGGGGTCGTTGGGGCAGTGGCCGCTCGCCGGCGAAGAAGTCGACGGTGGCGGCTGAGATAGAAAAAATGTTGAAAATTTTAGAGAGAGAGAGAGGGAATAAAAGTAAAAAATGAGATAGAAAAAAAAAGGAAGAATTAATTAAAAATACATATATTTATGAAAAGATATATTAAAAATAAAATTTTAATACTTGTTTAATAAAATTTAGAAAGTTCCAACGTGACACTGATGTGGCGCTGATGTGGCAGAGAGTGTGCAACACTCTCCCTTGTGCAATTGGTCATCTAATTTTTTTTGTGCCACGTCAGCCGAAAAAAAATACAAAAATACAGAAAAAATAAGGTCAGGGGGTAATAAGTCGCCCGCAAAGGTTGGGTGTGTCATAATTAATTCGAGTATACGTTGAGGGGCATTTGACTATTTTCTCAAGTAACATATATATTTAAAATAGGTAGTTTAATGTTTTAAATAGGTATTTTATGTACTGACCGGAATAAAAAACGCCACGAAGTCAATAAAACTAGGACCGTCTACATTTCTCACTGGCAACTTCTCACGTAATAACGCGCGAAACGCATCCCATCGATGGCATCACCTACCCCGAGGTACGTATTCTGGCTCGGCTGAGATGAAGACTCATGTATTGATACCCTCAAATTACACCTATTAATGGTATAACGCGGACGTTGTCAAATATAGTAACCCAACAAGGTTGGGTCGAATCCCACAGAGAATATGGGGTGAAAAGGTTACTAAAGTCGTAGATGCTAAGTTCTAGGTCTAATGTCTTAATCCGATAATGTTGGTAAAAGTTGATCTTTTCTATAACTAATTTCTAACTATTTCTTTGGTGAAAATTTATGGTAAAAGAAACTAAGGTTGTGTCCCCGTTAGATATGGTGTATGATCATGGGTATTGATCTTGATATACTTTCAATGGATCATTATATGAATGCACTTAATCTCTATGTGAATCTCTATTATTTCCCAAAAAATAAAGATTATGTCTTTCTATGATTTTTCCAAATATAAGAAAGTAACCATGAAGAACGATTAATCATGCCAAGTAAATTCCTCTTATTCCTAAGTGAATTTATTAAACAAAGTTTAAAGCTTTGAGTTCTTGTTGACTATCCTTACCAACTCTAATTATTTTTCCAAATAAATCAAGGTTTATGGCTTTAATCAATGTTTGCAACCATTAATTATGACTGAAGAATGAAGAATAATCAAACCCTAATAATACATTATGTGTATATCAATCACAAAACCCAATCACAAAACACCCATCATTGGGTTCACAACCCTAGTAAGGAAATTTAGCTACTCATAAAGAAAGAAGAACAATGAGAAATAATAAGAATCGTAAAGCTTACAATTGATTGAATGGACTTGAGAAATTACTTGCAATTGTTTGTAATCTCTAAAGGAGCTCAAAAATATAGATACTTATGCTAAGAAATAATAAACTGAGGTCTGTGGCAAAAACTGCGTACAAGAACCCTACAATTAAGTATTTATAGGAGCTAAAATCGTGAGAAATGAAAAGACACAATTGCCCGTCGGGCTTGGTTTACGTTTCATTTTACGGTCCGTAAAACTATTATACGGACCGTAAAATTACTTCCTCTCATTCGTCAAATATCACAGCCTTCTTACTGTACAATTTGACGGTCCGTATAACAGTTTTACGGACCGTATAAATGTCCCGCAGAAATGGCTCGTCGATCATTGCTCCCTGTGACCACTATACGGTAAATTTGACGGTCCGTCAAATACTTTTACGATCCGTATAATTGTTCCGCAAAATTGGTTCGTCTATCATTGCTCACTGTGACCACTATACGGTAAATTTGACGGTCCGTATAAGAGTTTTACGGTCCGTCAAACTGCCCCGTCAGTGACTCTTATTTTCTCTACTTCTTCGACTTTGGCCATCAAAACACTTGATACCTGAAATCCACTAAAAAAACACATTAAATCACGTAGATTTTGCTTAAAAACAAGTAACGCTTATAGCCGAAAAGCATCAATTGTGGCGTAAAATTACGCCACATCAGGTATATTTGTAAATAGGCGCACCAGCATAAACGCAGGTGTTGATGGTCGAGATGAAGTTGACGGGTCAGCTGAGCTGCGGCTGGGCTCGAACGGCTGCGGCTGCGGCTGGACTGGAATGGAAGTGGCCTCATCGAACTCATCTACTAGGTGGTGTCTCTGTCACCACGTCCTCCTATATCACCACCTCATCTGGTTGACAGTACTTCCCGTCCGCCTCTACGACGTCCTCCTCCTCGCGCCTCCCGATACTGACCCTCTAGAACAGGATCATGCATATGCCTAATATCTCCTGTCTGTCGGATACCGTCCTCGGATATCCGTACAACCTCCCCAGCAAGCCCCGTCTCTTCGGGTTAAATATATGGTCTTTCCTCAATATGCGTAGTCGTTGTACGGTCACCAGCTGCATTTGTTTTCAACAGTAATAATTAGTTAATTTCAAGAGAAAATACACAATTACCCCCCCCCCCCCCCCCCAAACGTATACTCGGATTAATTATGACGCACCCTACCTTCGTGGGCCACCTATTACCCCCCTGGCTTTATTTTTTCTGTATTTTTTTACCATTTTTCGGCTGACGTGGATGTGGCACCAAAAAATTTGATGCCTAATTGTACAATGGAGAGTGTTGCACACTCTCCACCACATTGGAGTCACGTCAGTGCCACTTTTCCTTTCTTTTTTTAATTTGATTTTTCTCTTTTATTAATTATATTTACACTAATTAACCTCTAATTAACCATTAAATCCTCCATTTATTTTGTCTTTTTCATCACTAAACCCTTATTTTTCTTCTTCATTTCAAGAAAACCATGAACCCATTTTCTTCCTCCATTAATACACACACATTCAATTTCATCATTAATCATAAATATCTTTTCAAGAAATTAACCAACCCATATTCTTCCTCCATTAACACACACACATTCAACCCATTTTCTTCCTCCATTAACACACACACATTCAATTTCATCATCAATCATAAATATCTTTTCAAGAAATCAACCAACCCATTTTCTTCCTCCATTAACACACACACGTTAATGGAGGAAGAAAATGGGTTGGTTGATTTCTTGAAAAAATATTTATGATTGATGAAAGAAATTGAATCTGTGTGTGTTGTGGAGGAAGAAAATGGGTTGGTTGATTTGTTGAAAAAATATTTATAATTGATGAAAGAAATTGAATGTGTATATGTTAATGAAGGAAGAAAATAGGTTGAATGTATATGTGTTAATGGAGGAAGAAAATGGGTTGGTTGATTTCTTGAAAAGATATTTATGATTGATGATGAAATTGAATGTGTGTGTGTTAATGGAGGAAGAAAATGGGTTGATGGATTTCTTGAAATGAAGAAGAAGGGTTTAATGATGAAGAAGACAAAATTAATAGAGGGTTTAATGGTTAATTAGAGGTTAATTAGTGTAAATATAATTAATAAAAGAAAAATCAAATAAAAAAAGAAAGGAAAAGTGGCAGTGGCGTGGCAGTGATGTGGCACTGACGTGGCGCCGATGCGGCAGAGAGTGTGCAACACTCTCCACTGTACAACTGGGCATCAATTTTTTTTTGTGCCACGTCAGCCAAAATGGGTACAAAAATACACAAAAAATAATGTCGGGGGGGGGGGGGGGGGGTAATAGGTCGCCCGCAAAGGTTAGGTGCGTTATAATTAATTCGAGTATACGTTGGGGGTATTTGTGTATTTTCTCTTAATTTCAAAGTAATAATTAATACAATTAAATCAATCCAAATGCAATAAACTTACCAACACCTCATACTGCCCCGCAAGTGTTGTGTATTCTATATCCCTCAGGGGACGTAAGGCGGGGATGCCAATAAGCGGCGTGTGATCTCCTGGTGCCAGTGCATGTAATCCCTAATGGGAGTTGCATGATCGACTTCCGCTAAACTCCCTAACTTGTGCTCCTAATGCTGGAGCTGGACACCCATGAAAGTCAAAAATGCATCATCGATAGTCGATCGATTATCCCGGGCATAGTGGCAATGAACGCGGGGGTATATTCTGTCGATGCCCAAACTGTCGTAAGACACGGTCGGACATGTGGTCCTCAACTATGTCCAGGTGTATCAATGGACACCGCGACATCCACACGGCCTGACCAGTCCTGCAAAAGGCCTGCAATCCATCCAAAAAACTAGCGTACGATGTCCATAAAAGTAGTTGCATAAAATATAGCTACAAATTAGTGATCAAAGAGTAGAAAATAAAATAATTAAAGTAATAATGTAAAATTAAACAATTTTACCGCATCGTCTGTAATGCGATCAAGCTGGTCCGTGAATGAAAGAATACAGTGGTAAATATTCATATCCCGATCAAACCCTGTCGTCCACCTCTTCGCATAGGGTATCTCATCAGGGAGGTCATTCCTAGATACGGGCTGAAAAGGCAGCATCCTATTCCACACCCATAACTGAAAGCGATATTAAAATAGTTGATTTTGTTAGTCGTTGCTTCAAGAGGTATATTTAGAATAAAGGTACACACACTTAAAATATTACCTAGAGAAGAGAAAAAAAATCCACACGCATTGCTTTTATCGCTAATAGACGCTCGACATAGACATCGGTAGAGGTATGCCAAAACAGCACCTCCCCAGCTGTAATCTCCCAAGCGGTTCAGATGCTATAAGAAAGTCAAATACCGTAAGCTGACATAAGCACCTGATGTGTTTGGGAACATGATGCCACCGAATATAATAAGCAGATACAAACGGGTATGACAATTAACAACCACCTGGTCACTCAACTCTATCCTCTATCCTGAGATAGTGGTGGGGCCCATAGACACGAAATCGGCGAGCCTAGTCAATTTTGTCGTCCATGTACTACTAGGAGGAGGCTCAGCTTAACTGTATAATGGGTCTCCATCTACCCGCAATCCAAACATGACATCAACATCCTGAAGCGTGATCGTGGCCTCACTAGTGTGGAGATGAAAGATGTGTGTCTTCGTCCTCCACCGCTCAACCATGAGCGTCACAAGCGCCCAATCATGCTGTACTCGACCAACGGAGACGAAACGATAGATACCACCCGATACAATATCTCTAAGACGTGGGGAGGCGGAGGGGAGGGCTCGCATAAAAGACTCCACGCCATATCCAGCCTAGTGCATAATAACTCAGACCAATGATTATCTTATAGAGCAAGTACTGATCTATCCTCTGGCCTAAGGTGAACGTTGGGATCCATGAAGGTGTCATATCTATACAGATTAAATTATTCCTTATGCTTGAAATTAACGGAAAATTATGTTAACTAACTAATCCTTTGTCGGAAAATAGTATTAACTAACTAATCATTTATAGGAAAATTATATTAATGATGTTCAATCCAAAATTAAGGTTTTAGCTTCTCGTTCGTTATTCAGGACTTAGTTTATTTTTTGTTATTCAGGATTTAGTTAGTTATTCGGGATTTAGTTTGTCCTTCTTTATTCAAAATTTGTGGATTATGAGAATTATGTTGTATTATATTTTTGTGAATAATTATATCTAATTATAATTTACTTAACTAAAATTTCTATATTAAATAGCTAATTTATTTAATGGGAAATTATGTTAACTACCTAATTCTTTATCGGAATTAAAGTAATAACGAACAAACTCATTTTACCAGAAATTATAGTAACTAGCTAATTAATGATTAATTAAATAGTTAACACATAAAATTAGATAACTAATTAGCACATTAACAATTAACATAGGATAAATAATTTCACAAATAAATAAATTAACATCGACATAATTAATAGATAATAGGAGATTACTATATTTTTCCAATTAAACAATAAATTAAAAAATAATTAAAAAAACAAAAAAAAAATAACAAAACGCTGGCAGTTCGCCAGTGATTTTTATCCGACAAAAAAAAATCCATTTAAGCAAAAAAAAAAAATGGAAAAACATTTTTTTTCGAAATTCGTGACTATGAAACATTGATCATGGTTACAATTATAATGTATTTTAAAAAAAAAAAAAAAAGTTCACAGTAAAGTATCTTGATTGAAACTTGTTGTAGGGTTGTTTGAATCGAGTTGTACGTCGTTTTTTTCCAGAATTCAACCTTCGAATCTTGTTCCTTGACTTGAATATATGGAGAATCTTGACTTTGGGGGATGAAATTTGAAGCGGAATATCCGTTGTTAGAATGTGGGCCCACAGGTTTTAGCCTTTAATGGCGTTTTCAACATAAAAAATGGGGGTGGGGTACCAGTGGTGGGGAAGAAAGCCCGATGATTGGCTATTTAACTTCTATATCGTTGTAATTTCATGCGATATAGAATAACGCAGTAAGTTGCTGCGTTATAGGAGTTAACTGTGTTGTTACGGTTAACTCCTATAACGCAGCAATTTGATGCGTTAAGGGTAGTTTGGTATCAAGTTTTTTCCTTGGGGTAATTTGATTCGTTTGGATTTTTATTGGGTCATTTAGGTCCCGGACTCCTTAATTTCATTCGCTTGAAAATTCTTTGTCGTACTAATTTATTGGACCTTTAGATTTAGATTTATTAGTATTGGCCACATATGATATAGGTAGGGCTACCTATAAGCTATAAAAAATTCAGATTTTCGAATATCCAAAAATCCATAGTACTAAATTCATATCTAATCAGAAATCCATAAATTATAAAAATAAAATCCGAAGTCCAATCCAAAATCCAAATATTCAAAAAGTTTGGATTTCGAATTGGCCCAAATTGCGCCCACCCCTAATTTGAAGGGAAACCGTGCAATTACTTGATAAAAATTTGAGAAATAATAGTCAATAAACTTTGGTAGAACTTTTTGAATTTGTCTGTCATGTCTCAAATATTTACTCTCAAAATTCTCTCGCTTTCGTCTCTACGCAAATGCAAGTTTGGTCAAGTTAGATATGTCCTAACAATCTAAAATTTTCGGATTATCAAATGCACGTTTTCCTGAAAAAAAATCTAATGCACATTTTATTTCTATGTCCTGATATCCGTTTTAGCAAAAATGACCTTTATTAAATTTAATTGAGTTATTTGCGGTTCTTGAACCCACCCTTAATAATGGGGGCTTACCAAGTTAACTAACTTATCATCACAATGATCTACTTAGACATTGTATTTGTGATATACTACCAAAAAGAGTTGCCGTGGCGCTGTAAATGCTCCTTCATTTCAACTAGAGGTTTGGAGTTTTGAGTCCCGCTAGGTACAAAATCGCCTTTATTAGGGAGCGTTTTACCTTCTAACATGAGATTTTCCTGTGTGAATCCAAATTTAGTATGGTCTCAATACAACTACCGGACATTCAGCTAGAAATCAAAAAAGAAATATTATGATGCACTGAAGCCATTCAACTCCTAGTAGTATTGTAAATTCCTTCATATTTTCTCTGGAATTTGTTTCTCATTTATTATATGAACTTTGAAAGAGAAAAAAATAGAGATAGAAACTTAATTTTAATTTCTTGTCTTTGAAATGAAATAATGCTTCCACTTACAAATCTTAATTTTTTACAAACTTATTGTCCAAGTAAAGATGATATCCAAACTACAACTTATTTTGAAGTAATTAGTCTATAGTAGTCGAGGTGACGAATGAAAATATGATCCGCTCAATCAGTGTAATTTGGGTGATTATTGACCTGCTCATTTATTAACTTAATTCATTTTGATTCAGTCAATTTAGTCCATCTAAAAGCTAAGCTTATTCTAATCTAAATATGTAGTCAAAATCGACCCATGAGAAACCTTGTCAAAATATTTTAAATTTTTTTTATGCTAGATATAACCATAATAAAGAAGAAGAATTATCCGGTAACTAAACAAATTATAGGGATTCTTACCCATATGTATTGTCCATACAAATAGTTTACAATGAGCATAGTCCAATAAATGTTTACATCTAAAATAGCCAACCTATGTTTACATTGAATTTTATGAAGCCAAATCTATTTTGATGTTATTTCTTTTGTTTTCTTTCCTAAGCTACCATAGAACCCTCTTCATTTTTCTATTTTTCGTTTTTAGGATCTGTATAACATGATATATATACGCTTTTATACACTATTATACATTACATATACACTGTATAGATAATGTTTAAATAATGTATAATCCTTATAAACTATTACACGTACATAAATAATGTATATATAACGTATATGCTTTGTATAATCATGTATAAACACACAAAACCAACTCAAATTGCAATGTAAAGATAATGTATATGTAATTTATAGCTATATACAAGTTGCTCAATTTCTTTTGTAACTTTTCATATACATCTTTATACACTATTATATGTTACATTCTATACACAATACATGATGTATAAATAACGTATATGCTTTGTATAACAACGTATAAACAATGCATTCTCTTGGGGCCTCAAAAATTTAGATGACCGCCAGAAAATCCTCTGTAGAAGTAACACCGGCGAGAAATCTTCTCCGCCTCCCTCCAACTCCACTTTTCCGGCAACAAGAAATTAACATTGACATAAGTGAAAATTCCATCACCAAGAGCATGATGAAGTCTCAAAATAGCACATCTATGGGCTAACAGAAGGTGAAATTCAGACTAGGTTTCGTTAAACAAAGCGGCGCTCGAAACAGAGAGATCCGCTAAGTAATTGTTAACGGCGTCTTCATTGGAAATTGAAGGATCGTCAGTAAGAGGAAACTTCAACAATTAAAGATGGGAACTTTTTTATTTATTTACTTGATGTTTATACGAGAACATGAGCAGACAGGAAGGAAGAAAGAGAAGGGAGACGAAAAAATCTCTTTGTAGAGCCTGTTATTGTCATCGATGTGCTGATGAGCTTCGGAGACTCGAAGGAGAAGACGAACATGTGTGAAGGCCATTGTTGAAGAACCTCCTCCTCCTCGATCTTTATACACTTCCTTTCCTTCTATATTATATCTATGCTTCTATATTCATATGTTGTGCGTATTATAGGTTTGTAAAATCGACACAGAAAACAGGCTGAAAGCTTTGAAAATTCGAGAGAGCTCGAATAGAAACCCTAAATTCAGATAGAAGAACAAGGGAAAGCTTTGGGTGTGTATACAGAGTGAGTTGGAGAAACGGAGATAACTAGGGTTTCGTCTATGTTCGAGGAGTGGGGGGGGGGGGGGGGGAGAAAGGACATCGGACCTCCTCAAGTTCTATTTTCTCTCTCTAATCGGAAGCAGCGAAAATTGAAATCGGCTAAATTTTAGTAATTGAAATAGCTGAAAGGTACATCTAGGTAAAAATGGGTTAGTTGGGCTAAAAATGGTATACTAGATGGGTCAAGAGACACCCAGCATAATTTTCCCCAAATTATAACTTATTGTTTAGACCATCTTGATCCAATTCATCTCAATCAAGTACCTTTGGAATCGTCTATTTATTAACTCAACCTATTTAACTCGTTTAAATTCAATCCAACCCATCCATTTGACGCCCTAAATATAAGTATATAACCACAGTTTTACGTTAATGATTTTTCCTTGAAATAATCTGGAGGATTTTTTTTTTCTTTTTAAGTACATAACACTTTTTTCTTTTTGGTCAGACAAACGCTTCCCTAAATCATGCTTGACCCTTAGCTCACATAAAAACAAACAATAATTGTTGTTGTCAATACAAATGTAATAAGTGTTGTACTTTTTAATTATCAATAAATGATGGAAGCTGCGTAGGGACTAGGGAGACCCCAGTATCGCTGGCATGAATGTCAAAAGCTCGTTCTCCTAATTTTTCCCAGAATATTATAAGAATATTACGTGCAACGTTTTTCCAACACAACCCCCCCTTTCCATATACAGAAATCTGGTCCCCTTCAAATAGGAAAATGTCATTTTACAGAAAAAAGCATGTGTTTTGTTACTCACGTTTAGTGTATCAAATTCAATACACGGAGTACTTACTTTTGCAATACGAACACGTAATCTTCTATGATAATAAGATCTCTAAAAGATTGCCTTCATGTCCTAATGTACAAGTGTACAACATCAAAATATTAATTGAGTTAAATTATTAATTGAATAGTTTCTTTGAGACTTTTGAAAAAAGTTGAAGGGCTTCTCAAAGAAATTTGTCACTTTATCTTTGCTATAATTTGCATTAATTCGTATGGTCCCTATAAGAAGTGGTATTTGCGAGCTATACGCGTCAAAGTTGTGGGACACTAACAAGAAAATACTTAACCACTAGGTGATTATTATTTTTCCTTTTTCCTGTTATTCTTTAATTTTTTATTAGAAAAAAGGAAAACGTCAATAATTGACCACCTTCAATTTAATAAACAAACATCCAAATGACATCCACATTGAGGTGATATTTAGTTGACGGTTAGACATAGAATTGGTTGATATTTAAAGGAAAATAGGAATTGAATCTAAATTGAAAAAGAATTTGAAAGTTAAAATTGTGCTTAAATATGAAAATGTAGGTGAAATTTTGTGAGTGAAAACTTCAAAAAAATTGAAAAACTTCTATTATGACACAAAATAAATATAGATGATTACCAACAATAATTGCGTATCTCTTTGAGCCATACCGTGGATTGATGATGGAGTAGTTCTTCCGCTCTATTAATTATCATTTCAAAACATGGCGACATCAAAGGGACAACTACCACATACACCGAGTGTATTGAATAACCCCACTAGAGAGGGTCCTAATTGTAATTAATGAAATCTTAACTTTCATGTCCTCATTAGGTTGAGCATATACTCACTGACCATTGAGACACTAGATCTGCCAAGCATAAAAAGTGAACGGTCCAATAATCAATTAATCACATTCATAATTGGGCTCATGTTTATTGATTACATTAAATCGGGAATGTTCAAAATAAATATTTTAAGAATGTAATCTCATTTTTTCTTATAGAATTTTCCTATTTCAAGTTTGAAGTTGATATGATGGATTAGTTTAAAAAGACACCCTTATTTGATATAATCTCTATCTCAAAACAAAACCTACTGTTAAATGGAGCTGTCATTTCTAACATTTTCGAAAGGGATTTACAACTATAGACACTTACCACCTTCTATAAACTATTTTATTTTTAATACTATAGAAATATATGTATAGCCTATTAGTACATAAAAAATTGAAACTCGATTGTTGATTCAAACTAACACAAAAAAAAACATAAGTAGGTTTCACGCACTAATTTAGTGCGTGAAAGGACCAAACTGCAAAAATAAGAGTTTGGCCTTTCACGCACGAAATTTGTGCGTGAATGAACATAAGCTTTTTTTCCCAGATGGGATCCTTTAAGGTTCATCTTTTAGATTATTTTGAATTGTTTCACCCTCCATGTGAAAAAAAAGTCCGAAAATACTGTGTTAGCATTTATTCTCGTGGAGATAGGCAAATAGAAATGGGGTATCCACTTCAAAAGAATTCCATATTGCAAAAAAGATAAAATAAAAATGGGTCTACTTGAAAAATCAACTGTACACACTTTACTAAGACTTCAATTTGCATAGACAATGAAACAAGTGCACGAGTCAATGTAAAATGAGACTTTAATATATTTGGATAGTTTTATAAGCAAAAAATTAAATTAAAAAAATAAAGTCATATCACATGGCTCCTAAGGGAAAAAAAAAAAAGTGGTATAGTTTTTTTTTTTTTTTTTTTTTCGTGCTTTGTGATTTTTCCTTCGTCAAATTGAAGTCCTAGGAAAGTGTGTACAGTTGATTTTTCAAGTAGACCCATTTTTATTTTATCTTTTTTGCAATATGGAATTCTTTTGAAGTGGATACCCCATTTCTATTTGCCTATCTCCTCCACGAGAATAAATGCTAACACAGTATTTTCTGACTTTTTTTTCACATGGAGGGTGAAACAATTCAAAATAATCTAAAAGATAGAATCTTAAAGGGTCCCATCTGGGGAAAAAAGCTTGTGCTCATTCACGCACAAATTTCATGCGTGAAAGGCCAAACTCTTATTTTTACGGTTTGGTTCTTTCACGCACTAAATTAGTGCGTCAAATCTATTTATATTTTTTTTTTTGTTAGTTTAATTCAATTTTTTTTTTGTCCTACAAAAGTCACGGATTCTTTTATTTTATTAGAGTGACCGGTTCAATTTAATAGAAAACGGTCCAAAGAAAATAAGAAATCATGTCACAACAAGCACATAAACTGGTCTTTTAAAGGACTGTCATTTCAAACACTTGACAGCAACAACTAATGTTTGATCGCTAGATTTTGCATAATAGTGTTAATTCCAAATTATTGACCCCAACACTATAGGAATTTAGTTAAACACTGATCAATTATTTTAATTTTTTCCAGAAACTAAAATCTTTAGATGATATACAGTGGAGGATAAAAGGTCGATAATTAACCCGACAGTAGAGGATTTAAAAAGTTACACTTCAACATAACTATTCAATATTTTAAGTGGACGGAGGTTCCAATATTTAATAAAACCTTTTGAAGTAGAGATCTCCATTTCGAAAGATTGAGGGCACATTAATTTGATCATCAAATATTGTCTCATTATCTCAAAATATTGAACTTTGAGTATTTGCAACTAATGGTTTGGTTATATCTATTGAAATTAATGTTTAATATAATTTTAGAATACTGAAATATTGGTTGGAGAGTTTTGTATGTGAAACAACTGTTTCTACTCACGAATATGCAATTATCACAATTTTCTTTTTCAAAATGAAATTCATGTTATAACACATTTGAAACTTTCAAATATTTCATCTCGGCTTCAACTTTTAATACTCTTTTTTTTTTTTTTAACTTCGACCTGTCCAACCGCCAACGCCCTACTCGAGCACGTTAATTAGTCATGGAAATCGATGAGAATGAACTCATAGGATATTGTAGTTGTCGGTATAAGAAAAAAAGATCATAATATAAATTATATAATTTTGGTGCTTTGTCAACTTATTTTTAATTTATCGAAAGCAAGGTGTTTTTTTTTTCTTCAAATTTACTTCCATCTTGTAAGTGTCGTTAAGGTGCAACATTTCAATCCATTATTTATTTGTCCTAATCCATGAAAGGTATAAGTAGATGTACCTCATTTTAATTCTGAGAAATTACCTATAAACTTATGGGCCGACTTTAATTGGCGTACAAGTTAACTTAAACATTAGATTTTATTCACAACAATCTGTTTATTTTTATTTTTAAAGATGTCTTCTCAATTATTACTCAAATCAAAAGCGAGTACATCAGAAATGAAAGATGATGGGACTGATCCCCATTCCATCAAACCAGCCGTAAAAACAGCCACCTAGCTAAAGCGTGAATAACTTGATTCGCTAATTTTCTGACTAGAGAAACAGAAACTAATTAATTAGTGAAATTAGTGATGCATGTGTTTAGCTCACACATGCGCAATAACTAAACATTAGTAGTGAATAGAGTTTTGACACGTCCAAAAGGACTTGAGGGCATTCGTTGCTTTTGAATTGGAGAAGCAGAAAGGCACCACACATGCCCTTTTCAACAGCAAATACATTTTTTTAGCACATCACGCTTTTATGAAGTCTATACTTTTTCTCTAACAACTCTTAACCAACTTATTGCAGCACTATTAAAGTCTAACATAGATGGAGTTGAATTTTGTACAATGTGCAGGAGAAAAATAAATTGTACAATGCATTTGGCTGGGAGCTGCTGGTGGTAATTTGATGGAGTATTGAATTATAAGAGATTTTTAAATATTTTATTCAACAACAACAACAACAAAATACCCAATGCAATCTTGATATCAGTCTCATTAACATGAAATATTTATGATAATAATCTCTATTACCAGCTTGTAATATGTATTTAATGAGATATTAGAATTGTACTAATGTAGATGTGTTGCTCCATTTTACTACTATTAAGAAGCACCGGTTGGGGCTCCTTTTTCGTCGTCCGTTGTGGGGGCTCCCATAAAAAATAAAAAATAAATTGTGGGTCCCATATATATTAAACAATAACTAATATTAAAAAAAATTGTGGGCCCCATATTAAACACCAACCAGTATTAAAATATATATATATATATATATATATGTTCAAAACACGATTAATATAACATTGTAGTTTGTGCTCCGTATCTAAAAAATTATTATATTAGTGTTTGCTACGAATACAAAGTCTGCACTTTTTTTTTGACATTGTTTGTTTTTTTAATATGGGATTCAATTTTTTTTTTATATTGCTTGATTTTGTCAATATGAGATACTATGTTCAAAACACGATTAATATAACATTGTAGTTTGTGCTCCGTATTTAAAACTTTATTATATTAGTGTTTGCTACGAATACACATGGTGTTTAATATGGGGCCGACAATTTTTTTTTTTAACATTGTTTGTTTTTTTAATATGGGATTCACTTTTTTTTTTTTTTTAATATTGTTTGATTTTGTTAATATGGGGTCTACTTTTTTTTCCCGTGAGTCTGGATGTGGTGGATTCCACAATTTTTATTTTATTTTTTATGGGGGGGCCCCACAACGGACGACGAAAAAGGAGCCCCAACCGGTGCTTCTTAATAGTAGTAATATATATATATATATATATATATATATATATATATATGCATAAAAATAGTGCAAACTAATAATGTCCAAAAGGGTGGGTCCCATACTAAACAACACCAAGCAATATAAAAAATAAAAATAAAAAAAAAGAAGAAACTATATAAATTCGTCGTCCGTTATCCCTTTAAAAAAAAAGGGTGGGCCCCATACTAAATAACACCGAGCAATAAAAAAAAGGAAGAAAAAAAAGTGGAACTCACCATCTCCAAACTCATGGGAAAAAAAAACTGAACCCCATATTAAAAAAAATATAATGTTAAATAAAAAAAGTGCTGACTTTGTATTCGTAGCAAACACTAATATAATAAAGTTTTAGATTCGGAGCACAAATTACAATATTATATATTATATGCATAATAATAGTACAAATTAATAATGTCAAAAAAAAAAAGTGCACCCCATAAAGGGTAGACCTCATACTAAACAAAATCAAGCAATATAAAAAAATAAAAAATAAAAAGTGGAACCCACCATCTCCAAACTCACGGTAAAAAATAAATGGACCCATATTAACAAAATCAAGCAATATCAAAAAAAAAAGTGCAGACTTTGTATTCGTAGTAAACACTAATATAATAAAGTTTTAGATACGTAGTACAAACTACAATGTTAGATTAATTGTGTTTTGAACATAGTATATATATATATATATATATATATATATATATATATATATATATATATATATGCATAAAAATAGTGCAAATTAATAATGTCAAAAAAAAAAAAGTGCACTCCATATTAAAAAATCAAATAATATTCATGTAATTTCCAAAGTATCTCATTAAGTCAATAATGATGGATTCATTGCCACGTGCGTATCAATCCATTAGCGGGAGTAAATGAAATTGCTTTTCTTCAAAAATTAAGTAGTCAAATCATACAATTTTCTTTCTTTTTTTAGATTAGCCTGAGATCTAATGTAGATATTAAACTGTTGTATTTGCTATTCCGCCATGTCATTTATTTGTTATGTTTACTAAAATAAATATACTTAAAATATTTATATTTTAAAATAAGATAGAATTTAATTACTTTTTTATTTTTATTCTTACTCTAATAAATGTGAAAAGAGATTAATATTGTAAAAAAAATATATATCAAATGGAGATCAAATAATGAATAAGGTAAATTAGTCAAATTATAATTCTAATCGACGTTTTCTTAAAAAACCATACAAAAGACAACATGACAAGTAAAATGAGCTAAACCGAGAATATTTACCAAAAATTTAAAAATAGTATTTTTTTCGTTTAAATAGAAAATCAATTTCTACTTTGTTTCGTTTTAACCGTGTAAAATTAATTTAATAATTAGAATTATCCAAATCAAAATTTGATAAAAAATAATAAGTATTTTACACCTTTAAATTAATCGAATTAAAATTGAAAGTATCAACTGATGCTTAAATGTTGCTATTGTTTTATCTCAAAGAGAGAAAAATAGTTTCCTTTTAAACAAGTCTTCTCTTTTAAAAAATATTAATAAACTTGCTGATTTTGTATTCGTAGCAAACATTAATATAATAAAATTTTAGATAGAGAGCACAAACTACAATGTTATATTAATTGTGTTTTGAACATAATATATACCCTCTCTCTCTCTCTCTATATATATATATATATATATAATCACTATTCAAAGACAAGTACATACACATAGATGCACTGTAATCTAAAGTGTTGGGCCCGTGCTGGGCCGTCTAGTCCACCTAAATAATGCAGTCTAATCTTATAATAAATTCTGTCCTCTCCCATATTCGTCAACTTCATAAAAAAGAATTCAAAATGATATATTCCCTTGGTTCAATTTACTTATTAAAATAGATGGTCCAAAATAGTTGTCATTGTAGAAAACAAAATATAATTGATTATTAGTTTCCACCTTTATGCTTACTCAATAAATATGGAGAGAGATTAATGTGATGAAAATAAAGTAGTATTAAATTGAGATTGCAAAATAAATAACCTTAATTTAATTAAATTACTTTTTAGTTAATGTTTTTTAAGGAGGGTGAAAAAAAAAACATGACAATTAAAATGGAGCGGAGAGAGTATATGATTACAATCATTGCGAATTTAGACATACAGTAATTGGTGCGCGTAATAAGTTGATACTAGAATTGCTAAATTGCAAAGAAAACAGTCAATTACGTCAAAAAACTTACACTACTTTATTGGAGCAATTTTTGGAGGCAAGCAAAAATAGTACATAAATATAGTCCCTCTCAAATTGCCATAATAAAATCAAAGTTGAGATCTAAAATATAACACGTACTGCTACAGTGATATTTTTACTGTTGAGTTGATGTTGAAATCATTTCCAAAGTTGTTCTAAGAATATTCGCGTGGTCTTTATTAGTGGAAAATTCAACACTAATTATTTTTAGGCTTAATGCACACGCGACCCTTTAAACTTGCCCCTTTTTTTCATCTTCGCACCACAATTAAGTGTCATTCTATTAAACTCCTGAACTCGTCCTCAAGTGTGTCTATCGAACCCCCCAAATTTGATTTTTATTAGAAGCAGAAATTAAATTAGGGAAATGGAGGTGGAGTAATATTTTAGACATGTGTTAAGCTATTCTTTGGGTCATGGATGTGTTTTTCTGCTCTTCCACTGCCAGTTTAATTAATAGCTACTCTTTTTTTCCCTCTCAATTGCTACTAATTTTAGCTAAAAGATGACATAATTAAATTAGAATATATATTAGCATGTTGCTACATTGACGATGGAATACTATGTAAGTCGGATTATGTTTAATACATACACTTGAAGATAAGTTCTGGAGTTCAATAGGAACAACACTTAGTTGAGGTGTTAAAATGAAAAAAAGGGACAAGTTTAGGAGACCGCATATGCATTAAGCCTTACTTTTACGTCAAAAAACAACAATAGCGATAACATAACCACACTCGGCCCAAGTATGGCAAAATTAAAGTAGCTACGAAAATGGAAGCACGACCGTACACGGTGAAGAAGCATTGACAAGTTGACAACTAATAAGGAAAACAGAACACAACATTAAGATGCAAGAACAATGACAACAACGAGATAGTGCAATAACCGAAACACATTACAACAGATGGTAACAGACTGCAAAAGCAAGAAACTGCATGCGTACAACTGATACTACGACAAATGCGGTGCACCAGGCTATCACCAAGCCTAATCCTATAAAAAATTAGATAAACTTAATTTCCTACTAACCTTCTAGCTTAATATTCGTAAAAAAAAAAAATAGTAATTAATTAAAGTAGTAGAAGGTTCTCATTTGTCAACTACCCTCTCCCCCAACCCCACTCCCCAATATAAAAAGGCAGTACTACTGTTTTTTTCCTTCTTTCTTCAGACAAAAATTTTACAATTATTTCTCTCTTTTATCAAAAAAAGTCATCTCCTTTCTCCTCTCCTTTTCATCCAAACAGAGCCTTACCTGGACCCACTAAAACTTCTGGTCAAAATCTCACACAACAATAAACCCACCACCACCACAACTACCGGAAAAACCTCCTCCACCGATCCAAAACCTCTACAATTAACACCGTGTTTGGCTGTTTGTATTTTTTCAAAAATCTCATCAACTTAATGGAGTCAAGTTCGGAGTTGGTGAGATCGATTGAATCGGTATTAGGAGTATCATTAGGGTCGAACGGCGATACGGTATTAGTGATACTCACGACGTCGTTTGCGGTAATTATAGGGTTAATTGTATTGTTTTTAAAGAGATCAAGTGACCGTAGTAAAGAAGTGAAACCTGTTGTGTTTCCTAAATCGTTACACGTGGAGCCTGAAGAGGAAACTGAATTAGAACCTGGTAAAGTTAAGGTTACTGTGTTTTTTGGTACTCAAACTGGTACTGCTGAAGGTTTTGCTAAGGTATAACTAAATTCATAATATCCATTATTACCTATAAGTAGTTGGTGTTGTTGTTAATTAAAACTGTAGATCCACTTTAAGCAGGTATATGATGGTGAAATAGTTATTTTAGGAAGTAGTTATAAATAGCTGTTATTTAAAGTAATATTCTAGATCTATTTGTTTGATGTTTATATGTATAGTGATTCTTGATTTTTAATTTGAGATGAGGGGAGTGGATCATGTAGAAAATTATTTACGTTTATAATTCTCGTGTCGAAATTTAGTAGATCATGATGAGGTTAAAGTTTGTTCATGCAAGTAGTAGAAAAGTTTTTTGTACAGGGCTGAATTATGGAGATCTATTTGGTCTTTATTACATGAGCATCCTAGGAATGATAATCTTGTTTTTCTGTTGCATTTCGTCTTTACTGCCCATTTTTCGATTATGGTTATATTGGCTATGGAGATTCTGGTGGATGCTGAGCTTGTAGATAGAATTTTCTCGTGTTCTTCCCCCGTTTTTCATTATCGAAATTTTGGATGGAAATCTTGAGTATATGGAGGGAAATTAGTAATGGTGTGACAAATTGGGTGCTCTAGATGTTTAATTTAGTTGAACTTCTTGCTAGTGCTGGTTCATGTTATATTTTAGCCTTGCTTTCAGGTTTTTTGTTCCGTACATTTTGGTGGTTTCATGAAAATGCAGGCTGTTGCATTCAACTCAGTTCCGGTTTATTAATGAGGAAATCGCTGCTGCTTATGTTTGAATTCTAATATTCTTATTGCACATTGCATAACCAAGGCACATAGCATAACCATCATTAAATTACATAATTAGGTCTTTGACTGGTGGTGTCTACCTCAGTGTGGTCTTCCAAAAATCTCTGGCTATTCAGCTAGACTTTCCAAATATCTCATACTTTCTGCATGCTCAAATCAGTCTAAAGAATGGTAGTCTGCTTCATCTTGATTGATTCATATTGCTGCTTGCAAATTTGGATTCTCATCCAACATAATAGTCAATTTTTGTTCTTCCTGTTTCCGCGGTAGACATATGCTCCTTCGCTGCCGTGATGACGCGGTTGTTCATTCGATCCAACACCTGGCTGATCAAACCTATCCTCGGGTTTGATCCAGCAAGTCATTCCTCCCCAAAACTATGGCACATAGCATAACATAAGCAGCATAACATTATGTAACTAAGGTGTGGCACTTTTATGTGTCCGCTTCAGAGAGGCTTCCCGAGAATCTCATCTTTCCTGCTTGCTCGCCTCAGTCTAAAGACTGGTGGTCTGCATGTTCTTGATTGATAATTTATATCATGTTTCCTGCCAGGCTTTATCAGAGGAGATAAAAGCAAGATATGAGAAGGCAGTTGTGAAAGTTGTGGACATGGTAAGTTGAATAGAGTGATTTATCCAGAATTCCTTGCCTTTGAGTCTTTTTCTCTGATAACACAGCTTTCAACTCTAGGATGATTATGCTGCCGATGATGATCTTTATGAGGAGAAACTGAAGAAAGAAACGGTTGCATTTTTCATGGTGGCAACGTAAGAGATATTTTCATTTGGAGTCTGTCAAGTTTGGTTTTTTATTTGCTTCAACTTAAGCATGTAGTTCATGCATAGCTTACATTTTTACACCTGATACTTTAGCTACGGGGATGGCGAGCCAACTGATAATGCTGCAAGGTTTTACAAGTGGTTCACTGAGGTAGAAAAAGGAGTTATGAACATCATTGCTCTTTAAGTATGTTTAATTCAGAGCAACTTCATTTCTTTGTGTGGAACTTTATATTTGTGTTTTATATCTAGGGACAAGAACGGGGTGTGTGGCTGCAGCACCTTACCTATGGTGTTTTTGGCCTGGGTAATCGCCAATATGAACACTTTAACAAGGTATTTGTTAGATATCATTATTGTCTCTTCCGCATTCCTGTTTTGTTATCTGACAAAGATCTTTTGGAACAGATTGGGAAGGTGATAGATGAACAATTTAGCGAACAAGGTGTGTATACGTTGTTTTTTCACAATGGCATATGATCTATTTTTCAGTTATAGCCACTTTACGAAGATATTTTTTTTTTCCCAGAGACTCCTATTAAAAATCTATTGTCAATGTGCAATTCACTTTCTTGCTATTTGTTAGCGTGTGAAAATCATTTAAATGGCAAGTTTATACCATAGTTGGACTCACTCTTCAGCATCACAGGTGCAAAACGTCTTGTGCCTGTTGGCCTTGGTGATGATGATCAGTGCATTGAAGATGATTTTGCTGCCTGGTAATTATCCACTCCTTTGTTTGATCTGTTTGTGTATGTTCTTGGAATCATTCTTTGTGCATCTCTGAGATGATTATGATGGGACGGGTGGGCAATGGTTTGTTTTGGTTATTTACCGTGGTTTGTTTACTTAGGCGAGAACAACTATGGCCAGAATTGGATCAAATACTTAAAGACGAGGATGATGCAAATTCTGCAGCCACTCCATATACAGCTGCAATTCCTGAATATCGTTTGGTTATCCATGATACCACGACGAGTCTTGAGGATAAGCATGCAAGCATGGCTAATGGAAATACCACATATGACATCCACCATCCATGCAAGTAAGTGTTTGAATGAGCATTTACTTTCTGGTTCTACTTTTTGGCTGGTTACTGATAGTTCTCCCTTTTTAACCTGCAGAGTAAATGTTGCTGTTCAAAGAGAGCTTCACAAACCTGAGTCTGATCGCTCATGTATACACTTGGAGTTTGATATATCTGGCACTGGGATTTCGTAAGTTTGTACATTTTTTCTGTCTGGTTGATGATACTGTGTTGCCAAAATATTAGAGAAAGGTCGATAGTAGGTGAAGCGGTTGATGATCTTTCTGTCACGTGTTCCATTCTATTTGTAGTGTTCTACCTTATTATCATAACATGTTCATTCTGAAGATGTGACATATAGAGAAAATTTGTACTTTGATATGCTTTGCATTGTGTGGACGATGCAATTAAAACTTCCTCGCTGCATGGGGGACATGCTTTAATCGTAATGGAGAAAGGTCTAAGGGGTAGTCTGGTGGCTCCCTCTCTTTTATGGCTTGCCATAATAGTTAGATCTATCACTATATATTATGTGTTTTTTTGTAATAAAATTTTCTGTCTTCTGTTGGTGAAGACAAATTTTGCATGGTTAGAGTTCAATTGTTTTGTTGTGTGCTAAGTCTTCTTATCGAGGGATTTATGCTAATTTGTCTCTTTATATATCATTTGTCCTGAACTGTGTGAGCTATTGCATCTGTGCTGCTTTCATTGCATACCTGTGTTCATGATGCCATGATGATTGTGTGTAAGCTTTGTCGTGTAATGCGTCAATTTCTTCCAATTCTCAGCTATGAAACAGGAGATCATGTGGGTGTTTATGCTGAAAATTCTGAAGAAACTGTTGAGGAAGCTGCGAGATTGCTGGGGCAGTCATTAGATTTAGTATTCTCTATTCATACTGACAAGGAGGATGGTACAGCTATTGGAGGCTCGTTACCCCCACCTTTTCCTGGTCCTTGCACTCTGCGTGCTGCACTTGCTCGTTACGCAGATCTTCTGAATCCTCCGCGGAAGGTGAGTCTTCATTGGAGATTAAATTTACTGATTTTAACCGTTAGTGTTGCGTTGGTTTACTGGAGATCCTGAATGACGTGTTTTCAGGCTACTTTGGTTGCATTGGCTGCCCATGCAGCTGAACCTAGTGAAGCAGAAAAGCTCAAGTTCTTGGCATCTCCACAGGGAAAGGTGAAGTAGTTTTGATTATGCTGTTCATCTTCTTTCAGTTTTTGTCTGGCTATATTAGTGACTCACCATTAACAGAAAGTAGTTCTGTGGACTTCCTCTGGGTGGGGTAAGAAACCCAAGAGGTTAAATCGATATACTAATACGCCCTTGACTTTGGTTTCATTCAGGATGAGTATTCTCAGTGGATTGTTGCAAGTCAAAGAAGTCTTATTGAAGTAATGGCTGAGTTCCCTTCGGTGAAGCCTCCCCTTGGTGTATTTTTTGCAGCAGTTTCCCCTCGTTTACAGCCTCGATACTATTCAATCTCGTCATCTCCTCGGTGTGTATTCTCATCTTAACTCTCTTGATAGATGGAATATAACACATTCCCCAAAACATCAGTGCAGTATACTTCGCCTCAACTTTGGTGAACTAAATTGATGGAACCATTTTTTGTCATCTGTAGATTTGCACCTGCTAGAGTCCATGTAACCTGTGCACTAGTCTATGGTCCAACTCCAACTGGCCGAATTCATAAAGGAGTGTGTTCGACTTGGATGAAGGTAATAAAAGAATCTTACACATGCATCGTCAATATTCAAGTTCTTATTTAGTTTCCTTGCACTTCTAATTAGTTTTGCTCTTTATACAAAAGGAAATAGGTTTTGTACTAACATCTTGAGCTCATTCAACAATAAACAGAATGCAGTTCCTTTGGAGGAAAGTCACAATTCCAGCTCTGCTCCCATTTTCATTAGGCCATCTAATTTCAAATTACCGGCTGATCCTTCAACTCCAGTTGTCATGGTGGGACCTGGCACTGGTTTGGCACCATTTAGGGGATTCCTTCAGGTGCGCGACAGTTGCCTTTTTTTAAAAAAAATTTGCTTGTTCTGGTGCAAGTGTATAAGACAGATGGATTTTTCAGGAAAGAGCAGCATTGAAGGAAGATGGGGCTCAACTTGGTCCTGCTTTGTTGTTTTTCGGTTGTAGGAATCGTAGAATGGTAGGTTATATGACCGATCCATTAAGAATTTGTATATTTGTGATGTCTGATAAGTGATATATCTGGTAGATAATCTTTAATTTGATATTTGGCTTTAGGATTTTATTTACGAGGAGGAGCTTCAGAGTTTTGTGGATCAGGGTGTAATATCAGAGCTGATTATTGCATTTTCAAGGGAAGGGCCGCAGAAAGAGTATGTTCAACATAAAATGATGGAAAAGGTAAGTGTGCTGATGAAATAAGACTTAAGCCCGATTGTTGTAAAGCTAAGTGATTCTAATACAACTTGTGACATATGAGCAGGCCTCCCAGGTTTGGAATTTAATCTCCCAGGAGGGATATCTATATGTATGTGGGGATGCAAAAGGGATGGCCAGAGACGTACATCGCACACTCCACACCATAGTCCAGGAGCAGGTATGTGTTACTTATTCCAACAACAAATAATAGTGGATGATTTGATATCTGATTGTACTGAATTTGAATTATTGTCCTGATGGGCAGAAGCTTATTTTCTTATTATTTTTTGTTAAATCTGTCTTGGTTATTGTGTTTTAATCAAATCTTAATCAAATCCAGGAGGAGGCCGACTCAACCAAAGCAGAGGCTATTGTGAAGAAACTCCAAATGGATGGTAGATATCTCAGGGATGTTTGGTGATCGTTAAGGCCTCGGTCCATTTGTTTTACTTGTAGCGAGCTTGGAAAGGTCCTCTCAGTTGCTTCGAGTTCCAGCCGTAAAGATTACAGTCTGTCTGGATTTACTGCAACATCTAAGTTTTGTCCATTAGGTTCGTTATTGCTCTTTCATTGGGGCAGATATATATTTACCTTTAAAATTCTGATTAATTTTTTATAAGAGATTCAGTATTGATACAAAAACTTTTATATGTAGTTGGTTAAAACAAATCCCAAATCATGTTGTAATCTGTACGAAAAGCTTCTGTAAGAATAGCTGTACAAATGAAGGCGGGTAGAATAAGTGTGTTGGTACACATTTATGTTGCTTTTTTTGTTTTCTCAAATCACAGTATTCTTGTGCTCTTCATCACTAGTGTTTACGTTTTCCCAGTTTGTTTGAACACAAGAATTCCTTTGATTCCTCTCTTTTCAGGTGTCCCCATTTGGTAAAATTGCTGACATACTACTTTCAAAGCTCCGTCCTTAATCTCGTCTCTGATTAGGATTTAAGTTTTGTACACTGGCAGTTGATATTTTTTTCCACTGTTAGTGTAGTTTTAACCTCGTATAGCATGTTAGTTATCATACATTACCATTTCACGTTTGTCGTAGAGATTCACTTGTAATAATCTCATAAGATATCAGATTGTAAGCATAGAATTTAAACTCTTATGAAAAGGGTTGATCAACCACAAAAGAATGTGTTTCACACATCACAGATTCACAGTTCATGTTTTTTCCCATAAAGAATCTGAACTGTAGTAAGCCATTGATGACCCAATTAGGACTTACGAAATATTTTACTGACATCCAAGATCTATTGGAATAAAAGAAAAAACTAAAAGCCACTACATCAAACAACTTGTCAGCAGTGCAAAATGCGCCAGGGACGGCATAGAAAAGGACAATAATTTTTCAAGAAAACGCTTTGGTAGTTTAGCTTAAGGGCATTTGCGCAAGTTTTGGCAGTATATATACTTGGTACCAGCGCTAGTCGTAACATACACCATGTAAAATTGATGTGCGAGCAAATTGATCCGAATAATATCGTTATAAGAAAAAAGAAGTCCAAATTGACATCTTGTATAAAAAAATCTTTGATTATACGAATTTCTTTTTATGATTTTCGCATATTAACCAGTTTCAACATAAAAAAATAAAAAATCATTCTATCATGTTATCAGTTTCAAAAAACAATAAATAAATAAATAAATATGATTCTATCATTTTTGCCGAGCTGAGGGTCTATCGGAAACAACCTCTCCACCCCCACACAGGTACAGGTAAGGTCTGCGTACATCCTACCATTCTCAGACCCCACTTGTGGGATTACACTGGGTGTGTCATTGTTGTTGTTGTTACAGCCTCCGTCCCCTTTTTATGTTGCGCCTTTTCTTTTTTTAAAAGGATGTCACCTTTTTATAATTAAAAACAAATTAACTTTATAATAATCCTTTTACCTTTGATGAAATGATTTATAGCCACATAAATATCTAATGTTTATTTTAGAGCACAAATTTCAACAGTCAATCTTTCTTTCTTAAACTTTGTGGCAAGTCATCACAAATTGAGACGGAGGGAGTGGTATTTAGACGATTCAAGCGTACAAAAGTTTAAAAGTATAATTTCAGTTACTTGAGATTGTCCCAACAAAATTATTTTTGAAAACAAAAAATTGGTTAATTTGCTTCAATTGGTTTTTCTTCAAAACTTTATTATCCTTGAAAATATTGTTTTGGTTAAAAACCAAACGAAAAGAATTTGAAGGGTCCCTATTGAAGAGGAAAGAATATTTTAATGTACTTTATCATCTCATTTACCGAAAGGCAATAATGTAATTTTTGGTTAGACGGATTAAACGACAAACTCTTTTCAACTCAAATAATTTTTTTGCACAAATTGGACTTGTGACCATTCTCTAAACTCATTTAATTTCCCGTAGTAACAAATAAAAACTCCTACCCAATTTTTCTTCTCGCCAGTACTGCTTCGTCAGCATATCCACCATCTTCACTATTTCTTTCATACAACACCATTTTTGAACTACAAAAAGAACAAAACTTTAAACCCAAATTGAGTTGGGTCATTCAAAAAAAAAATAAAAAAAATCACCAAGCATCTGATAGAAGTGAAGCTATATCTATCGACCCAAAACCTCTTTTAACTGGAATTCCAAATAGTAAGCATTTTCTTTATCTATTTTCCTACTATTCATCCTCTTCTTTGGTAGTAACTTTCAATATGCTGTTAGTTTTTAGGCACCATTTTGCCCATTCCTGCTCAAAATCAATTCTTTTTAGTATTAAAGATCCTAACTTTATTAAAATAACTTGCTTGAACACTTCATATTATCATTCACTTGTATACCCTTTTAGGTATAGTTGTAGAAAATCTTTTTCTTGGCCATCAAATTCTAGACTAAATTTAGCTCACACCCAATTCAGCTTAGTATCTGTAAAACCATTATTGCCTGTCAATTTATATTCTTCAAGTGCACCTGGTTGGCTAAGATGTATTAAAGGTCCTAACTTTACTAAAATTACTTGCTTGAACACTTCATATTATCATTCATATGTATACCCTTTTAGGTTTAGTTCTAGAAAATCTTTTTCTTGGCTATCAAATTCTAGACTTTTTTTAGCTCACAGCCAATTCAGCATAGTATCTGTAAAACCATTCTTGCCTGTCAATTTTTATTCTTCAAGTGCACCTGGATGGCTAAGAGGACCTCCATCAAGATCTTTGAGAAAAAGGATGAATAGAAGAGCAAGAATTGCAGCAATGCCTGTTCTTGATGAATCCCAATTTCAAAAAGCTGTATCTCAAATTCCACCTAGATTTACCCCTGAAGAATTGAGGGATGTTATGATTTCACAAAAAGATCCTTTAGTGTGTTTCGAGTTGTTCAATTGGGCATTGAAACAGCATAGGTTCAGGCATAATGTTTCGACGTTCCATGTTGTCATACAAAGGCTTGGAGAAGCTAATATGTATAAAGAAATGGATGATATTGTTAATCAAGTGCTTGCTATTCCATCTATTGGGTCTGAGGAACTTTTCAATTCGATGATTTATTACTTCACGGAAGCTAGGAAGTTGACTAGAGCAGTGATGATATATAAGCATATGTTAAACAGTAGGAAATTGGATTGTAGGCCGACGATTAGAACTTATAATATTCTTTTCAAGGCGCTTCTTAGTAGGAGGAATAATTCATATATAAATCACATGTATATGGAAGCTATAAGGTCCCTTTTCAAACAAATGATTGATAATCAGATTGAACCAGATATTGTTGCCTTGAATACTTTGATAAAAGGGTATGTGCTATCGCTTCATGTAAATGATGCCCTTAGGATATTTCACCAAATGGGTGTGGTTTACGAGTGCCAACCCAACTCATTTTCATATGATTATTTGATCCATGGGTTATGTGCACAAGGACGTACAAAGAATGCTAAGGAGATTTATGATAAGATGAAGTGCAAAGGATTAGTACCTAGTAGTAAATCATATAACTCGCTAGTGAACTCTTTGGCTCTTGGTGGAGAGGTTGATGAGGCTGTGAAATTCTTGTGGAAGATGAATGGAAACCGAAGAACAATTGATTTCATCACCTTCAAAACAGTAATTGATGAAGTCTGCCGGCAAAGAAGTGTGAAAGACGCTATTGGCTTGTTGAAGGAGTTGCAAGATAAGGAACTTGTCGATGGTCTTACCCATAACAAGCTTCTAAGTGAACTTGAAGATGACATTGATAATTTAAATATCAGAAATCATTAAGAGGTATTGCTTTACATTCCTTGATTACTTCCTTTTAGTGCATCTCTTTGTTTCTTTTTGTGCTGTGTTTACAGTGATGGCTTTACTTTCCTTGTCTGAACCTTTTGCTACTAGAATTATGGATAGTACTCATTTCTCCTATGTAAATTCAGAAATGACGGATCCTCCTTTTAATATGCTGCCTGTTAATGTATCTGAAAGCTCTATAGCTGTCTTCACGAGAATATAAATTTGAATGAACTTGGCAAGCGCTTTAATGTTTAACTAGTTTGGTATACTTGGATTTTCGTTGATACACAAATGACTTTAAAACCATCTATGCTTTCTCTACATTGAGCTGAGTGCTATGAACAAGACAAATAATTGCTATTTTGAAGGTATAAACTCTCTTGTTCCCCATGTGAAGTAATAGCATGCCATACTTGCACATTGTTCAAGGGACATTATTTGGTTCCCAGTTGATCAGCATTAGCTTCATGTAGACTTTTTTTCTGATCAAGCAAAGATTTTATTCATATGATTCCAGAACCAAGACAGTGCTCAATTTTGTGGTGAGTCTATAAAATCAACCAATTTCCCTTCATCATACATCTCAACAAAATTACACCATGTGTCCAAGTTACTTAAACATTTAGAACTTCAACATCTGGATTGGAAATTGCTTTGCCTTCAAAACACTTCAAATTCTTTTCGCTCCAGATAGTCTAAATTACACAAGCAGGGATGGCCCTCCATATATGTTTCAGCTTCTTGTTTCTTTTGAAGAATTCCAGCATTACATCAAATTCCATTAGAGGAATCATAAAACTGGTAGTATTTTTCTGTTAGATGGGATGCTGTTGCTGCGTTGCATGAGCAAAATTGACTTGGTGAAAAGAACACTACTAAAACTACAAACTTCAATTAAGGTAAGTTTTTATAAGTTGAAAAAGGTCTGGCCCTGCAATTATCAAGCACCTCAAGGGTCTAAATGACAACTGTTCTAAAATTTATTAAGTTAAAAAATCTTCTGTCATGTCACTAATTGGAAAAGAAATAAAACCTTGGGGACATGCTAGACTTTCAAATTGATGTGAAATTTGTGTGGATTTAGCATTCTTTTCTTCTGTTAATTGTAGGCCTGGGAGGTAGGAGGGAGGGAATAAATTCACGTACCTACATTCTGTTCTAACCAAGCACAGCAAATGTTACATTGAGAATTTTATGATGCTGCAGCTAAGCTAAGAAAACAACTCTGACATGGTGGCTTTGGGGAAAGCAGTTTCTATTGACAAGAGCTGAACCTACTGAGTGCTTGCCTTGAAACAATGGTAGGTAACTTATCTAATATTGCTGGCAGCTACTTTCGCTTCCATTTTCTTACTTTTCATCTCCTTGATACACTGTTAATTCTTTGAAATTTCCTTTTTATTTTCTAGAAAAAGCTTTAAGCTGGTATTCTCATTCTCTCTCTCTGGTCTTCTCTATCTCGTTTTGTGTAAAGTGTTAAAAGTTCAATGATGTCTTTTTATGGAGGAGGCAGAAATTTTCTTGAAGAAGTGTTTTCCTGAGTGTGGACTTTGATGTCACTGGGAAAAAGCTAAGCTCGAATAGTTCTTGTCCAGTTATATCTACATTCCCCAACTTGATCACAACCCATTTACTCTGTCACTCCCTCTATAGATGAAGTTCAATGGTTAAACAATATCGGATGATAGAAATACTAACTCATGATTTGGTGAATACCTAACTGGATAATTTAGAGTCGATTTCCTCAAGTTAAAAGGGAAAATTATATTTTAAAGGCCCGATATGAAACTATTCAGTGCTTTTTAGTTTCTTTTTAATTGGTAGATACAAAATATGGAATGGATTGTGTGGCAAAGGGGCATGGAAGACACAAGCACATTATAGCAGGGAAGGGGTAGCAATTTAAGCGACAATACTAGTGGTTGGAACCAGATCAAGTATGATTACTGAAGTTCTCTTAGATGTAAATTTGACCTAAAGAAATATCATTGCCTTTGAGATGATCCCTTGATTAATTTAACTAACCAAATATGATCCCTTACCAAATAGATTTTTTTTTTTTTTGCTAATGTGGTATCCGGACTAGCTTGCGTGCACCTCGCCTAATTCCACGGGATACCTGCCACTCTGTCCACTAAGACTAGGACAAATGGGAAGAAATCACTGAGTGTTTTCGTCTCTGCTAGGATTTGAACCTGAGCCCTCATGGTTCTCAACCCGCTTCATTGACCACTAAGCCACGCCCTTGGGTTTTACCAAATAGATATTTCAAGTATAATAAAGTTATTGTGCACCAAAAGGAATTCCACTGGACATCCTAATAGCTCTTTTTTTTTTTTTTTTTTTTTTTGTTTATATGGACGTGGCTGCTTCACCTGCATAGATTCTCTTTGTATGCATCAGGAAAAAACCAAGGCTTTTGCTGCCATTAGCTAATAAATAAATAAAAAAATCATAACATTTTAATACATATAAAACCTGAAGAACAGTGCAAAGCTGCAAGTTGAACCATAGTGTCTTAAGGTATGTTTAGCTTTGCTGGATAGCATGGTAGAAAGGATGACAAGTTTTACTGCAAGTTGAACCATAGTGTCTTAAGGTATGTTTAAATTTGCTGGATAGCATGGTAGAAAGGATGACATGTTTTATCTGCATTTTAATATGAGGTCAACTGGGGCGATAATCCTAAAATGTAGAAAAGAAGTTGCAAGTTTTACCTAACATTAGGGGTGTCATATTTTACTTTAAGCATGGGGTGTTTTTCACATTAGCTCATCATTTTTGTGTCTTTTGCACCTCTACGTGAAGGGTAATATTATCTTGCAGAAAAGTCACTGATTAGCCACCTATTCCCCAAAAAGAAAAAGTCAGTGAAAAGCCTAGTAATTTCTCTATTAATATTGATATGAAATTTCAGTTAGGTGATTGCTTAATCTGACATATGAATACTTCTACCAAATCAGGAATGTTAAAATTTGCCTTGTGCATTTGCAAAGGGGTATTAGAGAAGTTTCAGTACAAAACTTAGGGATACACTTCTTGTCTTCTTGATGATGGCTCTGGTAGTTTCTGCTTAAACACAGTAATATCAGGTCAAAATATCTGAACTTTTACATCTGGCCCATGGCGTTGGTTCAAAGGCAAAGGTAGTACATGCGCATTAGGCATACTCACGGGTTCGAATCATGCTAAGGAACCAGGTCTGGTTTTTGAATGGAAAGGGTTGGGGTGGGGGGTGGGGGGGGGGGGTCATTTCCACTGCTTTAGAAGCCGTAAAACAGTGGATTTCTCGATTATCAGAAAAAATCTGGACTGTTATATCTTTTTATTTTTTGATAACCAAGAAATCCCGAGGACGAGTGGCGCACAATTTGAAACTTGGTGAATAATGGATCCGTCCCTCTATCCTATTATATCTTAGAGTGCAGCTAATAAAGGGCACAATCAATTAGGCAAACTAGCGCTAATACAAAAGTAACTTCAGAAGTAACAGAAGTAACGACTGTTTCTGTTCCTTTCTCTGTGTTGTTAATTGCACAAGCTATGAACTATTTTAAGATGGAAATGTAACTTCACTCTTTTATAGAGATCATGATTAGATGTGTTGGAGCTATTTTGAGACCCTTGTTTTAAATTTTTGAAAAGGGTAGATGAAATTGTGAATGTTTTCGCAAGGATGATTAAGGATTGCCATGCTTGTTATGGTTGTGATATTTGTTTATTGATGTTAAATCTTTTGTGATGCTGCCTCCCCTACTTATTCCTTTTCCTTATTCTTTTTCAATAAAATTGGTATTTGGGGCCAGCTTGTGCGCACCTCGACTATTCCACCGAGTACATGCTACTTCTCATGAACACAAGACTAATAACTATGCTCCCAAAGGCATAGGCAAATGGGACGAAATTACCGACTTATTCCTTTTATAGGATGTAAATGATAAAAAAGTAGTGGTAGTATTGTTAAATTGCAAATATAAATATCTCATATGCTTTTTTTGTACTTTTGTAGGCTGCATGCAGTCTAGTTTTTGTAGGGGTGGCCAAAAAGAATTGGGTTTTCAATGGAGATATGAGAGAGCTGCCAGAACACAACAAATTTTCCTCATGGAAGATGTATTTGTGTCTAATATGGAGTGAGGAGCAAGAGTCAAGAGACAAGATGAACCCCTTTAAAATCTTTCTTATGAGCTAGATGTGATAAATACATCAATTGTATAGGTGTTCTCCTTCTCAAAACTTTTATTAGCTTTGCTTGGAAAGTATACTTCCTTCTATATAGTCAAAGAGTTGGGAAGGTCCGCTTTTTTTATTCTTTTCTGTGTTTCTTACCTTGGCTTGATTATCATATTTATCAAGTTATCTTTTAAGTATGCCATAGGAGGGGAGACTTCTGGGAAAATGTTTTTCACGAGAAAGTCATTTTTTGGTGTTTGTTATGGGTAAGTCATTTTTAATCAAAAGAAGGAAAATGACTTTTTTCATTTATGATCGGAAGTATTTTCATTACGACTATCTTGACTTTTAACTGCATATTACTTGCTTCAACTAACAATTGAACATTCTTATTAATCTCTAGTACTCAAAAGTCAAAACACTCTCCAATTTGTTGATATTTTAGTCTTTAATACAGTAATATTTTTAGAAAATATTTTCAACTCATCAACCAAACAGGCTCTTAAAAGTTTTCAATTTTACCTCCTCTATTTGTTATAGTACTAAAATGATGTCAGATTACATGATCTCCGCCTTTTCTCAAATTACAATCTTCAAAATAAAGGCATGTTTGTCCAAATTTAGAACATTGATCCTTCTTCCATTTTTAGCATTTACTTTTTGAACCTTTTTTCAATATAATATGCTCAAGCATTTGATGATACCACGTGTGTTGTTTCTTGAATTTCTTAATTTGAGTGTATATAGTACTAAAATGATGTCAGATTACATGATCTCCGCCTTTTCTCAAATTACAATCTTCAAAATAAAGGCATGTTTGTCCAAATTTAGAACATTGATCCTTCTTCCATTTTTAGCATTTACTTTTTGAACCTTTTTTCAATATAATATGCTCAAGCATTTGATGATACCACGTGTGTTGTTTCTTGAATTTCTTAATTTGAGTGTATATTTAATCTTCAAACTGTGAAATTGGAACAACCCATACTTCGCTTATAATACAATTTAGTAGGTGAAAAGTTTTACGTACCTGCAGAGTTTACATAACATTTGCCTTCGCATGTATGTTATTAAGTATCACTAAATTATAATTAGTTAATGTACACTTAGATTGGGTCCCTACCACTTGAATCATGTCAATTGCATTAACATTAATATTGTTATACGAATCTTGATCCTTCCAAGATACTTATTATGTTTAACAAACCTCAAACACAAAAACTGTCGGGATCATAACTCCAAAAGTTTTATTTATAAGAAAAAAGCCACGTTGGTATATATATTTAATGAGAAAAGGGGAAACAAATAGTGATATGGGACGTTCAACCTACACTCTTAAGATAGAGAGAATCGTCGTCCTCATTACATATTAGACCTGGAGCCTGTTTGGATGGGCTTATGCTTATAAGGCAAATAGCTTATAAGCTAAAAAAAAATAAGTTGGGCAGTCTAACTTATTTTTTTTGGTTTATAAGCTGTTTTCAGCTTATAAGCTGCTTTAGATAAGCTAAGTCAAATGGACCCAATTATTTTTTGAGCTTATCTTAAGGACAAAATGACTTTAAGCTGGCCAGTCAAACACTCAAAAAAGCTGAAAACAGCTTATAAGCAACTTATAAGCTAAT
This sequence comes from Lycium barbarum, assembly GCF_019175385.1. Classification (NCBI taxonomy): domain Eukaryota; kingdom Viridiplantae; phylum Streptophyta; class Magnoliopsida; order Solanales; family Solanaceae; genus Lycium; species Lycium barbarum. The sequence continues at coordinate 140,695,026 of NC_083338.1, read as the reverse complement.
CCAAACGGGCTCATGATAAGACACTTATTTGGGGTCAATATCGGAATTTATAAATTGTTCGTAGTTAATGATACAAAAAAGATTCAAGAACTATTTAAAAGGGAATGCATCGTATCGTCTGTCTTTTTATTCTTTCTCCTAACTCCTAAGTCGTATTTTCAAGGACATCAAAACATGTTACAAAGGGCCACCCAATTTATTGTGCATTCCATCAATCTGTATTTGAGTTACAGTTTCGAGTTTTTGAATTGTAACATTTTGACTATTAAGTTGTCACAGCGGAGCCCTGAAGTTGGCAATTGAGAAATGTCAGAATGTTTAAACAATAGGATAGAAAATTAAGCCAGAATGTATATATATATGTTCATTATTTTTTTCCGAAATGATGAATTATACTAGATTCGAATTCAAAATTAAGTTCGTTAACTTGCCTTTCAGAAGACTGCTTTCACACAAAATGACATAGGAACATACTTGAATTAACATTGACAAGAAGATTAGAAAACAGTGGCACTTGTAGGGTGTGATCCAATTTTCTCATGTTCGTTTGGTCAAAATTTTTGGAAAACATTTTCTTTTAAAAAACAAGTTCCTTAGAAAAATGACTTTTCTAATCAAAGTAGGGAAAATAAGTCCACAAATGGCATTTCACCAACCAACCACCCAACTCACCCCACAATCACCAAATCCCAACCACTCCCACAAGCCCACGCACCACCGGGGGGGGGGGGGGGGGGGCTTCTAAAAAGATTAGTTTTTTTTTTTTTTTAAAAAAGGTTTTGAAAAGTATTTTCCACCCACCCACAAACCCCCCCCCCCCCCAGCCCCAACGCCCCTTCTAAAAAATTAGTTTTTTTTTTTTAAAAAAAAATTTTTGAAAGTTTGCGTGGTTAAATTTGGTGTGGGGCGGGTAGTAGGGGTGGGGTGATAGTTGGGGGTGAGTGATAGTGGGTAAGAAAAAAAAAATCCCGTTTTTAAAAAAAGTAAAATAAAATATATGAAATAGAAAATTTCGGAGGGGGGAGGGGTGGGAGGGTTGGATAGAGTTATGGTGTGGGGGTGGCGTGGGGTTGGGGTGGGTGTAGGGTAGGGGTTGGTGAAGATGAAGTGCCTTCAAGGGTAGTGATTGGGTGGGGGCGGGATTTGGTTAGGGTGGGTGGTGGTGGTGGTGGTGGGGGTTGGTGTGGTATGGGATGGTGGGGTTGCGGTGGGGCTTGGTGGATATTTTCAAAAAAATGTTTTCTAGCAAACAACAGAATAGGAGAAAATAAGTAAGAAATTATCTTATTTTTCACTACCCAACCGAACATGAGAAAACAAGTAGAAACTCATTTATTTTTCAAAAATACATTTTCTAGAAAAACGTTTTACTCCGTACCGAACACACTGTAGAGTTAGATAGTTTTGTTAGCATTTAGCAAAATAATGCGAAAACATTCTCTTTTTTTGTTAACTTCTCGTTCAAAAAACTAATTGTGTTTATTCCTATCCTTGATACAAATAGAGGATACAAATAGACGCGTGAGAAATTTCAGATAAAATACCTTTCAACATAATTTGTTTCAAATTCATTAAAATTTCATGTATCGATTCTTGAATGTCTGTTCTTAGAGTATTCATATGGGACTTTTTCAAATTTTACACGTCATACATGTTTCTTCTATTTTATCAAGTAAAGCTCTTCGCATCACAATGAGTATTGTCTCGGCTTGGTCTTTCATAAGTGGAGACAGAATAAAATGTTCATACTAAAGACGTTTATTATTTGTTCTCGTTCAAAACACTTCCACTTTAGTGTCCGAATAGATATTGTTACTTTCTCTCGAATCATAGTACTATTATTTGATTAGATCATCAAATCTTTTATTTCTCTTGATATTTCTTCCAAAAATTTCCTTTCTTCATCATCAATATTCACGTCACTGTTCGCAATCAGGATTCTATTTTACCATCAATCCATTTCTCTTCATGTATTTTTTTTTCTTATTAAAGAATAAATATCTTTAATTGCATTCTCAAGGATTTTCGTCTGTAAAAGTCAATGATTAAACAAAAAAAAAATATACATATATTTCCTGAATTTTTTTAATTAAAAAGTTTGCAGACGAAATTAAAAGACTGCAAAGACTTGTTCTTGTTGTTTCTTGCTGTTGCGGCGTCAGTACAATTCTGATTACCTTCTTTTTTTCTTTTCATTTTTGTTTTTGCCAATCGCTTTCTTTGAGGGCCTCTCGAATCATATTTTCAATAGTATTCTTTGGCAGAAGGAATATTATATTCCCTCTGTTTCAATTTCTTATTTTTTTTAGTCCGTATTAAAATAAATGATTTCTTTCTTAATTTGAAAACAAATTTACTTTATGAATAATTTACAGTCACATAAATTTTCAAGGCTTATTTTGAACCATAAATTTTAAAAGTTTTCCCTCTTTTTTAAATGTCGTGACCAGTCAAATGGGTTCATATAAATTGAAACGGAGGGAGTAGAACTTTAAAAAAGTTATATTAGTAGTTATAAAGGTATCTGCCATGGAATCTGGAGTTCACCAAATCATATTCTTTAATTTTTTTGGTAATTTAAGGCATTTTCACTATTAGCAAAAAAGTGTAATTCTTTTTTTGGTTTTAAAAAATATCATTACCCAAACACAATAAATATAAAGATTCTGGAAGGATGAAAAACTGAAAATTTCACTTTGACTGAGTTCTCTCTCTCTCTCTCTCTCTCTATTTTCTTCTCTCCGTTATTGCAGCCACCTTTACAGGAGTATTCGTGGTGTCCACGCTCTTCAACGGTCCTTCATCCCTTTACTCAAAATAGTTTTTCTTTTCTCTCTCTCTCTCTCCTAAAACCCTTCAAAAATTGTGGAGAAAAAAAAAACTGAAGTGGGGTTTTGAAAAGAGAATTCAAGAACTCAAAAAAAAAAAAAAATGGTGGATAAAAGGAAGTTGCAGAAAAGGGTCTTTGTTAGTGAAGATGATATATCCACTCTCTTACAAAGGTATCATTTTTTGTTTTTCTGTTTTCAAGTTGGTTCTTGATTTTTTTTTTCTTCCAGTTTTGCTTTTACTGTTCTACACATACATGTATGTGTATATGTTTCAAGTGTTTTTGTGTGTGTGTGTGTTTTTGTATTGTTTGTTGAATATATGCTTAGATACTTGTTGTTTGCAAATGGGGTTTTCTTTTTTCTCCCTCTCCTAAAACCCTTCAAAAATCTTGGAGAAAAGATTTTGAGAAAAGAAGCCAATAATTTAAAGAAAATGGTGGAAAAAAGGAAGTTGCAAAAAAGGGTCTCATTAGAAAAATAAATAATTTAAAAAAAAAAAAAAAAAGTGTCTCATTTGTTTTTGTTTTCAAGTTGGTTCTTGTTTTTTTTTTATTCTTTGAGATTTGCTTACTATTCTACACACACATGCATGTATAAGTTATACATATTTATTTGATGTTTGTAAATGGGGTTTGAAGGTATACACCAATGACAGTGTTGACACTGTTGCAAGAGGTGGAACAAGTTAAAGATGTGAAAATCGATTGGAATGAATTGGTGAGGAAGACCACAACTGGGATTACAAATGCTAGAGAGTACCAGATGTTGTGGCGCCATTTGGCTTATCGAAAGGGATTGCTAGATGACTTGGATGATGATGCTCAACCTCTGGTCAGTCCAACTAGCAAAAATTGTTCTTTACTTCTTCTACAACTATATATGTGTGTGTGATGTTTATGGGAGGAATTTTATCTGTGATGATTAAGGGACTATATACAATTTAATTGGATTATTGCAGTTTTTTTTCTTTTGTGATTCAGCAAACCCCTATGAGGCCTTTATAGAGCAAAATGGATAGTTAGGGTTCATATGGTGATATCAATTAGCTTGGAATTGAGGTGTAGTTGTTTTTGTTGTTGATTTGGTAAACCCCACCTTCCTAACCACCCACCCTCGTGGCCAGACCCCTCTTCTCAATCTGATTAATTGGTGATTTCTCTATAAAATTTTACAAGTTTGGAAAAATTCCTTCATGTTACATTGAAATGTGAAATTTATCTAATGGAGTGCACCCAAGGGTGTGGCCTAGTGGTCAATGAAGTGGGTTGAGAGCCTTGAGATTTCAAGTTCGAATCCCAGCGGAGGCAAAAAAATACTAGGTGATTTCTTCCCATTTGTCCAAGTCTTGGTGGACAAAGTTACTTGATACCTGGTGCTGGTGGGAGGCAGTAGGTATCTCGTAGATTTAGTCGAGGTGCACGCAAGCTGACCAGGACATCACGGTTATCAAAAAAAAAAAATTATCTAATGGAGCAGATTTTTTTTCGCCCCTTTAAGTTTACGATGTGAAGGTGGTATTTGCACTTGTATGTTGTTCAACTTTGAGAGAAGATGGTGAGAGGGGCTGAGAAGAGCATTTTCGTCCAGCTTAGTATTTCTCCCTTTTCCGATTTTGACTTCTGAATTCTGTATACTGTTAAATGCGTATTATTCTTGTGTATTTGTTAGTGTAGCATGGAAGACATGCTCTTTTTCCGTGGTCTGTTTCCCTTCTCCAAATTGGGAATGGAACTCTGGAAATCATTAGGTTTTCTGGATAAATTGGGGCCAACTTTGTGCATAAGCTTCATTTATCTGATCCTGAGGGGATATCTTCTTACTAATTCAGTATTGTCTACTCAATAAGTGGTACCAGAAAATATTTTAGAATCGAGTCTAGTGTTTATTGTGATGTATGTTGAAAACATTGAGTGGTTTATATTCTCAAGTGCTATGTCTTGGTAAGCTTGTAATTGATGTGGTGGTCGATACCAATTATCTTTTGGTCGCTGTGTTGATTGATCCACCTTATATTTTCTGAATTTGCATTGGGAATTTGTTTATTTTATGATTTTATGCCCCTTTTTTTTGGATGGCAGGATGATGATAGCGATCTAGAATATGAATTGGAAGCTTTTCCTCCTGTAAGCAGTGAGGCTTCAGCGGAGGCAGCAGCCTGTGTGAAGGTAAGCACAGGACCTAATTTTTTTTAAAAGCGGCTTCATTTTATGGTTCTGGTCAACCTAAGAACTGGACAGCTTCAATTTAACTTGTAATAATTAGACAATGACTGCTAAAATTCTTAAGTCAATGAACTCTGATGGCTTTACATTCACATATCAAGGGTCAAAAAAGTAGCCATTGTATATATGATGAAATACATAAATGAGTTAAGAACCTTAGATATAATTCCCCAGGTTTGGGAAATGCACCTCGTAGATGATAAATACTTTTCGATAAGCTCATTTTGCATGGTTGAGAAATGGAATTAGTATGTGGCTTTCATTGGATATTTATGTACTTTTGGCATTAGCTACCTGTAGTGAGATATTTCCTTCCGTAACACTGTAGTACTTCCGAAAAGCAACATTGCACTCACTTTTATTTGACTATTCGAGGCTGCCATCCTCTATGCTACCTATAACTAGCAATAGTCGCTGGTTTTCAGGGTGACGTGTATGCTTCTTTCATTTTTCATACAGTCAGTCTGTGTTGCTTTGGGCTTGCACAGGTATTAATTGCTTCTGGGGCTCCATGTGATACAAATATGTCAAATGGAAATACAGTTGAAGCTCCATTAACCATAAACATACCCAATGGACAAACATCTGGAACTGCTGCAGAAAATTCACTCCATGGTATTTCAGCTTATGGGACAAAAATTACGGTCCCGGTTTTAGTGGAAAAGCAGCCACTTCCTTCTGTCATGGCTTCTGAGAGTACTTTGGACACCAGTGGACCAGCTAGTGGCAACTTTCCTCCTCGGCGAAGACGAAAACCTTGGTCGGCAGCAGAGGATATGGAACTCATTGCTGCAGTACAAAAGTGTGGTGAAGGAAATTGGGCAAATATATTGAAAGCGGATTTTAAGGGAGACAGAACAGCTTCACAACTCTCTCAGGTTTATTTCGTATATGCTTAATAATTTATATATTCTCCTGTCATATTTACGCTGGTTAAGCAAACTCTTTTTATCTTGTCCTTAACGGGGAGTCAGTACAAGTATGCGCTCTTCTGCATTGCTTGGGAACTTTTCCTTTCTCATTTGCTTTGTTTGATGAAAGTAATTTTGATAGAGGACAAATTCAGTCTCTTATTATATACATAAATCCTTAACATGGAATTAAACAAACATTAATCTTTGGGTTGCTTGCAGTTGCAATTTGCTAAATGGATCTCTATCCTCCACTCTATTCCTCTTTGGTAGTAATGAATTTCTTTAAGTGTGTGAAGGGGATCTAGTTGGGAATGTTATTGACTATTTTGGTTTAGATGTAAACAGTAATGGAGCCAAGTAATTATGGTGAAGTAACGTCTAAATACTGTTTCTCCATGTCATACCCTCATCATTTAATGAAACTGAATACTGCTAGTTGTATCATGTCCCAAGTCCCCCATCCCTTCAGAAAAAAAGTAGTTACAGTTATACCTTGGAAGTCCACCATTTTCTAGTATGATTTGAATGTATGGGGTTTCTCAGGTTTCCTGCGTTCAAATGCTGAAAAATGAATGAGATGTCGAAGTGCTTATTTGTGGAACTTTAGATGTTAACAAAGCAGTTAACAGAACTTGTAAAAATATTTCTGTCTGTTGTAAGATATTCTACCATTATCTGCAATGTAAATCTTCTTTGAGAATATATCTTTGTGCAGAGGTGGGCAATTATTAGAAAGCGACATGGGAACTTGGTCGGAAATGACTCACAGCTGTCGGAGGCTCAGCTTGCTGCTCGTCATGCAATGTCCCTGGCGTTCGGGGATAATTTGAGAGCAGCTCGTCCAATCAGCACTAATGGTAATTCTTTTAACTGGATGTCATCCATAATTTCTATGTCTGCTGGTTGTTTATACATTGTTTAAAATATAACAATGAGGTTAGCTAAAATATAAAATCCTGTGATATGCTGGTGCCTGGTAGGTTGTGCTATGGAAAACCAAGGGTTAGGTCTTTGCAGATGTACGGGATATGATCCTAGTGGTGTCCACTGTCCACTGTACTTAGTCTGCCGAGTTTGTTTACTTTCCTTTCCAAGAAGAACAGGACAATCAATGTTACCATTCTAAAAAACATATATTGGACAATCCAAAGTCCAATTAGTAATGTCTACAAGCCAAATACACCTTTAGAAACAACAGTTTTGTGCTAAGTGGAGATTTAGGGATTCAAAATTTAGTAGCAATACTCTAGATATACAAAGATATACAGTGGGTATACATCCTGTGTACTCCCAGTATACTATATTTATACATTCTATTTTCCAGCATTATGCCGAGATATTAATTTTGTGTTTCTTAGTTGTTTCATCCATTCATGCAAGCTTTAATTTTAAGCTAGGTTGTGGTATTGTTTCAGGTGGGCCAAATTCAGGCGGTGGACTTGGTATCTCTTCACGTTTTACTGCTGCTGATATTGCATCTGGTGGTCCACAATCCAAGCATCAGCAAGATTTAGTACCGTCAAAACCTATAATCCCAAAAAATCCATTACCAAAGCCTGCTATTGTTAACCCAGATCCATTCGCCAGAGCTGCTGCTATGGCTGCAAGCTCCCGCATAGCCACCCCTTCAAGTGCTGCTGCTATGGCTGCAAGTTCCCGCGTAGCTACCCCTTCAAGTGCTGCTCCTATGGCTGCAAGCTCCCGCATTGCTACCCCTTCAAGTGCTGCTGCTATGGCTGCAAGCTCCCGCATTGCTACCTCTTCAAGTGCTGTTGCCTCGCTGCAAAAGGCTGTACAATCTAAAAAAGTCGTCCATATCATGCCTGGGGGAACTCCAGCTGTCAAATCGTCTGTGCCAGGTAGCACTAATGGTTTGCCCAGTAATGTGCATTTCATTCGAACTGGCCTGGTGTCCCGTCCCCCGGGCCCCTCAAATGCCTCACAGTCTGGGACTCAGCATTTGCAGGGGCACTCTCTAAGATCTGCATCGCCTGCAGTTCAACCTAAACCAACACTGGCTTTGCCTTCCAGAACAAATGCTTCATCCGGGACTCCCAGTACCCTTACATCTAGAGCAGCCGGTATCCAAGAAAATCAAACTGTTGTGCGGCCTAATTTAAGGGGTGAGAAAGCTGAAGTTATTCGAGATGCTTCATTGGCGAATACACCACAACAGCAGGTCCCAAAAGATCGAACTTTTGGTTCAGGCAACTTGTTGACAGAGAAAGTTGAAGGTCAAACTTCAGTGTTAGGTGTCTCAGTGAAAGAGCTTGCAGGAGAGAGTAAAGCTTCAAGAATTCATGTTCAAGAAAAGCTAATCCCAAGTCAAGAGACTCTCAGCAATAAGAATGAGAACACTAAAATAGAATTGGCAGTTAAAAACACTGTAAGAAGGTGATTAAAGAGAGTTGAGAAAGGGCATTGAGGTAAAGCCACATTTGGGAACTGAGGATGGGGAAGAGTAAACTAGATTCACTGGCTGGACCAGATATGTATGTAATTTCCAATCGTACCAGCTATTTTGTGCTACATTTCGTCCTCAACTTTGTAAATATGTTCTCCTAAAGTCTTGTTTATAATTAGGTGACAATTCAAAATTCTTTCATATGTTCCCTTGTCAAGGGTTGAATATCTCCAGCTGTTGTTATTAGCAAGTAGTTTTAGTGTATCTGTTATATGTTGCTGAGACACTTGGTTATGGTTAGACTATATCTTTGGTGTTCCCAAAATGTTGAGCCAAAAATTCAATGAACAAGATTGGATCAGAAAAACTGCTACATCAACATTTTTCTGCAATTCGATGCAGATAAGAACAATAGGACCTTGTCTAAATCTATATATTCAGATTAATTGAAGTACGGTTATTCAATATGTGAAACCAGGTCTAAAAGAAAGAGTTGTGGAGTTTGCAGAAATTGGTGAATTTGAAAAAAGAAATTGTTGAAAGCATGATAAAATCTGGAGTTCTACTCTAATAAAAGGCAACACGCCTTTTCTCCAATAAATTTTCAACTAGTAAGAATTGCCTACAACAGAGCTAAAAGGGAAGGAAAAGAAGGGGGGGAAAAAGAGACATCTATCTGTCTACTGCTGTTAAAAGGGCATCTATCATGGTGCTGTTAAATCACTGGACTGTTTCTGCAGTGCTGGATTTACACAGGAAAATAAAGACGGCCTCTTATTCTTCAACTTTACTCCGAACAAGAAGGACCGCAGGGGAATTCTGGATCGAGGCCTTGTTGGTTGGTCTTTTAGCCCAAGTTCTTCATCCAGGTTTGACAGTGTGCTCCGGATCTCGTCTTGGAGTTTCCGGATACATTCAAAGCCTACTTCGAGTTCACCTGCTAGCTTATTATTCTCCTGCTTCATGTTTAAAATCTCACCTTGAAACTTTGCTGCTTGATAGGCATTCAGCACTGGATCATTCTCTTTAGACCCTGACCTTGATAATCGTGTTATGACGTCGAGAATATTAGAAAGAGATGATAACCTGTTCTGTAAGTCATCTTTCAGCACTGCATTATGGTCCAACCACAATGTCAACTCAGCTTGTATCTCTCTTAGATGCCTATAGATTGGGCGGATGCCTGATAGTAGCGACTGTGGTTGACCTGTTTCTTGCTTGCAGTCTTCCTTCACTTTGTTTATTTCAGCTTGTAGATCCTGAACAGAAGTTTGGAACTTATGCAGTTGATGAAATGAGGTGCTAAATCTGAGCCACAACTCAATGTTTTCCTCCAGCAGATCATCAATGTCCATCCGTACTTTCTCTTCAACAGTGGTGAAGGAGTGTGTTTCATCGACATCAGTAACTTCGATATCTCTGCTATCCTCCTTAATAACTGAGATCCTTGTGTCTTCTGGTGCAATGGAATGTGTAAGCGATTTATCTGAGAACTCTGGCAATGTTTTCTCTTCATAATGTCGAGATTGAACCTCAGCAGCTTGCGAGGTTGCTTCCTTTGGCATTTCATTGAAGTTTGTTGTTTCAACGCCTTTTGACTGAAGCGAGTTCAATCTATGCTGTAAGGACAGAATCTGTGCATCCTTCAAGGCATTAGCATTCTTTAGAACTTTCATCTGGACAACATATTGGAAGTGGCTCGCTCTCCTTTTCTTCTCCGCATCATTGAGCTTCATCTTCACGCCCTTGAAATTTCTAAGAACTGATGTGTACTCCTCAAGTAGTATCTTCTCTCTGTCATCATCCAGGCTGTTTAGGAACAGATCTCTCCAGTTTGGTTGGTCATCCTCTGTTTCAGATTCATGTTGTTCCATGTAAAGCCCATTGTGAACTGTCCTGAACACTTGCCTCCTTGAATCTTCACCATTCCCTGCAACCACTGCCATTAGCTTAATTAATATAGAAGTTGACAAAGAGAGATAGTATCTTCATAAACCTTAAGAGCGGAGGTACCTTGATCTAGGAGCTCATCTTTGTGTAGGTCATCTCTCTTATAATCACTTAAGACAGATGGAAGATTATCTAAAATACTTTCCCATTCTTCTAGCTCAATATCTGGGACGGGGCTCGGAATATCTTTCACTTGGACCTTTGCTGAATGAGTTTCAAGTTGGTTATGCCAATTGGATTGTAGAAAGCCACCATCTGTTTTTTCTTGAGTGAACTTGTGAGAGAATTCGTTGTTTTGCTCCTCTGACTTGATTTTATTCTTGAAATCCATCTTTCTTGAAAGATCGTCTGATTGCTTGCTGTCATTCAATTTGGAGAAGTTTTCTGTGGAAGATCCAACCGCGATATTGAGATGATGATCATCTCCTACCTTCTCTCTACCTTTCATCTGGATATTTTTAAGGTACTTCTGTGAATTGGAAGGATCATATTCCAGTTTCTCAAGCTGTATCTCCGTGTCTTCAAGGGAAGTTGAATCATGTTGAGAAGGATTCGTTGTATGAACAACTTCGTTGGATCCCCTTTCTGGAGTGCCATCTAGAGTTGCTCCAGATGGACTAACCTGCAATACATCATTGAAATAACTTTCTTGGTTGGAAGAATTTCTTCCCTCTTCGCTTGTAGAAGAAGCAAACTTGTCTGCAAAGTCAATTCTGCTTGCTTGCTGTTCATAGGATGAAGGCATAAACCGACTTTCATGTGGAGCATCCTTCACTGCATAGTTCGTAATGTCAGAAATGTAAAGAAAACTTCTACTTTACATTTGACAAAAAATGGAAAATCACCAGTCATACATGCAATATCTAAGCTTTACCTGCTAGAGCCTCCGTTCTCTCTTCTCTGATAGCTGAGGAATCATCTGAAATATGTGTGCGTTCACTTTCGTGAAATGCCTTCTCCTTCTTGATGTTGGTAGCATCCTTAGGAACATTTTCGAGGAGATCATACTGGTAATTTGGATGGTTGGATTTCTGAAAACTTCCTTCCTTACCTTCAGCGGGGATGTGTAAACGATCACTCTTCTCTGCATTAACTTTTGTGCCAGCTTGCTCTTCCATTCTCATATCTTTTCTGATGGCAGAGTCATTGTCTGAAACATGTAGATCAACTTCATCAGACCTCATTTCCATCTTAACCTCTGGGGAATCCCTCAACAGAGAATTTTGGTGGGTTTTATAAAGCTTTTCCTCTTTACCTTCAACAATGTGCAAATAATCACTCTTGTCTGCAGTATCTTTTGTCCTAGCTTGCTCTTCCTTCCTCACGTATGTGACCAAGTCATCACTTGAAGTACGAAATCTCTCGCTTTCATCAAATCCTCTCTCCATATTGACATGTGGAGAATCCCTTGATGTAGCTTCTTGGAAAAAGTCATTCAGGTGATTCTGATGGTTGGTTTTGTAAAGCTTTTCTTCTGTATCTTCGACAGAACAGGGAACATCGTCCCTTCTGTCTGCAAGATCATTGGGGCCCCTTTGCTCGACATTTTTCTTGGTTGGTGAGCCATGATCAGTAACATGCACTTGTTGACTTTTGTCGAACCCTTTTTCTATCTTAACATCTCCTGCATCCTTAACATGACTAATTTTGGTTAAGTCGTCATGGTCATTCTGAAGGTTGGATGCGGAAAGCTTTTCTGCTTCACCTTTGAAGGGAATGAGGTTATCCAAAATATCTCCTTTCTTTGCTTCCTCTCCCGTTCTGATCTCCGTTGAGATCATTGCATCATAACCAGGAGATCTGATGCATTCACTTCCTTTGGTATCCTTTTTCTGATTGACAGCTCCAGAACCGGGAAAATAACTTCTGTTTGAACTATCATTTGTCCCCCTTAGCTCGACCATTCCATCATTTCTTCTGGTGGCTGAACCATGATCTGTAACATGCCCATGTTGACTTTTGTCAAACCCTTTTTCTGTCCTAACATCCGCTGCATGTTCCACAGTACTTTTGATAAACTTGTCTTGGTCATTCTGAAGATCGGCCTTTGGAAACTTTTCTTCTTTACCTTCAAATGGTACGAGGTTATCCAAAATATCTTGTTCCTTTGCTTCTTCTCCAGATCTAGTTTGTTTTTTGATCATTGCATCATAACCAGAAGATTTGACATATTCAGTTCCTTCATAATAGTTTTTCTGATTGGTAGCAGAATCTTCAGATCGAAAACTATTATAGTTGTTACTTAAGTTGGAGTCCATATATGTATATTCAGCTTTTCCAGGATGATCTTGGTCTTCATATGTATCTGTCTGGCCCCTCACACGTACACCTTCTGATGCCACCAAATGTGGGGTAGTATTGGTCATCATCATCATCATCTCTTTGCCTGTCAACCCTGACCCCTGTCCATCTCGAGTATCATTGCTGAAGGGGCTTCCGACAAGGTTTTTCTTGTCAACTTCAAGACAACCCTCCTGTTCTTGCAAGACTTCTTTCTTCAGATCTTCCTTACTACTTATGCCTTTGGAGATATCTAGAACACTTGCTCCAGGAATGACTGCTTCAAGAACCTGAAACTGCTTTGCCTTATTGACACCAGAAACGCCCTGGTTAGCATCTAAAGTGCCAACCGTCTTTCCATCTCGAGTATCGTCCTTCGAGTGGCTTTCAACAAAGTTTTTCTGGTCAACTTCAGGACAATCCTCGTGTTCTCGTATGACTTCTTTCTTCAGACTTCCCTCAGTACTTACACCTTTGGAGATACCTAGAACATTTGTTCCAGGAACGATTGCTTCATGAACCTGAAACTGCTTGGCCTTATCAACACTAGAAGTGCTCTGGTTTGCTTTTAAATTGCCACCTGTCTGTCCATCTTGAGTATTGTTGCTCGAGTGGCTTTCAACTAAGTTTTTCTGGTCAACTTCAGGACAACCCTCCTGTTCTTCCAAGACTTCTTTCTTCAGACCTTCGTTACTACTAACACCTTTGGAGATACCTAGAACATTTGTTCCAGAAATGATTGCTTCATGAACCTGAAACTGCTTGGCCTTATCGACACCCGAAATGCCCTGGTCAGCTTCTAAAGTGCCACCCGTCATTCCATCTTGACTATCGTTGTTCGAGTGGCTTTCGACAAAGTTTTGCTGGTCAACTTCAAGACGACCCTCCTGTTCTACTTTTTTCTTCAGACCTTCCTTACTACTAACACCTCGGGAGATACCTAAAATATCTTTGGAGCTACCTATCACATTTTCTCCAGGTATGATTGCTTCATGAGCTTGAAACTGCTTTGCCTTATCGACTCCTGAATCGATTACTTTATTGGCAGACAAAGTATCTTTGACGTCTTCATCTTGCCTCTTGTTGTGCAATTTCTCAGAGATATCGTCAAAACTACATTGATTGGCATTGTGTTTGATGCTTTCATTGAGATTCTGAACTCTGAGAAGTTCTTCCTCCAGTTGTCTTATCCTCTTGCTCATGCTCTCTGAATCTTCAACCAAGTTCCCCTTCTCCTCTTCCACTTTTGTCAGATGTGAATGAAGTTCATTTGTCTCTGATCTTAATCTATTTACATAAGCATTCTGGGACGAAAGTGCGCTTTCCAAATTTATGACTTTATCAACAAGTTCATCAACTTTCTCTGCCAGATCAGACATGAAAGTATCAGAATTAGTTTCCAGCTCCTTATCTTTGGAATGCACTTTCTCTGGATTCAACTTCTTCAATTCCGAATCTGGATTTGAAGACTTGTTTACTTCAGAGAGGACTTGTGGATGGGGCAGGTTACTGACAAATTTTCCCTTTAGAGTCTCAAATTTTCCAAGGACCTCTAAAATCTTTTGATGCTCAGCTATGACATCTTCCACTGATTGCTTCTGTTTTTCCTGCAACTGAGCCAACGTATCTTGGCAAGAGTTCAGGGCTGTGGCTGTCATCAAAGACCGAGCTTCATCATCCTCGATCATCGTGCCAATACCAAACTCATCTTGCAAGCTGCTAACTTTTGCTTGCATCTCAGTGACCTTTTCTTCTATTCCCCAATACCTCGCTAGCCCATTTTCGTATGAGCTCTTGATGAACTCCTTCTCAGTCTGAAGTGCCAAAATATCCTTCTGAAGCTTATCGATTTCCTTGAGTGCCTCGGGTTTTTTCAAACCTGAACTTGGACGAGCAGCAGCAATTGCATCATCAACATTGAATTTTATTAGTCCTTTTTTTGACATTAACCTTGATGGTTTGGCGTTTCGTTTGGCAAAGGAAGGAACTTTTGGGAAACTTAACTTTGGTGCAGTTGGTAAGGTTTTGGAGGGCTCATTTGATTCCTTAGGAGGTCCTAATGATGCAAGAAATTGTTCTCCATCTTCATCTTCCATCGCGAGTTGAACTCTCTCGGGGTAAACAGTTGCAATTGTTCGGTTAGCAGTCTGAAGATCTTTGGATAAATGATCAAATCTCTCTGCCAAAGCTCTGTAACTCCGGAAAAAATCTTCCACGAAGTTCAAAATCTCAGGCCTTCTTCTGTAATACATCTCTGCCCGACTTGCAAATGATTCCCCCTCCTCGTCTATGATTTTGAGCACGTATTCAACCTTCTCCTCCATATCTGCAAATAACAGGCAAAATACAGTCAAACCTCTCTCTAATAGTGTCGTTTGTTCCGATAATTTTTGGCTGCTATACGAAATGTCGTTATAGAGAATATTATAATTAACATAACATGAAAGACCGGTTACACAGAAAACATGGATGTTATAGTGAAATGTTTATAGAGGATGTTTGCTATAAAGAGGTCCAACTGTAGTTAGGTTCTTTCTTTTTACTTCATTTCTTTCTCTCTGTTTAAGTAAAGTGTCACACATGTATGAGAACACTTTGGCATTTTCTTTTTTGATAATCAAGAAATCCTCTAGGGTCAATGGTGCATGATTCGAAACTCAAAACTCAGTGGATAATGGACCGCCCCTCTACTTTAGAATTTATAAGACAACAGAAGAAAGGAATGAATGTCAACTGTGAGTTATACTTTTATAGTGATCAAAGAACAATCCTTTGCCATCACAAATAGTGGTAAGTGTATACGGTAAAAATCGGACATATGTTAAAAACCGGTAAGACCAGAGATCGAAGGAAGAGAGGGAAGATCGTCATTTGGTCCGTTTGATCGTGGCCGTTAGTCCGTTTGGTCGTGGCCGTTAGTCCGTTTGATCGTGGTCGTTAGTCCGTTTGGTCGTGGCCGTTGGTCCGGGAGATCCGTTACGCGGTTGCCACGCGTCGATAATGTCCTGCCATGTTTAACTGCCAACCGTACGGGTGTCAGACCGTACGACCAACCTAATCCAACCTACTCCTTTTCAGAGGTTTTCTTTATTTTTTAGACACACTTGTTGTATGAAGCCCATGGGGCAACACTATAAATAGGGGTCGTTGCCTCACTTTTGAGGGGTTGGCTTCCTCATATCAAGAACATTTTGTACTAGAAAATATATACAAATCTATCTCTCAATATCAGATTTTGATCCGGATTCATTGTGTTCGTCTCTTAAATTTGTTCGATTAAGTGATACTCGTATATCAATAGATACATAAATCTATAGCGAATCTTTGATCATCATTATTTTCTTCATACCATATCCATACACATCTTTTTCCACCAAATAGATTGAGGCTTAACCACATATCCTATACCTACTCATAAATTTAATTGATTATTCAAAACTGGGGTAAACAGTAAGCTAAATGTATTTTGTATTAGCTAATGATGTTTAAGCTTAGGAATTAAACTTAAACTCAAGGCCTTGTCCAACTCTATATTTGTTAATGAGTTTAGGTTATGTACACTAGACATAATATTTTTGCACCATCAGGTTAAATTACATGTAGTAACTAATTACACCAAACATTATTTGATATCCCGGAAACTAACTTGCCTAACAAGGTAAGTCTGACAACATTCCAGTGCTTTTTGTTTCATGGCTCATTAGGACTACAAGCATCTGCATTGTGCCTATACAATAAAAGACACTAGTACTAGTTCAACATTCTGTTATTTTCTTGATAAGTAACCTGTTTTTGGCACGGTGATTGAATTTGACAAGTTTGAAAATCTCAAAATGTTTGTTATTCTGTTATAAAGATTGCATCATAAGAAGAAATGGATAATAAAGAACTGACCTTGGAGGTTTTGATCCAGCCATTTTGACTGTTTTGTTCTAATATGGCTAGCCCACCACCATGAATATGCATTTCTTGCTGCTCTGTGCAACATTTTTTCCCTTTTTGGGCTCACTACAAAACTACTTATTTTTCTTCATTGCACATAAGTTGTCACAACACATTGCTTATCACCATCTGGCAGAAGAGATGAGATCCACCATAGACAAAAAAAAAAAAGGCTATATGATTATTAGGAATCTGTATTCTTGAGAGGGGAAAAACTTCAGAAGAATGTGCATGATGTTGAGCAAAATGGATGGGAAACATACTGGGTCAAAGAAGGGTGTTGGATATTTTACATATAAGCACAAGTGTAGGAGCCCCATTAACTAACTAACCAATTGGCAATTCAAATAAATAAATAAATAAAAATAAAAAATTCCTGGATCTGCCAGGTTGTTTAACATTATGGCTTGCATGTCCTTCCCTCTTCTTCTTCTTCTTCTTTTCTTTTTTCTTTCTTTGTTTTTTGGTCTTTTAAGGTGAGGGGTGTAATGGTTTGACTTTCTCCTATTCTTTAAATTTTTTTTGTCACCGTGGCTACATCTGTTTACTTTTTTATTTGTTGGATGTGGGGAAAACATTACATTATTATGTGGTTTATTAATGTACAATATGGTATGGTACAGTATGGTGTTGTATTATATTGTACTGTATTAATGAACATAATGTTTGGATAGACTGTATCGTTTGTTGTGGTTTAATAACATTTGTATTGTTTGGTTTGATTGTATAGTACTGTATAATAACTTGTGAGTTTACTAGAACACCTTTAACTCTTAATTAGAAATTAGTTTATATATATTAATAAAACTCAAGTAACGAATAAAAGAGGAACTTTAAAAAATAAGTAGAGAGTGAGTGGGGGTGGTGGAGGGGTGGGTGGTGTGAGGTGGGTGGTTGTGGGATGAGGTTAGGGGTGGGTTTAGGTGGTGGTGAGGGGCAGTGGGTGGTTGTCGGATGAGCATGGGGGTAGTGGGTGGTAGGGTGGGGGTGAGTGGTTGTGGGGGTAGGGTTGGGTGGTGGTGAGGGGTAGTGGGTGGTGGAGAGGGGTAGTGGGTGGTGGAGGGGTGGGTGATAGCGCGAGGGTGGTGTGCGGGGTGCGTGGTAGGGTGGGGGTGAGTGGTAGGGTGGGGGTGGGGTGGATGGTGGAGGGTGGGATATAATGGGGAAATGAATACGTAACCACGGAAAAATCACCAAATCTGTGGTTACAAAAATTTGGACTTTTCATGGTTATATAACCAGGGGATGAACCACGGGTTTACAACACCATACCACATAATTTTAAGAACAATAGAAACAAACATGATTTCAAATAAAACCATACATTAATGAACCACGGGAAACCACCATCCAAACAGGGGAGAAATCTTCTAGTAATATTTTGTCTTAATTCGGATATCGATTTTTAAAATAAAATTTACATAATAAGAGATAAAAAAAAGTACTATAAACTACAATATTTCATAATTAAAACAATTAAAAATATATGAAAAGATCATTGTAAAAGATAAATTGTTCGACTATCAAATAGTACAATGTTATTTAAAATAGAAAGGAGTAAATACTATAGTTTCTTCTAGATTTCTTTTTCCTTTTAGCTGTCGAGGTTCTTTTATTTTCTATTTGTTAACTTCCACTAGTACAGGTATCAGATAACTTTTGGGTATCAAGATTTTGGCAGATAGAAAGTTATTACCTTCCGCCAGCACATAAGTCAAATAAACTCTGGACATCAAGGCTTTGGCAGATTGCATAACGTTTTTGTTTTTTTGTTATAACTCAAACTCGGATCTCTCATTATTTTCACCCATTTTATAAATTGTTAGATCACTCCTTGGATGCAACTCGTCCCCTCTTTTACTCTTTAGAATTATAAAAAATGAATCTCTTTTCCCACCCATTTTGTATTCATTTTCCTCTCTTCCTTTCTGAGTATTAGTTGCAAGTAGCTTTGTTGAGAAGGGAAAAAAAATCATTTTACAAGAGGGTTCCATTTTGTTAATCTTAATCCTTCATTTCTATTATTTACTTAATAATAGCAAGAAGAAGATGGTTTTAGATTGTCTGCAACGTGGCTATCATAAGAAGATGCTGAGAAGAATACAAAACCTCACGGGGAATACATCTACAAAATCATAGTATCATTCCAAAAAATCAATACAATCTTGGATTAAGATCATCCTACACATGATTCCAGACAAGCTAAGATCACATATATATTTAAAAAGATGTGTTGTTGAGACAAAGAGAAAACGAACACGAACAAAAACACTAGGTGATTTCTCCAACTGTTCGAGTCTTGGTAGACAGAGTTACTCGATTCTTATACTAGTAGGAGATAACAAGTACCCCAAGAAACGAGTCGAGGTGCAAGCAACTTGGCCCGGACACCACAGTTATAAGAAAAATGGACATGACATACTTGAGATACAAAGTAATCAAATACTATCCCAAGCTTTTTAACAAAGAAGACATAAGTTGGTTTTCTACCAACTCTTGGTTAAACTACTCAAAAGCATGTTCATTGTTAGAGAAAATTTAAAGTAACTAGTACAGATTTTGCTCAAGTCCTCATTCATTGAGCTCCTCAATATATTGGCTTGAAAATGACTAAAGTTTCTTTCCATTTCCTTTCAGTCATTTCTATCCGACACCTTCAAACCAATCAATAGGTTTATTAGAGTAATAGGCTAACAGCATGGCCTTTAACAACAGAAACATTGAACAACAGGAAAGAAAAATATCACCATTAAACAGCAGAGGCATATTATTGCAACTAATGCTATCAGAGGTTTACAACTATTTACAGTACTTATGAAGGTTATCAAACTATAAACATATTTACAGCTAGATGGACATATTTACATATTTACAGATATTTACATCAAAGAATGATAAAAGCATCCAGTCTCCTTCCAGTCTCTGTCATTGAAAATTTACACCAATGTTCACGAAGAAGCATGCAAGTCGAGGTCACATCTTCAGAGCCAATTATGGAGAACAGATATACAAGAAACCATATCGTTTTTTTTTTTCTTTTTTAGATGCGTCAAGTGGATAGAAGCAGCATCATATCTCTATCCTCTGCTGTTTCTTCTCCTCAAATTTTAATGTCCTTCAAACCCAATATTCTTTCTACAAACACATTATTTCCAGACATTTTTTTTCTTTTTAGGGTCATATCTGAAATTTCTACAGAGTTCATATCTAAGCGTGTAATGAGTAACAAAACAGCTCAAGTTTGATCTACCGCAACAAAGAATCAGGAGGAGCAGCAGTAGTAATCAGCACCATAGGCGCTGCTAGATTTCAGTGATTCCTCAGAGATGAGACCCAGTGCTCCATGTATTTCTTATTCTCTGCAAGTAAAATCGAAAAATAAGATGCCTAAATCATACAAAGTACAGAGCTAAGAACTGTGTGACGAAAAGGGAAAGCTGAAGATAATTTACTCTTTATAGATCTCCTTTTCTTTTTTCCTTTCTCTAATTCAATGCATTATTGATAACTTTATGTTCAATCAGATAGAAACTAAAAAGTCAAAGGAATGTTTTTTCCAAATTAGAATATGTGTAATAGCTAAAGAACAATGTTGTAGAAAAGATTAGGACTCTCTGATAACAGCAAAGTTAAAATCTTTTATGATCAACAACAGCAAATTTCATGCAAATCTATGCACCAACTATCAATAACAAAAGACATGGTGCTAAATTCCTCTTAACTTCAAGTGATGTAGGACAAGAACAAGATCTTAGTTACATAGAACGTAGAGTATATAGTGCAAGAAGAGTTCAAGAGCAAGAAATTTTACGCTGAGAGATGCTCCTTGAAAATTACAAGGGAAAAGGTTCCATTTCTAATGTTGATTGGCCACGACACTCTTTTCGTTTTTATTACACTAGTTACCATTACCACCTCTGGAAAAAAAAAAGGGGGACGGGACAAAGAATTTCAGCCTAGTTTTAGTGGATTACGAAACCCTATAGTCAACAAGATGATCATTTAATAAAATAACCTCGACAAAAGCTACCTCATTAAGTCACCAACTAACTGAAGGAAGCTTTTGGAAATTAAGGCAGTGGATTTGGACTTTTGGAGGAGATCTGATAGTGTACTAGTTTTAATTGGGAGGAGGAAAAATTCACCTGTATATGCTTGAAGCAAGATTGTAACTTTTAATCAAGCTTTTAAGTCTCCTTTAAGCGTGAAGTCTAAATTGGAAGAAGTAAATAAAACAAAACTAGCAAATATGGGACCATTCCAATTTTCAAAAGCCTCAACCCTAATGACCTAATCTCATGTTACTTACGGAAAAAAAAAAATGACGAAAATTTAGCATGAGGAACCAGTAAGTCCTTGATTCATATAGCGAAAAGTAATGGTATATATCCTCATCATCCATGGAACCTTTCAATGAATGGAGCCTATGTGACTACTTTACAAAAGCAGCAAATCTGTATGAACATCAATAATTATGTTTCTTTTTTAGAATACCTTAATGGCCTAATTTGACAGCAATAAATGATTAACCCAAGTGAAGCCCTTTATAAGGTCTTTAATAGTAAGGTGTTTAATAATCTTTGAAAGTCATTGCTAAAGCTTCCGTGCCATCCAAGAGATACAAACAACATTAGAAAGCATATTCAAATATCAAGAACATAACAGCAAGAGAATCTTACCAGTAGCATATATATCCTTCAAATTTCCCATGGCTTGCAGGAACTTGTCTTGTGCATTTTGTTCCACATTTACACAACCATAGCCATAGCACGGAACAAGCACAGCAAAACTATCATCTAAATCATCATCATCACTATGGAATCCAGGTCCATGAGGCTCCAACCATCCAACAGACCAATCCGAATCATCAGACTCAGACCCCGAAACACATCCACCATCTGATGGCACAATAACAATATCATATTCCCTGTCAATCTTTCGTTCCTCACGACTCTGCCACTTTCTCTTAACCCTTCTAGATGAGGAAGCCATGTTCCTCCGGTCAAGAGGGAACTTCAAAGTATCAGATTCCCACAATACCGAATCAGGCGATGAATTTAAAGAAGAACCATTGGAGATTTTGGGTTCTTGATGCTTTCCACTCCAAAGCAACCATGACAAGGGGGTAAATGTCAAAGCCATATCTTCCTAAATGTATCAGGGTTATGAAACCTCAATGAAGATGGAAAACTAAATGAGTGCTTTGTTCCTGTTCCAAGAAAGATAGGTTTAGAAAAATGAACACAATGAAAATGATAGCTAACAAACATCAAGACAGGCATGTTGTGCTTAAACCAAATCAAGAAAAGGGATGGAAAATAGATTGTCCATTATTATTAATTTAATAGACTAAAATCCAGAAACCTGGAACCCCAAATAAAAAGGGATCTTCTTCCATTGAATCTGGCCTATAATGTTTCCATTATTCAAGTACAAGGTGAGACATCAGCACGTTTTCTAAAATATATAAAAAATACCAACATAATTCAAATTCTTCTCATTTATATTAGCAATTAAATCAGTCTCAACTTTCAAAGCATGTTCAAGTTCAAATTTAAACCAAAGGTAAATAATTTAACAGCTAATGAAAACCCCACAAAAATAGGTAACAAAAAGAAAAAAGAACAACAAACATTTGACCCTGAAAAATAGCTGAATCTAGCTCAATTATGGGGAATATACAACCTAACGTTTAAGGAAATAAAAATCAAATAATTACAGCTTTCCAAATACCTCCTCATAAATAAAGAGAACCATAAAATGTTTTTTTTTTTTTTAATTAAACAAATATCTAGATAATAACCACAAAAAAGGCAACTTTTTGAGATTTCCAATATGGTTATCTCAGAAAGAAACCTTAAAACTTTCCTTGTCCATCAAACTTGGAACATTAATAAAAGATTCAGTCACAAGGAACAAGAAAACCCCATAAAAAGGGTACACAAATGTAAATACTTTCAGCTAATGTATAATATACCTTGTAAACTCAAAAATAAAACCAAAACTTGTGCAAACCCAAAATTTACATCAAGAATTCAAAACCCCATTTCCTCTTTTTTTTTTTCTTCTCTTTAATCTGAAAAATATAAAAAATTAGAGAGACAAGAGGTTTTTGTAAGGCAGTTTATAATAATTCAACCACCGAACAAAAAACATAGATTTAAAAAGCAACTATAAAGAACAGCTAAAAAACACAAGAGCTGAGGAGAGAATTTATCCTCTCCTTTGAGGTATACGCAAAGATGATGGATTTGATATTCTGTTGGCTTGTAAATATGGTAATGAGGGTATATATGGAATTTTGTGAATATTTGGGGGTGTTGTTTTGATATGATTGGTGATTAGTAGTTTATTAAGATAATGTTATTTAGGAAATGGGTTGCCAGGTCAGATAATCGTGCCAGAGTGACAGTGGGCCCAGGGAAAATAGATAACGTGGCTGGTGCTATATCCAGTTAATTTCGTGTTTGTATAGTTCAAGTAAATGCTTTTTCTAGGGAAAAAAAAAAAAAGAAGAACAAGTAATTTCTGCCACATGTTTGCAAATTTTTTCTTCAATTTTTTTTCACCTGCCACCTGTTTGCAAATATACTTTTTTTTTATTTGTTCACCAGTAGAAGATATTCACAGTACTGACCGACAAATTGAACAACCTCTGACATAGACAATTAGATTACAACGACATCCTAGTATAGTCCCACGGGTCTGGGGAAAGTATAGTTTTACGCATACCTTAGCCCTATTTGAGAGGTAGAGAGGTTATTTTCGTTAGACTCACGGTTAAAGAAAATCAACTCCAAATAGGTAGAAAAAAAAATAATAGAAGTAAAGAAGTCATGTCACAGCATATGAAAAAAGGAAGAGTAACTACAAGCAGTACAAGAAACAATAGATAATAACAAACATCGAAGGGCAAGAAACTACATGAGTAATACTACAACGGCTAGCGAGGCAACACTCTACTACCTACTAGCTTTCTACCCTAATTTATGTCCTCCACAACCTCCTATCTAAGGTCATGTCCTCGATAAGCTGGACTTGTGTCATGTCCTGTCTTATCACCTCTCCCCAATACTTTTTCGGCCTACCTCTACCTCTCCTAAAGCCATCCGTAGCCAACCTCCGCACTGAGGCACCCATGCATCTCCTCTTCACATGCCTGAACCATCTCAGTCTCGCTTCCCGCATCTTATCCTCTCCACCGATGTCACTCCTACCTTGTCTCGGATATCTTCGTTTCTAATCTTATCTCTCCTCGTGTATCCACACATCCAACGCAACATCCTCATCTCCACAACTTTCATCTTTTAAACGTGAACTTTCTTGACTGGCCAGCACTTCGCTCCATACAACATGTGTCTTTAGGGGCCAAAGCATGTTACGGTAAGTCGGTAAGCAAACATGTGAATTCTAACTTAGAGGGGTCCAATCATAATCAGCGCATAGTAGCTTCACGCCATTGACTTTCAACCAAGCGCGTAAATGTGAACCAACAGCTCCTCTAATATTAGTTTGAAATTATTATTGCGATTGTGATTAATAGGGTAAAATTAACCCGTTTCACGACAACCTAAACTCATCTCACATTTCTATTGGTAGGTGAACAATCCAATACTTGGTGATTTCTGCTTCACAAACATATAATTATTTGCCCAAATAATATCAACCTGGAGCTAAAGTTGTGGGGAAGTAGTTGAAATTAACTTTGATTAGATATCTCGAACTCCAGTTTGAGAATTATAAACTATTTTATGAAATATTTTTATTTTTTATGCGAATTCGAATTATTTAAGCCAGTAAAAATGAATATCAAAAAGGTGAACTACAATAAAAAGGAAGAATAATTACATAAAAAATAGCACAAACCTATACCTAGATAAAAATTAAAAGCGAGAGCACCTACATTAACTTGGTAATCACCGGGCTAAAAATTCAATAGTGCTATATTAATATAGTTCAATAGTTTTCTTGATCTCTCTCTATCCTAGTCTTTCAAGAAAATTTACCAACGATTGACATCGACATTCACAATGGAAATAAGTGTTGTAATATTTTGTGTTTGTATCGACATTAAACAGTGATTACTCTAATTATGATGATGACTATGTTAATTGAATGTCAATCACTTTCTTCTTTAATGTATTCAAACTTGCATTTCAAGAAATAATTAAATGAATACGCGACACGAAGCTACCGAACGTCATACAAAAGAATTTGTCGCAAGAAACTAAAAATTAGAAATCATAACTTTTTAAGTATAAATTTAAATTTCCTGCTTAGTGGGTTTCAATGTTTCATTTCGATTTCCATCCTCTAGGATTAGGACTAGCCCATGATAAGGACAAATGAAGAAGCAAAATAATTTCAAGATTAGTTGCAAATTAATCACCTTAATGTTGTAAAAAATATTTGTAGAATTAATTTATTTAAGATAATTGTTGATAAATTCTTATAATAAGCGGTAATCTAATAAAAATAATCTATTATTACAAATTAAATTATACTGACAATACAAAAAAATGAAATATTTGTAACTCAAATCCTTTTCTCAATCATTAATGACAAATGAAATGATATTGGTATTTCTCACAGTTGGCAACCAATGGGTGCACATGGCAATTTTTGGTTTGATGTGGACAAAAGCACCACAAACTGGCTATATATGACTTCTCTTTTTGGCCATTTTAATTTGTGGCCTAATTTTATGATGGAATAACATGCCACATAAGCTTTAAGATCATCTGTAATGACTAATCTTCGTTCCTGAAAATAATAATCAAGACAAGAAAAATAGCGACAAAGAGTAATATTTGATTTCAAGAATTTGTGCGGGGGGTTACAATCTTTATGAAATCTTAAATAAAAAGATGTAATCCTCTGATTCTTCTCCTCACGATACGGCTGTCAATCAAGGGCTTTGCTTGTTCTTGACTGGACGAATTACTTGTTGTTGATATTTCACTACGAATGCGGAGCCGAGCTTTAATCACAAACATAGAGGTATGGAAACTTGCGGCTCACCACTTGGAGCGAAGACTTCTTAGTATGCGGAAGACTTGCGGCTGAGAGCTTCTCTGTGTCTTTTTCTTCTTCTCCCTTTTGGCTTTATGAAGACCCTTATTTATAGTTGTATGGGAGAGCTAGGGTTTGTATATGATTGGTTGAACCATGTCATTTGAACACTTGGCGACATTTGATTGGTTCTCCTATTGACTTGACATGCTGCGTCACTTATGCACGTGACATGATTTTATTGGTCCTTGACTTGACTTGGCGCGCCACGTCATTTGACACGTGGCATGGACCTTGGACTAATAAAATGGGCTCATCATGTGAAGTCCGACAAGATAGACTAGCCCAATTGAATTGGTGTTTCAACTAAGTCCATACATGTTGGATTTAAACAATAAATCCGATTATGTTAGCCCATAATATTTGTTTGGGCCAATACATTTAGAATTTAGAATATGATCCAAATTAATTTGTGGATTTAAGTCCGATTAAATTTTAATGCCTACAAATGCCCCCTGCTTCAAGGCTGGTTGAGATGCGTGACTTGTCGGGCCTTTTAGAGACGAGACTTGAAGTATTCGTGAAGCAAACACTTTTTTTTTACTCCATCTAGTTGATTTCCCGCAAAATATTTGAAATGTGACGAGAAATAACTATGCTCAAGTTCTTCCATGGTGCCGCAATTTGATCGTCGACAAGTTTTTTTTTTTCTGTGGTGGCATTCTCTAATTTGCAAGAGGTCCACTTGACTCATCTTTTGCCAACTCATTTTTTGAATTTGACGTCTTTCCGACGCATGGTATTCCTTTATTATCAATAGCTGGGAAAACCAAGTTGTGTCGAAAGATGTAGCCATTTTTTAACAACTACACAAGGGGCACAATGTGTATCAAAAGAAAGGCCCCGTAGACAACGTATGTTTTAGTACCAAGCACAGCATACGGGTAAAACTTGTATTAAACGAAAATCCCTATAGCCTTTTTTTCAGTCCCAAGCAAATCATACCATCAACATACATATCTCTCATATATTTTCCATGCTTGCATGGTACTTCTTTGACTTATTAGGAGATAATATAAACTTTCCATAAGTTTAAATTTTTCATATATAAGCCCTTTCCCATATTAGGAGAGAATAGTGACTTTCCATAAGCCTAGACTTTCCATATATAAAGCCTAAACTTTCCATAAGCTTAAGCTTTCCATGATTAGATTCCAACTGGAACAAGGATTTCTTTGTGTAGTCCATGTAGGAACCAGATTTTGACATCTATAAATACACCCCTTCTCTTGGTGTTTGAGCGTCAATTTGAAGTATCGTCGAGCTGGTTCGACCCATCTCTATTAGGTAATTTCCTTCTTCCATATGTATTTTCGTCACTTTCTTCACAGCTCTGCATGTCTGTGGTAGAAAATTCATATCTCAATGTAGGAACGTCGAAATCATGATCCGCTTGATGTTTCGGAAACTAGACTCGTAGATCTATGTCATTCGTGGAAACCATGACCAAATTTCTTATATATTTTGTCACGACCCAACCCCGTAGGCCGTGACTGGCGCCCTACTTGGGCACCCTGACATACCTATCCATATTTAATCACACACAAATAGCATATACGGCCATAATTACTATATGCCGTCTCAAACTATATCAAACTGTTCAAACACATCTCAACGCAACCGTATGCGGATATATATGTATAGATGTCAAAAAGCCGGCAAGGCTATCAAATATGTCAAAAGCCGACAAGGCTGTCAAATGGCACAACGGCCCAAAACGCATATACAAATGCACGCCGACAAGGCTGCCACAACATATACAAAATGCACGCCGACGAGGCTGCCATAACGAATAGAGTCATGCAAACACATCCGTACAGAAGTAGGCACACACACCCACAAATACGTCTACAGACCTCTAAACAGACAAACCGAATCATATGGCGGGACAGGGCCCCGCCGTGCCCCTGAACAAATACATATATACATAGCGAACGAATATATACCAAAATGTGTGCTCTGAAATGAGAAGAGCACTCCAAACAGCAGAAGAGGGTGTCCTAAATGGGTAGATCACCAAACTGTGCGTCTGTACCTGCGGGCATGAAACGCAGCCCCCCCGAAGAAAGGGGGTCAGTACGAAATATGTACTGAGTATGCAAAGCAGAATATACAGAAAGCAAATCTGAGACATAAACGAAATGGAAGTACCAAACATAAGTACCAATCCAACATATCAAAATGTTTACTTTCAAAATATAAGTCATGCATAAGGTACAGGAGAATATGGTCGCCCACCCGTCGATGGCGCCATAACACAGCATAACACCAGAAAGTTTCAAATCTCCGTATCCCCGTCACATATCACATCACAACATAACGCCATACACAGCATAACACCAAATATATGTGGAACCCGACCCTCGTTTGCGAGTAGCTCGGAGAACCATAAACACAGCATAACTTCGGAGTATATCAAAGCGCGCACGATAACAGAACCGGCCCGGGAACCGGCGAAAGATATAACAGAACGCACGAGCAGAGTCATGAGTAACCATATGCATAAAATCATTATCAAAGACTCAAATATATAAGTAAAATGATCATACTTGAAAATCGAAATAATAGTCATAACGAATTCTTTCAAAAGTTCCTGAATTACATAAAGGAAAGTCGCGGGGCCCACGGACGGGTATTTACCCGAGTCGGGCCCGCCTATGAAAAATATACTCATTATATGCCATATAAACTTCTACAAAAATATTGAAGCAATCCGAGCCTTTCGGTGAAAGATATGGCGTTCACAAATTACGAAATTCTTTAAAGTGAAACCTTTTTATGCAAAGTTCGGAAAGCGATTATTTCAAAGACATAATGGTTCATATTTCATCAAATCATACATAAGAGTGCCAAGGAATATTTATAAGGCTCATAACATGCTTGGATTTCGAATCTTAGAAGTTTCCTCAAGGTTTATAATCTAGCATATTGAAAACTAAGGCATGCCAAAAGAAAGAAGGGTTGCGCTTTACATACCTCGTACGCGCTCCAAGTTTGCCCAACTAAAATTAATCCCAACCTACGCCTCGGGCTCCCCAAGGCCTATGAATACGCCAACGAATATCAAACATTAGTCATAGGTACTTAAGTCATTATTCCAACTAATTCTAAATTCTACAGAAAATTCGGCAGCACTTCCCCTGTAAATAGGCTAACCCGAGAATTTAACTCGCTCAAAATCAGTAACAACAACCACAATAACCAACCTAGGAACATCGATAATCAATTCGAAAGGCAAAATAACATTAATAGCTCTTTTTTACACCATACGCCAACTTTCCAAATATTCAATTCAACGGTTTACCTCAAAGCCAACATCAACACTTATACATTCAAATACTAACCCAAACCCATACTAACAACATCCAAGAACATTCTAAACAATTCACATAATATTTCCAACAATCCACAATTTTTCCATCTATGGCCGAAAACAGCCCCCTAGCGTAGAGCAGCCCCCTTTTCACTTCTTATACCGTATTTCATGCAATCTTTTCAGCAAATTTAATGAAATACTGCAGCAGCTACACCACAACTACATCATCTATCCATATGCAAGTAAACCACATTATTATCATTATAATCCTTATAACAACCCACAACAAATTTAACTCCAACTCTAACCATTAAATTCCTTCATTCTCATCACATAATTCATGATAACAACAACAATAATCATATGAGCATAATCATACCCTTAATCCTTTCAATTCAGCAAGGATAACAACATGTCCATAAAACAACACAACTTTAAATTTAACCATTTAATTCCTCCATAATGCTACTAAAATCAATTCATCATTCTTACTCAAAACACCCCCCCTTACACGGCTCAATTTATAATTCAACATCAACATACATAACCCGTTTGTATTCAACACACATCTACCAAGCTATACAAGTCTAAACTACCTCCAAAACATGTAGAAAAGAATTAAATCTTACCTTAGAGACAAGCTCTAATTTTTCACCATGAAATGTCTTCAAGAAAGCCATGGCTACCATGAGCTCCATCTTTTTCCTCCTCTTAATCTTCAAATCTCTCCAATTAATTGTGTAGAGGGGGCAAAAATGGGCTGGCCGTGAACAGTGGCGGCGTGAACAGTAGCGCCGCCGTGAATAGTGCGCCGTGAACAGTACGCCG
The DNA here is from genome assembly GCF_019175385.1 of Lycium barbarum. Classification (NCBI taxonomy): domain Eukaryota; kingdom Viridiplantae; phylum Streptophyta; class Magnoliopsida; order Solanales; family Solanaceae; genus Lycium; species Lycium barbarum. The sequence goes on along the minus strand of NC_083338.1, from coordinate 140,665,267 downwards.
CCTGTGAATAGTAGCCCCGCCGTGAACAGTGCCGGAACAGTACCCGCGATCTTCTCTCTCTCTCTAGGCTTGAGAGCCCCTCTCTCTAAGACCTAATTTGCAAGACTAATTTGTGGTATAAGTGATGACTTAGTCTTCCACTTATGCCTATATATTTTATCTTTACAAAGTGGACATGTGTCAATTTTTCATGACATGTGTCCATCTTTATTCAAGTCCAACCAAATCTCGCCACGTGTCGTAGGGCCCACTTTTCGATAATTAGATTAATTAATCACTAATCCCCACTTAATAATCTAATCATGGTAAATTAATCCCAACTTTCCATTAATATTTTTACACTAAGTAAAATTCATAAGCAATTCATTTTCTAATAGAGACCGGAAATTAAAGATTTCTGTTTCGTGCCCGAAAATGATCCCGTCTTTAACTTGAGTCGATTCTCTTGCGAATAACTCGACGTATAAAATTACGGGGTATAACATCCTCCCCCCCTTTGGAACATTCGTCCTCGAATGTTAAACTTGTCCCATAGGGTCTTACAAAAATTTCGGGGGAATCTCTTTTATTGCTATCACATGTAGTCTCTTTCTTAGCATATCAATATTCTTGTACAACTTGTATAAAATATATCCAATCTTAGTCGTAGTCTTTCCTTCTCTTGGTTCATTCTGCTTTTCATATCTCATCCTCCTTTTATTTCTAGGAAAATTTTGGCAGAATTTCCTTTGTATTTCTTACTATCCCAAAACCTGCACGCAGAAAATACCAACAATGCCTCACAGGGCCAACATATATATATACATTATATCGTATCATAGCTGCACAGGGCTCCCAATTTCAAGTAAAAGTATACAGATGTCGAGACTTACCTTACATACATAACTCAAATGACACCGGTGGCATTTTCCTATTTATTGCCCTTTTCGATCTCCACTTTACATTTTTAATCATACTTCAAATAACTTCCCCAATACACCTCTTTCTCACCATTACTTACCTGTGTACTGTGTAGCTTCCCATATCATCAGTCACTGTCTTCTGTCGATACCGTTCTTCGGCTGAAATCAAGGGTTAGTAACAAAAAAAAAGAATTCATTTCCTACGACTGGCTCTATCGCACGATCTAAGATCCAAAGAAAGGTAACATCCTAAATGTCCCGTAGCCTCATGTTTATAGATGTGGTGCACAACACACCGATAAACAAGACTCTACTAGACACGGTCTGTAGACATTCCGAGGACAAACCGCTCTGATACCACTTCTGTCACGACCCAACCCCGTAGGCCGTGACTGGCGCCCTACTTGGGCACCCTGACATACCTATCCATATTTAATCACACACAAATAGCATATACGGCCATAATTACTATATGCCGTCTCAAACTATATCAAACTGTTCAAACACATCTCAACGCAACCGTATGCGGATATATATGTATAGATGTCAAAAAGCCGGCAAGGCTATCAAATATGTCAAAAGCCGACAAGGCTGTCAAATGGCACAACGGCCCAAAACGCATATACAAATGCACGCCGACAAGGCTGCCACAACATATACAAAATGCACGCCGACGAGGCTGCCATAACGAATAGAGTCATGCAAACACATCCGTACAGAAGTAGGCACACACACCCACAAATACGTCTACAGACCTCTAAACAGACAAACCGAATCATATGGCGGGACAGGGCCCCGCCGTGCCCCTGAACAAATACATATATACATAGCGAACGAATATATACCAAAATGTGTGCTCTGAAATGAGAAGAGCACTCCAAACAGCAGAAGAGGGTGTCCTAAATGGGTAGATCACCAAACTGTGCGTCTGTACCTGCGGGCATGAAACGCAGCCCCCCCGAAGAAAGGGGGTCAGTACGAAATATGTACTGAGTATGCAAAGCAGAATATACAGAAAGCAAATCTGAGACATAAACGAAATGGAAGTACCAAACATAAGTACCAATCCAACATATCAAAATGTTTACTTTCAAAATATAAGTCATGCATAAGGTACAGGAGAATATGGTCGCCCACCCGTCGATGGCGCCATAACACAGCATAACACCAGAAAGTTTCAAATCTCCGTATCCCCGTCACATATCACATCACAACATAACGCCATACACAGCATAACACCAAATATATGTGGAACCCGACCCTCGTTTGCGAGTAGCTCGGAGAACCATAAACACAGCATAACTTCGGAGTATATCAAAGCGCGCACGATAACAGAACCGGCCCGGGAACCGGCGAAAGATATAACAGAACGCACGAGCAGAGTCATGAGTAACCATATGCATAAAATCATTATCAAAGACTCAAATATATAAGTAAAATGATCATACTTGAAAATCGAAATAATAGTCATAACGAATTCTTTCAAAAGTTCCCGAATTACATAAAGGAAAGTCGCGGGGCCCACGGACGGGTATTTACCCGAGTCGGGCCCGCCTATGAAAAATATACTCATTATATGCCATATAAACTTCTACAAAAATATTGAAGCAATCCGAGCCTTTCGGTGAAAGATATGGCGTTCACAAATTACGAAATTCTTTAAAGTGAAACCTTTTTATGCAAAGTTCGGAAAGCGATTATTTCAAAGACATAATGGTTCATATTTCATCAAATCATACATAAGAGTGCCAAGGAATATTTATAAGGCTCATAACATGCTTGGATTTCGAATCTTAGAAGTTTCCTCAAGGTTTATAATCTAGCATATTGAAAACTAAGGCATGCCAAAAGAAAGAAGGGTTGCGCTTTACATACCTCGTACGCGCTCCAAGTTTGCCCAACTAAAATTAATCCCAACCTACGCCTCGGGCTCCCCAAGGCCTATGAATACGCCAACGAATATCAAACATTAGTCATAGGTACTTAAGTCATTTATTCCAACTAATTCTAAATTCTACAGAAAATTCGGCAGCACTTCCCCTGTAAATAGGCTAACCCGAGAATTTAACTCGCTCAAAATCAGTAACAACAACCACAATAACCAACCTAGGAACATCGATAATCAATTCGAAAGGCAAAATAACATTAATAGCTCTTTTTTACACCATACGCCAACTTTCCAAATATTCAATTCAACGGTTTACCTCAAAGCCAACATCAACACTTATACATTCAAATACTAACCCAAACCCATACTAACAACATCCAAGAACATTCTAAACAATTCACATAATATTTCCAACAATCCACAATTTTTCCATCTATGGCCGAAAACAGCCCCCTAGCGTAGAGCAGCCCCCTTTTCACTTCTTATACCGTATTTCATGCAATCTTTTCAGCAAATTTAATGAAATACTGCAGCAGCTACACCACAACTACATCATCTATCCATATGCAAGTAAACCACATTATTATCATTATAATCCTTATAACAACCCACAACAAATTTAACTCCAACTCTAACCATTAAATTCCTTCATTCTCATCACATAATTCATGATAACAACAACAATAATCATATGAGCATAATCATACCCTTAATCCTTTCAATTCAGCAAGGATAACAACATGTCCATAAAACAACACAACTTTAAATTTAACCATTTAATTCCTCCATAATGCTACTAAAATCAATTCATCATTCTTACTCAAAACACCCCCCCTTACACGGCTCAATTTATAATTCAACATCAACATACATAACCCGTTTGTATTCAACACACATCTACCAAGCTATACAAGTCTAAACTACCTCCAAAACATGTAGAAAAGAATTAAATCTTACCTTAGAGACAAGCTCTAATTTTTCACCATGAAATGTCTTCAAGAAAGCCATGGCTACCATGAGCTCCATCTTTTTCCTCCTCTTAATCTTCAAATCTCTCCAATTAATTGTGTAGAGGGGGCAAAAATGGGCTGGCCGTGAACAGTGGCGGCGTGAACAGTAGCGCCGCCGTGAATAGTGCGCCGTGAACAGTACGCCGCCTGTGAATAGTAGCCCCGCCGTGAACAGTGCCGGAACAGTACCCGCGATCTTCTCTCTCTCTCTAGGCTTGAGAGCCCCTCTCTCTAAGACCTAATTTGCAAGACTAATTTGTGGTATAAGTGATGACTTAGTCTTCCACTTATGCCTATATATTTTATCTTTACAAAGTGGACATGTGTCAATTTTTCATGACATGTGTCCATCTTTATTCAAGTCCAACCAAATCTCGCCACGTGTCGTAGGGCCCACTTTTCGATAATTAGATTAATTAATCACTAATCCCCACTTAATAATCTAATCATGGTAAATTAATCCCAACTTTCCATTAATATTTTTACACTAAGTAAAATTCATAAGCAATTCATTTTCTAATAGAGACCGGAAATTAAAGATTTCTGTTTCGTGCCCGAAAATGATCCCGTCTTTAACTTGAGTCGATTCTCTTGCGAATAACTCGACGTATAAAATTACGGGGTATAACATATTTACTCAGATATTGATCGAGAATCAGACCTTCAGTTCTGGTTCACTGGTTCATTAGTTTTGTGCGTCCTGACGAAAAATCTTATATCTTGACTTAGGAACATCGAAATCACGAACGGTTTGCTGCGTCGGAAAGAAGACTCATAGAGCTACATCATATACGAAAACCACAATCAAATTGCTTCTATATTGGCTCAGGTATATTTCTTTTAATCAGCCAAAGAATCTGATTTTGCTTTCTTGGCTTTGGACATGTTCTACGAAACTTACCTGTCCCCCTTTTTTTTTAATTTCTTTTGCAGGTCTTTGGGCGCATCTGTACGGCTTTAAATTTGAACAAAGATGATGCACTTTCGTGATCGCGATACGCCGCGTCCTCATCTAGAGATAGTGAGCGACAAACGAAATCCGAACGCCAAAGTCCTTGCCTTGGAGGTTCAACCTCCAGTGATCGGTGCCTTCTCACTTGACGGAGAGCTTTCTACGCTTCATCTTGCTGAATGGTCTAAAAAGGAGACCAAAGACGTCATGAGCAACTTCTCAGGCAAGGCCACTGTTATGGACGTCCCTCTGTTGAAGTCCGCAATTCATCGAGAAGTCGCGTCCACCGAATCTTCTCGTCCCAATAGATGTTTCAACAACTGGAGTGTCCCGCCTTCTGGTTTCGGCAAAGTTTGCTACACACCCGGCTACTGGGAGTGGGTGGAAGATGTGCTTCCTCGCTATAAGGAAGTCTTGGAGCGTGTCAAAGTTTACGATGCCATCTACGCTTCTTTGTTTACATATGATTACGATGACAACGTACTGCATGCTTTTTGTGAGCTTTGGCGTCCGTCTACCAATACGCTTTCCACTTTCGTCGGGGAGATGTCTATCTCGCTTTGGGACTTGCGAACAATTGCAGGACTTCCCATTCACGGATCTTTTTATGATGAAGTTGTTCCATTGACGAAAGAATTGACGCAAATGGACAATCAGGGGAAACCATGGCTCCCCAAGAGCTGTCTATACTTGTTTTCAGCCTTTTACAAACTTGCCGAAGGTGGCCGTCATGAGGTGTCCATCCATGATTGGGTGAAATTTTGGTTTAGAGGACCAAGCAGGTACGCGGAGCCTCTGCAAAAGCCGTCAAAGGGTCGTGTAACGAAGCCAATATTGAATCACAATCCTTCCGGGCATATTGACATGAATTACTTACCACGAACCGATGAGGAGCATGCCCCCTTCGTCGAGCTAGGAGTGGAAGATTCACTTAGAGATGAGACAAATTTGTCGGCTTTCCTAACATGTTGGCTCTGCAAGTTTGTTCTCCCCCATAAGAAAATTGATTATGTACGTGCTAGCGTTCTTAAAGTGGCGAGCTTGATGGCTCATGGAGAGAAATTCTCTCTGGCGGTCCCAATCCTTGCGAGCATATATCGTGGCTTAAGAGAGATCTCTACTTCTCTAGACTTGAAGCAGGGGAATATAATTTTCCCCATACACTATGTATATGGCTGGCTAGGAAAATATTTTAAGACCCATCATCGTGCCAATCACTCACATCGGAGTATACCTTTATGCAAGATTTCTGGCGAGAAGATGGCCAAATACTTCAATTTGTCTGATGCTCGAAAGTTATTTCAACAAGATGATGCCCGCCACCTCCATCATTTGGCATTGCTACAAGGTAGGGAATTGTACTTCACCGATACTGGCGATCTCTCAGATGCATGGAACGATACTATCATAAGCCTTCGCTCGAGTTATGTTACACTTAGGCATGATGCGGATCTCATCGTGGAGTCCTATAGTCCTTATAGGTTTAGCAGACAATTTGGTTTCTGTCAAGACATCCCTGGAGACCTCATGGAGCGACCATACGATGGCACATTGCTAACACTAGCACAACTTTGGAATTCTTCAATTCGCCTTGGAACCTCTTCAAAAGTCATAATTCCGGTGCGCCCATCAGAAGGTAGTTCGCCTCTAATAACTCGTGAGTACATGGAATGGTGGCTAGCCAATCGGACAAATCCATCAGAAATGAGTCCTCGAATTATTTCACAAAAATCAAAGCAAGATCATACACCTATGTTGTCCAAAAGAGGTCCGACTCGAATGAAAGAAAAATCGCATCCTTCTTCCAAGTCCGAGGTGCAACTTAATGATACTTCGCAAGCTCATGAAACTTCTTCTAAATCCAAAACCTTGAAGGATGTTGAAATCCCTATGGACAAAGGAGTTAAACGCGTCCGACTAGTCTCCAAGACAAGTGTTACGGCTCCTAAGGTGACCAACAATACTTCCAAAAGAAGGGAGCCTTCGAGTTCATTGGACAAGGGCGCCAAAGAAACATCAAGTCTCGCACCACCTTGCAACAAAAAGTCTCGCCCTTCCTCTCTTCCTATCTATGTTGGAAATGCCATCGCATCCTTTAGTTCGACGGAGAGTAATACAAGTGGAGATCGGCATTGGAATCTTTTAGAAAGGAAATCGAAGGAGTCCAACGATCACCATAATGAATTCGCTGATTTGGACGCTATTAGCATTGGATCTGATATCCATCTGGATGGGGATCCAAATTCAATGATGGGCTTGGAAGAAGTAGCAGAACAAGTAATATTTCTTCTCTCCATATTTTCTGCATTTACACTTCTTTTTTTTTTAAATCTGATTTTTTTTTGTTTTGTAGTTGGGCTTCCAGAAACTAGACGCGATGAATGCAGCTGAAGTTGTCGTTGATCAAATTACACATCCGAAGACCTTCAGACCTTCCTCACAGCCATTGCAACCCAGTGCGTCGAGCTTTGATCCACAAGGGACTATTTTCCGCTTCAAATCAACCTTCGTCTCTGAGATATGGGGTGCATTGTGCGGATGGATTACACAATTTTCTTTAGGTTCCTTAGACAGCTTTATGGTGTTGGAGGCAAGTATTGCTTCAACTCTTGAGGAACTTAGGAAAATCAATATTATCGATGTTTCTGCTTTGGAGGGTCTTGTAGAGAACTTCTTCAAGGCGTATGCAGAGTATGACTAGTTGAAATCGTCGAAGATGACTAAATAATTACACCAAGAATCACTTTCAGATGCACAACGACGCCTCGATGATGCTAAACAAGAACATGGAAAGCTAGATGGGTCCATGAAGGAGCTTCAAGCAAATCTTGCGAATGTGGAGAAAGACTTAGCAGCCTTGAACTCTAGGAAGGAGAAGATTATCGCATTCCTTGACAAACACCAAGAGGAGTTGTCCAAAAATCAAGAGAAAATCACCATTACAGAGGGCGAGATTCATACTATTGAAGCTAATCATGTGTTGTCTGATGAAGAAGCAGAGAGACTATCCAAACTTGAAGAGGCGGTTGAGAAGATTCATCAACAAATCCTATGCTTCAAGCCTTTTCCGTGACTTAGATTCTTGCTTAGGATTTTTACTTTTTAATTGCTTATTATGATGTAGTGACATTTCCTTCTTGAAGCAACAAAAGTAGTCGCCTTTATTTCAACATGAATCATTTCGTCTTGTGATTTGAATCAATTTTCTCTCCCTCTTTTTTTTTAAGATAACTGAAGAATCTTTTTTCTCTCTCGAAATATATCTCGAATTCTGCCTTGCTCAACCCTTCAGATTTGTGCTTTGATAGTAGAAAATTCATAACTCGGAGTACGAGCGTTGGAATCACAAGATTCCAATTTCTATGGAAAGAGGACTCATTGATCTACAATATATATAAAATCACGGCCAAATTCCTTTTAGATTTGTACATATAATTCTCCAAATTTCAACTCCGATGCTGCCTTGTTCTATTTTTCAGCTTTGCGCTTCGGTGGGAGAAAATTCATAACTCGGGGTACGAGTGCCGAAATGACGAGATTCTAATTTCTATGGAAAGATGACTCATTGATCTACAATATATATAAAAATCACGTCCAAATTCCTTTTATATTTGTACAGATAATTCTCTAAATTTCAACTCCGATGCTGCCTTGTTCTATTTTTTTCAGCTTTGCGCTTCGGTGGGAGAAAATTCATAACTCGGGGTACGAGTGCCGAAATGACGAGATTCCAATTTTGTTGGAAAGAAGACTCATTGAACTACAATATTTATAAAAATGACGGCCAAATGCTTTCTACATCTGTACAGATAATTCTCCAAGTTCAGCTTAGAATCTATCTTGTTCGACTCTTCAGCTTTGCGCATTTGTGGTAAAAGAAATCTCAACTCGTCATAGGAGCGACATTATAGCTTTGGTGAGCAACTACTTGAAGCATCCATCAGATGTTTTAGTGGCATCATTCTTTGAAGAAATAATGTCGACGTGATAGAAGCGTTTAAAACAAACTGCAATCATCTTCGGCTTCAACTGCCATCATGAATAGCTTAGATACTTTGTATGGGATGTTGTATAGATATTTTCATCCTTTCTTTCAAATCATTGATGTATCAAATTCTTTCAAGCATGAACCTATAAAGTGTTCTCACTTGCTGTGAATTGTCTTCTTCTTTCCAGTTATGTTTGTCTCTTCGCTGAAAGAGGTCAAGCGTCGATCACATATCGTCGTGCTATATATGTGTATATATATGTTTTTTTTGTTATTTTTATTCATGCGACTGAACTTAGAATAATACTCTAAGCGCCTACGTACCTCGTTAAAGAGGATCAAGTCATATAGTAGTTCAGAAAAAAAGAAGGATTTTTTTATGCGACTGAACTTAGAATGAAACTCTAGGCGCCTACGTACCTCGGTAAAGAGGATCAAGTCATTTCGTAGTTCCGAAAAAAGAAGAGTTTTTTTTTTTTGTCCTAACTTTTGCCTAGGCCGCCTCTTTCGAGGTTTTCAACCTAGCGGACATTTTTTTGTTTGTCCTAAATTTTGCTTAGGCCGCCTCTTTCAAGGTTTTCAACCTAGCAGACATTTTTTTGTTTGGGGCCATACACAGTTTAAACTCATGCGGGCCAGGAGTATCATCTTTCTTCAAGAATAGTACATCTTCAAGAATTTTCCATTGATAGTACCGATATGCAAGCCATCTGTATCTATAAGCTTGTAAGCACCACTTGTATAGGCTTCTTGGACAACATATGGCCCATCCCACTTTGAAGTGAACTTGCTTCCAGATTTATGAGATATGATAATAGGTCTTCTTACCGCCAGGACTTGATCACCAACTTGGAAGGACCTCAGGCGAACCTTTTTATTGAAAGCACGGGAAAGACGAGCTTGATAACATTCAAGGCTTTGCTGAGCTTCCAGCCTTTTCTCATCAAGGGCCTCTAACTCTTCACCAACCCTTATTGGAGATAAAGTATCCCTTTCATCTTGTACAGTAACGTGATATGAAGAGCCAACACTTTCTTCATCTTCATCCCGCTCCTTGGTGTAGACCACAACATGCGACTTTGCTTTTAGCACTTCTCCACATGAGACCACAAGATCCGTTTGCCGCCTCATCCTAGAAGGGATCAGACTTCAGAAGTCTTTGGAGATATTTTGAGATTTAGGAAAAACTGATGATTTCATACGCTTGTGGTTTCTCCGAATCTTGCTTCCATTCTTCATTGGTCCTAACCTCTCAAACACAGAAACTCTCGCGGTCGACTTTCCCAGTCGGTCAAAGACAGACGTCCTTTTGTTAGAAGCAAGAGGTTCCTCTTCCGCAGTGATGTAGTTGTTACTTGCCCTTCTTATGGAGATGCGAACTGGTGGGGGTTGTTTATACCCCAAACCTTCACGTTTTTGCCTCGCCGCAGGTTCCATCGGAAGCTTCCCCAATTTTGATGGTTCGCTAGGATCGTATCCAGCCTTTGCGAGCAGTTTGTAAGCATTTGGATCGAAACCTTCACCTGTACGCTTCGTAGGGAGTGCTTCATTTTGTGGCGAGCTGCTAGCCACAAATCTTCCAAGTAATTTTGTGGATGACATTATTGTGTCAATCTGCTTGATAGGAAGGGTTAGTCCTCCCAACATGTTTCCCTCGTCCCTTTTGGCCTTTGGGACATAACGAAGAACATAAGTCACTTTCTTACTCGAAGAAGCGCCATTTGTGTTGGGCAACTTACTGACATCGAAGGACCTTTGATCTTCCTTAACTGCTGCCTTCTCATTACAAGCAACCACCTTTGCATTTTTGTTCATAGACTCAACATTATTGTTATAGCCCGTATTTTGTACGTTCGGATAATTCAAGATAATGGCGAGAAATTAAGGGCAAGACTATTTTCCAAAATTATTTTAATGTACAAGTCGTTGCGAAAATTATGGATGTGGGAAATATTGAGAAAGGCTAAGGGTAAAAAGGGAAATTCACAAGATGGCTTATAGTAATATGGCGGAAGGCTAAGGGCAAATTTGGAATTGGGAAAAATATTTTTTCATGAATTCCAAAAAAAAAAAAAAGAGTTGGGCTTGAACTAAAAGGCCATGTGGCCGTCCAAATTAGTTGGGCCAAAGCCCATATGGATGCTAAATGTGTATAAATAAAATATGGCCCATGGATTATTATTCATCTTCTTTTTATTTCAAGAAACTTGAAGAAGTTTCAAGAAGAGAGAATATATAGTAGTATTCGGCCATGGCTCCAAAAATTGAGCCATGGAAATTGATCAAGAAAAATATTTTTCTTCTAGCATTCCAAGCAATTGGAAGGTCCTCTTTAACATGGAGTGGTTGTTGGAGCAATAAAATCATTCATTTGTGCAAGTTTACAACCTTAGCCAAGCCAAGAAGTGGAGTGAGAAAGGTATGTGTTCAATCCTCTTTTACATATGTTATGGATGGTTTATGCATGTTGTAGTAGGTGGAAATGGATGAAATTCATGAAATATGAATATAGGGGTTATAGCCGAATAGGGGGTAGTGATTGTGTAGATATGATGAATTGATTTTATTTAGCATTTTGATTATTGTGTTGTGGATTCTATGATGTTAAATGAAGATTTAATGGTTGGAAATGAAGTTGTAATCGTTTGCGGATTATGGAAGAAGTTAATGCGATATTAGTATGGTTCCTTATAATTATAAGAATAGAGTTGCTAATGTGTAGGTTGTAAATATAATTCATGAATTTGAAAGTGAGACATGTGTTTGGAAGATTGTAAGTTGGGTTGTTGTAATTGAACTTGAAAGAAGGGAATGTGTTGGTTGGGCCGTTTGGAATGTTGTGCGGGTTGTTGAAGTGTTCTTGAATATTGTTGAATGGTTTCGGATTAGTATTTGAATATGTGAACAATTATGAATTGAATATAAATGGAATGTCGTTGAATTGTGTGACGAAAGTTGTTAATGTTAGAATATATTTTGGATTGATTGTTGAAGTTGCTAGTATGATTGTTGATATTATTGTTGTTGATAATTTGGCCGAGTTGAATTCTCGGGTTTGTTGTTGATAAATTGGCCGAGTTAGATTCTCGGGGATGGTGTATTTACAGGGGAAATGCTGCCGAAATTTTGGCAGATTATAAACGAATTCATTTGAAGGATCAAGACAAGTATATGATGATGAGTCTAATGATTATGTCAATTCTCTTGAATGTAGACTAGCAAGTTTGGACGAATAAGCGTAGCTAATTGGACGCGGGACAGGTATGTAAGGCTTACCCTTTCTTTCTTTTGGCATGATCCTTATGAGACAAGCAAATGACGTATATGTATGATTTCAAAGAAATTCCTATTCTTAGAGCCACTAGGATGGCTAATATTTTTTATCTCCATAAGCCACTTCATATGGTTTCGACACGTATCCATGATTCCGAAGCTCTATTTGATAAGTTTCCGAGTTTGTTTACGATTCTTATTGGCCTATTGATATGAGTATACTTAGTATGGTCGAGATTAATGCATAATCGGATAATGAGCCAAGTATAAGAGTTCATGTCCTTAAAATGGTTCTGTAAGTATTAATGTTTCTAACTTTTGCATACAGTCTTGGATCGGGCCGAACGTTCCTCGGCAGTAATATATTGTATTTATGGATCGGGCCGAACGTTCCTCGGTAGAATTATATTATATTATGGATCGGGCTGCACGTTCCGCAGCAATATATTGTATGGATCGGGATGCACGTTCCGCAGCAATACACTGTTTGATGTTCTATGAGTATGCATGCATGAATCTGTTATATGCATATATGATATATGATGTCGGCATATTGATTTGATCCGTAACGATATCCGAAAGGTACTTGATATGATTGTTGCTTTGATTTTCTGAAAATGACTTCTGAAACGTTCGTAGAAGGTTCTGTACTTCGAACGCTCATAACTTTATTATACTAAATCGGATTTACCCGAAACTTGTTTCTGAGCCTTCAAATGTCGGTAAGTGTACGTATCTATCGAGTCTTGATTTATGTGCATGTGATTTCGCACTACTCTGTTTGTGCAAGCCTCAATATGTATATTCACCGAGTCCCGGACCGGGTATGTTATCGTGCGCACTCCACTGCATTGTTCACCGAGTCCCTTAACGGGTCGGGTACGGTATATGTATATGATGATATGATGAGATGATGATATGTTATGGTGGCCAGGAGGGCATATGATGATTTGATTCACCGAGTCCTTCACTAGAGGGTCGGGTACGGTATGTATATGATATATGATGTTCACATGCATGACTCTATCCACCGAGTCCCTTAATGGGCCGGGTACGGTATGACTTCATTCACCGAGTCCCTCACTAGAGGGCCGGGTACGGTATATATATATATATATATATATATATATATATATATGTGTGTGTGTGTGTGTGTGTGTGTGTGTGTGTGTATGTATATGCATGCATTATGATATGAAAGTATGATGACATGATTTTATCCACCGAGTCCCATAACGGGCCGGTTACGGTATATGATAACGATATGCATGATTTATATTTTAAAGGCAAGAGTTTTGATATTCTGGACATTGTACATGTTCCTGTATTCTTACTGTCAGTTATGACCCTTTTCTGTGATCTCTGCCTTACATGCTCAGTACATTTTCCGTACTGACCCCCTTTTCTTTGGGGGCTGCGTTTCATGCCACGCAGGTACACCCAGATGAGTTGAAGCTAATATAGAAGGTGTTCCAGCGGAGATGGCAAGCTCCAATTGCTCCTAGGGTGTTGCCGAGTCAGAGTTTGTATGTTATGATTTCTGGATTGATGTTAGAGACTTTGCAGACAGTTGTGGGTATAGAATGTCAGTTTTGTAAGCGGCTCCATCAGCCGATGTGTCATTTTGTGTTATGTGATAAATTTCATATGATTACAGATTTTGTTGATTTGAGATTGATAAAAAGAATGTTTCTGAAAGTTGTACTATGCATTTCATCCTTATTTGATTTAAAAGTCCAAAAAAAATTGTGTGTGTACTAAGGGTCAGAGGGTTCGCTCGGCCCTAAGTAAGGGTCGGGTGCCCATCACACCCTAGGGAGATTAGGGAGTGACAATTATCTTTTATCGCAACTTCATCAACTTTTGCGGCACATTCCTTTAAGTAGAACTTGGCATCGGCAAAGTGTGCTTCAGCTTCAGTGAAGGGATTATCATCGGCCATAATCTTCTTTTCAACTCCGTCTTCATGATACTTCAAACACTGGTGGTAGGTAGAGGGGATCACCTTGTTCTCATGTACCCAAGGCCTACCGAGCAAGATGTTATACGAAGTCCTTGCATCGATCACATGCAACCACGCGCTGGATTGCAACTCGCCGATGGTGAGGTCTATTTTGACAACTCCTATGGCTCTTTGTCCCCCTTGGTTGAATCCTTGGATCATCAAACGACTTGCAGAAAGATCCTCCATTGCGATTCCAAGCTCCTTCATTGTGTGAATAGGAAGGATGTTAACTCCAGATCCACCATCGATTAGGATTCTGTTCACCTTTTGCTCACGTGCAAACCCAATCATTAATAAAGGGCGATTATGAGGTGTGTCGCCGAGTAGAAGGTCATCATCGGTGAATGTGATTTTGGCCATGCACGCATCTATGATTTCAGGAGATGACTTTGCAGAGTCTTCTGATAATGGACATGACGAGGTCAAATTTTTTGCTTCCTTCTCATCAACGGTACAACATGAAGCTTTTACATCATCAATGACGAATTTGGTGTGAAACTAACTCGGCAAGTATTCTCCTAATGTTATTTGCCGACGTGCTTCTTGGTAGTAGCGCCCCTCTATTTTCTCCTTCTTTGGGTGCTTAACTGGATTTTTTGTTTCGGGTTTACTCACCTTCTTTCCCTTAGTTTGTCGTTTCACTGAATCTTTTTGCGAACCTGTTTTGCGGCGCTTGCGACGAGTTACGAGAGTCCAACCCCCATCATCAAGATGAGCAATTTGGTCTTCGTCTTCTTCAGACGGTCCTCCTTCTACTGACACAACATCACTCGGTGTAAGAAGAGAAAACATTTCATTCACATTAACTGGTTCGAGGTCTCCAAACTTAATCATTCCTGCCAGACATATGTTCGGGATGTCTTTCTCTTCATATCCTTTAACAAAGTTGCAGGTCATGACTGGATCGAGCGAGCTAATTGTGACACCAACTTGGTTTGCACTTTCTTTCTCATCTTCAAGTGAAATCTTTCCTTCACGGGCTAGCTCCATAACTTTATCCTTGAAAACAAAGCATTTCTCGATAGGGTGGCCGATCAACCGGTGGTACTTGCAATAATTCGGTTCATCAGTTCTCCCTGCTTCATTCGGCCACTTCATCTCGGGTAACTCAAAAAGTTTCAGCCCAAGAAGTTCATCAAAGATTGCTGAAACGTCTGAATCAAGGAATGGATAATCCTTCTCTTGCATCTCTTTCAAAGTTGGTTTTCTGTTCGCTCTATCCTCCAAAGAAGTTGTCTTTACGCTCTGCTTCTTGCTTACTTTAGTGGTGAACTTCACAGGCGCAACATTAACGTTCATGGATTCTTTGTTTTCGGTCTTGGAAAAATATCTCCCCACTTTTTTTACTTCTTGCTTGTCTTTACCTTTGCGGGATTCGTAGACCGGTGGCGCTTCACTTCCGATTGACGCCATGCTTAATTCCATATCATGAGCACGAGTGGCCAATTCTTCAAAAAGTCTTAGGCTTTATGCCTTGCAAGATATAGGTGAGACCCCAATGCATACCTTGAATGCACATTTCTATTCCCGAAGCTTCACTAAGTCTATCTTTGCAGTTTAGACTTGAATGCCTCCATCGGTTGATGAAGTCAGTAACTGGTTCTTCCTTTCGCTGGCGAGTGTTTGTAAGTTCCACCATGCTTACGGTGCGTCTCGTGCTATAGAAGCGGTTGAGAAACTCCTGCTCCATTTGCTCCCAACTATCAATGGAACCGGACTCAAGGTCTGTGTACCAATCAAAAGCATAACCTTTAAGGGAACGAACAAACTGTTTGGCAAGGTAATCACCATATGTTCCAGCGTTGTTGCATGTTTCAATGAAGTGTGCCACATGTTGCTTCGGATTTCCCTTGCCATCAAACTGCTGAAATTTTGGGGGTTGATAACCGGCAGGCATCTTCAAGCTATCAATCCTTGCAGTGTACGGCTTCGCATATGCAAGGGATGATTTTGTGGAAACATCATATTTATCCTTGATGGTTCCCATGATGAACTCCTTTATTTGATTGATTGGAATCATCCCTTCAGAGGAAACTTGGATTTCTGAAGCACGTTCCATTTGTTTTGCGGGAGATTCAATCCTTTCTTGTGCTTGCGGACGTTTTCCAGGGGCATGACTCGAATCCCCCTCCATCACACTAACAAACCTATCTGTCAACTTGACAATTCGATTATCTTAATCTTGCATATATTTGGTCAAGTCTCCAATTGCCTTTGTCAAGCTTGCGAGTTATTCTTCAACAGTTGAACCATTGGACATCATTGCATGCATCACCATCATAGATGAAGAAGAATAACACGGATTTTCGCGAACATAGGATGCAGACATGTTATGCGGAGTAGATCCAGTGCTCAAGACATCATCGTCAGCTTGCCCGAAGGATTTCTTGGGCTTAGATAAACTAAGTTGGGCAAGAACCCTCTCCACCATTTTGGCGACATTCTCCCCTTCTTCTGTGGTGTTTGCGGAAGATCTCATGCCTTTTGAAGACGAACCAAAGACGACAGCAGATTCAGGTTGTGCTTGCAGAACTCGTTGCCCTAGCAATTTGGCTTGGTTCCTTGTGACAGGTTCGATGCTCCCCTCAGTAACATCTAGGATGTTTTCAACAGCAACGGAGAATTTGGATCCGGCAGTTTTTGCGGATGCGGATTTTGAGTTGACCTTCTTGGAAGCCATCTTAGTGTTTTTGAAGTTCGACTATTGGAGAAAAGAGATAAGAGGTAAAGATTGTCCCACTGGGCGTGCCAAATTTGTAATGACTAATCTTTCGTTCCTGAAAATAATAATCAAGACAAGAAAAATAGCGATAAAGAGTAATATGTGATTTCAAGAATTTGTGCGGGGGTTACAATCTTTATGAAATCTTAAATAAAAAGATGTAATCCTTTGATTCTTCTCCTCACGATACGGCTGTCAATCAAGGGATTTGCTTGTTCTTGACTGGACGAATTACTTGTTGTTGATATTTTACTACGAATGCGGAGCCGAGCTTTAATCACAAACGTAGAGGTATGGAAACTTGCGGCTCACCACTTGGAGCGAAGACTTGCGGCTGAGAGCTTCTCTGTGTCTTTTTCTTCTTCTCCCTTTTGGCTTTATGAAGACCCTTATTTATAGTTGTATGGGAGAGCTAGGGTTTGTATATGATTGGTTGAACCATGTCATTTGAACACTTGGTGACATTTGATTGGTTCTCCTATTGACTTGACATGCTGCGTCACTTATGCACGTGGCATGATTTTATTGGTCCTTGACTTGACTTGCCGCGCCACGTCATTTGACCCGTGGCATGGACCTTGGGCTAATAAAATGGGCTCATCATGTGAAGTCCGACAAGATAGAATAGCCCAATTGAATTGGTGTTTCAACTAAGTCCATACATGTTGGATTTAAACAATAAATCCGATTATGTTAGCCCATAATATTTGTTTGGACCAATACATTTAGAATTTAGAATATGATCCAAATTAATTTGTGGATTTAAGTCCGATTAAATTTTAGTGCCTACATCATCATATCAATTATTTAAAATAAATAATTGATAACTCAAGAGAGTTCTAGAAATGATTGAGACTCATCTCAACATGTATGTTACCAATTGACAAAAAAAGGTTTCTATTAAAGAGAATAGAAATCCCACGTGACTGTGTTATATCTGCATTGAAGAGAGAACGAACTAAGGGGTATACAAATTTTATACAAATTTGTTCTTTATCTCCGAGAGAAAATGATCTACTGTCACAATTTATAATAAAGAAAATAATCTTTTATATATACAACTACAAAGAATATTTATAATGAATAAAAAATCTACATATCTCCTGTATTTCCAATCTACGGGTTCAACCAACCAACAAGGAGTGAGAGAAGGAAAGCATTACCATCAAGAGCTGTACGAGATGAATAAGTTTCCGTCGTTAATTAGAGATCTCAAGTGCGACTCTTAGAAATAAAAAAAAAATCTTATAAAAAGCATTTTTCCTTTTAATTAATTTTACGCAATTCGAATTTAAATTAATCGAGGTCACAAATTGCTACCTGACACCCTTTCGGATGGTAAACAAAGAAAAAAGAAAAAGGAAAGCACTAACTCTTATCAAAACCAATAAAATTACAAATATCTAAGGAAAAGATCAGCATCTTTTCAGTCATTCACGGTGGACATGTTTCCTAGAAGTTGCAAATGTGTGCACATGGCAGTTTCTGGTTCGATGATGAGGACAAACGAAAACCACAAATTGGTTTAATATTCTTATGAATAAGGATTGCGACGTCTCTTTCTTTAGCCTAGCTTTTGCATATTCTGGCCTAAATTCGTGATGCCATTTCATGCCACATTTTAAAAATATTCGTATCAGTCATTTAATTTACGCAATCTGAGAGAGTTCTAGAAGGGATGAATGTATATATGTTACTTATTGTATCATAGACAGGTGTCGATTTTGTTTCGAAGTACTATTACGTGACCATAAGTAACGATGTAATCTGAATTTTTTGTAAATTGTATATAAAAATAAAGATATTTACATTAAGTGAAAAAAATAAGCAAATCATTGTAATCACGTCATATCAATTATATCACTTTGGTAAATATTGAGAGTTGATTTCTCGATTACTCAATTATTGCTAGTTCTCTTAGAAAATCACTTATCTTTATCTTATAATTGAAAAATCGCTCAACTATTGACATTTCACTTAGAAAATCACCCTTTGTTCACATGAAATTGTTATTTTAACCTAAACTTTTTAAAAGATAAAAATTTACCCATTAACCATTTTATTGACCCACTCTACTTGACCCAGCCCGCTAAAACTATATGGATGAAATATATATAGTGCATGGCACAAAATTCAAATCAATTTATTTTTAAAGTAGATTCTCAACTCTGATATTTATATGCAATCTAACGAGTCGCCTGATTACTATTTCTACTTCTTCATCGTTATTTTGTCCGAGAGAGAGGATCATATAGGAAGATGAGTGTAAAATAAGAGAGTCTTGCACTATATACATTTGACTTATATAGTTTTAGCGAGTCGGGTCAAGTGATGCGACAAAATAAAATAGTTAAAAGGAATAGCTTTTTATTTTTTAAAAAGTAATAAAAAGTTTAGGTTACAATGATTTGAAGTAGAAAGTTTTGTGCAAATTTCATAAATAAAAGAGATAAAGGTCAAAAACACACCTCAAGTATTACATTTTTTTGAGTTTCTTATCTGAACTATTAGGTGTGAGAGTTTCCTACCTAAATTATCACAACTATTTTGCAAAACACACTTCAACTATCAATTGTTCACTTGTCCTACCTAAACTATCACTAACTAGTTTGCAAAACACATCTCAACTATCAATTGTTCACTTTTGTTAATGTGTGTTTTGCAAACTACTTAGTGATAATTTAGGCTGGAAACTCAAAAAAAGGTGATACCGATATGTCTTTTTTGACCCTTAACTCTAAAAGGAGCCATTTGGACATGAGTTGAAATCATGAAATGAAATCATGTTTGGACATGCAATTTGGATTTCTTAAGTTGTATTTTTTCTTATGGACATAAAAACCCTACAAGTTGTTAAAACCATTAAAAAAAAATCAATTCTTATACAATCTTACCAAATGAGCAAGTCATAGTTCATAACAAAATTAATACGCTACTACAAGGCCTTTCTAAAAAATACAACATCAATTAATCAAATTTTAGTTCAATAAAATGGAAAATTGAACAAGAGTTGTAATGTAACCACTCTTTAATATAATCCTCCAACATGGTTGGCAAGAGTAACTTTGTTATAAATATACTACCAACTTGTAGATCTTTTAATTTTTCATATAAATGGCTGGTAAACATGATTGGTAAATATATCTACCAACTTATGGATGTTTTTTAATAAAATATAAACTTATGGGTCAACTTTTACATTTAGAAAATTTGAAATCATGATTTGAGATCCCACTCATATCTTTTTGGATGATTTGAGATTTAATCGCATGTCTAAACGCTGAGATGAAATCGAGTGTCCAAACGCCTACTCAATGAAAACCAAATATTTTTCTCTTTATTTGGTATTTTGGAGTTGGAGTTGTGTTTGGTTATAGTTTTTACAAATAATATTTGATTGTTTGAATGTATTGAGAGTGAAAATAAGTTTTTTGGTATTTTTTAAATTTCAAATATAACTTTTCAAATTTAATTTTTTTATGACCAAACGTTAATTTTCAAATAAATAAAGTGAAAAAAATTCATGGCCAAGCGGGCCCTTAATAAAACTTTGAAATCAAAATATGAAATGAAAGCTCCCAAATTTAACGGAAAAGGGCCAAAATTACCCCTGAACTTTGGGAAATAGTTCATTTATACCCTTCGTTATACTTTAGGGTCAATTATACTCTTACCGTTATACTATGACGTCAATTATACCCTTATGTCTAACAGCTGCCACGTGGCATCATCCCAACCCTTCAAATTATTTTTCCCTCAAATAATTTTTTACCCACTAAAATAACCCAACCCGACTCGATTTTTTTTTTCCTAGCTAAATTGATATGGACCTAACCTATTACCCCTTGGCTGGAAAAAAAATCGGGTCGGGTTGGGTTATTTTAGTGGGTAAAAAATTATTTGAGGGGAAAATAATTTTGAAGGGCTGAGATGATGCCACGTGGTAGCTGCTAGACATAAGGGTATAATTGATCCCATAGTATAACGGTAAGGGTATAATTGACCCTAAAATATAACGAAGGGTATGAATGAACTATTTCCCAAAGTTTAGGGTTAATTTTGGCCCTTTTCCGAAAATTTAATTGGCAAACGCCTACTTAGGGTAAGTCAGGTATAGACTTTAGGGAATTTTATTTTTACCAGGAAATAAAAGAGATAGTTAGTGGCCGGTTGGTGTTTTAGTGTGTTTGCCATCAATTCCGCCGCCGGGATAATCTCAATGGAGTCACTGTCAACCTCCTCCTCCTCTTCTCTGACAACATCCCCCATTTTCTCTCCATCCAAACATGCCCTTATCCCTAAACCCCAAAATCTCTCTTTCTCTCTCCCTAAGTCCAATGCTCGCCTAGCATTGCTCATCTGTGCCGCGCAACAGATGAACAACTCACCACCAGTACCCTCAAAGGAGGTGAAGTTATGGGGTGGGCGTTTTGAGGAGAGTGTTACTGATGCTGTTGAGAAGTTTACTGAGTCTATTTCGTTTGATAAGGGTCTTTACAAACAGGATATTATGGGTAGTAAAGCTCATGCCACAATGCTTGCAAAACAGGTTAATTCTTACCTTTCCATTTATAGTTACCGCCAAGATTGAGTCTTTTCTAAGCTTCCCGTTCTGGGTACTATCAAGATTGAGTCTTTTTTGGTTCAAGTTGATTAATTTTGAGGATAATCGATGGGTTTAGTTTGTAGGTATTGTGGGGGGTTTTTGTTTCTTTATGTTATGTTCTGTTCTATTTGCCAACGATCAACATTTGCAAAGTTCATGCCTCAATGCTCGCTAAACAGGTTAATCTTTATGTTTCCGTATTTGGGTAGTGCCAAGATTGAATCTTTTTTAAGTTTCGCTTTCTGGGTGCTGGCAAGATTGAATTTTTTTAGTCCAAGTTGATTAATTTTGAGGATAATCAAGAGGGTTACTTTGTAGTTCATTGGGTTTTTGGTTTCTTGATGTTATGTTCTGTTCTATTTACCAATGACCAACATTAGCAAAGCTCATGCCTCAATGCTCGCTAAACAGGTTAATTTTTACGTTTCTGTTTCTGGGTACTACCAAGATTGAATCTTTTTTGGTCCGAGTTGATTAATTTCTCAGATAATCAAGGGGTTTACTTTGTAGTTAATCTGGGTTTTTGTTCTATTTACCCATTTACCAACGATCACATGTGCAGTTTAAAGTACATTGTCAAATATGTTATCTTTTGCGTCCTTCAACATCTTATAGGGGCTCAGGGGCTAATTGTATTAGGGGCCGTTTGGTTGCTAGTTAGAGTTATGGAGAGTTTAGTTATTCATGTGTCAGTTATTACATCTTCTACCCTGCATAAAATAATACATAAGTTGACTCATAACAACAACAACAACAACAACAACAAGCCCAGTATAATCCCACCATGTGGGGTCTGGGGAGGGTAGAGTGTACGCAGACCTAACCCCCATCTTGAAAGGTAGGACGGTTGTTTCCGAAAGACCCTCGGCTCAAGAGAGGAAAACAAGACAAAAGGTCAAATAGGACCAAGCATATCGAAAACAATATGAAAATAAGGAATAACAAAAGCGAGAAAGTCATGGTAGAACAGTCCGGAAAGAAAGGAGCATTAACTACTATAGATAAATAAGATAACCAAAGTACAACGGCCCAACAAATATAATAAGCAACAATCAAATGCAGAAATCAAATGGTAATAAACAAATGAGCAAAACTACAACTACTATGGTGAAAGGATAAGCCACCTAGCCTTCTATCCTAATCTGAGTCCTCCACAACCTCCTATCTAAGGTCATGTCCTCGGTGAGCTGAAACTGTGTCATATCCTGTCTAATCACCTCTCCCCAATACTTCTTCGGCCTCCCTTTGCCTCTCCTGAAACCGTCCATAGCCAACCTCTCACACCTCCGCACTGGAGCATCTGTGTCTCTCCTCTTCACATGCCCAAACCATCTCAGCCTCGCTTCCCGCATCTTGTCCTCCACCGATGCCACTCCCACCTTGTCTCGGATATCTTCATTCCTAATTCTATCCCTCCTAGTGTGCCCACACATCCACCGCAGCATTCGCATTTCCGGCAACATAAGTTGACTCATAACTTATACATATTTTATTTATGTGGGATTGTAAAATGATAACCAAACACCGTACTTGGTGTGCTGAGTTTTATACAATACAACTGAAAACGACCAAACATCGTATTATCTATGCTAGTTTTAATAATAACTGCCTTGTTAACCAGAAGCCAAACGACCCCTATTGTTTACTCCAATGAGTATATTAAAAGGGAATTTAATATGTATGCGAATGTACTCTTATGTTGCAGGGATTGATGACTGATAATGATAGAGATACTATCATAAAAGGTCTTGAAGAGATAGAGGGGCAAATTGAGGCAGGTCAATTTGTATGGAGGCCGGATAGAGAGGATGTGCATATGAACATTGAAGCAGCGCTTACTGATTTAGTTGGGGAGCCTGCCAAAAAGCTTCACACTGCCCGGAGTAGAAACGATCAAGTTGCAACTGACTTTCGCTTGTGGTGCCGTGATGCTATTGACACAATCATTTCACGCATTAAGAATCTTCAGGTCATTTGCTCTTTGTTTTGTGTTCGTATCATTTGGAGGTGTTCAACCGGAACATTATTAAGTTCAACACAATAGACACTTTTTTCCTGTATATGATCAACACACATGAGTTTACAGTGTCTAATGAGTTTTCATACTATGGGAAGAAATTGTGAAGTGGGAGCAAAGTTGATCAATTTGTTTGATGCTTAAAGGTTATTATGCACTCATGTGTTTCATAACCTGCAGATCGCAATGGTTAAACTAGCTCTCCAGAATGAGGGTCTTATTGTTCCTGGATATACTCATCTGCAAAGGGCCCAACCTGTTCTGTTGCAACACCTTCTTTTAACATATGTTGAACAGGTTAGTATAATTTGGCTGACTTCATTGATAGTGTCTTATACTTAACACATCATTTTATTTATACATTTTATAATGGTGGTGTCCCGGCCAGCTCGCGCACACCTCTACTATTCTACTGGGTACCTGGTACCTCCCACCAACCCTTAATACATCATTTATTATCATAGTAAGCCTGAGGAAGTGAAGATCACTTGAAATTCTTGTTTATATATCAATACCACAAACATTTACATCCCTTTTCCTTGAAAATCGATATCTTTTTACCTCACATACTTCTATGTCTTTTTAATTAGTTAAAACCTGTCCCTTTGAATCAGCTTACTAACGGGTTATTAGATCTTTCCAGAGAAAATAGTTTGTAATGACTATTATGGAGCATTTTCTCACATTTGTCGGTCGAGTGACTCTTTGCTCTATTAGCAAGTGTACCTGTAACTTGCTTGTTGCAATGAGATCCTCAACGTAATTGCACGCTATAATTTCTGTTAAAGGAGTATCCGGCTTTCTCTTGATGATGTTATGCATATTGTTTCAACCATTGTTTTTTGTTGTTTCCTTTTTCGTTCTTCCTTCTACCTTTTTCCTTTTATTTATTTATTTGAATATTCAGAAAGAACTTTGGTTTCTCATCCTAAGGAGAATATCCTTTTCACTCCCAAGTGGGAGAAATATCACTTCACTATAGTATATGTCACTCGTTTCTGCTCTCTTTATCTTTTTATCATCTTATCATCTAGCAACCATGTTTGATCTTCGCTTTGGATCCCAATGTCTCCCTTTCTGCTAATTTAATAGCTTCATTGAGCTGGGCTGGAGCTTACGAATATTAAACCTACATATTGCTGACAACAGAAGAATGATTTCTTTGTAGCTTGAGCGTGATGCTGGTCGCTTATTAGATTGTAGAGCAAGGCTGAATGTCTGCCCTCTAGGTGCATGTGCATTAGCTGGCACTGGTCTTCCCATTGATAGGTTTATGACTTCTGATGCATTGGGATTCACTGCCCCCATGAGGAACAGGTACTAATATATGCTTAATACTAACGGAACTTGCAACCTTTATTGAACTTCTACTTCTTGCAGATGTACTGTGTTTTGGCCCTGATAAGCTCAACTCTCAAGCTAATTAACATCAATAAACTAATAAGTGATGGAGAAACCTAGTGTGTTTCCTTAAGATTATTTGGAAGAATAATAACATATTGCTACTAGTTTCATTTTAAAAAAGATTATTTGGAAGAAGAAACCCTTAATGTTAAAGTCTTGTCTCATGCTTCTGTTGTAACATTTGCATTTACCCTCTGATATCCTGTATTTCCTTGGAACTTTGTTTAGTAGACTTAACATTTTACTAGTACTTTCTGTGTGTAGTTAATCTGCATTTGCATTAGTTTCTTTCTGGCCTTTTCAATTATGGTGACAATGTTTATGTGCAATAGCATTGATGCAGTTTCCGATCGAGATTTTGTGCTGGAGTTACTTTCTGCCAATTCCATCACTGCTGTTCATCTCTCTCGCCTGGGTGAAGAATGGGTATTGTGGGCATCTGAAGAATTCGGCTTCTTGACTCCTAGTGATTCTGTTTCCACTGGAAGCAGTATAATGCCCCAAAAGAAGAATCCAGATCCAATGGAGCTTGTTCGTGGAAAATCTGGTAGAGTCATAGGGGACTTGGTTTCACTTCTTGTGTTGTGCAAGGGACTTCCTCAAGCTTACAACCGGGATTTGCAGGTAAAGGACTCTCCTGGAAAAGGATTCTTTGTCAGTGAATTCACTCTTAGGAAGTTCCTGTTATCCTTGTCATTAACTGCTTAACAGCTAGGCAGCCATCCAATTAGTTTGGTTATGTTTTCCTGCTTCACCATCTTAATCAACATTTTTTGTCTCTGCATAATTTTCACTCTTATATGTTTTACCTCTTTTTATATTAAATAGGAAGATAAGGAGCCTGTATTTGACAGTGTCAAGGCAATAGTTGGGATGCTCGAGGTATCAGCAGAGTTTGCGCAGAATGTTTCCTTTAACCGAGAGAGAATACAGAAGTCTCTACCAGCTGGTCATCTTGATGCCACTACACTTGCTGATTACCTTGTGAAAAAGGCAAGTGATTTCTCCAAGGATCCTTAACTTGTACCTTCTTAGTTCGTCCCGTGTTATTTTGATCTATTAGACTCAAATATATGATAAACTCTTTGAAAACTGAGAACTATGTCTACAAATGAGAAATGTAAAGGAAATAGTTCTTGTGCTGAAGCGGCATTCAGCCGATGACATAAGAGGAAACTTTTGCCAAATTTTCGTAATGAATTGACTAAGTGCCTTTTAGGAATCCCATAGATACAGAGCCTTTACAAGTTGTACATCAACCTGTAACCCTGACTTTTGCAACTAAGAGTACCCTTGACATTTTATTCCCCTCTTGGATTTACAAATTCGTATACACCCTTGGTTGACATATAAACTTGTAATTCAGTAGAACCTCTTGGTTCGTTCCAAGGTTGTTGCACAAGTGATCACTTATTTTAAGAACAAAATCCTTCTGATTAGCTCTTAGTACGTGTAAAAAATGATGAAAGTGTGTTATTTCCTTACAGGGAATACCTTTCAGAACTTCTCATGACATAGTTGGGAGGTCTGTCGCTTTATGTGTTGCAAGAAAGTGCGAGCTTCAACACCTTAGGCTTGACGAGTTGAACAGTCTACATCCGATATTTGACAAGGATGTCTACGAATTTCTGGGGGTTGAAAATTCAATAAAGAAATTCAGCTCGTATGGCTCCACAGGTTCAGAATGTGTTGCCGGTCAGCTTGATTATTGGATTGATAAGCTTAGCATCAGCACATAGAGGTAATTGTATGGTGGAAAATTATATGACTCGTCATGCAGTTCGGAAGAATTTGGAGGTCTCAGTGGAAGAGGGATCATGTTGCTAGCTTCTTTCTAACAGAATTTGTAATCTTGTTAGAGATGTGTTTATGCGATTACTTTCACTCGAAATACTAGTAACTGAGAGCAATCAAGAAGTTGATATTTTGTGGTAAATTGAATGGAATATTTCAAATGCCACGTGTTTGACAACCAAAGTAGAATTTATTTGGATAAATTATTGGAATTCAAAGGGCCTTTTTATCTTTGCTCGGAAGGAAACATGAGATTGCCATTAAAATGCAGGAGTTCCATATTATGTGCGAACCTTCACCATTAAGAAGTCAAAATTACAAAATTTATCAGATTATGAGAAGTCAAGGCAGGATTCGCGACTTTGTTTTTTTTTTTTTTTTTTTTCACTGAAGAAACACCCATTTGATGGGTTCAATCATTACGTTCATACATTTGAAATTATGGATTAATAGATATTTATTAGTATTTTGATTTTTCACATCCGCCACTGTCCCTATGGTTATGTTAAGATATGTAACAAACGTTGATTTTCCAGAGATTTGTTTTTAACTTGCACAAAAGTTGAGCATTATGACCTCATATTAAATAAATATTGAGCTTTTCGTTGCACTGAGAAACAATCAATGTCACTTAAATATTGGAACAAGTTTGGGGAATTACAATAGAGATGCTCTTTAGATTAGAGCCTCCAGTGACCACATACAAAGATCAGGACCTACATCAAGGCATCTCTTTTTTCAGGTTAGGAAAAGATTAGCCATAAAAAATCGAGTGGCAGAACAGCCGTGAGCAAAACCTAAGTAATCAACCTCTATACATGAACTTTGAATCAAACAACAGTAAGCGAATGCCTCTCAATTTTCTTTCTCATCCGACGCCTTTGCTTGCCGCAGAGGACTTCTAGGAGCTGGAGGTGTTGTCAGGTCAACTGAATCATTAGTCTCAGAGTTCCTTTCTCTTAAGGTGTTGCCATTTGTTAATGCAGAACGCATGGCTCTGGGTAATTTTAATGGAGGAGTATCAATCTCACCGACGTTTTCTGTTTTTACTGATGCATCAGTATTGCTAGGTTGAGATGTTTTTGTTGGGGCATCTGCATTACTTGCTTGAGTCGTAGGAGCAGGAACAAGTTGAATAACAGATTTCTTCCATTTCCTCCGCTGATTGGGTTTTGGTGCATTTGATTTTGCCTGTAAAATTACAAAAGAAAGAAAAGGTTGATTTGCAAGAATCCTACTTGTGCAGAAGGAACTTGAATGGATTTAAGGAATTGTGACATAGTATAAGCAGCCTAGGTCTGGCCAGAAAAAAAGACAGCTAAGGGGTTGCTTACCATGGTATTTCCAATGTCAGATAGAGGCTTTCTTTTTGTTTCACCCTCATCCTTTGACTGAACAGGCCTTTCAGAAAGCGCATTCTGCAGTAACATTGCGCCTTGAGAAGCCAGTGTTTGGCTACTCTCAGCTTCATCAGTTCCTAATGTGTTTCCCTCATCACCTACAACATCTAGAGAGGGCAAGTGGTCTTTCTTGGCAGAAGTCTCTTTGTTGCTGCACCTTATAGGGTCACAACCACATGATGCCCCACAAGAACCACCTACAGCCCGGCATTCACATCTGTTTGTCTTGCAAGAAGATTTTTTACTGCACGAACAGCATACTAAACCATAGTCAGTATCAGATTTGTCTTGGTAAGAACAATCTGAATCAGATGTATCCATATCTTCTTCTAGCTCAGTCTTGTTCCATCCACCACTGTAGATTAAGGAACTTCTGTTCCCCTGCAGAAAGGGCTGGCACATGTTAGCAACCCCAAATACAAGTACACCCAAAATTGATAAGTTAATCAATAGTCTAAGGTATATGCCTTTTGCCTCAGGTCATAATCATGCCCATCAATGCTGCTTAGCACATTAGAGACAGAGCTGTCAGTCCTTCCCATGGGGTGTTCTAAAGCCAGTTTCTGTAAGCAGTTCAAACAAGAAAACAATTTAAAGAAGCAAAATGGAAGTTATTGTTTCCAAGTTTTGCCACAAGCCCAATTGAGAAGGTAGAAGTCATATCAATAGCAGAAAACAGCTCATTAGTAATGCAGCAAACTCGCCAAAAAAGAATCTGGAACTCTATACTTTTTGTAGATTATCCAACATGCATATCGAAGTAGAATTACAAATTATATTCACTTTCCCCAACTCCCCGACATGAAAGGAAGATAAAATTATGATGTTTCATATTATGCACTAGGCAATTGTAAACCGCAATAACCGCTGTTTTCTTGGTAATCCATAGGCCCAATACAATTATATTCATTTCCCCCAACTCCCCAACATGAAAGGAAGATAAAATTATGATGTTTCATATTATGCACTAGGCAATTGTAAACCCCTGTTTTCTTGGTAATCTATAGGCCCAATCATCACACAATATGCTGCTACTCAGATCTGAAAAGATGCATTTGCAAAAAGAGACCAGCAAATTTAAGCAAACTAATGTGATGACAATGCAACTGCTCAAACACATACTCCATTTTAACTATTTCATATCCATCAGTTCCTATTAAAGAAACCTTGACAACGTTAAACTTGCCTTGGTAAAAGATAAACTCAACACTTAAAAGTGAGGAAAGTGTGTCAACTTGAAGGATAACTTAGTTTCTTCTTTTCATTAACGAATGGAAGTTAAGAAGAAGCTACTCGATCAATATTCTGCTAATTCATTCAAAAGATGTACTGACCATCAACTTCTCCTGCTGAATCAGTTGGCTATTCTCCGACTCTAGCTGCCTCAATTCACTCTTTTGCAACTCTAGCTGTCTGACCAAATTTACGACTTTTTCCTTCAACTCCCTGATTTCAGCGTCTTTTTCTCTGCATTCAACTTCCCTATCCCTTAGCTGGCACCTACAGGAAACCAGAAGCAAAACAACAGTTACAATTTATTTCAGGAAAGTTAGCGTGAAGCAAAGACTTGCAAGTTTAAAAGGCATTTACCTAGAAGATGATGCGAGGTTAAATAAAAAGTTCATAATATTTTTTGCATCAGCAAGAGACCGGACTTGGTTCCATCTACCCCTACCACTAAAGGTCCGTTCACGCTCTTCTGCTTCCGATAACTGTGATGCCATGGAGACAAGTGTGCTAGATGAAGTGGCAAGCATGTTTTCAAGTGCATATATCCTGGAATTTCTTGCACCCGGAGACATTTTCTGGGGGCAATCACTGCAAAAACAATTATATAGAAGTATTTAAGTTAATAAGAGTATTAGCAATATAAAATGCACTTCGCAGAAAGAACACTTCAGAAACATTATTGCCAATAAAAGTTTTACCTTAAGGTTTTCAGCTTCAACTCAGCGACCTCATTGGCCATTTTTGCTCTCCTGTAGTTCAAAATGTCAGATAAAATTATGAAAAGAATAAAAAATTGCACTGCAATCTCTTTGTTTTATTTTAATTATTTAATTTAATATGACAAACGACTATCTATGATATACAAGCTACATAACAAATATTGAAAAATTAAATATGATATAGTGTGTGGGAGACAGCATCCATAAATCCTTGGTGTCAATGCCATAAAAACATACTACACCATGAAACTGGCCGTTATATACTAATCCAATATATGATCTCTACTTGAAACATATACAAAAACATAAAATATTCAAAGATCATAGGCTATAGATGAGCTTTCATCACCTGCACCCATCTTGGCACATTAAGAATTGATACAGTTTTCCATATGGAGAGAGTAAGTGACTGAACAATCTTGCACTACCAAGAAGCTAAGGTTGGTATCTGTAGATTGGTAAAGTGGTTGGATTTGGTAAGAAGAGAATCTTGTCCATCTAGTTGCCAGTGACAGAAGGAATATGGGCTAATACAATTCCAAATTTTCTCATTTCTCCCCACCAAAGTCAGATTTGTCTGGGTATCATTTATGTATCATGGGTCTTAAGCCATAAAGATATAATACAAATCCCAGTCCCAGCCATACCCGATGAACTTTACAAGATATAAAAACCCGGACCCTAAAACTACTTACATTATGTTAGCTCTTAGAAACCTAAACATGTCAACTCTACTGCCAAGTTGATTGATGACTAGTGGCGTTTCAAATGCCACAACTCTTAATGCTACTACAATAACGAAAATGTGCTCCATTACTTCTATAATGCCTTATCCCACCACCTTAGCAATCTGCTATGCACATATATTAGACATAAGTCATTCTGTCACCTAATTGCCCATTCCACTACGGGATGGACTTCAAAAGATGCATCAAATTATGAGGCTAGCATGTGTAGGTCGGTGGCCAAACATTCAATCAAATCTTTTATGACAATCCAAACTAATTGACTTTCTCTGGAAAGGAAGGAATGCAGGGAAGAAGTATAGTTCATTGATATTGCCAAAAAAAGAATGTATTCCTTCAAATGCAAAAGACTGAAAATAGTAGATGCATCTGGATAGAAAGACAACAACCTAAAAACTTTCAAGTGATAAATAGAAACATTGACAAGTTCATCCAATCATAATGAATTGACAAACTTACTCTTGCATCTGGCGCTCATATTCTGACCGCACTTCATGCACCCGTACAGTAACTTCAAGTTCATGTTCAATTGCTTGCATCAATGCCTGCATGGAAAAACAGACAATTAACTAGGTGCGAAAATTTATGTTCCCAAAGGCCTTGATGATAGATTATTTGAACAAGAAGGATGGTCTTACAATCTCTCTATAGAAAGATATTTTAGTAAACTTTAAATGACAAACGTTTTTATGATGAAAAATAAATGCCAAAATAACCCCTTCTTGGCACAGATACCTGGAATCCTGCAGCACTAGTACTTCCGGAACTTGCCATATCACGCGATGTTTTTCGAGACTCTAGCAACTCCTTAAGTCGTTTAGTGGCCATAGCAGCTTCTTCGGTTTTCCGCTGCAACACCTGTATACCATTTAAGGTAAGCCACGTGCTACTTTCAAAGCAGAACGGTTAACAAACTCTTTCTTTACCATCTTTTGCCTCTGGTTCAGTGCCAAGAGCTTATGCATCTCATATTCATTTCTTCTTCCCTCCTTCTTAAGCTGTTGAGACAACGCATGAAACAGACAGTTAGTCACAAAAAGAATGAACTTCGCAGCAATAAAAGGAAGTAACCCTATGATTTTCTTCTTTGAAAATCAAGAAAATGAACAAACAGACAAAAAACAGGCAAAGTTAAATGAAAAATGTCATTGCATAATATGTCTCTTAGACGATTTGAATAAAATAGGGATAATAGACACCTATAAAACATAAGCGAGGCTATGCGCGTGCAAGTTTCATTACATAAGACGGTGAACTATAGACTCAAAATTAAATTAACAATACCTGAAGAACCTCCTTTTCCCTTGAAGCTTTCCACAACCTGAACTGCTCAGATTCTTGTTTTATCTTTTGTTGTAATTGAACCTGGATTCAGAAAAATGAATCAGTTGCATGAAAGAAATTCTCTTTTACATTCGAAAGTGCCTGATATATAATAATTAGTACCTTTTGTGTCTTAATTCTGTGGATTTCATCCTGAAGACGTTTTGCTGCATCATCGCTCTTCTGTTTTTGTCTCAAAAGCTGAGATTGAGCATCTTGTTTCTTCTTCAACACAGCAACCTGCAAGATGCAATGAATTATGAGGCAGTGCTTTTCGTTGTATAGTTTATGCTTTTTCCCTTCAGGTGGCTGAAGGAGGATTGAGTTGAAGAGGTATATCCTGACTGATTGGTGCATATATTTTAAAAGCCTACCTGTGATTCTAGAAGATTTAATTTCTGAAGATAGTCTTGCTTCAACTTTTGAGCACTTTCATCAGAATTAGATGAAATGTTAGAAAGGTTGCGCTGAAGAGATTCAATTTCTTTCTGCATCAGAATGTAAAATCAATAGTAAGAAAAGGACAATCATGAATAAACCTTCAGTGTCAGCACATAGAGCATATCACTTTACCTGCAGAGATTTCTTTTCTAGTTCCAGTTCATGCACTTTTTTTTCATAATGTTGCTTTAAAACTGAGGTATCAACTGTCGCGAACCTCTTCATTTCAGCCTTTAGTAGATGAGACAAGAAGTTAGGAGAGAAAAGTGAAAAGAATATTAAGCAGCAACGACTAGTTGTGAATACATTTCTTTGAAATTCTTGTTCAAAAAGAAAGTTTCAAGGAACAAAAATCTTGCAAATAAAAGTTACCTCCTTCTGTTCGAGTTTCTTGTCCAACTCTTTAAGCTCCATATCCAATTTTTCTTGAAGAGAAGAATGTTCAAGCTCTTTCTCCTCCACTTCAGCCTCACCTTTACAGAGCAAGTTTGGCATCAGATTAGTTCCCTGATAGGGCTTGGACAAAGAGATTACTATAGAAATCAAACAAGATAAAGGTATGAATAAAAGGGACAAATCCTCAGAACACCCACTAAACGGCAGCTATATCAAATGGTTATTTGCCTATCATGCATTATTTAAAAACTGCTTACCACTTGTATCTGCACTTTTGATGTCAGAATCCTGCTCACCATAGTCTAGCCCAAGATAATCAACAGGTTCACCAGGCTTTGAATTACTGGAGCTTTGTAAATGAAGCAACTCTGCTTCTAGTTCTTGAATTCTGCTTACATACTTTTTCACCAAATCCAAATCCTAGGAGAAAGGGATATCCAGAACCCAGATCAGAAATTCTGCTAATATACTAATAATGTGAAGTAAGTTTCAGTAGTAATTGAGTCAAACCTGATCAGAGTTGTCTATCTCATTCCAAGGTCTACCATTTTTAGAAGATTCAATCTTTAAGATTAGTCTATCTCTTTCAACCTGTCATATAAGATCCTTATAAGAGACTTCCAGCGTCGAGTCATTTTCCAATTAATTTTAAAAAAATTGCTAATAATAACTAAACAAACCTGGGCATCAATAGCACGTTGTGTTAAATGTTCGCAGCTAATCCGGCGTTCTTTTACCTCCTTCTGTAGCTCTACATTGCTTGTTTCAAGCAAAGAAATCTTGTTCTTAAGAATCTGCCCAACAAACATAGAAACTCAAACAATCAAAGGACAGTACTCATATGTCAAGCCCCTTATCCTGTTTCTTTGAAAGGGTTGGTGCAGATAGATAGTAATGGTAGAACCTCAAGAATAGTACTACTTGTCTCCAACATGCACTGATAGTCCTAGAAAATGCTGAAAATTCCAGTCCTTTGATCACTAAAAGAATATTTTACCTGGAGTTCTTCAAAAGGTGCTCCGGAGTCTCCACGAACATAAAGAAGCTCGGCTTGCAATTGTTCAATTTGACTCCTCATTCTTTGCATTTGGGCTGCCATTGGGTCACGGTTGACCTGCGAAAAAGGAATAGGTTCAGAAACAAAAATGAAAAATTATGATGATCTTGTTAAGCAGATTTGAACTTACAATAGCTTTGTTCTGAATGTTGCGAGCACGATTTGCATACTTCAAAGTGTTAAGGGTCTCCTCTGCATTGGTGTCAGCAGGACTGACACAAGCTGCATTCATTCAAGCATAGCAAGAACAATATTACTGGCAAACATATAATAACACAAGTACAGTGCCAATCTTGTAAAGTGAATTAATCAAGCAGTGACTTTAATAATAGTAAATAAGTACCAATCATAACTGTCTTGCTGTTTCCTCCAAGTGAGTCCTGAAAACAAATGTATGTACAAATTACTTTGAAGAAAATTTACTTCCAATTACTCGCAATCATTTAATATCAGTTGCTCCTGTTTTAAGGAGAATTTCCTTATACAAGTGTCAGAGTTAAAGCTCTTCTGCTATTTTTCTTTCATTTG
The DNA here is from genome assembly GCF_019175385.1 of Lycium barbarum. NCBI lineage: Eukaryota > Viridiplantae > Streptophyta > Magnoliopsida > Solanales > Solanaceae > Lycium > Lycium barbarum. The sequence continues at coordinate 140,630,866 of NC_083338.1, read as the reverse complement.
GTTTCTCTTCAGAATAAAACTTGCATAGTTCTGTTTGCAAATCTCCAATTGATTTTGGTCTTCAAATGAACAATCAGATTGAGTAGTTGGTTACTGACTTATGGCGTCCTATGTGATACAGTCTATATTACTTTATATAATTAAATTAAAAAGGGCATTGCAGAAAGCAACTACAGCTGATTGTATAATTTAAGATTTAAGAAATCAAAAGCAGACACCAGTGAGGGCTGCAGAAGTCCATGCCTGTAAGAGACGTGTTAGCTTGCTATCTCTGTATGGGATGTGAGCGCCTTCTTTCCTCTTCTTCTCATCACCAAGGGCACTGATTACATTGCCAAGAGCAAGCAATCCCTTGTTGATATGAATGCCTACACCAGAATGCTCAAACGATGAATACTGATCATGCACATTTTATGTTTAGTAGCTGGGAGTATATGAGAGATTTTCCATCTAGTCATTAATGTCTCAACTCAAATGGTAGTGTTACAAAATAAATACGTAGCACAGTCATATTTCTGAAAATATAATTGTCATTACCCTCTCGTAAACGCATTTCATCAGCTCCAGTTCGCTTTGCTCTCTCTGAACCAGCAAGGTCAACCAAATGAAGCTTGGCACATAATATGTCATCACCATCATCATTTGTTGATCCACTTGAGCAATTAGCGGTTCTCTTTTGTTCCAATGATATGGTAAAAATGGCATGTGAACGGCTGTTGACATAAACAGAAGATAGGTAATCCACAACTAGATGAAGAGATCCAGAATTGTTATAATAGAAATTTAAGTGAGGTCCATTCAAAAAGAACACTCATATATAAGGTGATGTATACCTTGACTGACTATTCATCTTTGTGCTTCCGGTGGCTCGTGCCACTGACCCTCTCAACAGGAAGGACGCCATCTCTTCCTTTGTCCTAACTTCGGCCTCCGTGACACCTGCCAGAGTTATTCCTCCATGAACAGTCTCCCTAATTTGAATGGGAATCCTAGCAGGCCCCCCTGTAGGCTTCGCTGTCCCATCAGCTTTGCAAAAGGCTATTGCATTTTGATCCAATAGATCAAACACATCCTCTTTAAAAACCTGCAAGAATCAAAAATCAAAAGATAAATACAGCATGTCATTTTTACCTTGCAAGGACATATATTTAATGAAATACCAGATTTCTCTTTCCATACCTCAATGAAGGATACTCTGATCAGAAATTCTGCTGACTCCTTCATTGACTCTGCTCTTGAGAATATAGTATTCATAACCATTGGGATCACTCCCCCAGTCTGCTCTTCACCATTATAATTAGTGCCCATTGTATATGTTTTCCCAGAGCCCGTCTTCAACACACACATCATCGCAGAATACATACTAGTTAGTCTCTTATGTCAAAAGAGTACATTCAATCCAAGGACATAAACAAGATCAAATAGAGTTGCGTAAAAACAGGAAAAAATCAAGTAAATTAGACCTAGGAAAACGACCAAGAAGTGAGCAAAAATAAAGACGCCTTACCTGACCGTAAGCGAGCACAGTCCCATTGTAGCCTTGGAACAATGCATCCACAAGAGGTGCAACGCATTCCTCAAATATACGTGAAGATGGATAGCCCCCACTCCCAAATACATAATCAAATGTGAAGACATGCGATCCAATTTGCACCTGTTTGTGGTCAAGAACATCAATAAAAGCCAAATCAGTATTGCGATCAAATATGATAGTTGAACTTCATGAATCCACAACATTGCACAACAAAAGATGATGATTTAATAATTCAACACTGAACTACTAAAACTTTTGCAAATGCAACAAGTTCATTTATTTAAAATTAAAATGACTCACCAGACCAAATGGACAACTAAAAACATAATATTGTACGATACAAAAGGAATTCACCAGCTAAAAATTAATAAAGTAAGAGCACCTGCGGTTGACCAGGGACTACTGTGACACAATCAGTGCACCCAATGAGAAGCTCAGAAGTAACTAGCGGTCTAACGTTCACAGCAACTCTCACACACTGTGATGTGTCCTTGCCCTCGGAAGTCTCCATTGCCACTCAATGTCAATCCTAGAAACCCAATCTTGAATCAGACCACCCAATGATTAGCAGCAAAAGAAAAGCTCCTAAAAAATTACCAATTGAAACAGTCAAAGTTTCCTGTTAGAGTTATCAAACTACATCTGCCGTCTATGCACAAACAAGTCAGCAAAGATTACAAGAAATAACCAAGATTCTAACTCCATGCATCTAAGACAATCACAAATTTGAACTCATGAATACAATCAAGATTGAGCATAAATGTTCAATCCAATCTCTAGCAGAATGAAGCAGTTCGCAACATAGATAGATATACAGAATGAAACAGAAAATAGAGTTTGGAGACCAACTAATAAATATCAGCAAAAACCAAGCTCCTAAAAAGAACTGATTGTAACAGTCGAAATTTCCAATTAAGGTTTCAAAATCGTGAAATTGTAGTAAATAACCAAAATGTAGCTCCATGCATCAAAAACAATGACAAATTTAAACACCTAAATACAATAAAAAAATATGGATAACATTCAATTGGATATTCAATCGCAGACAAAACGAAGACATTGTGAAGATTGAGATGAGTAATCAAGCAAAAAACTCAAGTTCGGAGGCCACACATCCTCAAACAGATTACAATTGAATAGATCATAATCTTACAGCTAGGGCTCCAAAACCCCCATCCCCCATTTTCCTACTGGATTTCCGATGATTCTTACTTTATACAAAATATAGAGCAAATTGATGTATTTTTCTACTTTTACAAAATTTAATTTTATGACTTAGTTACATAGACCATTAGTTTAACGATAACCGTGAAATTTACTATACACAGTTGCCGAAACACCAAACATACAAACACAAACCAAATTCTACCTGCATCCGCACATCTATATAAACATAATTTCAACTCATAAATACAATCAGCAATTAGCAAAAAAATGCTAAATCAGATATTCAATCTTCTCCAGCAAAATGAAGCCGCTTAAAAGACTCAGTATTCCAGTTAAAAGCTCTACACTTACCACATTCTCCTTATACACTCTTCAAATCATAAAATTACTACTAAATTAACCAAATTTTACCTCCACGCATCTATACAAACAGCAACCAAAAAAAAAAAAAAAAAACCTAGTGAATACAACCAGTAATTTGCCACATAAACAAACCAAATTCTACCTCAATCCGTGCATCTATATTAACATAATTTCAACTCATAAATAAAATCAGCAATAAGCACAAAAAATGCTAAATCGGAGATTCAATCACTCAAAAAATTCAGTATTCCAGTTAAAGCTCTAAACTAACCACATTTTCCTTATATACACTCTTCAAATCACGCAAACTACGACAAAATTAACCAAATTCTACCTCCACACATCTATACAAACAGCCAAAAAAAAAAACTTACCTAGTTAATACAACCAGTAAATTGATTGGCATCTATATAAACACAATTTCAAGTCATAGATACAATCAACAATTAGCACAAAAAAAAAACTCTAAATCGGAGATTCAGTCTTCTACACTAACCACATTTACTTAGCTACGCTCTTCAAATCACAACAAATTTGACCTCCATGCATCTATAACAAACAGTAAAACAAAACTTACCTAGTGAAATACAAGCAGTAAATTGGACAAAACTTTCCGATCAGAGATTCAAACTCCGGTAAAATGAATTTTGACCTGAGAAGAGAGATTTGAGATGCTCGTTAAGGGGGGTAGGGGGTTAAGGGTGGGTGGGTAGAGAAGGGGGGCGGTAATGCTGTGTTTCAAAAAATGTGTAACGGGAAGTGTCGTTTTAAATTGAAATCAGTGGAGAGATACTTTTAGGTCCGAATTCAAATTTGTCACACGTGCCGTGCGTGTGAGTCGCTCGATTGTGTTCCACCCGTTTGAGAATTTCCAGTTTTTTTTTTTTTTTTTTTTTAGTAAATTGAATCGAAACCCTACTCTTATGAGCTTGATTATAAATTTATACAATTAACAGAAATGTAATCTTATTAATGTTAATCTAAACAAATAATGCTTTGGGAAATATCAATCGTGAACTTTTATGCTATTTTTCAATTCTATCCATTGGTTATAATTTTGTCATTTTGTGTTGTGCAAGGTAATTAAAATCGAACAAATGAACTTAGGATCAATATAGAATATTAGCTACTAATGATTCAAAAATCATATGTTTTTGATATATATGCATTCATTAAACCATGTAAATTTGTCTACCTCACACAAAGTCAAACGGGCAGAACATATTCTACTAGATTATTGAACTCGATCATTTCACTATGACAACATATAGTGATAATAATACTCTTTAGGGCTCGTTTGGTTGGGAAACAGCTTATCCCGGAATTAGTTATTCCATCCTTAAGGTGGAATAAAATAAGGCTACAATCCCAGAATAACTAATCCCGGATTTTTATTCCAACCAAATATGGGATAAGGAGGCACTAAAATTTTATTCCGAGACTATTCATCTTCTCCAAACCCTAAAAAAAAAATCCCTCTCCTCTCTCTCCTCTCACACCAAACGACCCCTTAATAAGTGTATGCCGGGTCCGGCATACACGCAACCCAAACCTTGCCTTGCAATTTTTTTAAAAAAAATTATGCTTGAGCGGGGGTTCGAACGCAGAACTTCATGATTTCTGCGTGAACGCTCAGGGTTGCAACACGAAGGACAAAAATTAAAGACCAGTAATATGACGGGCATAATTTAAAGATTACAAATATGAGGGGCAAAATTTAAAGACCACCCCAAAAAAAGGGCAATCCGCGCAAAATAATGCGTGCAAATTGTCGTTGTACAAATAAGATTTTTCGATGGCATCATTTAAATATTGACCCAATGTAAAATAACGTTTTGCCAAAAGTGGCCAATTTTTTAAAGGAAAATTCAATTGTCATAGTTAGCTGTAAGACTTATTTATGAATAATAACTATTTTATTTTTTATTTAATTTTCGTAGCTTTATTTTTCCAAAATTACATTTCATAACTGGTCCAGTAACTTTTGAAATACATGTACCTCTCTATTCTCCCTCACTACATGTTTAAAATTTATCATCTTCTCCAAACCCTAAAAAAAAAATCCCTCTCCTCTCTCTCCTTCCCCTGGCCTCACTGCCGCCTCTCTCCTTCCCTTACTCTATCTCCAGCCTCTCTTCTCCTTCCACTCACTTACCTCTCCCTCCCTTCTCTATCTCCACCACCCACACCGCCGTCAACACCACCACCACTATTACTACCATCTCCATCTCCATCTCCAAACTCGAAAAAAACTGTAAAGTTCTAGTTCTTCAGATCTGAACTCCATATGCTTCCGTTCCATCACCTACATCAGAAGAATCCTACAGTAGTAGCAGCAGCCATGGTCGATGACGGAGTGAAGCTTTATTAAAAAGAGCTATGGTCGACGACGGAGTGAAGGTCGATGACGGAGTGAAGCCATGGTCGATGACGGAGTGAAAAAAAAAGAGCTCTAACAACGGTGAAGGACGACAGAGTGCAGCTTTATTAACTAGTCCAATTGAGAGTCTTTATCTCCGGATAACATCCTTTTTGTAGCAATCTGAGACGACATTCTTCTTTCCCATGAGAACACCATTGATGAGAGTTGTGGTGCTTCATGCCCACCAAGTGTTTGATGAAATGTTTCAGTATATTTCAGTGTATTTTTATGTATTAACAAGCAGTATATTTAATTTTCAGTATATTTCAGTGTATTTCAGTACATTATTTCGCTGTATTTCAATGTATTTATCTTTTTTTTGGTGTAAATATAGTGAATGTTCCAAATATAGAGCCTATTTTTACAACATTTTATTTTCACGACTTTTGTATTTCGCTGTATTTCAATGTATTTCTGCATTTTGTATTTCTAATTTATGAAACAGTTTCTGATATATTTCATTGTATTCCATTGTATATACGCATACTACAACTTTATATTTTTTAAACAATTAACCATATTTCATTATATTTCAGTGTTTATTTTTCTGTATTTGGAAGTTTTTAGATCTTTAGTGGTTTTTGAATTCAAAAAGTTTTGATAGTGATAAAAATTGAGTGAGATTCGTAAGCTTTTATGGAAGAACAACCGTTATGCGTGATTTATGGGAAGTTTTAAATTGAATCCCGTAATTTTTTTTTAAAAATATTGTTCCATAATTAGGGCCTGATTTTACTCTTCAATGATTTGTGTGAAATAGGGTTGATTTAATTTGACTTACTATTTAAAAAGGAAAAAATATTATGTTAAAAAAATATAGCCTATTTTTTCTCTCAGAATTTTTTTTAAAAAAATATGTTCCAAAAATAGAGCCTAAATTTACTCTAACGTGTTTTGTATTTCTCTGTATTTCGCTATGTTTCACTGTATTTCAAAAATGCGAGATACAACTGAAATACAGCCAAAAGCAACTACGAATTGTAAATCTTCAACTTGTAGCTATAACTAGTTAAAAGCTATTAAAAGGTAGCTATTTGTGTAAGTTTTACTTTTTTAAATTTGATGTTATGCAAGACTTTCTTAACATCAAGTTACCATAACTTGCTGTATATATAGAAATTTCAATAACACATTTTAACTTCAAAATTGATCCAAATTATTTTAAATCAACTCCAAATATGGTATCTAACCTTGTAATGCCAACAATTATAATTGTTAGATTCAACCTCAAACCTTAAAAAATCAATAGACCCACTTTATTTTTTTCTACAAACAAGCTTAATAAAACTTAACAACTTTTCTTAATGTGGCTAAAAATTAAATGGCCACCCAAGTTCGTGATGGCTAGCCGAACGATTGAGTTTGAGCTGAAAACTTCCATTATGGGCTTAAAAAGTCATAGCCCAACCACCGAACTAACGGGTTGGGTTGGATTGGATTCCTTTTACATTCTTTTGTGCGGATTTCCTTCAAAAGCAGTGGTCTTTAATTTTTGTCCCTCAAATTGATGGTCTTTAATTTTTTATCCTTCGCTTAAGACCCAAGGTTCTAGGTTCAAACCTCAGCTTATTAAAAAAAAAAAAAAGGAATTTCGCAAAGCAGAAGTTTGAATTCGCGAGCAAAAGTCTACCTCAGACAGAACTTTGAATGCAAAACTCTAGTTGCGGATAGAGTTTTGCATTCAAAATTCTGTATGAGGCCTAACTTTGGCCGGAATAGGCCTAACTTTGCTACAAAACTTTGCCTTGCGATTTTTTTTTTTGTGATACTGAGTGAACGTTTGAACCCCAAACCTCATGGTATTAGGCGAAGGACAAAAATTAAATGTCATCAATTTGAGAGGCAAAACTTAAAGACCAGTGCAAGGATAATCCTGCAAATGACCCTTGGTTTTACAGACCGAACATGTTTTAACGGCCGATTCCAATCATGTTTGGAAATCCAAAATTTGACACGACTAAAGTTTTAGAATTGTTAATTTTGGAGATCCCATTATTAATCTAGGAGTTCTGATTTCTAGTTATTCTTTCATAAGTACTTAGTAACTTAAGACATTTACGTAAGAAAAAGAAACAATCAAGGCGAGTTGGACAGCTAGTTTGGTCTTACATGCCAAGGCCCAAGGGTATGGAAAGTGTGGACCACTTATTTGAAATTTGGCTGGTAGCTAGCAGCAGCCTTGTTCCTTACTTATTTTCCATTAGCCCATTTCCAGTAGTTAACCATGTAATTAAAAAGTAAAAAATAATTACCTTGAGTTTTACTTCTTACAAGTAAACCTTTAAGATAATATTCTATATATATAGAAATTAAAACTCCAAGATAATAATAATTTTTTAACTATAAAAATGAAAAAGTCATTATTGTGAATTTTACTCCAAAATGAGCATGTATATGTCCAAAGGACATGCAAAAGGTATGAGGAAATTAGACAGGTGTATGATATGACAAGTGAATACGAAATTGATGTCAAGTTACACCAAACCCCATTGGTTACGTCTCAATATTTGCACTAAATAGTCTTATCTTTATTCACACCCAAAACATATCTCATCTTTCTTCTTAACCCACTAACCTCTTCCCCTCAAATTAATTTCCTATTTTTTATATTAGTTGAGAAGATTATTGTAACTTTTGTTTCGAAATTACGTGAATCGTGAGTATTCAATAGGCAAATTTAATATCATTGGAGTGTGTGATTTTACAATAATGTTCACTTTACTTTTTATTAGAGGCCTTAAACTTAAATTTGAAAATAAGAAAACATTTTAAGAGAAAAATGTTTTGCTCTCTTGATAGGGGATTTCAACTGAATTTAACTAGTCGTATAGGATACTTTAGGAGATAAAAAGAGAGATTGAACAATATTGAAGTGGAAAAATAAGGTAGGATATTTCTAAAAAGTACTAACAGGTGAATTTTTTTTTATTGTATATTCTTGATGGTCAGAGTATGAACAGCGTTGCTAGTGCAGTTATTTGACCAGGTTTTTAAAAGGCTAAAAATGCTTATTTTTAAAAAATATTTATTTATTTTAAAGAATGAAAGTTTTTGGCCAAACTTTTGGTGAAAAAAATAAATTCTTTTAAATAATAGCAAAATCTATTTTTAAGCTTATAATTTGAAAAAGTAATTTCTTAAAAAAGTATACTTGAATTTGAACATAAGATAATTTTTTTAGGGAAAAAGGTCAAATATATCTCTCTACTTTAGTTTATTGCGTTAGCCAAAATATATTTGGCTATTTTAGCTAACGGAGGATAAAATTAGAAAATAAATTAAAGTAGAAGGGTATGTTTGATACACTTTTGAAAGGAAACAGAAATTGAAAATGCAATATAGCTAAAGGAAGAACAAAACCAAGAGATACTTCATTCGTTGCCTTTTCTGAATGTCATTACAAATCATGTACTCCTCGGGAAGCCTCACGTACACCCCTTGCCCAACTTGTATTGATTAAGATATTTCTAAATCGTATCAGTATTGACCCTTTTCCCATTTTTTTAAGTAATAGTTATGGTAACGACCCTTAAATAATTAGTTAGTGAAAAAAAGGGGATGTGTTTATATTACTGTTGGTGCTTCAGTTCGCCACGTTTTTCATTAAAGTAATCTATATCTAACTCTTGTTAAAACTGTGACCATAAAAATGAAAGGAGCCACGTAAGACCTCGCAACGTGGGAATTATCCAAAGAACAGTCCATCACGCAACTGTAGCCGTCGGTGTTAACGTGTTCCATTACCTTACTGCGCATGTTATCACCCCTCCTTCCACAATTTCCCCATTTCAACTGTTTTCTAAGTAAACTAGCTTTGACTTACTGCGATAATATCATTGACCTTTTGGTCTTAAGGTTCGTAATTACCTTCATTATTCATTAATTCGAGGATTAATGGTTCTTTCATTGATGTTGTTGTGAAATTTAAGGGATTTTTGAAGTTGTAGGAACTTGTTTAGCAAAGGAAAAGAGAAGATCTTTGTCAGTGTGTGGTGTAACTTAAATATTTGTTTTTTTGGTGTTGTATTTTAACGGTTGATTGGTGTTTAGATTTTCTCTTATATTTGCTTCATGTGGCGTGCCTTAGTCCCATTATTATTCTGCTAGAATGTTGGAGTGAAATCTTACTTTAGATATTTCTGTGATCAAGCAATCAGTTGATCCAGTGGCGGAGCCAGGATTTTCACTGAGGGGATTTAAAAAATATGAAGAGCAAATACACGAAAAATTCAAGTAGATTTAACATATACTATATATACATTAAAATAAAAAATTAACATTGTATATACAGTGTAATTTTCTGCAGAAGCCCCTACATGGCTTCGCCCCTGAGTTGATCAGAGTGTTAGGTGGGTGCAGACTACCACTGCACCTGCTAATCCTTTGAGCGGAGACTTAGTGTTTGTCTGTGTGTATAATGTCAAAAAGAATTTCTTGGGCAGGTTGCTTCATGCTTAAATTGATTGATTCTGCACTTCTTTTTGTAGGTTCTGAAGATAAAGGTTCTTCCCATATGCACTTTAACATTGTGACTTCCAGGTGTCATTTCTTTGAGCATATTAGACAATGGCAGCTGCTGTCTCATTGTTGCGGCCGCGTGAATTCCCTATTCACGGGAAATGTGGATTAAGCGGTCTGTCTAAGGTACAATAGGATTTGTGCATTTGATTTCCAGTTTACTATATCAATAGAGTCAATGATGTCCTCAACTTTTTACTGATAACAGAAGGACATCCTCAGTTCTTAATTTTTTTTTGTTTGTAGGGCACAATTAGCAGGAGCCAGACAGATTCTTGCAGTATATTTCTTTCATCATATTCTACGGTATGCTTTGCGTTGGATTATAATCTTAAGTTTCACCCCTCCCCATTTCCTTTGTTCACACATCGTTCGGCTAGCTTTTTTGACGACTCACTTTGCTGTCATTGTGTTATTAAATATATGTGGTTCAATATTTCAGTCTAGGTATATCATGTGCTTGTCATTTATTTAACTTTTTTTGTTGATCTTATTCTATAAGCAGTTGTTTCATTTTCTTCATTTCCATTGCTTTAGCGTCATGAAATTGACTCGAGAAAACTAAGCTTTATGTACTTGTCTAGATATTGAGCAGGTTTTGAGCTCAAGTTCATGTTTGTTTAGTAGATGAATTTACTTATTTTGGCTTGTGATCACAACATAAAGGTTGATAATGTGGCTTGGAAGCCCTAAAAATGTAACGTGCCTTTATTGTCGCGCAAGTGTATTTGCACATTAGTAAAGTTCTTTTTGGTAAGTAAGCACATAATTAAATTGAGACTGGTTCCAGCTGGAATTGTGGTGTATTGAGCTAGCTAGAGCTTAGTTATTTTGAATTCAGTATGCTCAAGCTGATATTGTTATAACAATTGAGCCAAGCTTATTCACTAATCAAATCAAGTCAGCTTGTTTATAGCTCTACTTGTAATAATAATATATTTTATATTATTCTTGAGAGTTTTCAAAGTTGAATTAATTAAGAGGGGCATTTTCTGCAATTATTCTACAAAGCTCTTGCTTAAACTATATTATTAAGTCATGTGGTTATAGACTCATGTCTAATTTGTACTGCCTCATTGACACTTGGTATGTGGTATACTGCATCTTCAGAGGCAGGATCCTTGGAGCATCTACCTTCTGAATACTGTACGTGGGCCTTTGTTTTCCCATCCTTCACTGACTAGATGTAATGGATTGCTATGCCGGTCCTTGTTAAAGCCAGGTGGAGGATATGAGAGTCAAGTTCTGAAAACAGCAACACTACTGTGGAAACGGTATATGGTTCTATATTTATTATCTCTTACTCAAGTTGCATGGACATTTATGTCATCTGAAAATGCAACTCCTATTATCAATGAAGTTGCTAGTAATTGACTAGTATCTGTTTCCCAATGAGGATAAGTTCTTTTTTCTCACAAATCACAATCCATTCTTCAGCCTTTCCAATTTAACGCGATCTTGATTTTCTGCCAAATTAAATTTCTGACAATTTCTATACTTGATAAGTGGAATGATCACTCCTGATTAAAGCAACCTCGCCTACATTATTTATCCTTCTTCCATGACCCAATATTGATTTGATCAAATTGGTAGCAATTCAATTATTAGTTCTATTTTGCAGGTCATTAAGTACTACACATGGAAGCCCACTTGTGCTTCATCTGGTTCCGGCCATTGGTGTTCTTGTTTTTGCTGCATGGGGTCTCAGTCCACTGATGCGCTTTGGCAGAATGTGTTTCCTTCATGTACTTGATTCTCTCGACAATCTTTCTTGCTGGCTTGCTGCAAGTTGTCTACATCATTATCTGTCCCCAAATTAAAGCTCTGTCTGAAAATTTTCTTGCAGGAAAGTGATAGCAATTGGAAACAAAGTAGCTGGCATTATGTTACCGATTCCTATATTAAACCTGTGCTTTTATGGACCGGAGTAATACTTATATGCAGGTTAAATTGCACTACAATTTAAAGAAAGTTGAAAAAAATTAGATATATGCTTCATAAAATAATCATGCTGCTGGTATTGAACTTTTGCAGAGCGATAGATCCACTGGTTCTACCTACAGTTGCAAGCCAGGCAGTCAAGCAAAGATTTCTTAATTTTATACGATCATTATCGACAGTGATGGCACTTGCCTACTGTTTATCTAGGTGATATGTTTGCTTTCAAAATCTTGTTACATTTGATTTTCTGATGCAGTATCAATCGTTGGTTGACGATTTCATTTATTGTGACTCTTAATTGTAACGATGGCAGCTTACCGTCATACTCTTGGTTTTTCTCAATATCTGAATAATGTAATGCTGATTAGTTGTCCTCTGTTTACGATACACGAAGTAAATCTTTATTATCTTTTTTGGCAGCTTGATTCAGCAAACACAAAAATTCCTTGTGGAGACAAAAGATCCCGCTGATGCAAGAAATGTATGTCTGGGAATTATGCGTTTACTCCAATTTGTCGAAGCTTCCAAATTTTAAAACCTTGATAAATGCAAAAATGTTTATGATGAAACCCGACATAGATATTTAAACAGCATCTAAAGCTAATCCTAAACAAGGAAACTAAACAACTGGAAACACTTTACCTATTTGTCAAAAGCTTGTCGATGGGTGTTGGTTGATTCCCCTTTCCGCAAGACCATGTTCTTTTTCCAAAGGAGCTTTTTTCTTGGCTAAGTGATTTGGATCTACTCCGGATAGGAGGCTTATGTTAGTTTGGCAGCAGCATATGATAATCTGTTATATTTTATTACACCTTTCCTGTCCATATTTCAGTAATCTAAAACTATCAAACCAATGAAACTTTAATGATTTAAGTGGCCTTTGTAGAAACATATGCAGCATAATTTTCTTTTATGTACCATCCTTTTACTATCGTTCATTGTTGCCTTCTTTGATCAAAGTCTTATTCTTTCAAATATATGTATTGCTCTTTCCAGATGGGGTTCGAATTTGCAGGGAAAGCTATATCTACTGCAGTATGGGTTGCAGCCGTTTCGTTGTTCATGGAATTGCTTGGTTTTTCTACACAAAAGTGGCTGACAGCTGGGGGTCTTGGGACAGTATTGCTCACTCTTGCTGGTCGTGAGGTAATCTGAGCATTTATTTTGTATTCCTAAGTGCTGCTAAATCAGGTCTTATACTTTTTCTCTATCTTATTTTGAATATTCTCACTATTGGTTGGTTTGATATCACACTTCTGCTTTTCATGTTTCCTCCCCCCTTTTCTGGTAAAATTCTTGTGTGCCACTTGCATTAGATTAACTTATTTTTTAAAACTCTCTATTGCTTGTTCAGATACTTACAAACTTCCTGTCGAGCATAATGATCCATGCAACAAGGCCGTTTGTTCTAACTGACTGGATACAGACAAAGATAGAGGGCTATGATGTCTCTGGTACAGTGGAGGTAACTATTTGCTCCTGCTGCCAATTAGATGATATTCCCATATAATAAACAATGCATTAACAAGATGTGTTGCATGCTTGATATGCAAGGATTTGCATGAAGCTGTGGTTGGGCAACAACTTCATCTATTTGTGCTGAATCAGTTGAATAGAAAACTAAATCATGGGATTGAGCTATTGTATGACTGCTTGTTGTTGTTTAGCATGTAGGTTGGTGGTCACCAACAGTCATAAGAGGTGATGATCGTGAAGCAATTCATATACCGAATCACAAATTTTCAGTGAATATTGTCAGGAATCTTAGTCAGAAGACGCATTGGCGGATCAAGACTCACCTTGCCATCAGCCACTTGGATGTGAATAAGATCAATGTCAGTAAATCCAATTTTCTAGTTAGTTAAGATCCAATCTTCTAATTCTTAATAAACAGTTCTGTTGGCTGATGAGAGTTTACACGACTCGTTCATGTATAGAACATTGTTGCGGATATGCGGAAGGTTTTGTCGAAACATCCTCTAGTAGAACAGCAACGATTACATAGACGAGTTTTTCTGGATAACATTGATCCAGAGAATCAGGCTCTTATGGTAGGTGCCTCTTTTAGCAACCTCGTTCAATGCCTGAAATACAGTGGTAAACTGCATTGGCAGCTGTTCTGTAATGCAACTAATTATGGTCATGATATTGTTTTCACGAGTTATAAGCTTGACCAATAATATCCATCTTAAGTTCGCCGAATCATCTATTTTGCATCGTGTTAGATTTATGTTGTTTCTAATGAACCATAAAGATGAAGGATTAGTCAGGAGTGTTTTCCATATGATTCTTTCCCTGTAATTGTTTTTGATAAAATGTGAGCCTGTTTTGTCCACTTTTTTCACCCCTCCCTCTAGCGAAAATTTAACATCTCTGTTTGGGCCATTCTCACCTATTTTGAAGAAATATGTGAACCCTGTAGAGACCTAAGTTGCGCGGACTCTTCACTTTCATTGCCGCACCCGTGTCGGATTCTCCAAAAATGCACTACTTTTGGAGTATCCGACACGCACCCGACGATACTTTTGAAGAGTCCGTGCAACATCGGTAGAGACTAAAGAGGGGTGAAGGGTCTTTTTCTCAATTATGCTTTTTGAGATTCCATTCACCACCTGAATAACTAAAGCCCCATTAGCCAGGGTGAAGATGCGTATAAAGAGCAAGGATAGAAGCCCCTTTCATTCTACCTAACACCTGACATGGGTTGGCTCTCTAGATGTGCGGAGCCTAGTGCTAGCCATCTAAGGCACTGGATCGCTTCGTTTCTTGTGCAAATGTGTCTACCTGTCTTTCATACTAATTGTACATGTCTGTATTTAAGTATATAATCTTGGCAATTTTTTGTTTTACATTTTGTCTAGGGAACTGATTACTTTTAGTAGTATGACTCATTTTTTTTTACTCATGGCATGTGTAACAGATAATGATTTCTTGTTTTGTGAAGACTTCTCATTTTGAAGAGCACCTCCGAGTGAAGGTACGAGTTTTATCCCTTCGTTCAATCAAGCAGTTGTAAGTCTGACCTAGTAAATAAGTATTAGATCTTTGCTTACTGTACTGCTAGTTAACCTGTCACCATACATTGATCAACTTATGTTGGGTCATGTATAAGCTCTTTTTCTTAGTGCCTTTGTTTTAGATGGTGGGAGTTCTATATGCTTTATGCATTCACAGCTCCTCCTGCTGTACTTCATGCTTGTCTTACCATTGCCAGAACTGTATTCATGTAAACTTCGGTAGGACTAGTTTGTTACATCGTGATCCTAAAGCCAATTCTCAGAAGGATTACATATTTAAAGCTTCATGGAATATGAAAAATGTGAATATGATATTTTGACTACTAACATCAGAAGTAATACAAAATGTCGTTAATCATCTTGAGCATCTGTAGTTATTTGGTTCAAGCTATAGTGCAGTACCTTCCAACTGTAACTCCAAACTGCAGGTACACATAGATCCAATCTGCTTCTAGCTTGGGGCCTTTTCTTTTATCTCCATCTGTGGTGTGTGTATGTGGCACTTGAGGTTGCAAGGTCCATCAGGAATAGAGTATCTTCCTGCTAACGATTCTCACTGACCAACTTTCGGTTGCAGGAAGTTATATTGCTGGATCTCCTTCGAGTAATCAGCCATCATCGCGCTAGACTTGCTACACCTCTTCGTACTGTGCAGAAAACATATCATGAGCCTGATGCGGATGATGTACCATTTGCTGATCCCATTTACTCTCGTAACCGTCCTAACCAACCAGTCCTCCTTATTGAGCCTTCTTATAGGATCACTAGTGATGATAAAGGCAAAGCTTCTGCTCGTTCAGTACAACCTGATGAAGAAAAAGACCAAAAGGTTGAAGCACCAATTACATCACGGGCTGCCGATGACACAAATGGTTTGCCATCAACTCCGTCTGAGAAGGAAATTGTTAAGGTCTCGTCAGCATCAAATGCTAATGGTGATTTAAAAGCAGCAACTTCGTCATCAGATGGAAAAACAGTAAAACAAGGATCTACCAATCCAGTTAAAAGCAACTCTGAGAAAAACCAAGTTGCTTCAGCTGCTGGAAACCCACCGGGGTCGACGTCAGATACCAACATTGAGAAGACAGATGTGGCATCTCCTGCTTCACAGGCACAACAAGATGCTGAAAGACCAATTTCTCCACCTTCAGTGGGAAGGTCCATGTTAGAAGATAACATTGTTCTGGGTGTTGCATTGGAAGGGTCAAAACTAACACTTCCAATTGAGGAAGAAACGACTCCACCCTCTCCCTCTCCAACATTTTTTGACTCAGAATCAAAAGAATTGGCTGCCTGCAGGAACGGGAATAGCTCGACCAGCTCAAACAAAGATAAGACGGACGATAAGATGGCAGGAGCTCCAAGCTCACAAAGTGCAATAAATGACCAAAAAGAGCGTGAAAAGTGATTTTTCTTTGTTGGTTGAACAATGTGCAATAATGCACTAAGGCTATTTTTTAGAGCTCGCATTGTGCACACTGTAAATGTATCTCATGAAATTCCATTATGTATAATTGTGGAGCAGTAGTTGGCTTGTATTTAGCAATTGATAATAATCAACGAAGGCATAATGCTACGAACTTTTAGCTTAAGGCTCGGCCTGACCATCTAGTGTCTTTAGCTTGCAATTGAATTGGTTTGCACTTGGTTGTACCATGAACTCCAGCAAAGTTTGGACTGAACTTTGACTACGGCAGGATGAGCTTATTCATTGGTGATCATTAAAAACCAAATCAAGAAAGTTAAGAAGCTGCTTCTCTTGTCTGGATTCAGAAAAGAACACTAAAAGTAAAAATAAAATAAAATAAAATAAAAATGTAGGAATAAAGGAACGATTAATTATTAAAGAGAAATTTTAGTCGTCATGTTCACGGTGCCATCAAATATGACTAGACACATCTTGATTAACAATTACTCTCTCTATTTCAATTTATGTAAACCTATTTCCTTATTAGTCTGTGTCAAAAAGAATGACCTCTTTCTATAATTAAAAATAATTTACCTTTATAAAATGATTCATAGCCATACAAACCATATGCGACTCATTTCATCAAATATGACTAGACACATCTGTTTCAATTTATGTGAACCTATTTCTTTATTAGTCTGTGCCAAAAAGAATGATCTCTTTCTATAATTGAAAACAATTTACCTTTATAAAATGAACCATATGTGACTCATTTCACAAGTTTAAAAGTCTTTTCCTTTTTCTTAAACTACATGTCCAGTCAAATGGGTTCACATAAATTGAAACGGAGGGAATATGAATTATGATCATTCAAAATCTCGAGTTTTACCTGTACACCAATCTTTCTTCGTAAATATCATAGTTATATACAAAATGAGTTTTACTTTGAGCCTTGTACAAACAGTTTATGCAGCTCTTTCTGTGGGTCATGTACAGAGAGTTTAAACTGTTCCTTTTTCCGACTCTCTGGTCACTGCGTGGTACATCAATGACAACTTATCATAATGCACTTACTTGCCATAATGGCAAAGATATGAGGCTAGTAGCTAAGAGGAAGATTAGGACACTGTGTTCTGAACACGGTCAACTGATCCTACTTTGCTGCAGTTGATACAAAAATATAACAAATTTACGCATGAATATCACGATGTGATCGACTTACAACCTCCAATATGGTGTCAAATTAAGTTTTACACATGCAATCAGGAGCAGGGTAAGTATATATTGACTGCTTCTCCTTTCGTATCCGTATTTGTCCTTGTCTATTCTTGTGACCCTGCTGTACTGCCTGCTGAAATTCGGACCACTCCATAGTCTTGTTCAGGAAGAGCTTGCCTAACAACGTCATGTTTGGTCGAATAGTCTTAAGATTTTTGTATGCTCGATGCCCCAACTGAGTTTTGTTAAAAACTGCGTCATGTCAGTTTCAACGCATAATCAAGACTAAGACTAGAATCCAGCAATTGATCAGAAATTCTAATATACAATTTAATTACCAGTGCATTGTGCATATTGCCGGGAGAAGCAGAAATAAATATATCGCTCTGCATGCTCACGTAATAATCCACAGCTGCTAATAAAGAAGCTTTTCCTTCTACTTCAGATAGTTCATGGGAAGAAGCAAGGCTTTTCTTGTCCTCCATAAATGGAAACAACTGGCGAAGAGCCGACATCCTTGCTTCTCCACCGTAAACCTGATGAACAAGAAAAAAAAAAGCCCAAACAGTGCTTAAGCTGTTGTTGAAAATGAAACACATTGTTCTTCGTAAGAAATAAGTTATGTCATAGTTAGACACCTTGTGGGAAGCAAGATATAGGTGTGTGCTGTTGTTAAATCCCAAGGCTGCTAAAAGGAGTCCTATCTCTTCAGGAGTTAATGGACAACGCCCTTGGCCTCTTAACTCCTCATCTGTGAACTGGGAGTTAAGCACTCTCCCTTGCCAAAGTACTTGGCGATATTTTGCAAGAGCAAGTTTCTCAGCTTTGCCGCCACCAAAATCACAAGCTGAGTGAGCAGCCATATCCTGTTTAAAAGACGTTTCCAGGCAATTAATACCTAGGTGCATTAAATGCCAAATCCTCATCTTGCACAAAAGCTATTCTATTTGGTTCCGATACTCTATGTTGCTCGGACTCTTCAAAAATGTTGATGGGTGCGTGCGGGATCCTCCAAAAGTAGTGCACTTTCTGAGGATCTGACACTGGTGTGGCAACATTTTGGAGAGTCAGAGCAACATAAGGTTCAGTTAATGGATGGGGGTGGATCAAAATCGAAGGTACCCAAGTGAATTTTAGTGAAAAGAAGAGGGGTTTTAACTTTCTTGGAGATTTTTTGGGCATAGTTACCCCAGACAGATAATTTTTATAGTTTGCCTTTAATTTACTGAACCTTCATATAAAAGTGTCTTTTTTTTTTTAATAAGGTAAAGGTTATATAAATAGTGTCTTCAACTAGCATAGAAATGGAACATTGATGTAAAAATCACTGATACACAGTTCTACGCCCTCATAGTTGTCACAGAAGAAACTAAAAAGCCCAAGAACACTGACTCCACTTCAAGCACAGTCTATGATAGTAATAAGAATGGAATGACTGAGCAAAGTAGAAGATAATCATACTTTATCAAAGCGAAGATGCAATACAACATATTTTCCAGCTCCTGCTCTGTCATTCCCCCTACCATGGAAGTGTGTAGCACTTGATGCGCTATCCAAACTAGGAGGGCTACGCAGACGACTGACGAGTGCATCGCCTAACGCTCTGACATGGGGAACAAAAACTAGGGCGTGAAAGTTGACCTTGCAGCGCAGATGCTGGATGTCTGAAGGTAGGTTATCAAAAGCCAAACGGTGAGAGAATGGAGCTATAGCTACGATCCCATAGCTGGAAGAAAGAAGCATATATTATTATTTTTATTCAAGCTTGTCATACGAAGAGAACTTAGTAGTATGTTTCAATTGTTGAAAGCAGAATGTCCCAGTTAAATCAAGCAATCTACAAAAATGAATCTGGTAATAACCAGTAGCTGGCAAAAATGAAAATCTATGAAACGGTGCAATAACTGTCTTATGTGATGATGAAATATTTCCATGATTTTCTTGCTTTTTCTTTTTTCGTTTTTCCTTCTCATTGCCCAAGGGAATGAGGGATAGGATTGTCAATGTCGATCATTGTTTGTCAGAGATCCTATTAAATGTCTGGATCCATTTTGATTAATTGATTTCACATCTTTAAGAGGATTTGATAGTTTCTGATAGCTCCAATCTTGTGCATATCTGACCATAAAAAAGATTACAAATGCATCTATTTTAGTGCTATGACGGAAACAAATGAGCTGTGAATGACACATTAATAGAGGGAATATGACGTCCATTGAAAGTGATCATAGGAATATTTAAATGTTAAATTGATAGTTGCAACTCATTTGACATGGAAATAACACACGTAAAAGAATGAATGAATGTCAAATCACTTTCATCAAATGTAACCATCATGTAAAACAACACTTTTCAAAAGTCCGACATTTTTCAGGAGCAATGACATGAATACTTAGTTGGTAATTCAGTAAATCTCAAAAAAGAGGTAGGTATTTCAGTAGTACCTCTGCATTAGAGGCAGAACATTCTCCAGGTACCATGAAGCAGAAGCATGTACAGGTGCTGTCTTAATTCTAGTAGCACGTATGCCTGTTGCATAATATTCTCTGGTACTCCAGGAGTAATCACTGGGAAGCTCTTTAACTATAGAAACATCACCACTCAAGACACTGATAAAGTGATCAACGTCAAATATATCTGCAAAGGAACTGTGAAAAAGGCACTTCAATTCAACATAGAGCTTTAGAAGTACATAGAGAATGGATAGTGCAACAGCTGAATCTAATTACCTCGAATCCTGCCAAACTGGATTTACTTCAAGATACGGAATTACAAGTGTTGCATTTAAAATTTTAGCAACAGCTACTGCATCACAGATCTATCATGGGAGCACGTAAACAATTAATAAATCATTCATGAGAATGAAATGCCCCGAAAGTAATAGACATCAAGAATATGGAAACTAAACAATATCATAACTGAAAATTACATACCCCCATTCTCTGTTGGTTCAATCCTCCATCCAAAAACACCTGTATGTACAACTGGGACTTCCTATGCGATGCTACAGAATGTATGCAATTGAAAAATGGTTACAGCAGAAAGAATTTAAATTGAAAATCAGAAACCCCTTCATAATGCAGAGGCAAGATACAATAGCATGGGTGCAACTCTCACATTGAGTGTCTAGATTATCAGCGCATGCTTCCCATCCCTGGTTAGGCAAGGGCGACCAGAGGTCTGCTTCTTGAGCATTAGACTGAAAGGTACTAAATTAAAACACAATTTGAATATATGGTCCCAAAACGTCCATAACAATCTCACATCTAAAAACAAATGAAGTGGCTCTCTACTCACTGTCTGTTGTTGCAAAGCCCTGTTTAATAAATGCAAATGCATAGGTCTTGGAGCATTCCATTCCTGCAAATACATGAATAAACTAATAAAAGAACTGATTTTTTTCTAAAAGTTTGAGCAGGTATGATGGTGCATGTGAATCATTAACACCTGGAAATCCATATAAGCTAAAGATAGGAGCATATTACAGTCTCTCTGATCTTAGCAGTACATAAAATTATACCAGTAGACCCCACAAACATGATCTTTAGAAGCAATAATTCTGTAAAGTTTAACTCACACAAAGAAAGAAAGGAAACTAGTTCGGGCGATCTTGTTCGTTTTTTAAAAGACGGTGCAACAAAAGGGTTGAAACTTGAAAGTAGGGGTTAAAAATATCACTCGATAATTTTATTAAGCATAAGAGAGCTTTCAATAGCCAACTTTAAAACAGAAAATCTGCAGGATAATTTCAAATCCTAAAATATCTCAACTAGACTAATCTATCTAATAAAAACTTAAAATTCAAAAGTAGATTCATCGTAATTCTAACCAACTTATTATTCCAAAAAGAAAATTATAGCAGTAACTAAAAGCAATTTTCAACAGATCTGCTAGTACAATACATCCAATCAAAATCAACCTACCAAATCATGATTTCTACTATGTCATAAGCTAGTACTCCCTCCGTTTCAATTTATGTGAATCTATTTCCTTATTAGCCTGTGCCATAGAGAATGACCCCTTTCTATATTTGGAAACAATTTACCTTTATGCAATGAGTTATAACCACACAAAATATATATGTGATTCATTTAACATCACAAGTTTAAAAGTTCTCTTCTTTCTTAAACTCCGTGCTCAGTCAGATAAGTTTACATAAATTGAAACGGATGGAGTATTAGCTAGTCTGATATTCCACATTGGCATTTGTACACAGACACATCAATCAATCTCAAATTAATCAAAGTCAGCTAACATATATTTTCTGTTTTCATTTCATTATTATATCCTACACATTTCACTCAAATTAGAGGTTCCCTAAATCAAATAATTATCTTCAGTCCTGACAAACAGCCAATTCTTATGTTGATAGGAAAATGTTAGGTGAGAAAGTGTAAAAAGCTGAAAATGGAGAAGGGGAAAGTGAACTTACAGAGAAAATGGAAGGGTATGAACGGGAAAGAGGAGAGAAAAGATTTGGAAATAGATTTGGTAAAAGAAGCATTAAAAGTCCACCAATTTGTAGCGGCCATGCTATTTTTCGACTCGTCGGAGTTTGCCGGAAGTAGTTCATCGTGCTGGTGATCTCGCCGTGGCCGGTCGATCTGTAAATACTTTGAGGAAATAACTCATCATGGGCTGAACTGTACTTCATTGGGCTAAATTTGTTTGGTTTTTTTATGGCCCTATTGGTAGGGGTCGTTTGGTTTGAAGATAAGTTATGACGGGAAGTAGTATATGTTGGGATTAGTTATCTTGATATTATTTTTTACTGATTGTTTGGTTATGTTGTATTAAATGTAATATGCATTGCATAATTTTTTTTAAAAAAGTTTTTTTGCTTACAAAAATATCCTCCACCTTATTTAATAGAAAAATAGTTTGAGGGACCTCAGAGTTATTTTTGTCATTTTTATTATTTTATCCTACGATAACTAGTCTTGGGATTGTTATTTCATGCTCTGCCAGGGAGAATTTATCCCAGTACTATGGAAGGATTAGTAACCAAACAAGGGATATGATGGTATTAGATTTTTATTCCATGACTATTTTTCCTTATTCATCATACCAAACGACCCCTTCGTTTGGTAGGAGGGATAAGTTAAGTTATTCCATATAAATGAGATTTGATGGGATAACTTATCTCACATTTTATCCCATATAGATGTGATTGGGTGGAATGTCAAAGGAGTTATCCCACCACCAAACATGAGATTATTCTAATCTCATGGGACTAATAACCTTATCCCACAACACTACAGAGAAAGCGGCGCTTTCGTGTAACATGCTATGGTCTCAACGCCCTTACGAGGTAGTGATGAGTTTCACGCATACCATCCCTTCTAAAGGTTGTTTAGTCAGGCAACAAGTTATCTCGAGATTAATTATCCCAATTGTTATCTCCCTCCCATAAGGATAAAAATAACTCTACAATTTCGGGATAACTAATTCCGAAATAAGTTATACCGCGATTTTATTCCAACAAAACGTGGGATGAACCCATCTTAAATTTAATCCCGAAATTAATTATTCCTTATCCCACTTACCAAACGAGCAGGAAATGACTCACGTGTCCCTAAAAGCGTCCGGTCTTAAACTTTTGTCCATCCTTAACAAAAAATTTAGAAAATGACCTTAAGTTTAAAAATTTGTTGGGAAGAACTTATGATTTTTTTGGCGCGGAATGCCCTTCTTTTGGGCTGGTCTTTATATTTTGCCCATCATTTATGCCTTCTTTATATTTTGCCCCTGCCGTTTGTTTAATGTAAGTTTTTTGATGAAATTACCCTTACCTCATTAAAATCCTTTCTATTTCGTTATTTTTCGTTTTTTTTTTGCTTCTTCGTTCCTCCTCTGTTTGTGTCTTGTTTTAAAATTTAGGTGCGAATTTGGATCTTTTGCTCGTTACAATATTTGTTTTTATGTTATATTGTTGTTTGTTGAATTGATTTCTTTGTATTAGTCGTTTTTTATATTTAATTGATCCTTTTTTTATTTAAAACTATTTTTAACGTGTTTTGTTAAAGTTTTTGTATGATTTTTTGAATGTTAGTTTCGTTTTTCATGTTATATCTTGGTTTTTTGAATGTCGTATTATGTTGTTGCTATGTTTTGGTTGACTTTTATATGCGTTTTGGTTTTCTTTGTGTTGAATCTTTGAAGTTTTGCCTGTGAACAACTGTTTTAGGTTATTGGTGTTGTTTTTGTTTAATATTTTGATTTTTATGAAGAATGTGTTTGTGTGAGGCAACATATGCCTGTTCCGGCAGAATTTTTGTTTTTTGAAACTGAAGTTATGTCTATTCCGGCATAATTTCATGACTTAAGTTAGTTTGTATGTGTTTTGGTTTTTTGGTGTTTTTTTGTTAATAATGTTGATTTTTATGAAATTTTATATGTTTTCCTGATTATAGGTTTTGGCGTGTTGTACCTGTTAGGCTAATTTCATGAATGAAGTTATTTTGTATGTTTGTTGGTTTTCAATGTGTTGAATTTGTTTATTTTTGCCCGTGAACACAAGTTTAAGATTTTTGGTGTTGGTTTTGTTTAATAATTTGGTTTTCATGAAGACTGAATTTGTCTGAGGCAACATATGCCTAGTCCGGCAGAGTTCTTGTTTTTTGAAACTGAAGTTATGCCTGTTCCGGCATAACTTCATAAATTAAGTTAATTTATGTGTGTCTTGGTTTTTTGGTGTTGTTTTGTTAATAATGTTGGTTTTTTATGCAATCTTATGTGTTTTTCTGAGCATAATTTTTTGTTTTCTGAAATTGAAGTTATGCCTATTCCGTCATAACTTTATTAATCAAGTTCTTCCTTCTATGATGCAGGTGTTTGTGTACCAGTCTAGGAATTGATTTTGTATTATGGTATATGTTAATTATTTTCATCCTCATTTTTGGTTTATTCTTATGTAAATTCTGGGTTTTTGTTAACATTAATTTTTCTTTTATAGGAAGAATATCCCTTGGTTAAGTTTGAACACTGGGTTGAAGGATGTGGTATGTGGAGTGGTGATTTTGATTTCAAGGGTTTGATTATGTCCTTTTTGAGTGTCTCTCAATTGGACTTGTTGAAAAAGGGTGTTTTTGGACAGTTTATGGATTTGGGTGATGTCCACCTGAGTGATAGTATTTTCCATTGCTTGATCTTATCCCAACTTTCATCTAGTACTGATAGTGCGTTAAAGTTTAAGATATTTGATCGCGAGTGTGTATTTGATTCCGAGTCTTTCCGTCTTATTACTGGTTTGGATTCTTGTGTCTAGCAGACCAAATAGATTGTTGAGACTCTATTTTCCAAATCAGGATAGAATAAGGTTGTGTGATCTCAAGTGTTTCTTACAGATTAAGTCAAGTAATCGTACTGGTGGTTTTGGGGAAAGATCTAGTGATCCTGTTAGACTTGCTGAGGTCTATATAATGGAGAGGGTTTTGTTGGGTCGTAACGAGAAATGTGTTGTTAAAGGTCATCTAATGAAGATAATTGATGATAACAGTCTTCGAGTGTCTATCCTTGGGGTTTTCTTAGTTTTAATTGGTTGGTACGGTCAATTCATGGTTGTGTGAAGACTTTCAAGACCACGCCATCTACACGTTATATGATTAGTGGTTGCGCTTACGCTTTAAATGTGTGGCTGTTGGAGGTTTTCCCTATCTTCCGAGGGTTTTCAAGTTTTCATGGTCTGAAGTTTCCTTATATGTTGTCTTGGGGTCTTTCAAAGCAAGCTGATTATAAAGTTATTACCGAGAATTTCTTCCATGCTGAAAAAGTATGTGTTTCCTTTTTGTTGGTGCTTCTTTTTGTTGGTTTTTTTTCCCTGTTGTTATTTTTTGGGGTTTTTTATATGTCATGTGCTTGTATTATGTTATAGAGATTCAAGAAATTTATTGCCCATGCTGTTGTTGTTGGTACGGAAGAAAAGATGCTAGATTATCCAGTTGCACTTCAATACCTGATGATTCAGGCTCTTGTTCTTGCAGTGCGGTTTTGCCATCTCAACTTACTTATCAAATAGTTGATGTAAGTGGTACTTTTACTTTTGTGTTTTTGGTTGTTTAACTGAATTTTGACTTAGAGCCCTTCCGGTAGACTATTTTAGTAGTTAACACATTTTGCAGTCTTTTCTGTTTTGGTTATGGAAATGAAAGTTTATGCCCCTTGAGGCATACTTTTTGGTTTT
Organism: Lycium barbarum; assembly: GCF_019175385.1. NCBI lineage: Eukaryota > Viridiplantae > Streptophyta > Magnoliopsida > Solanales > Solanaceae > Lycium > Lycium barbarum. The sequence goes on along the minus strand of NC_083338.1, from coordinate 140,605,096 downwards.
GCAAACTTAAAATCTACCCCATCCGGCATAATGTTCTCATTTTCAAACTTCAGTTCTACCTATCCCGGCATACTTGCTCAACAGTCATGTAATGCTATCAAAAGTAATGTGTTGTTTTATTTATCTATTATATAGGGTGTTTTGTCTAATGTGAAGAAGCAACTCGATGATGAACGATCTACAATTGTTAATCAAGTAAAGGTATGATTTTTTATTTTTTTTTGAGTTTGTTAATATGACATGTATACTTTGCATGTTTCATTTGTTGTTTTTGTTTATTCTCATTTTCTTTCTTATTTTTTTTTGTAATTTTTTTTCTTGTTTTGTAGTCTTTGGATATCCGTTTCGAAGAATTGGATAAAAAATTTATTGGTGCGATTAATGTTGTTGATAGCTTAGTTTGTGTACACGATGAAACCAAGTCATGTGTAGCAGCTTCTGAAAGTGCTAAAAGGACTTGTTCAGAAAGTAGACTTGACAATTTGGAAAGTAGATTTGATTATGTGATCAATTGTGTTGAAAGTTTAGTTCAAGTGCATTATGAAAACAAATCGTGTGAAGCTTGTGCATCTGGTAAAGGACAACCTGATTTAGGTTATTTAGTGAATGATGAGGTGAAGTTAGATGCACAAATTCGAAAAGATTTGTCGAAATGTTTGGAGAATATGCTTTGTAAAGCAAGGTCTACGAAAAATGAGACCTCTCCCATGCTCGATATGCTTTGTGATGCTGCTATTTCTTCATCAAGTCAATTGTCTCATAAAACTCAAACTCTTTCTCAGTTTGAAAAGGAATTTGTGAAAGAAAATAAAGACTTCACAAAAGAAGAAGCACTTAAAGAAATTGCTGCAATTAATGATGCTTTTGGACGCGGAGATTATGTGTTTTCTTCTAACGAAGCATCACAAAATGTAAATGAAGTAGCAGTTGCTGTTGAAGATTGTAGAAAATGTCCGAGATGCGAAGATGGAAACAAAGAAAATGGTGGTTATCCTAATTGGAATTTGCTTACACCGAGCGGTACTCCAGTTGACAAACGGTTGAGTTTTGGGAGTGATATATATTGTACTGCAGAAGAGTTAGGAAAGTGAATTGATATTTTTGTTGTTTTTTTGTGGTACAATACTGTAAACATATTTGTGTTTTTATTTAAGGCAAGTGTTATGCTATTATGTTTCCCCCTTTTTCGAATGATATATATGTATATTGGTTTTTCATTTCTGTACATGTAATGAAGTTTCACTTTCTCAAACTTACTCTATTGTAGTCTGCCTTAACCGACTGAGTTTGGGTTATGATTTTTATCCAAAGAAATTTTGCTCCTGCGGCATACTTTTTCCTTTTGTGAACAGAAGTTATGCCACTTCCGGCATACTTCTAAATTGGGAATAACTGTTTTTTCTAAAACTAAAAAATATAATGAAAAAATGACTCTTGTTCCAAATATCTGGAATAGGTACTGCAGTTACTTCCAATTCAAAATGTATTAGTTGATTTGTAAAAAAAAAAAAAAAAGGAAGAAAAACTCTTTGTATTTTTGGTCAATAGTTGCAACAGTTACTCCAATTTAAATTTCACTAACTGTTATTGGTTTAAAAAAAAAAAAAACTGCAAAACTTCCTGTATCCTCATCCAATTGAAATCCAAATAGCTTAATATGCAAGGTCAAGCCAAATGAGCTTGCCTCCTCCGGCATACTTTTGCCCTTTGTGAACAAAAGTTCTGCCCCTTCCGGCATACTTCTAAATTGGTAGCAACTGTTTTTTCTAAAAATAAAAAAGATAATGAAAAAGTGACTCTTATTTCAACTATCTCGAATAGGTGCTACAGTTACTTCCAATTCAAAATGTATTAATTGTTTTGTTTTAAAAAAAAGGAAGAAAAATTGAAAAACTCTTTGTATTTTTGTCAATAATTTCAACAGTTCAATTCAAATTTCACTAACTGTTTTTGGTTTTAAAAAAAAAAAACTGCAAAACTTCATGTATCCTCATCCAATTGAAATCCAATCGTTTCAACAGTTATTCCAATCTAAAATCGATTAATTTGAACTTCTATATAAAGCAACACATGATTTTATGCCCACAACGGAAAACTTTTATTTTTATCACACATACATTATGCCTGCTTCGGCATAAGTCTGGTCACGTGGGTAAGCACGTGGGCAGTTTTAAAAAAAAATTGTTTAATATATATTTGCCCGCTCTTCATTTATTTTACTTTCTATTTTCATTTGTTCATTTTAAAACTGAAGAAGGCAGTTCGTTTGTCACGTTTCCTATATCATCTTTATAAGTTTTTGGATTGATTTCTCTTAGTGAGGTTCGAATTACATCTGTAAGTTATCAGTTACTATGTTATTACTTGTGGCTAAGTTATTTCCTTCAATTTCTTGTGTGTGTATTTTATTTTAATAGGGTTTTCTGGGTTTTTTTTATTCTTTTACTTTTTTTTGTAATGCATTGTGTTAATGTTGTTTTTGATAATGTTTTTTATGTGTTTTTTTTCCTTTTATTTTTATTTTTTCTGATTAAATTTTATGTTTTGTTCATGTCAGTGTGCTAAATCATGAGACGTCAATTTGGACAAGTTGTTGGCTATAATATTCCTCCGGAAGAGTGGACAAACACATGCATTAGTGCTATATGGAGAGGGGACGAAAAGTTTGTTAGATTTGTTGAGAAATTTCTTACAAAAGAACAATTGGTAATTTTGAAGAATCGTCCTTTTGGGAAATTTATGGAGTTGCGTAATTTAAAAATGTCAGGTATCTTGGTGAATTTTATGTTGTTGTCGGAAGTTCGCTGTTCTGAACCCAATGAAATGCATTTTAATATACAAGACAAACTTGTGAGATTTATAGACCAATCATTTAAGAGAGTCACTGAGTTATCAATTACTGAACCTCTTATGTGTTTCTATGCTAAATATAACCAAACTAATGGCAGTCTTCTTTTGAGAAGATATTTTGAATGTTGAATATGGTAAAAAGAATTTGGAAATGAAGGATTTGAAGAATGTGATCAGTACTGAAAATGTTGATTTTGAAGATGACCTTGATGCGATGATACTAGCAGAGGTATATATTTTGGGTCGTGTATTATTGGGGGGTAGGCTTGATAAGATGGTATTGTGGGAGCATATTGTATACATAGAGGACAATGAATTGTTTGAGCTGTTTAATTGGGGGTCTTTGTGTTTTGCTGAACTCATGAGGTGTTTCAAATCTATATATAAGCAAGAGATAAGTAGACATACCATTGATCATAGTGTTGTTGGTTTTGTTCATGGCTTTATCGTTTGGGTTTGGTCTCGGTTCAATGACTATCACAGACAATATATTGATGTTGTTGGCGATTGTCATGAACCTCTGATGTTGTATTATGTCAGTAATAAATCTCCACAATTCAATGATGTCAAGAAATTGCTTGTATCTGAAGAGTACATGAGAAAGGTAATAGTGTTTATTGCCCTTTACTTTTCATGTCAACTTTTAATGTGGTTTTATTTTTCTGTTGCTTTTATGTTTTGATGTAATTGTTATTTATTGTTGTATGGATTTTATTCAACAGCGAGGTAAAGGGGTGGTTGATGAATCTCCGGACAATTCAAGTGTTGATGGAAGTGAATCTGAAGATGCCAATGTTGATGGCAAAACTACTGAAAGCTCTTCTCTAGAGCGTCGCATTGAGGTATTTCTCATGGTTCCTCTCTATTTTCTGCTAAAAGTTTTTTTTTTCTTTTTCTTGAGTTTAACACTTTGCTATATTTTTTTTTTCACAGTACCCGGAAAATGTTTGTGATGTTAAATTGGATAGGATTTTAAAAAATCGACAGGACGAGAAAGACCGGATGAATCGGCTGATTTCTGCTCTGCAAAAAGCAGGGTTAAATTTTGAATCCCAAACTGGTGCTGATGCTAAAAATGTTAATCGACATGTTGATTCTTCTCGTCATGTTGAAAAGGGTAGACACAAGAGCACAAGATCTGTTCGTAAAAGTCATGCTGCTAAAAGGAAAAATAAACAAGACATGTCTCGTAAAAATGTTGAGCAATCTTCCGTTGGGCAAAGAAAAAGATTGTTGCGGTCTTATGTTGGTGAAGATATTTTTGATATTGAACAGACATTTTGGGATGCTGAAACTGCCATGGGAGATGAGGGGGGCAACTCGTTTGGTGTTGATTTGTCTAATGTTGAGGTTGAAAGTAATCAAGAAATTCAGACGGAAGATGTGCAAGGCGTTTCTACTACAAGAACCCTTGATGCGACAGAGTTGGGAGGCAAAATCCGGTTTTACAAGAGAAGAAAATTACACAAAACATTAAAAGATGCAGATGCTTCTCCTAATCCATGGCTACCGGATGGTCCTCAATCTACAAATATGGCAGCTGATAGGGACATGGCATTTGAAGATGTTTTTGGAGAAGGCCAAGCAAATGTGACACATCCTATGGATACGGATTTTGAACAAGTTCAATATCCAATTAGAGATGCAACGACAAAAGATGATGCTGTGGCGGTGTTCGATCATCTCGAACAAGATTTATCACCTGCCAGAGATGATAGGATAGAAGCGGCTAATACATTGGCCTCGGAAGATGCGCCGGAATCAAGTTATGTGCCAGCTCCTAATGAAAAGGCATTTGAACAAACTGAATCTCATGGCATAGATGATACAGTAGAAGAGGATGCTTCGTTGGTCTCACCTCATCATGATGAATCCATTATATCTCAAGCTGAAGGAAATGCAACTGAAAATGTTGAGACTGAATTGCCTTCGGTAAAATTACAGTATACTTTGTTCTTTTTTAAACCTAAGTTGCCCGGTACACTTTTTCGGTAGTTAACACTTTGTGTGCTTTTTTTTTTTTTTTTGCTTATGCAAATGATGGTTATGCCCCTCCTGGCATACTTTCCTCTTTTATTGCAAACTTATGTTCCGCCTCCTCGGGCATACTACTCCCTTTTGCAAAGTTGTATTTCTGCCTACTCCGGCATACTTTTACTTTTTGAAACTTAACTCTTGCCCCTTCCGGCATACTTCCCCCTTTTATATGAAAACTCATGTTCTGCCTCCTCCGTCATACTCCCCCCTTTTGCAAAGTTATATTTCTGCCCACTCCGGCATACTTTTACTTTTTGAAACTTAATTCTTGCCCCTTCCGGCATACCTTTCTCTTTTTCAAGCATAAGGCTTGCCGTTTCCGGCATATTGTTCAAAACTTGTTGATAACTTTCCTTTTTGTAAACCTAACTTCTGCCTCTTTTTACAAAATTTTCAATCTTTTACCACTTGCAGAACTTATTAATTTTTTATTTTATTATTTTGCTTTGATGATGGATGTTGTGTTTTTTAATTTGTTACTTTATGTTGGTTGTTTTGCAGGAACAATTGGGCCATGAATAGTTTTCTAGCATCAATTGCGAAGAAACAAATGTATCTCCACCTAAAGGAGATATGCCTGAAAATCTTGAGCAAACAACACCTGAAAATCTTAAGTATAAAACACGTGAAACACCTGAAGTTCAGGTTTCTAACGAGGGTGATGAACGCGTTATTGTTCCTCATATTGGTGTTATGCTCGAGCCTATTAAAACGGTTGAGCCGTTGAGGAGCAAACCTGCCAATACAGACCTGGTTCAAGTCAGTACTCCGAGGGAGTCTATTATTTTTTATGGAAAGGCTGATAACTCTCAAGGAATAGAGGACAATTTTCGTTATGTGTCATTTGAAGATATTGTAAATGTCGCTTCTTCCGCTGTCAAAGAGAGTATTGTTATTTAAACCCCTGCTGTTGCTGAAGAAGAACCTGTTGTTGAAGTGATGGAAGTGCTATCTTCCATGAAGACAAGGCGCCAGAGGAAAAGAAAAGCAGTGGGTGATACCTCGACACCCGGCTGGATGCTATATTCTAGACGTAATGATCTTTCTTTTGGGTCACGGAAGGATGAAAGTGACTGGAGTGAACAGTACACAAGGATGTGCCCATTCCATTACGTCAAAAGCAAAATTACTGTGAGCTTTTGGAGAAAATTTATCAATCCTCTAAATCTTCCACCAAATAGATTTGTATGTATGTTCTCTTGCATTTTTCTTGCACATTTGGGTTTTTGTTTTTTTGTTTTTCAGTCTTTTAAGTACAATCTCTTTATTTTTGTAATTTTTATTCCCTTTTTTTTAATCAGGGAAAAAGACGAAGTATTCTATCTTGGAAAGTTCAACCAACTCAGTGAAGTTTATAAGTTGGGTGATGTTGAGCCAAAATATAGGATGTTTTTTCTGGAGTTGTACCATGGTATCTATGCGCTTCATGATGAGGTTCGTGATTGTCTTTTACTTTTTCTTTTCTTATTTTCTGTTAGTTATTGCTCTTTTTTTTTCTTTACCGCTGAATCGCTATTTTTTATTTTTTTTGTTTTTTGCTTAACACAACAAATGGATGTGATGTTATATTATTTGAGGAAGAAAATGATGTATCATCCTCCAGCCACCAATGCTATTACATACACAACCGTCGATACGATGCTTGATCAGCTCGTGCAATTTGACATCGATAGATACTACGAAGACCCCGTTAATTGCCACTGGTTTGGTGGTGGAAGTGATGATCCATTTTTGCTTAGTAATATTGTGTACGGGAAAAGAGGCAAATGTGGTATATCATGGGAGAATGTCGACAGGGTATTAATCCCTATTCGCCCAGGTGACGATGATCCTGAAGCAATTTCTCACTATGCACTTGCTGTTTTCCTTATTGATGAGCATAAATTGGAAGTTTATAAATCACTCAATCATAAGGATGATCGTTTGGTTCGCATCGTCGAGGCCTACTGTGGTATGATCCCTAAGTTGTTGGGGATCAATGATTTTCAATTATTCAGGCCATCATACAATGACTTCAGTAATCTGACATATACCTGGGCTGACTGTCCAAAGCAAGAATCGTACGTTTCATTCTTATATTTTTAGCTTTTTCCGTTGTTTTTTTGTTAATTTTTTTTTACTTTTTTTACTTTTCTGTTGTTCTAAAACAACTCTCTTTTATGACTTTTAGAGATTATAATTGTGGTCGTTTGGTGATCAAGTATGCTGATATACTGATCAGTGGTCAAAATCCTGCTGATTGGGATGGCTCTGGTTTGATGGACTACATGAAAGAGTGGTCAATTAATTTGGTTTGTCATGGAAAAGAGAAGCTGAAAAAGGGTTATGACACGCCACCGAACACATCAGAAAGTGATTATCATGAGCATAATGATATGGAGTGTGAGTACGAGAAGAAAAAGAGAGCAAGACCTGCGAAGAAAGAAATAAAATAGTTTGTTTTTGTTATTTTTGCACTATGTAATCTTCTCTCTTGAATACAATATTTATTTTTTCGCGCTCCTTGTGTTTTTGTAAATGTTGTAAGATTGTAAAGTTTGTTTGTGTTATATATTTCAACTTTAAGCCCCTTGTAATTTAATGGTGTTCATTTTTAAACTCAACTTCTCAGTTCATAAAATTTGGTTATTAAAATTACATTTTGTCTCTTACAACAGACTTTGTTCTTTATCAACTTAATTTCTTCCCCCTCCAGCAGACCTTTTGCAGGTTGTATTTTTTTGTTTTGGTTATGAATATCAGAAAGCCGTTATTTTGTTGAAAACCCAAGTTATGCCCTTTCCATCACAACTTTATGGTGGTTATGTAATAGAAGTTTGCTGGGGTCGACATACTTTATCATTTTGTAAACAAAAATTATGCCCATCCCGGCAGACTTTAAGTTCAGAAAACTTGCCACAACCAGCAACAAAGACAAACACTTTCAACTTTTTTGACCAGTCAAAATGCATTTATTGGGGATTAGTGACGCCAACTTTTTGGCCAGTCAAATGCATTTATTAACATTAATTAAATGTATTTGACTATACTTATGACTTTACACTATAAATTAGACCATTTTTACATTCACTCATATTCACTCACATTCTATCTGTCTTATACAATTGTTGTTGCATAACAATGGATGTGAATTTTGAGAAAAGGTTGAGTTGGTCATCTATGCGGATTGATGACTTTGTATGTGTAAATGTTATCATGAAACTTTTTTGTTTTCATCTAGTTTTTTATTTCATTCATCTTTAATTTTAGTAATAATTTGTGTGTTTATTTCTTTGCAGATCCTTCCGAATGACATCCCACACAGTCTTCCGGACTGTGAATGCGAAGCCATTGTGCTTTATGGTTAGCACGCCTACAGGATGACTTACAAAATTGGTGCATATCGGCGCCTTTGTCAAGGGTGGAAAGACTTTGTTGATTCTAGTGGGCTGCGGGAAGGAGATACTCTATGTTTTAGGGTTGTTGAGTGCAACACTGGCATGGGGATTATTCTTAAGAAGAAGCGGGAGATTATAGTTATAGATTAGATCTCCTCATATTGGTTGTATAATTGTGTTGTTACTATGAATGAATTTTTATTTTTACTCTTTGTTACTTTTTTTCTCTCTCCAATTTTTCTATGAATGAATGTTATACAGTACTTTGTATAACTGTGTTGTGTTGAATGTTTTTTCCAATTTTTCAGCATTTCAAAAAATTTTATAAACAACAAAGCACATAAGTCTGCCCCTTACGGCATATTTATTTATTTTGTAAAAGGAATTCCTGCCTGTTCCGTCATAAATGTAAAACTTGAAAACAATAGAGAGAAAGAATATGGTAATGCCCCAAGGCATAAATTTATTAAACTTATCAGGATGTAGTCTTTGAGATACCAATTTTGGGGAAAATACATTAACCCCCCCCCCCCCCCCCCCCCTGTTATATCCCATTTTAACCGAGTTAAATTAGGAGTACAACATAATGGAGATTCCTATTTATTTATTTTTAGGAGTCGCCACCTAATTGATTTTAAGGTGAATTAGGGCACCTAATTATTAACTAAGGTAAAGCTAACTAAACCTCCGTTAATAGTCTGCTTAATCAGTGTGATTCTAGATAAGGGTTCTATATTATCCTAAAGGGAAGGGGTTAGGCATCCTTTAGAATCCGTTAACTACGGTTATCCGGCCAAACTTAGGTTAATTAATTAAGGTGAGAATTTGTATAAAAGAGGACTTTGAATGCTATTTTAAATAAAACTTATAAATATTGCTAAGGCTTTAAATAAAATGCTATTTAGAAATAAAACTTATAAAAGATAGTTTGCATAAAAAAGGATTTTAAATGCTATTTAAATAAAGCTTAAAATGTTGCTAAGACCTTATATGAAAATATAGTAAATGCTATTCAAGATAAGACTTGTAGGAAATATGACAATTTGCCCATATATATGAATATAGCAATGTAGAATAATCTAGGCTTATGAATAGGATTCAAGAGGAAGTGAGTTTTTTTTTCGTTTTTGCTAATTCTTATTAACTGTGTTTAGCTAAAATATGCGTGATTGATTCAAACTTGAAGAGTTATTTCTAAAATATACTTGAGTTTACACTTGCATATTAGTGACGTTTTGAAATGTTTAGGATAAAAATATGATTCTCTTTTACTTAAAATATATAGTCATGCCATTTTGCAAATCAATTATTACAAATAATAAATACTATAAATAATTTTAACATAGAAAAGGGAATGAAACTTATGGAACTAATGTTAATATCTCTCTTAAATTTACTACCCATTATACTAAAGCTAAACCCACTAATTTACTAAAATTCATCTAAGTTAAGAAAATAAAACAAGATAAGATATTAGTCATACAAAGCAAATAAAAATGCACAACAATAATAATAAGGAAGAGAGAAAAGAAAAAAACTAAATGGATCAGGCCCATTTTCCAGGCCCAACTGCTGCGAACTATTCACGCTATTGGGCTTTGGCCCAATAAATTTTTATATGTTGCTGCTGCAGGCTGTTCCCGTCCATTGGGCTTTGGCCCAGAATTTTGTTTTCTATTTTTTTATGCGGACAGAACTGATGGGGGCAGACTCGATAAGAGAGTTTCGCTGGGCTTTAGCCCATCGTTGAATGCGGAAGAAGACGAGTCCCTCGGACTCGTATGCGATGGTCATGCACAAAAACGAAAGGGAAAGGATTAGTATCTAATCGACGAATAAGGTTAAACATGTACAAATTCAAAACAGGTCGATTGGTCATGTATAAACTGCATAGACAAATGCAATAGCACAAAATATTCAGTATACCTGGTATACTTGAAAGGTATACACTAATATACGACCCTGGTATACACGGATATACATTAAGGTTTATATACCAGGTATACTTTGAAGTATACCATACCGCAGAAAAATCAGGTAGGGAGAGGACAAACCTATACAAGCAGAAAAAAATGCAGAAAGAGGGAAGGAAATTCGCGAGTACCTCATATATTCTAAACCAAAACAAACATCCCAAAGCAACCACAAAGCACAGTTATACGTATAGCCAGAGAGGATTACTCAGATATCTTAATATGGTTCAAATAGATAGTCAAGTGAACATGCATATTTGACATTTTCACTCTAAATTTTAATCAGATGCAGCAGCTTCATCCCTTATTCGAATATACCTTAAAGATATATACTCATATGGTTCATACAATGCTCACATAGTAATCCTAAGTAGACTTTACCCACAGAAAACTGCATGTGGGTTAAAGGAGCAAAGAGACTGATCTTTCGCAATAGAAGCATACTTAAACTGATGTTAAATAGAGTTTTCTGAATTCAGATCAGCAGGCAGGACCTTCCTCTTGTTAGCAGATTTAGCATTCTCATCTCAAACAATAGTATACTTTCCTAGATTCACTAAAATGACAAGCACAGGTATAGGCAATATACAAACAAGCCTATACTAAGATGGACACCACATTTGGATGGATTTAGAAAAATTATTATCTAACCTGTCATCATACTATATCACATATAAAGGCATGCCAACATCCAGTTGTTATATTGCAGGCTTGATTAAGCAACGACATTCTTAAATTTAAGTCAATCAGATCTTTTAATTAGTTCAAAGGTCAAAAGAAATGCTAAACAAGACTTGGTTTTTTTTTTCCTCTTCTTCTTTAAAAAAAATGAAAGAACTCAGGTAGTTTACTGAGTAGGCCAGGATCTACTTAATAAATCAAACTAGACAAACTTAGGCAGTTGACACATTCCCATTTCGATCCATAAGCGAACTGTACATGCATTTTACAGCCATGACTAAAAGAAGGGATAAAGTTAACGCACGCATACTGATCTAGAGGGGAAACACACAACATGTAGCCATTATATCTGCCCAGTACAGGATTTCATGCATCACAGGTTTCCTAGAATACCAGATGAATTCACAGATTCTACAGGCTGTATTTTAAAATCTCTTGAGTGTTTCCAACACACTCTGAGACTTTAGAGCTAAACCAAATCGAACTAAATTCATATCATGGGCTTCATACTTGTGAAACAGAACCACGGGGAACATACAACAGTCTTGGTCACTCTCACAGCAAATAAATGTCATTTCAGTCTTAGCAAACTCATTTTAATCTCACAGGCTTACGGGTTATACTTATCGTCAATAGAACACTATGAAGGCAGTATTGAATTCAAACAACACATCGTAGAGGAAATAATCATGCTGTATCCAGATAGGGGATCATGAGTGACTTTAAACTCCAATAATCAAACAGATATATAGGCATGCTTCAAATCCCACATCAGTCTAAAAGAAAATCCAGCTTAACCAAACTAACACAACATGCTTAGCTAAAACATACTAGATTAAACTAACCTATCAAGCACATTTAACCAAGATTAAACTAAACAAAGACTGATGTATACACACGTCTCACTATATGGAACTACTAAACATATTTCTGAAACAAATTAAACCCAACTTGACACTGGAATATGCTTAACCCCATAGATTAATCACGCTAACACATAACATGCTTAACTGATGCTAAAATTAATATCAACAAATAGGGATAGATAATTTAAACTAAAATACAAGGAATGCACGCGAAATAAAAGGGACAAGGGATTACCTTCTTCAGGTGCAGCGAAGTGAGGCTTCGAGTTTTCGATCTACCTCGAAACACCACCAAATCCGAAGTTGGTATCCTCTCGGATCCGAAACAGCGAAAAGAGAATAAAATGTTTAATATCTTCGGAGTCGATATTCAGCGATATTTCTACTGCTAAAACAACTGATATTTTGTAGGGGATTTTAGGCCAGTCCAAAACTTTTTCCCTTTTCGATTCAACTAACCACTATTTATAAGTTTTTTCCGTTTTGTGTTGAAGAAGGAGTGAAGGAGGAGCGGGAGAGAGAGAATCGTGGGAGACAGAGGCGTGGGGGACAGAGAGGAGTGGGGCGTCAGAGGCATGGGAGAAAGGAAGATGATGAAGGAGAAAGAGAGAGAAGGGAGCGTGAGAGAGGAGAGAGAGAGGCGATGGGGGGTGGGCGACTGAAAGAATGGGAAGGGAACAAAATTGGGCCTCCGGGTCGGGTCGGGTAGGGTAGGGTAAATTCGGGTAGTGGGCTGGTATTGGGTTAAAATAATGGGCTGGTGGTTTGAAGATGTGGGCTGGGAATAAAATGTCGACCGGTCTGAAAATTGGGTTGGGGTGAATTAAAATGGGTAGTGGCCTATGAAAATTGTTTTGGGTTAATCCGAAAATATTGGGAGGTGAATTGGGCTCGTATTTGAACTAATAATAATAATAATAATAACAGCTAGTAATTGTAATAGAATAATGAAACGCCGATATTGATAAGAGGCTAATAATTATAGTAAAAATATAAATATATTTTTTAATTTGCCAAAAATATTAGAAGCGTAAATAGGTATTTCGGAGAAGAGGCGGGACAAAATTGGGTGTCAACACCCTCAACGTATAGCCAGATTAATTATGACGCACCCAACCTTTGCGGGCGACCTATTACCCCTCCAGTCTTAACTTTTCAGTATTTTAGTGACCTTTTAGCGCTGATTTTTAGTGACCCCCAATTTTTTAACTTACGTGTTGTACACACGTCTTTTAAATTTCCAAATCAACATTATTTTTTAACTCCCTTTTCATTTCACCCCCTTAAACATAAACAAAATTCATTTCCACACCCCCCCTCTCTCTCTCTCTCATCGATTTTCACAGCATTTGCATTGTTTACCTTGATAATTTTCAACCGATCTTCCACCACATACATTAATTCGCGTAATACTTAGTGATTTCTAGGGTCGTTTTTACATTCTCAAGTTTGGTGAAGTTTGTTTTGCTGAAGAAGTCTATCATTCGTGATTTTGCAGGTTTAGATTTTTTCGTTTTGTGTATTTTGTAGTGTATTTCTCTACTGATATAGTTTGCTTGTTAGGGTTTTGACACATTTAATTATTTGCTTTCATTCTAGGGTTTTGAATCGGGTGTTTGTTAGTGTAGGGTTTTTTTAGTAGAATAAGGTAAATGAACGAGTAACTTTTGCTGCTGATTTTGTTAAAAATCATATGTTTCCCTTTGATGTTGCTTGTTGGTGAGAAGTTTTGTTGCTTTGTAATTTAAGGGTTTTGTTAAGTATTGTTGCTTTGTAACTTTCAGGTATGGCTGATTTTATTTATGTTACATTGAGATGGTTTATGGTAGGGTATTTGATTTAAGTAGTGGTGTGCCAAGATATGAGGGTGGTAATTGTACAGAATTCTTAGATGTTGATGTTGATAGGTTGTCATATTTTGAGCTTAGGAACTACATACAGGAATTAGGATATAGTCCAAGTTGTGGTTTTAAGGTGAAGCCCCCCTAATAGTGACATTCTTGTAGATGTACTTACTGACAAGGATATTTTTGACCTTTCCCTAAGTTTGAAAGATGGGGACATTGTGGAGATTTATGTCTGCCACATGGTAGATGAACCAGATGTTCCCCCATTGCCTTTGGAATATATTGTTCCCAACAACCAAACAAAAAGTGATGCTTTTAATAAAGTTGGTGAGCGTATCCAATGTGAACCAAATGTTTCTCAAAGCAACCCTAATGAGAACCCAGCCACTGAAAATACACCATTTGAAACTGCAGCAACTACTACTTCACCCTCTTAATTTCCCACTAATTCTTCAACCCCACAAACAGAAGCTGCTGAAAATTCACCCAAACAAACTGAACCTGAAGATGGTGAAAATGCAAAGCAAGTAAGTAGTGATCATGTTGACTCTCAATCAACAGATTATGATGTTGAATCAGACCATGTGGCAGTATTTGATGGTGTTATATCCCGTATTTTTTTTACGTCGGATTATTTGTAAGCTGAGGTGAGGCCCACACATCGAGATTTTTTTTGGACATCTGAAAAGTCATATGAATCACATATGTGAAGTTAAACACAACTCAAGAAGGACCCTTGGGCCAAATCAAAGTGGAAGTCCTCCAAACGAATATTTTTAAGAAAACGTTTTCGGGTGATCTGACTTTTAGGGGCAAAAACGGTATTATAAGTTTGGAATTTGGAAAAATACCAATAAATAGAAGTTGTAGATAATTTAATTAGCTTTCCAACCATAGGTCGTGGGTTCTCAGGTGACGTCGGTACAAGGAGATATGGACGTTTTAAGGTCGAAAGGTCAGTGGGCTAGGCCCAACTCGGGATCAACCGAGTTGGCCCAAAAAAATAGAAAACGAATTTAGGCCCAAAAGTGAGGGTGGCCGGCCATACCTGGCCCAACCCATGTCACTTAATTAATTTTTCATGTGATAAATAAGACTAGAAGGGATCATTAGTCTTAGAAACTTCAAGAAAATTTGAGAAAGAGAAAAACAACAAAAAGAAGAACAAAAGCTTAAAGGCCATACGGCCATAGCTTGCAAATTTTTGCCCTTTGAAATCTTTCTCCAAAAATTATTTTCTTGTGGTATTTCTACTAATTCAAGGGTCCTTTACAACTTGGTGTAATTATTTTGGAAGAAAGAGCACTTGTTTCTTCAAGTTGACAACTTGGTCAAGTGAAAAAGATTGTAGAAAAAGGTAAGAATTAATCCCTTTTTATTATGTTATGAAGGTTGGTTTATGCTGTAGTATGTAGAAATGAGTAGAATTTATGGAAATATGGAAGTTTACAAAGTGGGTGTGCATATATGTAAGTGGACATATATGTATATTGTTGTATAAATAGTATGAGTTGAATTTTATGTTGTATTCTAGTTGTGGTTATGGTGAAATTTATATTGGAAATGGAAGAAAATGGTTCAAGTTGGCATGGAAAATTATTGGAAATAGTTATAGGAAATTATGTGATTTTAATGAAGTTTTTATGTAATTATAGAAGTGGAGTTTTAAATGTGAATTATTATGTTAGTTGGTGAATTTGGAAGGATAATAGTCCATATTGGCATGAAAGATTGGTTGTTAAGTGGTTATGAGAAGTTTTGTGATTTTATGGTAGATTTATGTAATTATGAAAATGAAATTATTAAGGTGCAAATTATGATTATGGTTGATGAAATTGGAAGATGGAAATATGTTATGAATATGTAGATTGAAGATTAGAAGTTTTGGATGGATTATGGTTTTGGTGGAAAGTTTGTATATTTTGTATATCTTGTGAATATTTGGTAGAAACGATATGAAATGCTTTCGAATTATATTGTAATGATCTTGATTAGTAATGAATGTAAAAACATTGAGATTGGTTTGGAAATGTGAAGTTGGAATGAAAGCTATTGCATTATGTTGGAAAGAAGACTAGTTGTGTTATATTGTGTTTTGTAGTCATGGTTGTTGTCATTGTGTTGATAGTTTGGCCGGGTTGAATTCCCGGATTGTTGTTGATAAAAAATTGGCTAAGTTGAATTTTGGGGATGGTGTATTTATAGGGGAGATGCTGCCCAAATTTTTGTAGACAAGTATTGGTTAAGATTGAAATCTTAAAGCCTTACAATTAACATTTGGTAATTGTGACCAAATTGTAGATTTTGGCGAACTTGAAACTTGATTTTGGAGACGTGTATGAAGCGGAAAAGGTATGTAAGGCTTCACCCTTCCTTCTATGGCGTGTCTTAAACGTAATAAGTTGGGCACGAGCCTCGGGGACAACTCTATTTCCCGGAATCCGCACTTAAAGTGTCCCATTTTTCATTCAGTAGAATTGAATTAGAAATTATGTAAAATATTGGAGAAACTTCCTAAACATCTAGAACTGGCATAAATATGACCCGACTACCTTAAAACCCTCACAAGTGACGTCATGAAATATAATGTACGTAAATTTGGTACGCCGCCTCATTTGACCCGAGGTGGGCCCATTGTTCCCGGATTTTCCCTATTGCTCCGTTTGACTTATTTTGGGAGTAGAATCCAAAGGAAACTTTTGATCCTCGTTCCGATTATCAAACGATAAGTACTGTACCATTCTAATGGAAATATGTATATGTATATAAAATATGTATATGTATATAAGATATGTAAAAGTATATAAGACATGTATATGTATATAAGATATATATATATGTTTATAAAATATGTACACGATATACGTATATGTATACGATGAAAGATCCAGGGCGCTATAGACGCTGATATATGTATATGATACACGTATATGTGTATGATAAAAGATCCAGAGCGCTATAGTCGCTGATATACGTACATGATACCAGTATATGTATATGATAAAAGATTCAGAGCGCTATAGACGCTGATATATGTACATGATGTATGCATATGTATACGGGGAAGATGGGAATAAGGGCAGAGCGTTATACACGCCTATCCACCTGATCAGTTGGCATTACATGACATGACATCGTCCCGGACGCGGGATGTGTATTTATGGCTAAATGGATCGGCTGCCGACGCCTCGACAATATGACATGTTCTATTTTTATATATATATGAACAAGAAAAGATTTTCAACGGAAAGCTAAGCTATGATATGATACGCTATGATACGCTATGCCATGATATGATACGCTACGACAAGCTATGCTATGATATGATAAGCTATGCTATGATATGACAAGTTACGCTATGGCATGATACACTATGACACATTATACTATGACATTGACATGATATAACACGATACGACATGCTGTAGTAAGACATGACATTACACGATATAATATGCCATGATAAGACACGATAGGATACGACCTGATATGCCACGAAGGATACGACCTGATATGCCACGATAGGATACGATAGGGCACGATAGGACACGATACGACAAGATACGACATAATATAAGTTCTATTTTCTACGTTCATGGAGGGGAAACGTTTTTAAAAGGGAAAGACAAGCCATGCATGATAGCCGCCCAAAAAGGGGCCTTCCTATGTACAGGCTACTTTCTTGCCTCGTTATATGTCCTGTGACTCCATGATATTATTAATCGCACTCTATGTTATTGCTTGCATTGTCTTCCATGCCTTACATACTCGGTACACTATTCGTACTGACGTCCCTTCTTGTGGACGCTGCGTTTCATGCCGCGCAGGTCAGCAGACAGGTGGACGTGATCCTTAGAAGCTCTACCAGCCGCACTTGACAGCGCTCCAGTTGTTCCGGAGCCTCACTCCAGCGGTACTATTTTATGCATATACATTCGGGCTTGGTAGCACCCCGGCCCTTTCTATGTATAAGTGTACTATGTCTAGAGGCTCGTAGACAGATACGTACAGTCAGTCAGGTACAGATATATGTATAGTGTTTTGGCATGTTAATATTGTTGTACAAGGTAATAACGGAGTTTATTAGTTTATGTTCAAGGAAAAAAAAATGGCTCGGTTTACACGGCTTGCTAAGAGGTACAGGTAATACGATAGATAAGGGGTGCTCGGTACAAGTATCGGGTACTCGTCACGGCCCCTAGTCGGGTCGTGACAGATGGTCCAAATGGTGATGATGGATCTGATGTACATGAGGAAGTTAGAACATTTAGGGCTGAAAGGAGGGCTTATAAAAGAAGGACTAGAAGAGAGAAAAAGGGGAAACCTAACATTGATGATGTACCTTTAGGTGAAGTTGAACAAGACATAGGATTTGATGAAACAAAACCTAATGAAAGAGGTTTGGCAGGAAGGGTAGGTGGTGATGAACCCTTTTACTTTAGTTCTGATGCATATAGTTGTACATCTGATGAGGATGATGCTGAGGAGGGGGTAACCTTGAAACCTATAAGGGAAAGTAAATATAGAAGGTTTGACCCTACATGTAAGAAGGTAGTATGGCAGCTTGGTATGATTTTTTAGAGTGTTAATGAGTTTAGAGATGCTGTGACTAGATATTCACTTCAGAAGCATATTCAGTTAGATAAGTTTGTCAATGAGCCTTCAAGGGTGAGGGTGACAAGTAGAGATGGTTGTCCTTGGTTAATTTATGCTAAACTGGACAATTCAACCAAGAATTTTCAAATCAAATTATACTATCGCAAACCTAGATGTGCTCTGACCACAAGGAACTATATGTGCAATTCTAAGTACCTAGCCAGCCACTACAAAGATAGAATTACTGAACAACCAAACATCAGAATTTGCAAACTCCAAGAGGAAATTAGGAAGGAACTTGGTGTACATGTTGGTAGGTCCACTGTTAGGAGAGCTAGATCTAAGGTTTTACTAGAGATCATGGGTGATCAAGAAAAAGAGTTTGGAAGAATACATAATTACAGAGATGAAGTGTTGAAAACAAATCCAGGAAGTACTTGTGTGGTGAAAGTGTCTACTACAGAATTTGCTGAAGATGGTAGGCCTTGGTTCTTAGGTTTCTACATCTGTTTTGATGTCTTGAAAAGGTCATTTTTGAGTGGTTGTAGAAGATGCATTGGGTTAGGTTGTTGTTTCTTAAAGGGTTGTAGCAAGGGTCAACTGCTAGTTGCTGTGGCTAAGGATGACAACAACCAGATGTTGCCAATTGCTTGTGTTGTTGTGGAGTATGAGAACAAAACCACATGGACTTGGTTTTTAAAAATATTGATTGAAGACTTGAACTTAGGCGATGGGACTGGTTACACAGTCATTTCAGATATGCAGAAGGTACTAAACTGTTGATTTTATATTGTTTATGCTGTTACACTTTGCTGATTTTATATGCAGAAGGTACTAAACTGTTCCTTTTCAGGGGCTTCTTGCCACTATAAAAGAGCTCCTACCAGAAGTGGAGCAAAGGCAATGTGCTAGACACATCCTTGCAAACTGGTCAAAAGATTGGGGAGGCCTTGAAAGGAGGCTGTTTTTTTGGAAATGTGCTAGAAGCACATTTGAGGCAGATTTGAGGAGAAATTTGGACAAATTAGAGCTGCTTGGTGGTGAAAAGATTGTTGAGGATTTACTCTACTACAAGGAACACACTTTTTGTAAGGTATACTTTAATACTGAAACTAAGTGTGACATCATTGACAATAATATGGTTGAGAGCTTTGATGCTTGGATCTTGCCTGCAAGACACAAGACCATCATAACTATGCTAGAAGAGATTAGGATGAAGGTAATGAATAGGATAAGCGTGATGAGGTCTTTTGCAAACACTTGGGTCACAAGAATATCTCCAATGGCATTAAGGACATTAGAAGAAAACATGGGGAAGTCAATGAACTATAATATTGTGTTTAATGGTGAGCATGGGTTTGAGATTCTTCATGGTCCATATCAGCACACTGTTGATATTGTCAATGAGAAATGTAGTTGTAGGTCATGGCAGCTCAAAGGAATACCATATCCACATGCCATTTGTGCCATGTTGTACAAGAAGTATGAACCTATTGAATATGTCCATGAATACTATAGCAAGAAGAACTGGTTCAAAACCTATTGTCACTACATTGAACCAATGACAAATATGGAAATGTGGCCTAGGTCTGCTAATCCTGCTATTGCACCACCAATCATCAGAAAAATGCCAGGTAGACCCTCAAAAGCAAGAAGGAAAGAGGCCAGTGAAGCAAAGAAATCTGGAAAAATGCCAAGAACAGGCATGCTGATGACTTGCAGCCAATGTGGAGGTAAAAACCACAATAAAAGAGGCTGTCAGATGGTATGCCCTTCCTACAATTTTCTTGACTTTGCACTGCACTATTGAATTTTTATGACTTTGCATTTTACTTGTAGAGGGGAACATGGGCTGCTTTTGCTGCTTCTCAAGCCAGTAATGCTTCTCAAACATTTGATGCTTCTCAAACATTTGCTGCTTCTCAAGCCAGTACTGCCTCTCAAACTAATGATGCCTCTCAAACCTTTGCTGCTTCTCAGACCAATGCTGTTTCTCAAACAACTGCTGCTTCAAACAATGTCCCAAGCCCAAGGGGGAGACCAAGAAAAGCACCTGTGGTACTTGAAACTCCTCCAAGACCAAGGGGTAAGCCAAGAAAAGATCCTAATGTGCCTAGTGCTCCTCCAAGACCAAAGGGAAGGCCAAGAAAAGAACCTGCAGTTGCTACTCCAAAGCCTAGAGGAAGGCCAAGAAAAGAACCTGCAGTTGCTACTCTAAAGCCTAGAGGAAGGCCAAGAAAGGTAACAGAGGTTGTTGCTAGTCCAGCCCCTACTGTTCTCAAAAGAGTTGATTCTGAGGGTCCCCCTTCTTACCCAAATAAAAGATTTAAAACAGTTGGTATGGGAGTCTTTGTTGCTGAAAGTTGTTATACATCCCTGAATGTAAGTTTAATATTTTCTTTACAATGGCATTGGTATGTGAAGTTGTGAAGTGACTAATTTTCAAATTTGTTTATTGCAGCATGGCATGCCCAGTAGTAGAGGGCTGAATTTTGGTAGTAAACATCAAGGAAGTCAGCCTATAAGATCTGCTGAAGTCACAGGAGACCTTGGTCACAAGGAACGGCAAGGGATGAGGTACAAAGGCAAACCATGCTACTCAAAAAGCATGTTTGATGAGATTAGAATGGACAAACTCAACAAGGCCACTAGCAGCAAAGGAAAGAGGCCATGGAAGTGATGACCATTATTTAGATTACTAGAATTAAGTTGTTTTTGGATATTAAACACTTTGTATGAATTCGGCAGTTTGGAAGACTTGAATTAGCAGTTACAATGACTTAATGTTTTCTGCTTAATTAAGTGTTATAATGACTTATTAATCATACTTGTTTGTGTCCATTATTTGTGTCTTGTTAGTTGTGGTACTGTGATTTGGGCAGTGTGTACATTGAGCACTAAAGTTAAATATGCAGTGTGTGTACTGTGCCGTGTGTGTACTGTGCCGTGTGTGTACATATAAATGTGGGCAGATTTCTATGGCAGCTTGAATTCAGGTACATTGACTGAAATGAATTCAGTCAGTCTGCATTGGACGATTCAATTCAATCTAATTGAATTCATGTACATTGACCGGTAGTTGGGAAGGCTAATGAGAATTGTAACCATTCAATATCATCAGCCTATAAATAGCCTATTAAGCTGTCCATTTCAACTCATCCCCACACCATTCCTTCTCATTCAAACAACGAATTTCATAGCAAAATGCCTCTAGGTGAAGATGAACTGATTTACTTCAAGAAGAAACTAACCAAATCATACGTTGACAACGATGACTTTGTAAGTGTTATTTTGCAAACTTATTTCAATTGATGTGTTTACTTATTCATAATGCCTCATGTATTTTGTGCAGATCCTACCTTCTAACATACAAGATTTTCTTCCAAACACAACTACACAAGCTGTTGTTTTCTACGAGCAGCGTGAATACAATATGATGTATAAGGTTGGCGCGCATACCCGCCTCTGCCAAGGGTGGAAGGATTTCATTGATGCAAACCTTCTAAGGGAGGGACACGTCTTATGCTTTAATGGTTGTGAACATAAAGAGAAATTAACCTTCTTTGTTAATATCAAGAGGGAAGTTATCGAAATAGATTAGGTTTCTCCCTATTATGTAAAGTTTATGAATTATCATCAATGAAATCTATATCTATGAACGTTATCTTTATCTATGGTTTTTCTTCTTGTCACGACCCAATTTGCGAGTCGTGGTGGCACCTACACTATCCCTCCGTGTAGGCGAACCACATTACTAATAACAAGTTGAATAAGCGGAAAATTAAATAAAAATAAATTATCAAGTCTTAAATACTTATCATAACTAGAGATGTCATTACGACCCCAAAATCTGGTCAAAAGGTACAAGAGCGCTAACATAGTACGGAATATAAGTCTGAAAATACCCGAAGGCTACATATTGTCTGTCGAATAGAAAAATAGAAATAAATGGAGGAGGTCCTTCAGGGGCCACGGATGACCAAGTAGCTCACCCTGAATGACTGAAAGATGTCACCCTCGCGTATCAGCCACGGGGTGTAGAACTGGAACCTGGATCGTACTCTGCACTCAACAAAAGTGCAGCAAGAGTAGTATCAGTACAACACTTGTACCGGGCTTACATCATAGGCCAACAATGATTAGATAACGCATGAAGAAGTTGAAACAACAAGTAGCACATAGAGCAAACAGGTATGGTCACGTATCATAAACAAGTAAAGTGTAAAGGAATATATAAGTGGATGAATGCAATGCAATGCAATAGTCACCTCTCTCACTCCACTCTCGTACACACATGCTAAGGGAAGTGCCTCAAAGCCATGACCCATGGGGGACCCGCGAAGTCCATGTACCACTCATGCTCTCCGGCAGAAACCTTGGAGGCTATTAATCACTCTCAATCTCCGGCAAAGACCTCGAAGTCTCTCTGTCACTCTCCATCTCCGGCAAAGACCTCGGAGTCTCTCAATCACTCACCTCACCAATCATCACAACAATAATATGGAAAGCATGCCATGCATGATATCAGTCTCAACAATATCACCAATATAAATCAACAAGTACAAGTCATATTACTGTCCACTGTTCAATTATCAATATTACCATTCATTTTCATGTGATGAGTGAACTAGTATGTGACAGAGATACAAACAAGTGATAATCACATACATAACGCATTTGGCGACAAGCCCACATAACAACTGACAAATCAACCTATTTGGAATTCATCTCCACTTCATGCCCGAAGGCCTATCATGCTATCCCCGTCACTTTCTACAACTACATACGATTCTCTAATCAGAGTCTAACTAAAGTAGACCGTAACCTACCTCAATGCCGAACAGGTTCCACGAACTCTCACACCAACGCTTTTCCCTTCCGAAGTGCTTCCAAACGGACAGTGTCTATCAAATATATAACTTACGTTAATTACGAATCTAAATCCTAACTTAGGATTTAATTCTCACTTTCCACAACTCAAATACCATGGATTTGAAGGTTTTCATACAATCCAATACACTCAATATTCCATTACATCTACACAATATATATAAATTAACAAAAAGAATAAAACTTCAAATTGCAAAGTCAACCACCTCTAATGCATTAAATATATATATATATATATATATAATATTTCTCTAAACTTCGTGTTGGTACCTTTCAGCAACCCAAACATCCTTTTTTTTTTCAAACACAAATATCAACCTTACTTAGTCCATGGATGAGATAACAATAAGTAAATTATAAATTTGGCAGAGGGATATGCATTTTTAAACTCAAAATTGTTCTCGCCTTGAAAGAATTTCATGGAGAAAATGGAAAATGGAAGCTCAAATTATTGTTGCTGCTCATTGTGATCTTAAAATGAAAATGAAGTACAGCAACAAATCTTTTGGTACATACACATCATGATATCAATGGATCAAGAAGACAATTATCTCATCTAATATCAAAAGGTAAGCAGTGGTGCATTATCCAAAAATACACGTGTTGATTTATGTGGAACAAGACTAATGATGGTTTAAAATGTTTAATCTACTTTCAATGTTTAATAATTATGGATAAACTACTACGAATTCCTATATTATAATACTAATAAACCACTAATAACTTATCAATTTAAGACAAACGTTAACATTCCATAGAACAATTATGACTTAAATAAAATAATATATTTTATCATATTTTAATTTTCTTTCCAATCCCATGTCAAAAGAACATTTTTTGTACCAATAATTCTCAAAGAGTTTGCGGTGATGGAAATCTGCAGCAGTTGTACGATAATTGTACACCATATCAAAAGAAAATATCAAAATGGTCCTTAATGAGAATAAAAAGACACACAAACAAAAAGAGCTGTTTGTGTAAACTTAAAGAGAAGAAATCATAGGAATGTTGGACCCACTGTTTTTCACCAAAGAAGAAACGTACAGTTTTCATTATCCAACAACTATTCTATAAACGTTTCTCATAACATATAATAATCAATAATATATTATAACCAAAACATAACTTATTTGTACACAACATTCGTAAAGTTATTTAACACACTGAATTAAAGCCCTTACCTGTGTCAGGCAAGTTGCCCCCTCCTTTTTGCTGGAAACGCACGGATTTTTTTTTTCTATTGTTATGATTTAAAAGTGCAAACCCTATTAACTTTAATTCATTTTATATGGCCAGGTAACATGGGGTATTAAATAAATTATGGGCTTGGCCCATTAATCACCAACTAAAATAATTGTCCAAAGTAACCCTTTTTTACTCGATCAATATGTATAAGGTAAAAATTGACTCATTTAGTAAATTACATTACTCACCAACTTATACCTTATATAAGTGCAATTAAAATTCCTATGAATAAGCTATTCACACACATTAAATAAATATATTCCAAAAATTACCCATCAATTATATAACCGTGCCCCTATCCCCACAAGTTAAGAATACCATTTAAGGTTATGGAAATGTGTTTTAACGAAAAAGAGTTCAAATGTGCTAAACGACCAAACGGGTCGTTACACTTCTCAAGTTGAATGAAGACAACTTTTTAATTGAACATCCATGACAAGAAACTTCTTCAACTTACATACATAAAGTGAATAACAATCACTTAAACATCCTTCAACATACAAACATGTAATCCTACTATGGCAATCGACATTGGTAATGCTTGTTCAAAAACACCCAATAAACCAAATAACAACACCAAAGAACAACACCAAAGAAACACAAAAACAAAAACTTGTTAATAGTAATGCATCTACCCCTCTTCTCTTATTCAAGCTTCATCACTTTCATCTCTTCTTCAAGCTTTGACACTTTCATCTCTTTTTCAACCTTTAACAGTTTCATCTCTTCATTTGTAGTGATATTCTCATTACCTATGGCCATTTCACTATTATCATTACCAATATCTCCATCAATGCAAGAAGACTCTCCTTCTTCCATTTCATTTGTCAAACCAACTTCTTCCGCCATTTTCTTCTTCAATTCCACTATTTGCTCTTCCATTTTCTTCTTCAATTCCACTGCTTGCTCTTCCATTTTCTTAATCAATTTGTGAATAACAAACTTAGACCTTTCATCAATAGGATCATCCCTCCATTCAAAGAACTTACATTTCTTAGCCTATAAAATAAATTCAACTCATGTTAGGCACACTGTAATGTGTGGCAGAAATAAGGCACACAACATAAAAAAATATATTTATAATTGTACCTCATAGAATGGGCATGTCCAAAATCTTCTTCCGGGATTATTGGGAGACCAAGAAATCTGCATTTTTAATAATACTCCGTGCTGGCATCGCACTTGACGCTTCATCTTTGGATCGTCATTTTGAGTACAAAGATTGTTTAACTCCGATTTGAACTCTTTCATTAAGAACCTTAGAAGAAAAAAAAAGTGAAAGATATAACGTATAAATAAAAGATGAGAATAATAATGAGTTTGGAGAAAATATTACTTACCACTAGAATGCATGGCACAGATTTCAATTTTTTTTTCTTCAAGCTTTGGCAAAAATGGAGTTAAGATTAGAAAATGAAGAAGAAGGAAGAGAAAATAAAGGGGGAGGGGGTGGGGCGGGTTTTTTCCCGATATATTTTATCCACGTGGCAAAAAATAACAGGTCAAATGCCCCCTCACGCGCTGCTTGGTCGTGTAGTCACGCACAGTGCCAGATAAACGCTAAAAGGTCACTAAAATACTGAAAAAATTAAGATTGGGGGGGGGGGGGTAATAGGTCGCCCGCAAAGGTTGAGTGCGTCATAATTAATCTGGCTATACGTTGGGGGGTTTAATGTATTTTCCCTTTTGTAAAAGGAATTCCTGCCTGTTCCGGCATAAATGTAAAACTTGAAAACACAGAGAGAAAGAATATGGTAATGCCCCAAGGCGTAAATTTATTAAACTTACCAGGATGTAGTCTTTGAGATACCAATTTTGTTTTGTCCTTTTTCCCGGCAAAAACTGTTATACCTGCCACATGAGGCAAAAATTATAAAACTGGATAATTATAGTTGATGATTTTTTTTCTTTTTCCTTAATGTTTTATGGTAGAGAAGTATTTTTGTAGATTTCATGTAGGGACATTTCTCTCTTGCTATTATATAGTGTTTTATTATCAGCAACAAGAAGATAACAACTTAATAAAAGAAAGAATGGACGAAAGAATAACTGTGCGATAAGATTCTTGAGGTCTCAGTCTTAGTAATACCAAAGTTTTGTCATTTCTTTCAGGCAGAGTGTGCATTATGTGTCAAGAATCATAAGAAAAATTCATATAAACCATGTATAATAGTGTGATGTTATGATGACAATTTTCTCTTCCTGTCTCTTCTTGCATATGGATTGAGAGATGGACTGTGTTTAGAAGATGCCCTAGTGTGTCCAAAGAACTTGCATCTACCATATTTGTATGAGTACTTTGTCGATTCTCTTCTTAGACGACATATTTTTGTTGGTTTTCTTCTAGGTCTTATTTTAACATCTGGCGGCGTGATTTTAATATCCATGATATTTTGTGGAATAATCCATGAGTCTTCATTTCCAACTGATAGTATTTCACTTTTGTATGTCTCTTGCCAGGCTTGTTTTCTGAACCAGTCTGTACAGTATGTAGATTTTGGCAAACTTCTTTTGTCTAAAACAGCAATGGCATGTGTGCACGGTAACTCGTCAGTTTGGAACTCCAAGCAGTCACAAGTCGTATTCTTTATGTCTACATTGTATTGATATCCTTCATCTTTCACAACATATTTGACGGGAGTTATGTTTTCTACCTATGGAAATTGATAATATAAATGAGTGATATTTTTGTGGCAATTTTCAGATTATGTGAGAGTTTTTCAAAGTATTGCCTTGTCCGGCATACTATCAGCGTAGCGAAAAAGTAAGCTTTGCCCTTTCTGGCAGAAGTAAGCATAAAAACAGTGTCATAGTTATGCCCTTTTTCAGCATACTTCCAGTCTAGTGAAAATAAAACTCTACCCCTTCCGACAGAACTAAGTATAAAAATAAGGTCATAGTTGTTCCTTTGTCCAGCATAACTTTTGTATTTGGTTAAATTTAAACTATGCCTTCCTCACAAAACTAAGATTAAAGTGTGTGTTGGTACAATGTACTTACTTTCATTGTGAACCTTCTACTTATCTTTTCAAGCAGATTCTTTTCAGCCTAATATGTGAGATTATGGGACGGTCCTGTTACATCCAATCTTCTCTGGTAAAACCAATTTTGCAGCTTGCTTTGGATGTAATCAATACATGCCATTATTGGCAACTCCCTTGCTTTTCTCAATACAGAATTCATTATCTCTATATTGTTTGTTGTGAGCATGTTGTAACGCCTGTTGGTGTGAAATGAATGTGCCCATCTTTCCGGTGGTTCTTCTTTTATGTATTTTGCAGCTTCTGGGCAGATATGTTGTATTTGTGACATATAGGTATGAAACTCTACCTGTTTGTAGGTAGTTATTGCATTGTAGAACAGTGATAAGATCGCTTCGGATGGGAAATATTTCAGCAAGTTCTTCTACATGTCGTAGATGCATATTCCATGCTGGGCATCTGGATACTGTTCTTTGATTGCAGTTGCAATTGATGCGTGGCGATCAGAAAGAATTGATAGGTCTTTGCGAGTGCCAAAACGTTTTTCACATGTCTGAAGAACCACCTGTAGGATTCATTATTCTCAGAGTCTGCAATTCCAAATGCGAGAGGGAATATGTTGTTGTTGCCATCCTTTGCTACTGCTATCATGAGGACACCGCGGTATTTTGATTTCAAGAAGGTTGCATCCATCATTATTACTGGTCTGCAGTGTTTCCAACCCTCAATTGATGCTCCATAAGTGAAAAAAGCATACTTAAACTTATTGTCAGGGGTCCATTTCATGTTAGCAACTGTTCCAGGATTTCTTAATTTCATCATGTGAAGATATTGCGGTAGAAGTCTGTAGTTATTTTCTGGGCTTCCTCTTATGACATCATAAGCGTGTTAAAAGGAACGTCATGCTTTAAAGTAAGCAATGTGCAACCCATATCTACTTCTTATTTCTTCAATCACAAATTTGGGTGTTATCTCTTGTAGTGTATGGCGTACTAGGTCAGTAATGTATTCCGCTATGACTTTTGATGTTGCATTCCTCATGTCAGAGGTGATGAAATTTATTAAACAATTGTGTCTCTTTTCAAGGTTAACTACTTTGAAAGGTTTTGATCCTTTGAACCTTGAACTGTGGAAATGCCAAATGCAGTTTGAGTCAACACATCTGATGTAATACCGTTGTGTGCATGAATTTTCTACCTTGTACTGTTGATGTCGTGTAATCGCAATATTATTTATGCATTTTTTCACGGCATCTTTGTCTTTGAATAAAATACCAACTTCTATTTGATCAATGGATGCACTAGGTGTTAAAATTTGTGTCTCATTTTGTATCCTCTTCCTCCTTAGTGTCTTTCTTTTGTTGGAGGGCTATATTTGTGTTTCTTCAATTGTCATGCTCGGAGTAAGTGATACAATATTCATTGAACTTGGATGCTGAGAAGGGTGTTGGTCATTGTTTACAAGTTGTTCAATGTTTGGTGGTTGCCATTGTGGTTGCTCAGGTGTCTAGTTGGGAGTTACTATATCACTCTGCTCATTTGGAATCCCAAGGTTCTGTCTAATAGGTCTGTGTTGTTTGTCATCCAAGCCAACTTCAGACATGTCTTCTTCATAAGCAATGCAGAGTTGTCTGTCAATTTCTTCTATGGTTTGCATGTAACACCTCGTAGCTTCGGGCGAAAGTTTGACTCATAAGATGATAACATAATGGAACCAATATGAGGGTTATAGGAAGTGTTTTGAAAACCAATTAAGTCATAAGAAATGTCTTTAGGCAAAGAAAAGTTGGAAGCCACTCTACGGGGCATGTTTGCAAGTGAGTTTATAGAAGGTCTTACTTCCAACGACCATAACCCCTCTATTAATTTGGAATTTGGGAAAACTTCCTTGTTGAAAGTTGTCCTTTGAAATAGCTTTCCAACGGTATATTGTGGGTCTTGAACTGAGCTGTGTATAAAAAGTTATGCCCATTTTACTAAACAGTGTTCTGTAAGTTTACGGTGGAAACATACGAACCGTAAAAATTATACGGTGGAACATACGGACCGTAAAAATTATACGGGCCGTATATTCCAGCGGTATAATTGGTCCAGAATGTCCAAATCACTGGAATGATTATACGGAATGATATACGGTCCGTACAAATTGTACGGGACGTAAAAATGGGCGTAGAATTGCCCGACGGATCATATTTTAAGATGTTAATAAGAGACCCAAGCTCATTTTTTTTCATTCCTATTTCTCCTCCACGACTCAAGGGTTCTCTAGAGCCATCCAAACACTTCATATGCAAGAATCCAAGTGAAACTAAAGATCCACTTCATCAATCCACAAAACTAAGTGTGAGAAACACATCAAATCCATTCAAGTCAAGAAATTCCATGGAATGTGGAATTAGGGTTTTGTTCAAGTGAAGTATTTCAACTCAAGGCTTATTCCTACAATAACTAAGGTAAGTTTTATGATGTTTCATGATGATTAAAGTGTTGATAAGTTCTTGGGAGAATAGTAAATGGGTTTGATAAAGAGAATTATATGAACTATGCTAGGGTTTTTGGATTGTTGACTTGGGATTGTTGTATTCATATGGGTGATGAAGAATGATGTTAATTACATCTAATTGAGATTGTAGAATCAACTAGAAGTAATAGAATGGGAATTGGGTGAAGAAATCACCATTAATGGAGACTGTGGAGCTTCATGCCCACTAAGTGTTTGATAAAATGCTTAGATGACCAACGTATGAATATTATTGCTAATATAGAATCCCTTTGACTTGTATTGCTATAGATCAAAGTTGAAAGGGTTGACGAACGTTGTATTACGCTCAAAGGCTGGAATTAAGGTATGTGAGGCTAACTATCTACGTTAGGGAATGTTCATGATTCTCCCTACACCTCATTCTTCATACTTGTCAGTAATTTGACTCAAAGTAGAGTTTAGCACTAGTTTTATGATATGTTGTAGAACTGTTATCTTCTAGGTTTGCAGTTACAGAATTCGTTCATGGTTATCAATTTGAATATCATGAACTCAGCACGTAATCTTTATAGACTTATGTATTGTTACCACATGAGTCTCAGTCTAGAAATTCAGTATGCTCATAAACAGTCAGTGTTTTCAATTCAGTCCAGCATGTCTATTTCAGTTCAGCATTGTTCATTGTGTTATGGTCTCAGTCCTTATTAATTAATCATAATTATACATATGTGATTTTGCCCGAGGGCACAGCACAGTCTTGTGTATACGTATACATGGCCGAGGCCATTGACTGACGCACTACTAGGCCGAGGCCATAGCGTGCATTTATTATTGGGCCGAGGCCCCACATATACAAACACAGATAATACAGATGATTCAGATACAGAGCAGGGAGCATTCATATATTTACTTCCTTGCTATTACAGTTACAGTTATCAGTTTCAGTTTCAGCTTCAATATTTTTTTGCTTCAGTTGCTTTACATACCAGTACAATTCAAATGTGCTGATGTCCCTTTTTATTGCTTGGGGGCCTGCATCTCGCGATGCAGGCAACGATATACAGGTTGACGACTCAGCTATTTAGGAGTGCACGTATCATCTACTGGTGAGCCCCAAATTCCTTCGGGGCGTTGTCAGCTATCTAGTTAATTCAGTTTATAGACAGTTATATTATTCAGTACTCTTAGAGGCTTCATAGACACAGTTCAGACAATCAGATATTTGTTATGTTAGCCTTGTAGACAGTTATACTCAATCGTTCAGTTGTTTTGGTTTAGCCATGTTGGCTACTTTCAGATATATTTCAGATTGTCTAAGTATTTCCGCATTATGATTTCAGTCAGACCTTTAGTATATCAGCATGTGTTTAATTGTTTCCACATTCAGTTATGTTTTGATATCACATGTTGATTCAGTCAGCCAGTTGGTTCGCTCGGTCACATGCAGTCAGGCACCGGGTGCCGTGTTACGTCCAGGCCTAGGTTCGGGGCGTGACATTTCCCTTCTGTTATTTGCACAGAGTCATCATGATGTTCTCGTAATGGGTTATGGTTCGCATCAGTTGTATTGAACTCTAATATGAAACGGGAATTTCTGAAGTTCTCGTTGTTGTTGAGCAGGTACAAGCAAGTGTAAAGATCAATGTTGTTGGTTACACGCATCCCTTTGGATGCCAAACCATATGTTGGCCTCTATGTGCTGAGTATCTTGTGTATGCCCCTCAAATATCTGTTGAGTGAATTGTTGAAAAGTTACACCATCGTTGACAAGTATTAGCTTGGTTTCATGATTGACATAATTGCAGGCGGCGGCCCATTTGCCGTTGAAGGCTCTGTAGATGCAGCTTGGTGCCATTTTTTGTTAAACTTCCTACATAAAGAGAGATGCATTTGAGAAAAAATCAAAATGCAATGTATTTAAGTTGTTCTTTTAAAAAAATTAAGTTCTGCCCTTCCCAGCAGACTTTGTATGTAAAGTCATGAAGTATGCCTCAAACGGCATACTCTACCATTTTGTAAACAGAAGTTCTATCCCTACCAGCATACTTCAAAAACGGAGTAACTGTTTCTGCTAAAAACAAAAGTGATAACGAAAAATTGACTCTTCTTCCAAATAATTCCAATAGGTGCAATAGTTATTTCCAATTTAAAATGTATTAATTGTTTTGTTTTAAAAAAAAAAAAAAGATGAAGAGGAAATTGAAAAACTGCCTGTGTTTTTCTCAATAATTGCATTACGCTAATTCAAAATGCAGTAACTGTTTTTGATTTAAAAAAAAAAAAAACTGAAAAACCTCCTCTATCTTCATCCAATTTAAATCAAATCCCTGCAACAGTTATTCCAATTTAAAATGGACTAATTTATACTTCTATATAAACCAGAACTTTTGCCTTCTCCGGCATACTTGTTCAGAACTTTGCCTGTAATGGCATACTCTACTCTTTTGTAAATTCAACTTTTGCCTCCTCCGGCATAAGTACTTTTTGTTTTGCTTATGCTAATGGACTTTGCCTCTAACAGCATAATTTACTCCTTAATAAATTGAACTTCTGCCTCATCCGACATACTTGTTCAAAAGTTGTCCAGACCTTAATTCAAGTTTAAATCGATGAGCATTGCCTGATTTAAATTGAATTTATCATAATTACAATTTCAAGTTAATGAGTATTGTATACCAATTTAAGGAACGTATAAACTAATTAAAATCATAACAAAGCAATAAATCCGATCAATTCTATTTTACTGAGTAAATTTATCATGTGCAATGCTCAATCTCAATTGTATATCAACTGTTTCCTAATAATCAGGTCGTAGAAGATGATTTTTTTTCCAAATATTAACAAATCTAAACTCAATAAAATCGTTAAATTGAGTTGAATTACGATTTATACCTTTACTGATGCTGTAGCAGCAAAATCAATGGAGAAATCTGGCTTAAAACAACGATTTGAATAATGTGAAAAATTGGAAACGAAGGTTGGGTTAACGATATGAAAGAAGGATTTGAACAATGGTAGGTTTCTCTTAGACTTTTATATGTAACGGTTAGGGGTAGTAAAGTCTTTTTATTATTCTGCTTTTGCTTGGAAGGGCAATAGTTAAAGACCACAATTTTGAGGGGCAAAATCTAAAGACCAGCCCAAAGGAAGGACATTCGCGCCAATTGCCCGAACTTATGTTGCCCATTAGGCATACGTTCTGGTTGTTCCCTATAAGGCAGAACTTGTGGTCAATTGAGCAGATTTACTATCTTGAAATATCATGAACTTCAGCAGTATAGACAAAATTAATTTATGTCCACTACTTATGCTCGAGGGACAACAAAAACTTTGCCTAGCGAATTTTCTGAAGTCGAGGCTATTTTTAAAATTTTGTTAGTGGGACCAAAAATCAAAACCACCCTTCATGGAGGCCATTTGTGAACTTAACCCCTTAAATAAGGAGTAATAATTTTCAATTTAAGTTGTATAATTTATAAGGTTAAATTACTTAATCCGGTGCGCAGACAATATGCGAATAAATGTTTTCTTCGTAGGGATAGACTGTCTTATTTAGTTACCGTACATACATTATTGAGGGAAACTATACGTCTTTCTTGATTATTAATCAAAACGAAAGGTTAGATGTAATTTAATTTTTGAAAATTTAAAATTTTGAAAAGGTTGTGCATTTGGGTTAGATATTTTAGTTTATTTTTTTATTACGTTGCGGAAGGAGGAAAAGTAAACAACGAGAATTGCATGCCATACGGCCATACCTACGTTTTTTGGGATTAGATTCGAAGAAATGTTAATAAAAATAGTCTTTTTCCAAAATCTGTTTTTCAATCTAAATGCTTTGCTTGTTTCTCGTATTATGAACGTACCTGTTCCATATCAATTTAAGTGTTAAAGAGGTTCTTAAGATACTTTTGATGGTTTGGTATTAAGAATATTTTTTTAACTTAGGATTGACATGCACAACAAAGCCAATACTAAAAGCTTTTTAAGATTACGAATGTATATATTGTTGTTAATTGAGATGGGTGCACCTGTACGAAAAGCTCATTCTAGAGTGGTTTGCATAGCAGCAAATCGAATAAATAGCTAGATTTGAAATTTGAAATTTATGGATTCGCAAAGTTAATGTATATACTTATTAACTCGGGTCAAGGTCAAATCCCCATACATAGATCTGGCTCCCCTCCCTCAAGACACATTTAGTGAACCTTTAACGTACACATAATTTGGACGAAAATTATTCGTTTATGCGACTGTAACCCTGCCCCGATATTTATAATAAGAAAATGAGACTGTTAATTCATCTACAATCTGCCCTTTCTTAAGTTGTCCACATACATAATACATATATATTACAAGCACTGACAATTCCATTATGTTTTTTGAAAAGAAAAAACGGGGGCAAATTTATGTGCCACTACTGATCATTGCATGAAGTGTCTTCATCGAAAAACTATTAGTACAATCTTCAACAAAAGCTTCCCTTTGAGTTTATTAGCTGAATGGTAGCCTGATATAATCCATATTCAATTGTAGACCCAAAAATAAGAAGGATTAACAAAAACAAACAAAAGAAACATATGTAATCAAAATGCATGCATGCATATTTTCTTGTGATATATATAAAGCAAAGAGTAAGCAAAGCTCACCCTAACTTCAAAGATGTAATTGAGCAATCATCCTCAACAGCAGGACCATTGTTACAACTGCATATACAGACATTGGTGGTGGATCAAATAATTAATTATCAAAGTGCACCTTTTATAATGGTGACGTACATTTCTATACGAGTTTAAGATATTTACACTGAGAATATAAATAATTTTTACATTATATCAGTGCAATTCATCCCATTATAATATATATTACTACTTTAGTACTCTACTTTTTAGGTCACATGAACCTTGAATAATACATAGAGTTTAATTTCTACTCACTGACAGTATAAATGAACTTTTATGCTCAAATTGCATAAAAATAATTATAGGTAAATGTCCATAACAAGTAACCTAGAAAATAAGGTAAATAAACCTGTCGCAGCAAGTTTAAGTGCATAACAGAATCTTGATGTTATCTGTGTATATTATTAGTTAAATTATTTCTATAAAAAGTATTATAAGCAAACTTACCCTAACTTCAAAGAAGCATTTGAGCAATCATCCTCAGGAGGAGGACCACTATTACTACTGCAGACATTATTTGTGGTAATTATGGACTCGGAAGATTGGCCTTCTTCCATCACCAAGCAGTCCATTTCTGTGAGTAAGGGCAACTTTCCTTCATTCATAATTGCCATCTAAATAGCACATAGAAAAATTTATAGCAACATTAGAACATAGTCACCCAATTTAATTAACACTAATAACAAATTAAATTGTACAAAAGGTTATTTAGAGATGCTTTTACTTTCTCTTTCAATTGTTTGTTTTCTTCCATCAGCTCAGCACCCTGCGAGATTCGTGAGTCGAGAAAAGGCAAAGAGGAAAAAGAAGATTAGTCAAGAATGGATTTATGAAGAGGATCCTTGGAGCAACGTTACAACTATTTCCATCACTATTAGAAGATTGCTAATATTTTAGGAAAATTGGTAACATTTTAGACGGCAAACCCTTACTGATGATTCAAATTTTGACGGGGCGTTCGTCGAAAATTAGAGATGTTCTGGTAGTGTATTCGTGTGACCAATAAGTCAGAGTTCGAGCCATGAAAACAATCATTGATGTTTGACTTAGGGTAGACTGCTTATACCCCCTTGGAGTGCAGTATTTCCGCAAACCCTATATAAAGAAGGGGTGCTTCGGCCCAGAGTGACTTGTTTTAGTAAAAATTGGGTTTATATGCTTAATTAATAAGGCATCCTACTAACCTTTCTTTGAAGGTTGCTAATTTCATCCATAATTCGTGTACCCTGAGACAAAAAAAAACTTGGAATTTTAGAAGTTCTATAAATAGCATAACAGCATTTTCTTTACAATGTTATCGAAAATTATCAAACCTTAATCTCAAGCACACGGTTGAGTCCACCTTCAAGTCTTTTCTCAATTTGTTGCAATTCTTCTAAGCTCAATCCTTCAAGTTCCTCACCTCTTATCTGCCTGATATACATACAGATATATCAGTATATATCCAGTTATAGTAAGGTCTCCTAAAGGTATGGCTTAAGGGTTAACGAAGTAATATAAATTCATGAGAACTCGGAGATAGCGTTTAAATCTAATTAAAGCGATGACAATAAGGCAAGGCAAGGCAATTTCTTAGTAATTTTCATACATCTAAGTTTCTATGGGCAAAATTATCTAATATCGGTGAGAAAGTTGAGGTGCATGCAAACTAATGCCGACACTGTAATCAGAAGAAAGAATTATGGGAGGCTGTATATAGGTACCTCATTTCCCGAGTTTTGTCAGCTACCTCCTTGCTTAATCTCGTGTTGAAGCTATTCTCTAGCTACAAAATGATTAAGCAACAAAAAGGTTAGTAAAATATGCAGCTAAATTAATTATGTTGTGGATGCATGTAAGTATAGACTACACAATTCGGATATTATATACGCAGGTTCAAAATGTTTAGTTTTTTGTCCTTAAGGAAACGTAGACCTTAATTAGTCTGAGCAGTATTATCATTACCCTAAATTAATCATAGGAGACATTAGAAGGATTTGATTTAATTAGGAGCAAAAGTGATTCATAAAATTTGTCCCAATGATAAAGGACGTTAAATAAAGATGCTCTTATTTTGAATATTAAATAAAATATAAAAGGACAAATATAGGTACCTGTAAGTCGAGGGAAGGTTGCTCAACTTTATCAAGGCCAGCTGAGTGCAACTTATATTTTCCAAGGATATCATTCATGCTGTATTATATTCATGAACAAGATGATTATTCAGTTAATGCAAGTGCTAATCCATTTTTGTACGATTAATATTCAAATATCAATCAGCTATGCCTCAAAAACTGCACTAGTTGGAGTCCATATATATAATTTGATAAGAAAATGGACATTAGCAGCCACAAAAGCTAATTCATGAGACTAGAATTGTCCAAAATCATATAAAAAAATCAAATAACTCATGGTCATTGGCACTTCATTATGGCCCTATTTTGTGGTGGTCCTTAATTTTTGCACCTCATAATAGACAATTTTGTCACGGGCCATTTTCACATCATAGTACAAGTTAGGCCCTGCATGACTCTAAAACTTATGTCATGCTAGACATAAGTTTAATTGCTAAAAGAACAAAAATTAAATACCAGCCCATTTGAAGGGCAAAAATTAAAGACCAACCCATTTCAAGGGCAAAATGTGCCATTTCTTTTTTTTTTTGATAATGGTAACAGAAAATGTGCCATTTCTCCAATAACTTATTACCTTCTGATGTGGGAATTAACTAAACACCTCCACACACACTCGACATCTAAAGTGTGACAATATAAAATGAGGGCCCAGTATCAGATATATCATGAATTTGGATGGATCTGATTATGATATCAGGATAAGAATATGAATTTTCGTTCTAACTCAACTCCAAGCGCTAATTAACTCATGAAATATGGATTGCTCCTAATGCCAATACGACAACCAAGTTAAATACCTTTATCATACTGTTTTACCAATATATCTTTCGTGGGATTGATAAGGGTCTGCCTTTTTAATTTGAAGAAGCTAACATGTATTCCTGAATTTATAAAGCAAAGGATTGTTCTTGAGATAAGAAAAACTATTAGATAAATTTTCGTGCTTAATTTGAATTACAATGGTCCTAAAGTTGGCTCGTTTTGGTAATGCTTGCGCTAGCCGCGGAACCCATTACCATTGTTTTATTGTCTGATATTTCAAAGGATTTTGACATTATATGTTCATATAACTGACGATATTTCATGTTATTATCTTTTTTCCAGGTTATTTATTAGATTTACCATAAAAGGTTAAATATTCACAGGTCAACTTAACCAAATGTCTTGTAACAAAATTTATACATGGTCAGCCCGTAAAATTTAAACTCTGAAATATTTTTAATAATCATGTCACTTAAAAAAGATAGCTATAGTAGGTAACCCTTATAAATATATCATTGGTAACGTCGAAACAATGATAAGTAATTGCCTAATATAACAAGTTATAATATATAAATATATATTAATGATGAAATTTGTTTTATATATACTACCAACGGTTATAACTTAAATCCGTTGGGTGAAAGCTAAGTTAAAGAAGAGTATTATGGTGCAAGATAACTTGTGCATTGTGAATATGCACACACACATTCATTTGTGGTCAAAACTGACAAAAGTTGATGGAAAAAGGATAACATTAACAATCATATCATAATGATAATTATGGCTTGAGCATTCTAAGGCATTAACTAGTTCCTAATTGGGAAATAATTTATGATTATAGCTGCAGATACGTACCCTTTATTCTGCCCCTCCCGTCTTCGAAAAGACATAGTTGTACTAATACAGCTAGCTATCTTAGTTGGCCATTAAAATGACTGATGTAAGGGAAAGACAGGACTAAAGAAGGACTACTGACACTAGTTTTAAAGGTTATAAATTGGATGTCGGATTAAATCAAAGGAATACACTAGATTATTTACACACCTGACAAACTAGGTAATTCCAATAAATTTAAATAACTTATTAATTTGGAATAATTTGATAAAAATAGAATTTAACTTACTGTTATAAAAAAGTAAGCTAGAATTTTGTGATCGAAAAAAAAGTTTTCATTGTCAATATATTTAACTTACTGTTATAAAAAAAGGCATTAGTTCAAAAGTTAATTAAGGAGAAAAACGAAGACATAATTAGTAGCTAAACACTGATATATACTTTATGGATTTAAGGTTTCTAATTGAATGATATATGGATTCTTTTCAATTAGCTAAAAGTTGAGCGAAAACAATTACGTTTTAATTAGTGTTTTCAGCTTGGACACACCCACAAATATTATTCACCCGTAGAAAGTAAAAAATGTTTTTACTAACTTACTCTTAATCAAATTTGTCTTAAATAAGAAGTAATTCTTTAATGATTTTTTGTTATGTAAAACTCTATTTATTTAAATAAGGGAAATATTGAAATCAATGTCTTCTTAATTTTGTGAGACACCACTTATTTTGAAACAAAATGAAAAACGCAAGACACCGCTTATTATGAAATGTGGAGGAAGTAACAATCTAGCTAAATGATCAAAGACACAAGTATTTCCTAGGGTTCTAATTAATTCGATTTTTTAGAAACAAGAACCATAGTTAATTAGTAAAGGTGATTAAGCGTGGGACACGAGGTTTTCTTGTTTGAAGAACCCCCCATAAAACTGCAGTTTGTTGTCTTTGCCATGGTAGAAATAGCCCCTCTTTGCTCCTCTTGTCACAAGAAACCAGACATGTCTTTGATTCTAATTTCATCTTCACATTCTTCTTGTTTTAAAAAAACCGTCAATATGTTCTTAAGCTGAGGAGATTGTTTTATTTTTTTAACAAACATAGTATCTGGATGAAAAAGCTAAGGTATTCAACATACACTATAAATAAAAATAAAAAATAAAAACTATTGATCGTCTCTATCCAGTTTATTTTTGTGATGAAGGGAATTTAAATGAACCGGTGCGCCCCCTAGCTCCATTGAAACATCCTACCAATATGGATATCTGATTTTGTTAAACACACTTCAACGAAAAATTATAATGTATATTTAAGGTTAAATATTAGTACTACTTCTACATTAACACATATATATTAAATTTTGAACAACCTTAAATGAACTTTCTAGATTCACCACTGGCCAGAAGATATTATTTAATCAGTTAAACTTAGACTAAAAACTATAAATTGGTACCTGGAGCTAGCAAACTCAAAGAGCTTGCCAGTAGCAGAGAAAATGATGAGAGCAACATCAGCATCACAAAGAACAGAAAGCTCCTCAGCTTTCTTAAAAAGACCCCTCCTCCTCTTTGAGAATGTAACTTGCCTTGCTGTTATATTATCTATCTTCTTTATCTTTATCTTCTCTCTTGCCATTCTGAAAAAATAAAATCATATAGTATAAGTAGTCACCTAAATTTAACTAGAAAAAAAAAAGTCGATCTATAGTCAGAATCGTACCTGAATTACAGAAGATTGCTCCGATATAAACTGTGCTGCCGTATTAGATGATAATTATCTTTGAGGTTATTACCCTCAGAGCTAGCTGCCATCACAAAAAATAAAGAATAAAAACACTAGAGAGAGAAATCTGAGTACTCCATAGGTATCTATTTGTGAATTTAGAACAGTGATGTAAAATATACAAAAACCCTAAAAGAGGGATGAGAAAAAAGGAAAAGAAAACAAGAAAAGGAAACCAGAGTTCAGATCCGGTTAGAAAACCCATAAAAAGGAACCAATAATTAGGTATAAACGTGCAGAGACCTAAGTAATCGATATGCTTGAATTGGCGAATCAGCACTGTTCACTTCTTCTTGGAACTGAAAAAGAAGAGTTCATTTTGTTGTGTGTGTGAGAGAGAGAGAGATGCTATAGTTGTTGAAGAT
Source organism: Lycium barbarum (assembly GCF_019175385.1). Lineage (NCBI taxonomy): Eukaryota > Viridiplantae > Streptophyta > Magnoliopsida > Solanales > Solanaceae > Lycium > Lycium barbarum. Next base: position 140,564,737 of record NC_083338.1, on the reverse strand, counting down.
ATTATTTATTTATTGGAGAGTAACCTAGAGAAACAGAAAGTGGTTGGATGCTATTGTTACATCAAAACGTTGTTGAGGAAAAGGAAAGTCCAGTCCACCTTTACTTTTTATGGTAAAATGGAACATCTTTTAACCTCCGATTTTTGCCACATTTGCTAAACTTTATGAAATGGATTTCAAGTTATGATGATTCTTTTATACTACTATTGTATTCCCTCTTACTCAGTTTATTTTTTGAAGGTGTTTTGATTGAATACGGAGTTTAAAAAAAAAAAATTGTGATCCAAAAGAAGACATTGATATTTTTGTGACTATGAGGGTATTTGGATTGACTTTTCAAAAATAGCTCATAATAAGCTAAAAGCAATAAATTGAAAATATCCAACTTTTAGCTTTTAGCTTATTTTAAAAAAAATTTGACTTAAAAATAAGTGCTTAAAAGAATTGTTATCTTTATCAAATACTACATTTAGCTTAAAAGTTATTTTGACCAAACCTTAAAATAAGTCGATCCAAGCACCCTCTATAGATTATTTTATTAAGGACGATCAAATGGAAGTCTAATTGATGTTAAATTGTTACTCCCTCAGTCTCATATTAGTTGTCACATTTCATTTTTGCATGCCCCGTAAGAAATTATAAATAAAAAGTACTTTTACTACTTTATTGTTATCTCTGTCCAGTAAATTGCACTTTATTTATGTACAAGGCTAAACTAATCTATTTCAAAAACACTTAATACTAAGGATAAAATTGGACAAAAATAATTAATTTCATCTTGATTTTATAAAACGATAATTATATTGGGAAGTATTTTAGTAGCCTTATGGACGGAGTATTAAGTAGAGGAAGTTACGTAAGTAAACAATCTTAAAATTGACATTGCTAATTTTTAGCATAAGATTGATTGTATCAATTACAACCAAATAATATTTGCCACATTAACATAACTCCAATTAAAGACCTAAAAAAAAATCCTGCACAATATTAGCATAACCCCTATTAAATGAGAAAAAAATATATCTACCATAAATATATCCCCGTTTTTCTCAACTAATTCCTCAAAAAATGCTAATAACGGTTGACTAAAAAAAAGATTCTTTTTTGTCCTAATATCCTCCGTTCTTGTTTTCTTTTTATACCATCATTTTTTTTTACCCTTCCTTTTTTTAGCGTCTTTATTTCTTTTTTTAATACTAGCAATTTTTTTAAAATTCGAATTTGGATATTATATACATTATTTTAACATATTACAAATTTGATTAGTAGTTTTTATTTTCTATTCCCATGATATATACTATAAACCATATATTAGCCGTGTATATCTAATATGTTGTACATATTTAAATAGAATGTAAAATAGATTTTGTTTAGTTACATGTATTATATTGAATATATGCTATCCATATAGTTGATATATATAATATAGTATAAACAGCATATATGATATATTAGTGGAATATTTACATTATATAAACACAGTCGTTATCTAATATAGCTGAAATATATTAAATGTATATTTTACAGAAAAAGCTACTCAGCCTTAAAATAGAATTTGATGAAAATAATTTATCACAAATTTCCTTGAGCAAACCTCATGAGAGAGAGAGAAATTATGGAAGAGAGAGGAAAGAGAAAATGTAATAAAAAATACATTGATAGCAATTGACCCCATGATAATGTGAATCTCTAATTATGTGGGATCCTTGTTAATATTTATTTGATTAATAAACTTACAGATTTTTATGTATATGTTAGAAATGATATAAAATTTGTTATTTATGTTAAGATGCAAAAGTTAAATTTGCTACTTATGTTAAGATGCAAAAGTTATGTTATTTATGTTAGCGACTTTTAATTATTGCTCTTAAACATTATTTTCTCTGGTAAGATGTCACTCGTTTGAGACTGACTAATAAGGAAATATTGTTACATAAATTAGGATAGATGGAGTATTAGTTAATCTTTATTTGAGATATCAAGTTGATTATTATTTTGATTAAATTAATGTTTCTTAAGATATTTCTTTAATTATCTGGTATATAGTTCAATTATTTATAAATATTGCTACATCGTTTGTGCATATAACTTAGACCCAAAAAAAAAAATAGTCGATCATAATTTGAAATAACATACACGAGTGAAAGCCTCTCTCAATATATACGCATATGTGGTGGACGTGTAAATCCGAACTTGGTGTTTAGCCTAATTAACTTCGTTTATTAGAAAAACCAATTGAATTTATCTGAAATGGATCTTAGCAATGAAATAAATCCAATTATTCGTAAAGCTTTGATTTAAGGTTTGAAGCAACGAGTAATATTTAAAAAGCTAGGCAAAAAACAGTTAATAATAATCGATAAACTGAATAATAAATCGGGAAAGAAGTTCTTATTCAATCCCCAATGTAAATTGCAAACTTGTATATTACAACAAAAGTTTCTAAACTTAGTGGGGAAAAAAAGGTGATTAACTTCAAAATATAATTAAAGATTTCATGTTAAAATATATTCTTTCGTTTCTAACATTTGGCCAGTCCAGAAGTGGGTTGGAATCGGACCCCTTAGCGATACCTGGCCAGGTGGGACATATTGGCGCACCCATATAAAGAAGGGAAAAGAATAAAAAAGAGGAAGAAAAAGAAATAAACAAAACAAGCCACTGTACTGAAGAGCAGTATTAATTTTTCCTCCATTTAAGAGAACAGCTAAGCATCGCGAATTTTTTAAGATATACCGAAAAAGAGTATTGACTAAGGGATCGTTTGATTTAGAAATAAATTATGCGGGGATTTTTATTATTTATACCTAGTGTTTTAAAAAGCAGGGCGTTTTACATACACCTCGACGAGGCGTAAGCCTCGAGGCACGGGGCGTAAGCCCATGGGTATTTAATTTTTAGTATTTCTTAAAATAATATAATTACAATAAATATTTTTAAATAGGTAAAATTACATAAAAAAATAAAAGAAAACTGTAAATAAATGAAATATATATATATATATATATATATGTATGTATGTATGTATCTATCTATGTATGTATGTGTGTGTGTGTGAGAACGCGCGCGCGTGCTTGATCCTCATAAAAAAATGATCAAAGCAATCCATTATACACCGCTTATAACTTGTAATTATATATAACATAATTTTACAAGTATAAACAATACAACGAAATAAAAGCTATTATGAAATGCAAAACAATTCTAACATTTTAACTTTCAAACACGGAAAAAAACACAGTTTCTTAAAACACTATTACTATCATACTATTCATTTTATCTCCCTATAAGCAAATAATCAATAAAATTTATCAATATTACAATTAAAACATAACTTCTTCATGAACAAAAAATAAAATTATATGATAATTCTGATACATAGGACTTATGATCAATGACAAGTGAAAATGTACAATTCCGCTATGTGTTTTTTTTTAAAAAAAATTAAGTGATATTCACCCTCACGACGTTCTCAAATAGTAAATATCCAATACTACAACTTGTTATATGAGTTACACCCAATCTTCTATTTCTATATATGAAAAACTATTAAGTAGCATTATTTTATTAAACAATTATGAGGGTGAATGATTTTAATTAAGGAATTTAAAATATAATTTGTGTAAGAACTGTTAGGCAAGCCCTGGACGTTGGGCGTTGGGCGTTAGGCATGTTTAGGGCATACGGTTGGGCGCTTAGGGCGTAAGCCTTATAGGAACTAAGCCCCGCACGTTAGCCCCAAGACGTTTTGCCACTGCCCTGCCCCGAGGCGAGCCTCGGGGCGAGTCCTGACACTGCCTTTTAAAACAATGTTTATACCTAGCTATATATAAATAGCTATTTGGGCATTGTGATACCGGGCACCATATATGAAAGCTCATACTAATCGTGTGAGATTTTTGGTCTCACATAAACACGGATCCAAATTTTAGAGTTCACGAATTTAGGTTAAACTTTTTTTTTTGAGACAAAAAGAGCTTCACACAATCAGGAGCGAATCCAACTCTTTAGGTACTGGTTTTGGGGAACTCAGTATCTTTTCTTATATCTATATATGTACTAAAAAATTTATTTAATTGTGAACTCAATTATTATTATAAATTAATTTAAAATTATTATAAAAATATATAAACTTTAAATTCTGAATTGCACACTAAGATTACAGTATTAGTTATGTGATGCAGAACATTCATGCACCGGAGGTTCACAGGCACCTACTTTATAGCCTATTTGACTTTCAAACTACAATTATGTGGACAACAACCATCAAGTGCATGATCTTTTAAGATGATTAAATTATTTGCATAAAGCATTTAATACAGAGAACTTAGATTATTTGATAAGGGATTGGTACTTTGCCATCATTTCCAGGCGTGAAAAATGCAATTGTTTAGTTTGAGAACTGGTTCCATGCATCCTCAGCCGTCAGTTTCTTTTTTCTCCTCCTTTTGGGGAACAATTACTAAAAAGTAGAGCTAGGGCCCGGACAGACATTACCCGGTTTAGCTCATAATTCCTGCTTTAGCAGCTACTAGGGTTTGGCATCAGGGGCGGACCCATGTGTAAAGTTTGGGTGCTCCGGCACCCATTAAACTTAATCACGGAGTGTATAATTGTATAGAAAATATAAAGTAAACAGATATAAATAGTTAATAGAGCACCCCCGAACTTAAAATTCCTGAGTTCAGCACCCCCGAACTTAAAATTCCTGAGTTCAGCACCCCCGAACTCAAAATCCTGGGTCCGCCTCTGTTTGGCATGGAATGATAAATATCGATTACTATATCGAAATTGAAATTTTTTATATCGCGATTTTGGTATTATGATATTTGATATGTATTTTTAAAAGTTTGATAATCGGTATGATATTCGATATTCATAAAGAAAATATCGAAATACCGATGTATATAATTACATATACAATTCATATATCTTAGTATTATAATACTAACAAATATGTAAATTAGTATTATTAGAAAACTAAATGTTTACATGTTGGAACTTTGACTATTCTATCTTGATTTAAATGTCTTTTTTGTGTAATTGATTTTGCGAAGGGGATTGCTTGTACTTTCTTTTGAATATTTTTACATGTGTAAGATGTTTAGTACATAATAATTGAGACGTTTCTTAAGTAGCGGAAGTCATAATTCTCCATGATATGAGTATATAAAGTAAAAGTACGACAAACTATGGTACCGATTTACTGTACCGTAAAATACTGAAACCGAACTTTAAAATATCGAATCATACCGAATTAATTTGGTACGGTAATGGTATAGTATTTTTAGAAATCAAAAAAAGAAATTATCATACCGAAGTTTCAAATATCATACCATGCTCACCCCTAGCAGCTACCATCGTTTTCACCCTAATTAATTAAGGACAAGTCATTAATAGTAATGAAGATGATAATTTCTAATCTCTAGTAATTGGGGGTTGAGACAAGAGGGTTGCCCGGATGGTAAGCACATTCTACCTCCTACCCGAAGGTTGTGAATTCGAGTACCAATGGAGCAAAAAGAGGGAGCTCATGGCGGAGGGGTTAAAAATAAGGGTTGAGGATTTAGGTAAAAACAACAATTTCTTAATTTATGATTATAATTTTCATTTTTATGCTTAGAAACTGATTGACAGTGATATTCATGTTTATTATCACAAATTTAAATATTTTAGGTGAAATAAACTATTTAAAAAAAAAAAAACTACGTTGGTTGGGGTTTTGAAAGTTTGAAAACTCACAAATGGATTTTGTGATTCGTTGAATTTTTTGATAAATAAACAGTTATGGTTCATTGGGGCTGACATTTTCAAGCTGTGGTTAAAATTGAAGCTATTCAATGAAGATTTGAGCTATTTGGTAATGTTTTTGACCCATGTTGGATGAAGTTTTGATAATAGAAGTTCGTACGAGACGAAATTCTATTTTTGTATAAGTTTGTTATAAGATTGTATATTTTTTGTAACAGAGAAAAAATTTGTATTAAAACCTACTACATACCTTTATACGATAGTGATACTTTAATTACGGTAACTGCATAATATTGTATGCCAAACGCAAACACTATTGCGAATTTTTTCTTGACTACGCGTATATAAATTTAAAATATAACTACGTGAATGCAATGTGTTATGTTGAACTTTACATTTTAAAAGTCCCCTTTTGTACATTGATAAATCCTAGTCTCCTAGAGCCAAATATTAGGATTAATAATAATTTTACAAGATTTTATTAGTTTGGGTTGGATTCAAACTTGTGACCTAAGCAGAAGCTCTCCAAACCTTTGCCAAGTGTGCTAAAACCATGAGTTATCTCTATGATCTTATGTTATGATGGCTTCTTAGATGTATTGTTGAATGCAAAATCTATGGTTGATCAGTTACTTTCTTGTTAATTGTACTATTTTTAGAATATAAATTTATTTGAATTCGGTGTTAATACCAAATTGTATTAATTACTATGATTAAATAAATTAATGAAGTGATCAGAATATATATTAATAAATAAATTATAGTTCAGTGAAAGAAATATGTATGCAAATACATATCATATATTTATTAGTTTGTAGATATCTGGTAAACAATCGTGGCTCAGGCAAGCCATTGAATGGATTAAAGGGAAAAAGATCAACTATGGTTTATAATTTAAATTTGTCCTCCGTCAAAGTTTGAGATCAAATTTATCCTCCTCGTTAGGATACTTATGTGTAGGGGTGTCAAATATGGCCCAAAAGATGATGGCCCGCCCAACCCACCCAAAATTTTATGGGTTGGGCTCAAGATAATTCCATATTGGGCTGATTTTAGCCCAGCCCAACATAACCCATTTTAAAATGATCTCCAACTTAGCCCAATTCTAGCCCATTTTTAAGATTTACTTAAATTTGGGTTTATTGCTTGAGATTTACTTTATTTTTTTCTATGCATTCACTTTTCTTGTATCCTATATCTTATACTCCCCCCGTTTCAATTTATATGAACTCATTTGACTGGGCACGACATTTAAGAAAGAGTTTGAAACTTGTGGTTCAAAATAAGCCTTGAAAATTTGTGTGGCTGTAAATTATTCATAAAGTGAATTTGTTTCCAAATTAGGAAAGACGTCTTCATTTTGGCACGGACTAAAAAGGAAATAGGTTCAAACAAATTGAAACAGAGGGAGTAAGTTTTTGGTGGGTTTGATACGAAGGAAAATATATGCAAAATGTTTTCCTCAAAAATATTTTTCACAAAAAATCCGCGAAAATATTTTTTCAGGAAAAGTATTTTTTTGCAAAAAATGTATATCTAGAAAATATTTTTCACGAAAATGTATATCTATAAAATATTTTTCAGGAAAAATGTTTTTCTAAAAAATAGGCCCCTAAAAAAAAAACTAGGTCAAGTTGGGCTGGTCATGACTCAGCCATTTTTAGCCACTTCAGTCCAACCTATTTCAGCCCAAATAACTTTTGGGCCAATGTTAGCCCAACCCATTTATTAACTCAGCTCATTTTAATTGGGCGAATTTCAGCCCAACCTGCCCATTTGACACCTCTACTTATGTGGATGGAAGTATGATTTGGACTCCACAATACAAAAAAAAATTATCACGTCGGATCCACGTAGGATCCCTACCCAACTCAATTAACCCATAACCCGACCCGTTTCCCCATCCCACAAATATTCTTTCAATCCATTTCATTGGAGAGGGAGGGGTACAATAGCGATTAGAATCAGGGGGGGAGAAAAAGGCAAAACCCTAGAAGATGGACAGTTCACCAATGAAGTAGCAGAAGATAAACCTCATTCTTCAATTAATATTGTTCCTCAGGTCTCCCATTACGGGGTTCTTGTTTAGTGTTAGAAAAACAAGATAAGATGTATGGAATTTTGGAAATTTTCTGTGTGTCTCTTTTTATTGATCAATGCCTCATATATATACACGTAGCTGAGGATTCTTCTTCCAGAAATAGAAAATGTAATATCTAAACTATCTATGGACTAAAAATGCAATTACATATTTTGTGTAACAAACTTTTTGTACACCTACACATCCTAGAATATTCCTTGTACAATGCTGAAAATGACATCTTCATGTATTGTTTGGTGTTGGGCTGATGTCAGAATTTGGGCTGTGTTGAAACATTGGCCCGAATCAAATAGTAGAGTCCATAACAAAATTCATCAGCCCATTATTCCATTATATCCATTTGAACAAAACAAATAATGGGGCCTCGACTAGTCCACATTTTATCTTCTCTTTCTCGGCTTCTTAGCTTCATCGATTTCATCAATGGTGATCGGAGATGGCTTCTCGCCAACATCCCCCCTCAAGTTGGGGGGAAGGGTCATAACACCCAACTTGTCCATTATTTCACGATGAGAAGCCCCAGAGAGAGGCTTGGTAAACAGATCTGCCAGCTGATGGTGAGAAGGAACAAATTGGAGTGAAATCAGACCTGAGAGAAACTGTTGACGCACGAAATGACAATCCAAGTCAACGTGTTTCGTGCGTTCGTGGAAGACGGGATTTGCGAGCGATATGAATGGCGGCCTGGCTATCTGAATGAAGGGGAATTGGAAGTGAAGGAGGAGTGGAGAGATCATCCAGAAGTCGCACTAACCAGGTAAGCTCCGTTGTAACTCGTCTCATCGATCTATACTCTGCTTCGGCAGATGAGAGGGAAATGGATATCTGTTTCTTTGATTTCCACGAAATAGGAGCACCACCTAGTGTAATGAAAAACCCACTTACTGATCTTCTACTGTCTTTGCAAGCAGCCAGTCTGCATCGCAAAAAGCTAGTAGATCAAAAGAGGGTGTAGATGATAAAAAAATACCTTGGCCTGGATCTTCCCTAAGATAGCGAAGGACCCTCTGAGCAGCTGAGAAATGTGAAAGACAAGGCCTTTGCATGTATTGACTAAGACATAAAACTGCATAGGATAGATCAGGCCTAGTATTAGTCAAATAATTTAATTTCCCAACTAAATGCCTATACCCAGTGGGATTGTCCAACAAAGGCCCATCATCAGCTTGCAATTTCATAAAAGGGTCAAGAGGTGAGGACACACTCGATCCAGTGCAGTCAAATTCCTTAAGAAGATCCATAGTAAATTGCCTTTGACTTATGATGAAACCTGAGTCTTCCCTGATTATTTCCATGCCCAAAAAATAGTTTATATCACCCAACATCTTGACTTTGAATTATGTATTAAGAAAGTTAGTGACATCGAGAATTTCTGAAATAGCATCACCTGTGATTAAAATGTCATCCACATAGACTGCGATGATGGACATGAGATCACCAGTAGTCTTGAAAAACAAAGAGTAGTCATTTAAAGAACTAGTGTATCCTTTGAAACTCAAAGCTCCCGCAAGCCTAGCATACCACTGTCGAGATGCTTGCTTAAGACCATACAAAGACTTCTTTAGGAGACAAACATGCCTTGGTGAAGGAGGTTCCAGCCCTGCTGGGAACCTCATAAAGACCTCCTCTTGTAATTCACCATGTAAAAAGGCATTATTGACATCAAGTTGGGAGACTTTCCATCCCTTCTTTATAGCAACTGTGAGTAGACATCGAATAGTGGTCATTTTGACCACTGGGGAAAAAGTTTCAGTAAAATCTATTCCCTCTTGTTGAATATCCCCCCCTTACGACTAGCCTGGCTTTTAGTCTTTCTATGGAGCCATCTGATTTATGTTTGACTTTAAAAACCCATTTACATGGCAAAGGTTTCTTCCCTGCAGGTAACTCCATTACTGACCATGTGTTGTTTTCTTGTAGGGCTTGAATTTCAGCTTCCATTGCCTTGATCCAACCTGGGTGTTTGCTTGCCTCAGCATAACTAGTAGGTTCTGAAATTTGTGAAAAGGATTGGAGAATAGCCTGGTTGGAGAGTGATAGAGATGCAAAGGAGAAAAGGGTTGGTGTTGTGGGATGAACAAAGCAAGAGCTTGTGACATCAGTTAAGTGGATGCTGTTGCATACGAAGTCTTGAAGGTAAGCTGGTGTCTGTTTAATTCTGGTTGATTGTCTAGTGGGAATAGGAAGGATTTCTGCACTGGTTTGTTGAAGGTTAGGAATAATATTAGGGGAAACAGAGGGTACATTATGAGGAGAGAAGTGAGAAGTAGATGGGGAACCTGAGGAAATTCTGGGAGTGTTAGGTGAGTGTCTGGGTGAGGGAGGAGGTGTGTCAGCTGGTTGAAAGGGTGATGAGATAGAGATAGGTAGAGCAGATTCAGTAGCAAGGTCAAGTGGTGGAAAAAAGGTAGGATCTGTATTAGGAATTTTGGCAAAAGGGTAGTGGTCTTCATGAAATTTTACATCTCTAGAAACAAACACTTTTCTAGTTTCCATGTTCAGAACCTTGTACCCTTTTTGAGTTTGAGAATATCCCAAGAAAACACAGGTTTTAGCTCTAGGTTGGAATTTGTCTCTGGATTGTGTTAGACTGGAAACAAAACATAAACACCCAAAACACCTAAAATTGTTGTAGGATGGTGATTTTCTGAAAAGAACTTGATATGGTGATTTGTTCTTCAAGACCTTAGTAGGTAACCTGTTAATGATGTGAGTGGCAGTGAGTATACACTCACCCCAGTATTGAATAAGAACTTTAGACTGAAAATATAGTCCTCTTGCCATTTCCAAAAGATGTCTATGCTTCCTCTCAACAATTCCATTTTGTTGAGGGGTAGCAACACAAGATGTCCCATGAATAATCCCTGCTGAATTAAGATAAGAAGCCTCTTGTGATCCTTTTCCAAGCTCTAATGCATTATCTGATCTTACCCTCTTAACCTTTACTTCAAATTGTATCTCCACCATTGATAAGAAATCCTTAAGAACTGGAAATGCATTAGATTTAGTTTTTAGAAGAAAAGTCCATGTTCCCCTGCTATAGTCATCCACTATAGTTAAAAAATAAGAATAACCATTATAGGTAGCTGCCTTAAAGGGACCCCAAGTGTCAATGTGGGTTAATTCAAATACTCTATGTGTTTTGATGGAACTCAATGGGAAAGGTAGTCTACTTTGTCTAGCTTGAGGACATATAGGACACACATAATCTGAACAAGAAGGAAACTGAATGAAATTTAAATTTCTCATTACTGAAAAGGGTAGGTGCCCTAGTCTGATGTGCCATAACCTTACATTAGGAATAGCACTTGCAGACATACCAACAGAAGTAGTATTACATTCTGAATTAGAAACTAAAGTAGAACTAGGGACAATTTTGGAGTGTACTCCTTTTGAAATTGAAACTATTTCCCTAGGAACTGTGGAATTTCTTCCTTTTTGAATAGAAAAGACTTCCTTAACTTGGCTTGGCTCTAATTTAGTAGGCTTGAGTAGATAGAGTCCATCCCCTACTTCACCAAAAACTTGTTCCTTCCTCAGGGAAAGGTCCTGTAACACACATCCAGTAAGAGTGAATAAAATATCACATTGAAGTTGTACACACAATCTATGAACAGACAACAAGTCGTATTTAAATTCTGGGACAAGTAAAACATTATTTAAGGTGAGATTGGGAAGAACAGAGACACTCCCTATATGTGTGATAGAAATTCTAAAGGAATTGGGCAAACTTATATTCAGTGGTGCAGACAGGGGTTTAAGGGTTAGGAAAGAGTTAGGATTGAAACACATATGTTCTGAAGCCCCTGAATCAATGATCCAAGTGCTAGTGTTATATACTGAAAAGCATGAACCTGAGTATTTTAGAATAGTACCAGCCATGGCACTGGCATTGAGAGCTGAACTTGATGAATTGGAGTGACTGAGCTTCATTTCTTTTAGCACCTGCTGGACTATCTCATTACACTGCTCCTTGCTAAATTGATTTCCCTGGTTAGGGGTGAATTGGGTTGGTTGAATGGCAGGTGTGAAGTTCATGTCCTCAGTTTCTTCATTTCCTATAACAGCATTTCCTCTGATATTGTGTCCATACTCTTTTGATTTGGTGAATTCAAAATCTTCAGGGAAACCATGAAGCCTAAAGCAGTCATCATGTACATATCCTACCTTCTTACAATAGGTACAAGAAACATTAGGATTGTACTTTGCTCTTCTCTGTTTGAACCTCTGGTTACCTCCTCGTCTTGTAGGTTTAGCACCATCATTTCCATTTAATTGAAAACTGTTTCCTCCCTTGTTAAGTTGATTACCAGGTCTGTAGTTTCCTCTCATTTTCCCAGAGGCCATAAAAGAGACAGAATCAGCTGGGGTGCTGAAGGCAGTAACACAAGCCTCTCTTTGATTTTCATCTTGCAATAGCAAGGAATAAGCAACATCCATTGTTGGCAATGGATTCATCATGATAATAACACTCCTAGCTTGAGCATAAGCATCATTGAGACCCATAAGAAAGTGGATTAACCTTTGATCTTCTAGAGATTTCATTAGCTTAGCCTTACCTTCACATACACAGAGACAGGTGCAATATGAGGCAAGGTTGAGAGAATCTAACTCATCCCATATCTTTTTAAGCTTGGTAAAATACCCAGCTATGTTGTTGTTAGTTGTTACCCTGCACTAGAGTTGATAATTCCTTCTGAAGTTGATAGAGCTTAGCTCTATCCAGCTTTCCAAATCTTTGTTCCAAGCTATCCCATAGCTCCTTAGCTGTTTTCGAGTAAATAACACTATCTCTAATATCTGGAGATAGTGCATTCAAAAGCCATGCTATTACCATATCATTTACACAACTCCATTGTTCATAGTCTTTAAATGTCAAATCTGGTGTTTTAATGCAACCATTAATGAATCCTAATTTCTTCTTTGCAGATAAGGCGATGAAGATTGACCTCCTCCATCTTGGAAAACCTCTTCCATCAAATATGGAGTGAATGAGATTCATTCCAGGAGAGTCCGAAGAATTGAGATGATATGGATGACTTACATCATAGGTCACCACTGTGTTATTTATGTCTTTAGTAGCATTAGCTGGTGCTGGGTTGTTAGCCATTTTTGTCTAGATTTTGTGGGTAGATGAATCTGATGTAACAGTGATTAAGATGATGACACAGAAATTCAGATATGGATCGAGATTAATGCTCTGATACCATGTTAGAAAAACAAGATAAGATGTATGGAATTTTGGGAATTTTCTGTGTCTCTTTTTATTGATCAATGCCTCATATATATACAAGTAGCTGAGGATTCTTCTTCCAGAAATAGAAAATGTAATATCTAAACTATCTATGGACTAAAAATGCAATTACATATTTTGTGTAACAAACTTTTTGTACACCTACACATCCTAGAATATTCCTTGTACAATGCTGAAAATGACATCTTCATGTATTGTTTGGTGTTGGGCTGATGTCAGAATTTGGGCTGTGTTGAAACATTGGCCCAAATCAAATAGTAGAGTCCATAACAAAATTCATCAGCCCATTATTCCATTATATCCATTTGAACAAAACAAATAATGGGGCCTCGACTAGTCCGCACTTTATCTTCTCTTTCTCGGCTTCTTAGCTTCATCGATTTCATCAATGGCGATCGGAGATGGCTGGCGATCGGAGATGGATTCTCGCCAACATTTAGACCAGTAAAGATGCGATTTTATTTTGTAGGGGGATGATATTCTTTCTAAGATTTATATAACTTTAGAAGTCCAAGCTTCTCACCTTAGGCTTGTTGTAATTAATTAGCTAGAGATCTTTATTGTGGCTTGCTCAATTTTCAGTTCATTTGGAGATGATTTTCCCCCTTTTCCAGTTGAGGAGAAGAAAATCATGCAACATGTAATACTTGTGAATGTTAAATGTTATGCCTTATCTTCTTCAACTTCTATTAGACCTGCATACTGCAGCTGGAGTACTTGCTTTTATAAGTTTATTGTGTTGTTTCATTAAAAAATTTGCTCTCAGAGGCGGAGCCAGGATTTGAAGCTTGTGGGTTCGAAATTCTAATTTGTTTAAGTTACTGGATTTTAAACTAACAATTTATACATATTCAATGATTTTTTCAAGACAAATACAAGGTTTAGACCAAAGTTACTGGGTTCGGCCGAACCCCCGAATACTATGCTAGCTCCGCCCCTGTTTGCTCTTCGTTTTTATTTTTCTACTAAAAGGATTATTGGGGTGGAAAATGCATTCAGCCAATGCTGGTTGATTGAGTTGGGAATGAGATCCTACGTGGATCCGACGTGGCAGTTTTTTTTGTGTTGTGGAGCCCAAGTCATACTTCCATCCATATAAAGGTAAATTTATCAAGTATCCTAACGGAGAGGGTAAATTTGATCTCAAATTTTTACGGAGGGCAAATTTAAACTATAAACAATACTTGGAGGGTAAATTTGACCCTTTTCCCTTGAGTAAAACACGAAAATGGACTTAAAATAGTTGTTGATTATTAAACAAAAAACATATGCTCAAATTATAATAGTTCCTGTTGTTTGAGTATAATATATACATCAACTTTTTGGTCTTCTATTTTACCCTCCTGATCAGGAATATCTTTTTACGAATTTTAATAAATACTACTCCCTCCGTTTCAATTTATATGAACTCATTCGACTGGGCACGACATTTAAGAAAGAAGGAAGACTTTTGAAACTTATGGTTCAAAATAAGTCTTGAAAATTTGTGTGGCTGTAAATCATTCATAAAGTGAATTTGTTTCCAAATTAGGAAAGAGGTCATTCATTTTGGCACGGGCTAAAAAGGAAATAGGTTTAAACAAATTGAAACAGATGGAGTATGTTTTTTTCTAATAATATTCAAATTTTGCTGCTTTCAACATTTTTTATGAATGATACAGAGTATACAAGTAAGTGAATAAGCATTAAATTTTTTGTTCTTTTAGATTCGAATTTAACATCATGTACAAAGCAACAATGACACATGTGCAAGTAAATAAATAAGAATGCTATCAGCATGTTCACTAGCAGAGTCGTGAAATTAATAAAGGAATACAGAAAATGATATATATATATATATATATATATATATATATATATATATATATATTAAATTTGCCTTATGACTATTTAACCTAAATTTATTTATTAGATCAAGCAATCAAATTCACGATATTAAGGCCACAAGTGATTTGATTAAATAAATTCAGTTGATCCTGATAATGCACAGACAATGAACATAATATCGTGTCGGAACACTGCTACACAGTATGGACGAAGCAAACTCGGGAGCAAATTCTCATACTGTTAAGAATTCTGAGTCCGGAGCCAAAATGACTTATTTTTGCAGCCATTAGACAAAAATAGTATTTTTTTTTTTTTAGACCAAAATGGGTATTTCGTTCGATAACCAACGAAATACCCACACAACGTACTGTTCCGGTGCCGATGAATTACTTGCATTTCGCTACATGTGTAGCGAAATGCAAGGAATTTTTTTTTCCTTTGCATTTCGTGAATCAATTCACGAAATAGGGTTATCCTAATTTTTTTTTTCTTCTTCGTGAATTAAATCAATGAAACTGATTTATTATTTTTTTTTCTATGCATTTCGCGAATCAATTCACGAAATAGGTGTTTTTTTTATTTCGTGAATAAAAACGAAACTGATTTGTATTTTTTTTTAATTTCGTGAATTAAATGAAAGAAACTATTTTTTTTTTTTTTGCATTTCGTGACACAATCAACGAAATAGGTGTTTTTTTTATTTCGTGAATAAAAAAAGAAATAGGAAATTATAATTTTTTTTTTGCATTTCGTGTATTAAAAAACGAAATAGGATAATTTTTTTTTATTTCGTTCATATAAAAACGAAATTGGAATATATATATTTTGCATTTCCTGTATTAATGATCGAAATAGGTTTTTTTTTTTTTTTTTTTTTGTATTTGGTGAATTAATGAACGAAACTGATTTATTTTCTTTTCTTTTTTTATTTTGTGTATTAATGAAGGAAACTGTTTTTTTTTTTTTTGCATTTCGTAATTTAATGAATGAAATAGGTTTTTTTTTTTGTATTTCGTGAATAAAAAAACGAAATAGGAAATTATATATTTTTTTTTTTTTTGCATTTCGTGTATTAAAAAAGAAATAGGAAGAAATAGGAATACATACATACATATATATATATATATATATATATATATATATATATATTTTTTTTTTTTTCGTATTTCATTTATATAAAAACGAAATAGGAAAATAATTATTTTTTTTCGTTTATATACCAACGAAATGTTTTGTTCAATTTCGCAGGTATATAACGAACCCCCCCCCCCCCCCCCCTTTTTTTTTTTACCGTTTTTCTGCTCTCTATATCGCTATGATTTTAATTTTATTTTTTTGTTCATTTCTGTTGGTTCAATCAACTTCAGACGAGCATTGAATAGTTGTCAAAATAATATCTTTTACATTTCGTGACTTAATTTGCGAAATTTTTTACTTTTCTTCATTTATAAATATTGTCCTATATTTACTTATGGTATATAAGGTCTTTCAACTTTCTTTTATCCATCTCATATCTTTCATCTATTGTTTTTCTCTTATCTGTTTCATATCCTTCAACTTTTATTTTTTCTCTCATATATTTCATAAAAGATGACGGAAACTCACGTTAAAGTGTATTTATTTTGGGGTGGTGAAGTTGTGTATGAAGCAGGTTCGGTTAGATACAACCGTGGTCCTGAAATAGGGCAAAGGTTTCCAATTTCCCTAAAATATGATCGTCTGCAACGCGTCTTAAGGAATAAAATGTTCGTAAATGATCCTGAACTATCGGTGGTTATAACCGGACGATGTCCAAGTTCATTTACAGCCGATGGTTTACCAATTTATGGTGAGATGCCAATTACGGACGATGAATCTTTATCGTCATTTCTTCGTTGTCCTGAGATTTTTAAAAATCACATATGCATAGCGGCGTTTGACATGTACGCTACAGTTCAACGCTCTACCCAGGTCGAAGTACCGACCGACAATGAGTTCGATTTTGAAGGTACTACCTATCTCCCAAGTTTGAATATTGGTTTTTCAAGGGGTGTAGTTCAACAACAAACAATTGTAGGATTTGGTAGTCAGTCAAATGATACAACTAATTATGGTACACAGTATGATGGTATGGCTTCAACGCACGAGCATAACTTTGATTGGAGTGGACAGAATCGTGAGACGGGTGGACCAAATAATGCTACTACGCAGTTGCATAATTTGAATTGTAATGTACGACACCCTTCACATCCTGGTCCAAGTGAATTGGACAGTGATAGGTAAATATAATCATATTTTATTCACTTTATTCATGGATTGTATAATTGTATTTGACTAGTAAATTCTATGAATTTTTCTAATTTATAGGCATAACGATTTTGAAGATAACCCCACGTTGACTCAACTCACACAAATTGTGAGCAATAGCGATTTAGCTAATGATATAATAAATGAGTCGGATAGCGATAGTCCATTAGATCATGAAGGGACGGACGATAATCAATCGTCTGCTGACGGTGACGATTCTGATGAAGATGTTGCGGCCCCCAGTAATGTTAGTGTTAATTATCATTCAAATGTGATCCCATATTTGGATAATACAGAAGAAGTAGAACCGGAAGATTTTGCATACATGAGAGATAACGGGTCTGTTCGGGCTGCACTTTGGAATTCCAGTAATCCTAAAGTTATCAAATCAGGTTAGTTTAGTGCGACTAATTTTTTTAATAATATATTATTTTTGAATTTTGTGATTTTAATTGGTGTAATTAGGAGTTGATATTTTTTCTTGTACATGCAAATAGGTATGTTATTTCACAGCAAGAAGCAAATGAAAGGTGCAGTGAGGCTCTATAATATAGCCCACAAAAAATAATATTAAACAGATCAAGCCAAAGGTACATTTTGGAAGGTTATTTGCAAGCGGCATGAGGAAGGTTGTAGTTGGATGATCCGTTTTTCGTTGATCGGAAGTGGTATGTGGAAAGCAGGAAAAATGATTGAGCCACATAATTGTGATACAGATGATTATACAGAGGATCATTTCAATTTGAATAGAAACATGATTGCTACATCGTTGATACCATATGTTATGATCAATGCACAAATCAGTATTAAGTTTGTTCAGGAAACTATAAAAGGCATCCATCACTATACTCCTAGTTATAGAAAAGCGCAAAAAGGGCGTAAGAAAGCTTTTGAGATGGTGTATGGTGATTTCGAAGGTTCTTTTAGGGCATTGCCTCGATACATGGCTTCCCTAGAACATTTCAATCCGGGCACTATTGTTGAGTGGACACACGAGTCAACTACAATGCAAGGCGAACACATCTTCAAGTATCTTTTCTGGGCCTTTAAACCAAGTATCGATGGATTCAAAAGTTGCAGGTCGGTCATCTCAATAGATGGCACCCATGTCTATGGTAAGTATGAGATGAAATTGTTGATTGCTGTTGGCATTGATGCAAACGGAAATATTTTTCCACTTGCATATGCTATAGTTGCACGTGAGAGTTATGAGTCATGGACTTGGTTTCTCAGTTTATTATGGAGACATGTTGTTTGTGATAGAAAAGGCATTGGACTAATTTCTGACCGTCACCAAGGGATCTTGCTATGTGTAATGACACATGAATGGTTACAGCCACCCACCACACATCAAAGATTTTGTGTTCGACATTTAAAAAGCAACTTTAACAAAAAGTTTCTTAACTCTGATCTTGAGAAGCTAATGTGGTTGGCTGCTACAGAGCACCAGAAGAAGAAATACCAAATGAGGATGCAACAAATCAAAACTTTGTCACCTGCAGCGCATATGTTGTTAAGCGAGCTTCCGAAGGAAAAATGGACATCGTATAAGGATGGTGGTTATAGGTAGGGGGCTATGACGACAAATGTCTCTGAGTCTTACAACGGTTTATTGAAGAAAGCCCGTGGATTGCCTGTTACTGCCATGGTTCGCTTGACCTTTAAAAATCTTGTTGATCATTTTGTTAAAAGAAGCGCCCTTGCTGCTCTGCTAATGGTAACTAAGAAGACTTGGCCGCCCGGTGTTGATAAGAAGTTCCATGAATATTGGGATAGGGCCGTCATGCACACTGATATGATGAACTACAACATTGTGACTGGGGTCTTCGAGATTCTGACATTTTCACACGAAGGTAAGGGTGGAAATGTCCATAAAGTCTCTGACAATGAAAAAAATGTTCGTGTGGGAAATGGAAAAGCTACCACATGCCATGTTCCCATGCAATTAAATTCTGTCGGATCCGTAAAATTCAGCCTAAGGACTATGTTAGCAAGTACTACAGTTGTAGGTATTACAAGCAAACATACAGTGGAAAGTTTTGTCCCTTGGGTGATGAGGCATATTGGCGTGCAAGTCCCTTCTGTTTAATTGCAAACACTTCATACGAGCGAACTTCTGGAGCCCAGAGAACAACTAGAAGGAGGAATGAAATGGATATTGCTCCTGCTCGCATGGCTAGGAGGTGTGGAACTTGCAGGCAAACCGGTCATAACAAAAATCGTTGCCCCAATCGTACTCAGTAGTTGTTGTTGCTTGTTTACTGTTAAGTTTTTTCATGAGTTCTATGTTATTGTTATTTTATGTAATCTTTGTTATCTTATGTAATCTTCGTTATCTTATGTAATCTTCAATAATATGTTGTCGTCCTTACTTTAAAATATAAACGGTTCGTATTGTAAAATTTGATTTTGTCTTTAATTTAACAGTTATTGTTGGATAGAACTTACACAACACTTTATTGAATGAATATAAAATTACATTATAATTGAAAATTAAAAAACATAACACATAGTTGGTCTAAGGGCGTTCGTTAGGCATGTCATCATCCGATTTGTAAAGTTTGTGAGCTAAAACACTTGCTCTTTCATGTTCTGTTAGCGTGCGATTTGTTGCTGCAGCTTGTTCTTCAGCGAGCTTAAGGATATAGTACCTACAACGTCTCACCAACATCCTATTATTCTCCTTTCGAATTTGTTTCACAACTACCTCATATTCTACCATATCCCTGCGTTTCATCCACACAGAGAATCGACGTGGCTTGGGTGCCCCCAGTTTCTCAAGCTCATTCATGAGCATATTTGACTCATGGTACCTATGCTCCCATTCACGGCGTAATCCGCAGTAGTACTCACATGGATTTGATTTTTTCAGCATCCGAAAATCATCCTCTCGTTCGTCAAGCATGTGCGGGTTGTACATGTCCATCTCAAAATCATATGGATCCCATGTTCCCCAATCGCTGTTGGGTGACTCTGAACTTGAGCTATCATTTCTATTTTCCGGGAATGCCCAAGCAAAAGGTGAGGAAGAGCTTCCAGGAGTGTTCTTTTTTTTGTTCGACATTTTTTGGACAGTAAATGGATTTTTAAGTCTCAGTCGAAGATTTTGGATAATTTGCGAAATGCAAAATAAAAAAAAATGGCTCTTGCTTGTAAACGCTCACCCGAAGATAACAATGACCGGTTAGAGTTCTTTATAATGTAAATTGTGTTGCATTTCGTTGCATATGCACCTAAAATGTAAAATAAAAAATTGGAGTAATCCAAGTTTATAAATAACTTTTCGTCATGGACTTGTCAAATTTAAGTTTTTTATATTTTGTTGCTGACCTTGCAAAATTCAAGGATAAAAAATTGTCAGAAGCTTGTCAATAGCTTTCAATTTTTTTATTTTTTGTTTTACTTGGAAATGTATTTCTTTTCTTTTTACATGGACAAGTCAAATCCAATTTTTTTTTAAGAATCTTGTCAGAAGCATTGTTGCAGTTATCTTTTCCAAGCTTTTATATTTCGTTGCATACTTTGCGAAATGCTAATCTAAAAAATTAGAAAAGTCAGAAGCTAAAAAAGAAGCTCGTCAATAGCTTTCAAATTTTTTCACTTGGAAATGGATTCCTTTTCTTTTTACATGGATAAGTCAGAAGCTAAAAATAAACTAGTCAATAGATTTCAATTTATTTTTGACTTGGAAACGGATTTCTTTGCTTTTTACATGTACAAGTCAAAAGCTAAAAAAAAGCTAGGCAATAGCTTTCAATTCATTTTAAGAATCTTGGCAGAAGCATTGTTGTTATATATCTTCTCCAAGCATTATTGCATACGTTAAGAAGAAGCTTAAAAAGGAAGCTACTTAGTAGCTTTCAATTCATTTTAAGAATCTTGGCAGAAGCATTGTGCACTTATCTTTTCCAAGCATTGTTGCATACTTTAAGAATGTTGTCAGCGGATTGTTAAACTTTTTACATGTACAAGTCAAAAGCTAAAAAAAATCTAGGAAATAGCTTTCAATTCATTTTAAGAATTTTGGCAGAAGCATTGTTGTTATATATCTTCTCCAAGCATTATTGCATACGTTAAGAAGAAGCTAAAAAGGAAGCTACTTAGTAGCTTTCAATTCATTTTAAGAATCTTGGCAGAAGCATTGTACACTTATCTTTTCCAAGCATTGTTGCATACTTTAAGAATCATTGTTGTTATATATCTTTTATATTTCGTTGCATACTTTGCGAAATGCAGGGACAATTTTTTTAGCATGGACAAGTCAAATCCCAAATTTTTTTTTACATGGACAAGTCAGAAGCTAAAAAAGAAGCTAGTCAATAGCTTTCAATTTATTTTTGACTTGAAAACGAATTTCTTTGCTTTTTACATGGACAATTTATAAGCTAAAAAAGAAGCTAGTCAATAGCTTTCAATTTTTTTCACTTGGAAATGGATTCCTTTTCTTTTTACATGGACAAGTCAGAAGCTAAAAAGAAGCTAGTCAATAGCTTTCAATTTATTTTTGACTTGGAAACAGATTGTTAAACTTTTTACATGTACAAGTCAAAAGCTAAAAAAAAAAAGCTAGGCAATAGCTTTCAATTCATTTTAAGAATCTTGGCAGAAGCATTGTTGTTATGTATCTTCTCCAAGCATTATTGCATACGTTAAGAAGAAGTTAAAAAGGAAGCTACTTAGTAGCTTTCAATTCATTTTAAGAATCTTGGCAGAGCATTGTACACTTATCTTTTCCAAGCATTGTTGCATACTTTAAGAATCATTGTTGTTATATATCTTTTATATTTCGTTGCATACTTTGCGAAATGCAGTTTAGCATGGACAAGTCAAATCCCAATTTTTTTACATGGACAAGTTAGAATCTAAAAAAGAAGCTAGTCAATAGCTTTCAATTTATTTTTGACTTGGAAACGAATTTCTTTGCTTTTTACATGGACAATTTATAAGCTAAAAAAGAAGCTAGTCAATAGCTTTCAATTTTTTTCACTTGGAAATGGATTCCTTTTCTTTTTACTTGGACAAGTCAGAAGCTAAAAAGAAGCTAGTCAATAACTTTCAATTTATTTTTGACTTGGAAACAGATTGTTAAACTTTTTACATGTACAAGTCAAAAGCTAAAAAAAAAAGCTAGGCAATAGCTTTCAATTCATTTTAAGAATCTTGGCAGAAGCATTGTTGTTATGTATCTTCTCCAAGCATTATTGCATACGTTAAGAAGAAGTTAAAAAGGAAGCTACTTAGTAGCTTTCAATTCATTTTAAGAATCTTGGCAGAGCATTGTACACTTATCTTTTCCAAGCATTGTTGCATACTTTAAGAATCTTTTATATTTCGTTGCATACTTTGCGAAATGCAGGGACAATTTTTTTAGCATGGACAAGTCAAATCCCAATTTTTTTTACACGGATTCCTTGGTCTTGGCTGTTGAAAGAGCTAACATTTTCTTACAATTGCATTCATCCAATTTATAAATAATCGGACTATTTCAACCAAAAAAATATAAACTTTGAACCAATATTCATCGTATTCGATTATCTATATCTCAATCTAACTAACTTCATTAATGTCTAAAAAACCTTTTTTCAGCGGATGGTTTAAAAAAAAAACATAAAGGAGAGGGGAGTTGGATTATGGCGCTGTGAACTGTAGGGCTTGGACTACAACGCTCTCGGATGGGAGGG
Source organism: Lycium barbarum (assembly GCF_019175385.1). NCBI lineage: Eukaryota > Viridiplantae > Streptophyta > Magnoliopsida > Solanales > Solanaceae > Lycium > Lycium barbarum. The sequence goes on along the minus strand of NC_083338.1, from coordinate 140,541,837 downwards.
GGGAAATCGCTCACTCGATAATGAAGATGGACGAGATGGAGAGGAAGATGAAGATGAAGATGAAGATGAATACGATAGCATTTCGCATAAAATACAAATTGAAATAACATTGAAAAATGAAAAGGTACAAATACAATACTTAACTAGCCAACATTACAACAGAAAATGCTTATGGAAAATCATCTTCATCAGACATTTCGCAGTCTGAGTTCCAATCAGGGGTAACATATAACCCCAATCTGTGTCCCTCCAAACGCAACAATCGCAAACGCATCCTATTATTTTCTTCGCGAATGGGGTTCAATGCAACATTCAGTTCTTGGGGTGATGTGAGCGGCATGCCTATTGCACGGCGTTTTGGACGATGCCGGCCACGACTTCTTAAATCGGTCTCAATATTATGAGCTTCATCCAGGCGGTAGTTCCATTCTCTCCTCATTTTGCTAATGTATTTTCTATTGTAGCGCTCGCTCGGATTAAGCGAGTACTCAAATTCACGTTTCAAAACCCATTTCCTACCCATTGACTCAAAAATGTCACCTGGGTGATAAGTCATTGGGCCGCGTTGCCAGAAGAATGAATTCCACGATGACATTTTGAAAGAGTTTGTTTTGGCATGGTGAGATGAATAAGGTACTATGGAAGACTATTTATAGAAAAATACATGGTGCAGAAAGGTCTAAACCCCACATGCAATTTTCGTATTTATTAAAAAAACAATTCATATAGAAGTCTAATTAGTCAGAAATACACCATAATTCATATTGACGGAATATATGTCGCTATAATAAGTCATATATAGTCATAGATACACAATAAATTTTCAAAATAAGTTGTTAAAGCTCCTCATGCATCCCTACGTGTGCATCTTTTCCTCCCATCAGTGCCACATTGTGTTGGCCGACGATCCCTACGAGATCTGCGCGGAGGAACCCCCTCATGCATCCCTTCCGCACCCTATAAATATCATACAAAATAAAAGTTACTTTTTAATGCGACACTTAAATTATATATATAAAAATTTAAATTCAAAACAAACCTGTGCCTCTAAGTCCTGAACATCTGGCGTAGGTGCATATGCATCATTAAAACTAAGCCTCCTTCCATCACAGGGAAAATTAGCTGGAGGTCGAGATGAGGTACTAGTCTGAGGAACTTGGAAAAAGAGGTTGTCCAAAGCCTATTGGCTCCAAGGTTGTGAGGAAGGTCTAAATGAGGTGAAACCTTGTGGAGTGACCATATTAGATGAGTTATATGGAACCTTCGACCGAATCATAGATGGGCCAGACATATCCATGGTCGGATAGTGGGAGCTATGTATATCCATAGATGAGTGACATGGAGCTTCTGGGGCAGTCATAGATGGGTCGGAAAATTCCATCGACGGATAATATGGGCTAGGTAAATTCGTATGTGGGTCATGTGGACTGGATGGGTGATGTGGGGTGGGTAAATGCGTAGGTGGATGATAGGAAGAAGTCATAGATGGGCCGACATTACAACAGAATGCATGAGTCGGGTCTGGGTGTGGCTCTAGATCGTCAATTTGATCGTCATCAATAAGCTGGTGCGCCACCTGACCTCGACCCCGTGGGTTACCACCACGACGTACATTTGCACGATCCCGACGACCAGTTGGCAACTTAGGCGGTGCCACATAAACTGCTGGTGGTATATAATCGGGATCAAATATCAACCTCGTCCCCATTGCAGCAGCATTCAGAGACTCAGTCGACATGTTAATAAACCTTTGCATCAATGCATTCATACCCTCAGAATCTGAAGGCCACTCTAACAGACTTTCTTGAACACTGTAAGCCAAATGTCTAACTCCATGAATTCCACGAGCCTACAAAAAAATATGTAACAAACAGTGACGTAAGAAAGCCACTGATTGGCCAAAAGAAATTAATGTGTGTCATATACGATATAGTTATTAATATTACTATAATATTTAATACATATGATACACATGTATTTGCATGTAAATCGGTTCCAAATCCTTTATATGATGATTTAGTTAGAAAATATAATTAAATTACTTTCATAATCATGGTCAATTTATTATTATACAGTCTTTTTGCTAAATAACGAAAGAGTTAAAGTATAAAAATCGAAGCACCTAGGTTAAGATTTTCATGGTAAATTTGCCTGAATACTGGCATTGGATGAGTGTAGTAAGTCAAATTCTTAGACTATTTTTCAAGATATATTAATTAGTACTACCAGTAATTTAGTTTCTACTCAAATGTTAGAAAATTATATAGTACATCATTAACTGTCTATTTAACTTGACATGCACCAAAAGTTACGTACCAGTGCTTCGTGCCTCCCTGCGAGGTGTTGGTATCCCCTATCCACGGTACGTTCTGGATTTCCTATCAAGGTGCGGGAGTACCTCCGGTACCATTTAAAATATTCAGAATCCGGTCCGGGAGCTACAGTAGTATATGGAGCTTCAACTATTAGTTCCCAACGGCGTTCCCACAAATATTCAGCTTCCTCAAATTTTTCCCCCATCTCCTGACTTATCTTAAATCGCTTGTCCAGTGAAAAATGAAATGGTCTATGTGGGGGGGTTGGTCCCGGAACAGACTGCTCCTTACCAAATTGTCTGTTGACCCGACCCGCCATGTGCCACTCTCGGTAGATTCCACAAATGAGTGGCAACTGCACCATCCAAATGTCTTGACCACGTCGGCACCACTCCGGAAGTCCATCATTAATGGCCTCTGTTTAAGGCTCCCACACAAACTACGATAGCAAAAATATTATACAGTCGTTTATAATTTATACTACAAATTATAAATTTTCTCATTACAACAAACATCCATTATGCATTTTCAGTTAAGTAAAGATTAGAACATTCAAGCAATTTCCTTCCTTCTAAATACACAAAATTTCATCATTTCCAAACCGTGCAATGAAGAATAAAAAATACTCAATAGTAGAAAGTGTATCATGACCAAATCCTTGCTAGAAGCACTTTCTTTTTTATTCAGTTCCAAAGCATAACAAGAACAGGCTAACTTGAAAATTCCATAATGAATTTTGATGGAAATAAAAACAAAATAAAATACTTTAATAACCTTCTAGCCATTAAAACAAACCTAGACAAAATACTAATTATGCTAAAAGAAGAAATGGGATCTAAAAAATATCACAACAAGTAGCAAGTTGTAGCGAATTAGCTATAACAAATTAAAACAAAATTAACCCATTATCATAGTACGATTAAGCAAAAAATGAACAAATCTATAAAAACTCTATTGTTGTTATATTTTTCACATTTCTTATCAAAAAAATTTAAAAGGAAAAATACTTGATCATCAGTTAGGTTGTCTAAAACATCCCTACAAACTACTAGCACAGCTCGTGCCTCGCTTTCACGAACTCCACGACGAGTCCACTTCTGCGCAAATATAATATCTCGTTCATTTACTCTTGGGGGACGAAGTAATGGCTGCATCGGGATTATTCGCTCCCAAGCCCAAACCTGTATAAGTAAATTTAACTATATAAATATTTTTTGAATTAAATAAAATAACCCGAAAATACACATGAAAATTGTGTTGTTATGGTTGGGTTCCGATAATGCGCTAATATTGTTGTGCAAGCTATTCGACAATATTATAATTTTTAATGATTTATTATACAAATTATAACACTAGAAAATCTAAAATATTATTTAAAAGATAGCAGAGAAGTTGACTATTTAAACGTGTATCAAGCAATACTTTTAAATTGTTAGCGTGACAACTCAAGGAAATATGGTTAGCTGACATTTAGAATTGTACACAAATATTAATAATCCACATTGCTTTATATATAGTGGTACATATAGTGTTTATAATAAAGCTCGACTTTCGATTCCTAATTTTATTTTTCAAAATTTGGGTAATGGTGGTTATAAGAATGCTGTTTGATCTCTTATTTCTACTGAAGTAGAGCAATATATTATTGAAATTCACGTACATGTAACAAAGCAATAAATCCACAAACATCATGGCTATTGGCCATCGAAGCACGGCATAAAAAACTGTACAAGTATGATAATGCTGCTGCTCCCCAAGCTTTCCCGCCTATTGCATCAAGGTCTATTATGTCAAGCAAGAAGTGTAAACTAAGCTTTGAACCACTATTATCAGGGAATATATTGCCACCAATCAACCAAAGCAGGTACAACCTGACCCTCTTTTGTACCTCAGCCTCATCAGTGTGTTCATCAATAATATCATTATTGGCAATCAAGGTTTCCAAATGATTAGATAATTGTGTTATTACCAACAAGCTATTACCTATAATTGCTTCTTCTCCGGGCAACCAACCAGTAAGGTCGTACATCAATTCCTGCCACCTTGATTTAGTTATATTTTTAACATTTCTCTGCACCAATGGGTGGCCATCCACGGGAATGCCATATAACACCTCGACATCCTGCAGTGTGATGGTACATTCGCCAGTCCGCATATGAAATGTATGCGTCTCTGGACGCCATCTCTCAATAAGTGCAGTGATGATTCCTTCATTATACTGCACATTACCTACTGCTAAAACTCCCCCAAATCCACACCTCTCAAAGTAATTAAGAATGCAATTATGTAAAGGGTATTGCCTCACGTGATTCCAGAATTCATGATCCGCACGACGTATAGTTAAACACGCGTTCTTTCCAGTCAATTTTCCATCCCACACAGCCTGAGATCGATGTTCATGCTGGAGTATTAATAAATCATAGTTTTCTGGACCTGGATGTACAATGACTTTGGGGCGATCCATATCTATAACATTGCAACACCAAGCCACTGCTATTAGAATAATGGACAACACATTACAGAATTGTTTACTATATATTCAATAGGAAAGTCAATAAAGGTCAAACTATAAGACATATTATCACGTGAGAAAATAATTTTGTTTTAATAAGAGTACAACTGTCAAAAAATAATTGCAGATCCCTATGTGGTGAACGAAATGTAATTAAACTTTTGGTTAAGCTCATAATTAATTGTCATAATAGTATTCATCTTACATATAACTACTTCTTTTCTATTTAAAACAAAGCATATGACTGGAGAGGGGATGCAAGGAAAATATATATTTTTTTTAACGGATCGGAATAGTATTTCGTCAGTTATCCAACGAAATACCCATTTTGGTATTAAAAAAAAAAGGACATGCTATTTTTATCTATTAGCTTCAAAAACAACTCCAACTTCCTCACAGTTTCTTGATCTTATACTTTTAATTTGAAAATTAAAAATTCTTCATGCCTATCAACAGAAAATAATCTCCAACGACTAGTCACAATTTGAACATAGAAAATGACCCAACAAATGATACAAATATCTTTATGTTATATTTACAAATCTTACTTTCCTCACAATTTCTTCATTTTTTTTTTACTGTTGTTCTATGAAAATGACTAACTAAAAGAACATTTTATAATATAAATTTATACCTTTTTAATCAGTAGCTTCAACGATTTTTTAAGTATTTTAATTGTAGTTCGTTGACCAATAAACTCTACTAACATTTTTTAAAAGCTTTTTTTAATTGAAGCAACGACTGAAATTACCAACTATTGATTAATTAAACTTGTAACTTTTGTTTTCTTTATTACAGTCTACTACACTAAGTATAACATATAAATAAATCAAAAAAATAAATGTGAACTAATTTATAATGACTAAATCAAAAAATACGTAAAAACTTATAAAATTAATAAATTACCTCAATTTGAAGAAGATTATGGAGCAAAAGTTGAGGAATCCTTGTGATAGGATTAGTAGAAAAAGAAGAAAAGAATCAAAAACGGAAGAAGAGAAAGAATGGAGGTAGAGGAAGAACGGAAAATGGAGAAGGGAGAATGGAGAATGGAGAAGGAAAAATGGAGAATGGAGAGGATAAGGTAAAATAATATACGGTAAAAGTGGGGAGCAGAAAAAGGGAATATGAACGAAATAAAAAAAAATCCTATTTCGTTTTTATATAAACGAAATACCAAAAATAAATAAATTATATTTTCCTATTTCGTTTTTATATAAACGAAATATTAAAAAAAAATTATCCTATTTCGTTCATGTATCAACGAATTACAAATATATATATATATATATTTTCCAATTTTGTTTTTATATGAATGGCAAAAAAAAGGCCATTTCGTGAATTGCACAACAAAATAAAAAAAAAACAGTTTCTTTCATTAATTTCAAGAATTGCAAAAAAAAAAAAAAAAAAACCTATTTCGTGAATTGTGTCACGAAATGCAAAAAAAAAAAAAACAAATCAAAACAAACCACTTTCGTTCATTTAATTCACGAAATAAAAAAAAGGCTATTTCGTTGATTGTGTCACGAAATGCGAAAAAAAAAAAACAAATCAGTTTCGTTTTATTCACGAAATAAAAAAAAACACCTATTTCGTGAATTGATTCGCGAAATGCATAGAAAAAAATAATAATAAATCAGTTTCCTTTGTTTTTATTCACGAAATAAAAAAAAAAACACCTATTTCGTTGATTGTATCACGAAATGCAAAAAAAAATAAAAAATAATAATAAATCAGTTTCGTTGATTTAATTCACGAAGAAGAAAAAAAATAATTTAGGATAACCCTATTTCGTGAATTGATTCACGAAATGCAAAGGAAAAAAAATTCCTTGCATTTCGCTACACATGTAGCGAAATGCAAGTAATTCATCGGCACCGGAACAGTACGTTGTGTGGGTATTTCGTTGGTTATCCAATGAAATACCCATTTTGGTCTAAAAAAAACCATACTATTTTTGTCTAATGGCTGCAAAAATAAGTCATTTTGGCTCCGGACTCTAAGAATTCTTCTGTCTTTGGCTAAGTTAGCGCCTTTAGACAATAACATTCGCGTCGAGAAAATAATAATCAAGACAGAAAAATATCGCAACAATCGTTGTATTTGATTATAGAATATGAGTGTTACAATCTCTAGGAATCCTCTGATTCCTCTTTTCGATAGTAAATTCAAAGGCTTTGAGCTTGAGCTTGAGCTTGAACTTGATGGATTTGATCTTGACTTGTACTTGAATTCAAGAGCTTTTGAGTTTAATCTTGAATCTGTGGTCTTGGTCTTGAACTTGTACTTGGATTCAAGGGCTTGATTTTGAATCTTCGTCTTGATCTCTAGAACTTCTAGAGAAATACTTGAGTGCTTGAATGTTTTTTAGCTTGTAGAGAAATCTGCAGCGTTTGATCCATGAGCTCTCTCTGGCTTCTTGTTTGAATTTCTGTCCCTTTTCTCGATGATGAGACTCCTATTTATAGTTGTAAGATGGAGGAGTTGTGATAAGGACGAACTCCTTTCGACTAATCAAATTGAAGTTGACATGGCGATATTTAATTAGTCGGAACATGTCACTTGTACACATGACACATTTCCATTGGCCTTTGATTTGACTAGGCATGCTGTGTCATTTTTTACACGTGGCATGATCCTATTAGCTCTTTCATTTGACTTGGCGTGCCACGTCATCTGACACGTGACACCAATTTGGACCTCTAGGAAGATGATATCATGGCTTAGCAAAGTGGGCTTATTATTTATAGCCCAAATTAAAGGACTAGCCCAACAAAATTGAATCATTAATCAAATCCACAATTATTGGACTTAAGTATTTAAGTCAATCATATTAGCACATAATATTTATTTGGACTAATATATCTTGAATTTAATATAATCCAAATTTCTTGTGGATTTAAATTTAATAAAATATCATTGTCCACAGCGCCGTCCAATTCAGGATTAACTATGAATTCTTTCGATACTTGTCACGTGTCTCGTCAAAGAATCTTCGTGCCGCGCATTGGCTACTTTACACCAGCGGCGGAGCCATATGCATCCAAGGGGTGTCAGACACCCGTTCACCGAAAAATTATACTGCATAAATACGAAAAAAAAACTTTTTTATGTATATATATTATGTGTTGAACCCCCTCAATTTCATCGTATATTTACTTTTTTATATTTTAACACCCCTTAATAAAAATCCTGATTCCGCCACTGGCTACCACTACAATCACACTGTTCACAAGCTTGCTAGAAAATTGGAAATGAACTCGCGTCATCTCTAATGATTGGACTTGGGCCATTTTAACCTCTTTTTGAAATAAGGCCTCTTTCTTGAGTGCTTAATGTTGGTCTGGGCCTCATTTGTTAGATAGGGTCGATTCCAGAGTGGACTTTACTAAGATAATAGGGTGATTTTCATTTTTACACGGATTGTCCTTCAAAAGCGCGATGGTCTTTAATTTTTGTCCCTCAAATTGCTGGTTTTTAATTTTTATTCTTAGCTGAAAAAAGTGATAGAAAATACAATGAGGTTTTGGGTTGGGGCCCCCGCTCAGTAAAAAAAAAAAAATCACAAGGAAAGGCTTCGCGAAAATTCTGCCTTAAAAGGTTGCCTTGCGAAATTTTTCAGGGAAGATTTTTTTTTTTATTCTGGTGAAATTCTGCCCGAATAGGCCTAATTTTTTTTTGACACAGTCGGGGTTCGAACCCGGAACCTCTAGATATTTTAGGCGAAGGGTAAAAATTAAAGAACACCCCTGAATAAGGGAAATCGTGCAAATTGCTCGGTGTTTCACAAATAACTCCCTCTGTAAATTTTACTTGTCATTTATTGATTTGACAAGCCCATTAAGAAGCCAAAAATAGAATGACAATTATAACATATCACCACTAATTATTGCTAAATAACCCAATTATTGAAATCAATTAAAGCATATCACAAAAATTGTGCAGCCAATTAATTGAATATTGGGTTCCAACAATTCACGTATTCCCCCATAAAAAAATAGTTTTGGAGCCAAAATTTCATATCTTTTCATCTTATACAAGTGTTGGAAAAAAGAATTGGAAATCTTTTCATAATTCCAAAGTGTTGGAAAAAAGAATTAAAAAATTTGACTTATTAATACTAAGGTATAATAGGAAAAAAAATGGTAAATTATCTCTTGGTTTTCTAAACTGAACAAGTAAAGAGGGACAACTTTTTTTTGTATACAGGGCAAGTAAAAATGAACAGAGGGAGTATATGTTAATGTCTCTGTTTATTTGACCTCAGTTTAAATAAGTTTTGGCGCATTTAAAACCGATAGCAAACGGGTGGCTCAAATTTTTAATTGATGAGCAAAATTTATCTTGTCAAAGATAGGGCTGGGTATAGACTACCGAAAACCGAATTACCAAACCGAGAATTTCTGTAATTCGGTACTCAGTATTTCGATATTCAGGAGTGATTTTTATGATTTCAATTTTAGGGATCGGAAAATCGAAATCGGTATTCGGGAAATGCTATTTGCTAATTCGGTAATACTGAATCCCGAAATTTTATTAATGCACTCTATTTGACCATATTGAACTCATTCCAAGATGACTTGTATAACTGAAATCTATATCGTATTCTTTTTCTTTGTCTATCATGCTTTTTTGATCTTGCATAATACTTAACTGAATTATTACTAACTAACAAGATATTGAATCACTTAGTTATGAATGAAGCGTTTGGAGTAAACCATGGTACAACCAGAGACAAGATGAGAGGATGAATAAACCTAATGCCTCCTCATCCAATCTCCCTAAAAATAAAGAAGGAACTCCTTACAAACTTATTTGGCACATATTCTATGATTACCGAATAATCGAAATCGAAGTTTAAATTACCGTATACCGATTTACCGAATCGGATTACTTTGGTTCGGTAATTGGTAACTACTTTCCAATACCGACTATCGAATTACCGATATCGAAGTATGAATATACCAAGCTGAATGCCCGCCCCTAATCAAAAATTCAGGGGATCTGCGGGAATTGTGATATGATCCATATTAGTCATCATAATTTACTGTCTACAAATTTTATAATAATTTACTGTTTAGAAATTTCATTGACATGTTTTTGCTTCAAATTCAAATTTGATATCTAACGTTTAAAACCGACCCAACAATTCTCAATGATTAGGTTCAACTGAAACTTTCAAAAACCAATAGCCTCACTTTATCTTCTTCAACCAGCTTTTGTAATTTCAACAAAATCCAACCACAATGTTCTTCCAGTTTCTTCGTCCAAACTAGTTTAAGAGCCTGTTTGGATGGGCTTAAAAAAAAACAGCTTATAAGCTAAAATAAATAAATTGGTGTGGTCCAACTTTTAGAGCCCGTTTGGATTGGCTTATAAGTTGCTTATAAGCTGTTTTCAGTTTTTTTGAGTGTTTGGCTGGCCAGCTTAAAGTTATTTTGTGTTTAAAATAAGCTCAAAAAAATAATTGGGCCCATTTGACTTAGCTTATCTAAAGCAGCTTATAAGCTGAAAACTGCTTATAAGCCAAAAAATATAAGTTAGATTACTCCAACTTATTTTTTTTAGCTTATAAGCTGTTTGCAGCTTATAGGCATAAGCCCATCCAAACAGGCTCTAAATCAAGCACAAAGAGCCACTTGAATAAGAGGCCATAAAATTGATACTACATTGCAAGGGTTGGATGAACAACCTGCCTGCGAGTTCAGAAAAAAATCAACAATTCTGACATAAATTTGTATTTGTCTTAATATATTTATTTAACATATATAAATTATTAATTTAAAATTTTATAATTCAAATACTAACATTTTACACTAATAAATTTTAAATTCGATTCTAATTATTGCTCATTAAGCAACGTGAGATTCCAGCTAGTTCATGATTTTGGCTTGAAGTTGACAAATCACTAAAATTTAATTAATGGGTAGATGCATGGATGTTGTAAACGGCCACAATTTCTTTCCTTTTATTTTTCATTTGCCATAAAATGCAATTGAGTGGTAGAATTTACTTGTAGTTTGAAAAATAGTACGAAATCTGAGGTTTTGGTATAGATTAAATATCCAATAAATTATATTTTATTCGATTATTGGGAAAGTGCATTTGGCACCAAATCCTCACCTCTTGTTTGGTAGAATTCCACTGATGATATGGCGTTCAATGATTTAATTATATATAGCGGTGAACTTTTTATATAATTTCTTTCTTATTCCTTTAAGAATAAAAAAGGCACATCTATTTAGCTATATCTATTTTTTCTTCTTACTTGAAAACTTTCATTATTTTAACTAAGGTTCAAGCACACTCAAGTTTTTCATTGGAAATAGATACTTTAATTGTGTTTTGACATTTCCCTTTAAATTATAGATTCGAGTTTTGTTCTTCTAATAAAGTACTCCTATAATTATTTTAAGCGATAATTCACAAATCTCTCTTGAAATTCCAATTTGTAATACATATATACCTCTTTTATGCTTCTAAATATTACGCACGTCTTTCTTGTTATTTTATTAATCATTTTTAATATAATTGAAGAACTATTTGTATGAAAAAACTTAAATTCATGCATCCAATAATAAAAAGTTAAAATAAAATAAGTTAGCCCATAGGGGGTACATTGTCCATTTTTAGGTTACAAAATACTTTTGTTAGATTAAAGAGAAAGTGACAAAATAGTACCTTAAGTTTCGGATAGATTTTAAATGGTCGCTTAAATATAGTCCTAACCAATTTTGATCCTTTAAATTTGTCAAAAATGAACACTTCTGATTTTTGTTAAATGTTTAATAAGCTCTAGCTGTTCGAATTAACGAGAACTGTGAAAAAAAACATTTAACTTGAAACACCTTGAAAGTTTCGTCAAATCTTAGAATGTAACATAAAAAATGCATAAAACGCTAAAATGAATTTTAAAATAACAAAAACTGCACGAGACACGAGAAACGAACTAAATATAGTAAAAACTGCAAAATCCAACATCTAAATGTGAGTTCCGATTATATTTTCATGTACACTTCCTGTTAAATTTGTCAATCAAAGTGCTAAAGTATCAATTAAGGCAAAAATCGTCACTTTCAGCATACTTAAAGAATATTTTAAACCTACCTCAGATATAATAGATTATTTTTTAAATATTTTTATATATTAAATACTCCCTCCGTTTCAATTTATATGACACTTTTTTCTTTCTAGTTTGTCATAAAAAGAATGACATATTTCTGTATTTAGTAGCAATTCAATTTTAAAATACACATTTCACCTTTAACGAAATGATTTATAATCACATAAATATCTATGACTCATTTTAGACCACAAATTTTAAAAATCTTTCTTTTTTCTTAAATTCCATGTTAAATCAAACACCTTCATATAAATTGGGACGGAGGGAGTATAAAACAAGAATGTCCGTTTCATATTTAAAACATTAGAAGATGCATGTGTTATACTTCTGAAATTATCTAGGGCAAAGTCATAGATGGACCCTTGAATTTGTCCTGATTTTTCATCTAGACCCCCCAACTGAAACGTTGACTATCTGAACCCCCGAACATAAGATAAACTGTGTCATTTGAACCCCCTCGTGCCAGCTGGCACACGCGTGAAGCTCACTGCTTTAAACAGAGCGTGAGAGACCAATTTTTTTTTTTTTTTTGAATTTTTAATCATTAAAATTTAATTTTAACAAAAACTCTATTTTAAAATCTATTTAAACAATTAAAAAAAATTGAAAAACCCAACCCATCCTCTCCGATAGCCCACTTCACCGCCACCACTGCCGCCGCTTCCTCCTCTGCCGCCGCCTCCTCCTCCGCCGCCCTCGCCGCTTTCTTTTTTAAAATTTTTAATCATTAAAAAATAATTTTAACAAAAACGCTATTTAAATAGATTTTGAAGCAGAGGCATTGGCGGCGGTGGCGGCGGTGAAGTGGGCTATCAGAGAGGATGGGTTGGGTTTTTCAATTTTTTTTAATTATTTAAATAGATTTTAAAATAGAGTTTTTGTTAAAATTAATTTTTAATGATTAAAAATTTAAAAAAAGAAAGCGGCGGCGGCGGAGGCAGTGGCGGCGGTGAAGTGGGCTATCGGAGAGGATGGGTTGGGTTTTTCAATTTTTTTTAATTATTTAAATAGATTTTAAAATAGAGTTTTTGTTAAAATTAATTTTTAATGATTAAAAATTTTAAAAAAGAAAGCGGCGGCGGCGGAGGAGGCAGCGGCGGCAGTGGCGGTGGCAAGGTGGGCTATCGGAGAGGATGGGTTGGGTTTTTCAATTTTTTTAATTATTTAAATAGATTTTAAAATAGAGTTTTTGTTAAAATTAATTGTTTTTGTTGACATGACTTATTTTAAAAAAAAAAAAAAAACAGGTAACATGACATGACTCCATGTCACTGGTCTATTTTTCCATGTCACAGCAAGTGAGCTTCACGCGTGTGCCCAGCTGGCACGAGGGGTTCAAATGACACATTTTTATCTTATGTTCGGGGGTTCAGATGGTCAACGTTTCAGTTGGGGGGTCTAGATGGAAAATCAGGACAAGTTGAGGAGTCCATCTATGACTTTGGCCAATTATCTACTAAACAGTACTCCTCTTAGTAGTACTTACTAGGGCTGGGCATAAAATACTGAAAATCGAATTACCGAACCGAACTGGCTATTTCGATATTTTGGTATTCGGTATTTCGGTTTTCGGTTCGATTTTCGGGAATAAAATATAAAATTTGATATTTCGATTTCGGTATTCGATATTTAGAAATATACCGTTCGGTAATTCGATAAATATCGAATACCGAAATAAATACACTTAAGCCTAAAGGCCCATTGTAATTAAATTGCTAGTCCAGCCCATGCCCAATAGGCTAGGGGTATGTTGAGAGAGAACTACTGATTCTAATCCCAGGAAGCTCTGTATTTAACCTCTGAACCAAACCACCCAACTTCACATTAAAATGCTTAGCCACATTATTATATTTCTCATTGCATCCATCTCTATTGCCACTTATATAATTTGTTGCTCTTTCTAGTGGCAAACAACCCATTGGAGGAAGTCCAGTTAAGGAAAATTTCCTAGCACCCATGTGATATATTTACCTCACAAAATTATGGGCAAGTCGAAGGAGGAATTCTTGAAATTGTGCTTCTGTGTATTGAGATGACTGACGAGCGTGTGTTTTGCATTGAGTAGTAATTTTCCAAGAAATCATTTGTTCCAATGCTGACTAAATATAGTGACTCCTTTATTATGTATTTGGCTTTCTTTTTGCCTGCATATGCTTTTAATTTCCTCTTATATTCCTTGAAGTATTCCAATTCCCTCAACAATGGTATCACATGTTGCAAAGTAAAAGAGTTTACTTCTTGGGGGCTTGATGCCACAGAATACTTGATTGATACAGTGGAATTCAATTTCAATATGGTATTATCGAACACCGTATCGAACCGAAGTTTGATTTTCGATTATCGAATTACCGAATCGAAGTTTGAAAGTTCGGTGTTTGGTATATACTTTCAATTACCGATTACTGAACCCGAACTTTGAAAATACCGAACTGAATACCGAACGCCCAGCTCTAGTACTTACTGCGAGAAAATGTATCCTACGAACAAACAGGAAAGTACAGTTATGAAATGACAGATATGTCCACCAAACTACTTAGGGATTGTTTGGTGGTTGGTCAGAGTTATACATGTATTAGTAATACATGAATTAGTCATGAGGTATGTATTATTTTATGCAGAATTTAGTTATTCATAAATTAGTTATTCCACCTTTTGCCTTGCATAAAATAATACATAGAATCTCTCATAACTTATACATGTCTTAGTTATGCGGATTTCTAAATTGCAAATCAAACACCATACTAATTTTATACATGAATAACTCACCTCGTAACTAATTACCAAATGCAGTATTATTTATGCAGGATTCTTTTAAAAAAAAAGCTTATGCAGAATTTTAATACATGAATAAATTACTCTTAACCAGCTCCCAAACGACCCCTTACATTCTAAGGGGTTGTTTGGCTGGAAACAAGTTATCCCAGGATAACTTATTTTGGGATTAGTTATCCCGAAATTAGTTATTCCACTCTTTTACAGGAATAAAATAACACTACAATCTCGGCTAACTAATTTCAGATTAGTTATACCATCATTTTATCCTAACCAAACATGAGATAAATTCATCTTAAATAGAATCACGTGATTATTTATCCTTATCCCTGTACCAAACGAGCCCTAAAAAACATTACACAGTAGATATAACGCTTAAACAACAAAGTTCACTTATATCCCTCATTTGGTCCTAAAAAGACAACCTTTGCACACTCTACAGTAACCAACCCCCTCCCCCAAATCCACCCATCATTTTCTCCGTCCCCATTTTCAGATCATCAAAACCCAAAAACCAAAGCGCAAAAAAATGGAACATCATACAACAACAAGCAGAGCAGAAGCAGAAAGATTACTAGGTGTTGCAGAAAAACTCTTACGGGAAAAAGATTTCGCCCCTTGCAAAGATTTCGCACTTCTTGCTCAAGAAACTGAGCCTTTATTAGAAGGACCTGACCAGATCTTAGCCATTGCTGAAGTTCTTTTAGCTTCAACGAAACGTATCAACAATCACCATGATTGGTACTCTATTCTTCAAATCCAAGGTCGTACTGAAGACTCTGAACTAATCAAGAAACAGTATCGTCGTTTTGCTCTTCTTCTTCATCCTGATAAGAACAAATACCCATCTGCAGATTCAGCTTTTGGTCTTGTTGCTGATGCTTGGGCTGTTCTTTCAGATCCAACAAAAAAGGGTCTTTATGATAACGAGCTTTCTCTTTTTACAAGGGTTAATTTGGCTCCAACTAGAGGTAGACCAAGAGGACCAAGAGGTCCTTATAATAAACAGCAGAAAAAACCAGATGAGAAGTTGCCTGTGAGGAGGAGTAGTCGGGCCAGCGGGTCCGGGTCGGGTCAAAATCAGAACCCCAGCCCGAGTCCGGTGAGCCAGAGGAGCTTTCAGAGTGGGTCGGTTCAAAACCCGAACCCGGGTCCAGCTAAGATGGCGACACCGGTGAGTGGTGGGATGAGAGGGCAAAGTGTGGTGAATTTGTGGACAGCTTGTCCTTATTGTTATAATTTGTATGAGTATCCTAGGGTTTATGAAGGGTGTTGTTTAAGGTGTGATAGATGTAAGAGAGCTTTTACTGCTACTGAGATTTTGTCAATGCCACCTTTGGTGCCTGGGAGAGAAGCTTATTATTGCATTTGGGGTTTTTTTCCAATGGGTTTTGTGAATGGTGATTTGGAGAATTTGGGAAATGGGAAAAGTGCTGCTAATGCTGCTGCTGCTGTTGGTGCATTTCCTACTTGGATGCCACCTATGTTTTCATCTGAGGGGAATGTGAATGTTGCTAACCAAAATGCTACTCCAACACCGGGTCCTGTTCCGGTTTCGGCTGCTGCTCCGGCTTCGGTGCCAGCTCAGCCTCGGCCTCAGGCTCCTGCTGCTGCTCCGAGACCGGTGTCAACAGGAGCTAAGAAAAGAGGTAGGCCTAGGAAGTATGCCTAAAAAGGATTCATGTTTATGGTTTCTAAAATGAATTGCCTCAAGAATTAATGTTTAGTGATCGAGTTGATTAGGGGGTCATGGAGGTTTGAGGCAGATGAAAGTGGTAAGGTTTACATGAGCTGCCAAGAATCTTCTTAAATTGAATGATTCGATGTCGTAGTAAGTTGAGTAGTGAGCAAAAGTAGCTGTTTTTCTTCGTTCATGTGAAGAAGTATATATGCTGACCCCAGAACTGCACAAGTGTGCTTCTTCTCATTGTAGAAATTGCTCTTAGCTTGTTGTTGTTAGATGTCTTGTGTTTGTAGAAATTTCTCTTGTTGGTAGATTTCCGGGGTTTGTAGGTACTATATTTATTCAATTTTCAGGTTTGTAGTTGTTGACTTGGTTGTAGTTGAATGATCTTTTATTTCAAACTTCTAAATTCTCTTATCTGTCTTATTCACATTTTTCTATAGTTATGTTTTTTCTAGCAGTGAAGCTTTGATCGGGTATGTGAGGTACTTTAACGGTTTGCTATAAGTTTTCCTGAGTTCCATGTGTATATTGTCTAAAATTTTATCTTATCGTTAGCTCATTTGATTCAACATTTATGTGTGAAGGCAATATTTGTGCTTTGGCATATTGGTTAGGTTTATGTGATCAAGAATCCTCTTATTGAATGTGTCCATGAGTAGTGACCAAAAATAGTTACTTTTCTTCGTGTGAAGAAGTGTATATGCTGATCTTGGAGCTGCAAATATGTGCTCGTTTTCGTTGTAGAAATTTGTCTTGTTGTTGGTAGCTCTCTTGGGTTTGTAGGTACTGTATGTTGTTCAATTTTCAAGAATTTTAGACTTTGTAGTTGAATGATTTTTTAATTCAAATTTCTAAATCCTGTGTCGTCTTCTTTCACATATTTCTAAAGTTGTTTCTCTAGAGAGAGTTTGGAATCGAGACATAGCAGTTGTGTTTGTACTTCTAGTGTTGTAAAGTTTTGATCAGCTACAACAACATACCCAGTAGAATCCCGCAATGTGGGGTCTGGGGAGGGTAGAGTGTACGCAGACCTTACCCCCACCTTGAAAGGTAGGGAGGCGGTTTCCGAAAGATTTGATCAGCTACCTGAGGTAACTTTTAATAATTTTCTACAAGTTTTCCCCGAGTCCGTATTTATATTGTCTATAAATCATCTTATCATCAACTCGGTCAATTTACCATTTCTATGTAAAGGCAATGTTTGTGCTTTAGCATATTGGGCAATTCATTGCAGTATCATTCAAAATGCTGCAATATCTAATCATTCTTCTTCTGCAAATTCAAGTATTTATGTCTCTAGTCTCTGAGCAGGTTGCATTTTGTCGGACAGTGCTCTCTTTCTTCGTTCTTTCCTTGCTTCTTTTCTTGGTGACAAATGCCAATTAATGGGCGGAAGCAAGGAGCTAAAAGGATCCACAACTAGAGGAAACTATTGAGCTGGGAGATTACTTGGTTCAAGTAGAAGTATGCACCAAAGAAATTGATCAAGGCTGTTTAGCAGCTGAAAACATGGTTCTTTTTTTAATGACCGAGAAGTCTGTCTGGCGCCAAAACCCCTTAAGACAGACTGCAGCCATCGGCGATATTGAGCCTGTCCCTCTACCCTTCTCCATTTAGCCCCCAGGCTTAGTTCGCATGGCGCAGGATCGAACCACTGACTTGGCTCACAAGTCCTTCAACCTTTGCTAATTTTCACTAAGCTCGTGGCTAAAACATGGGTTTTAATTTGCTAACTCCTAAATAAGTGATGTTCCTAAAAGAATGGGTATATTCAGGTCAAGAAATCTTGGCCTTACGCTAGAGAACAAGCAATCTTGAAGGACTACAAAGGTTTTCATAGTGGTTTAGGTAGTGTTCCACTAGGCATCTCAGAATCAAATGGTCAACGGAATCCAAGAAAATATTAGGTGATTCCGTTGTCTGTTCAAGTTTTGGTGAACAAAATTATCCGATATTTATGTTGGTGAGAGGTAAGACATAGCTCATAAAATTAATGGAGGTGCGTGAAAGTTTCACAATTTTTTATTTTAAAACAGGTCTTGTTGTTGTGTGTGTGGGGGGGGGGGGGGGGGTGTTCTTGGGTTCATAAGTAGATGTCTCGTAGTAGTATTTCGAACAAAATTAGATTGAACTGATGATCTTCGTGGTACTTATCTGATGCTCCAATATGTTCAGAACACACAATCCTTTTGAAGTTAAAATCCATATGTCAAATCTGAACTAATTCTGACTCGAGCAATTACGTCTCTTTGGTGATTAACTTTAAAACAGTATAAAAATGTGAATGCAGAAAAGTTTGATGTCCTTAATCTCTATATCTTTTTCATCCTCAAAGCTTAAGCCCACTACAGCTAGCACGGCAACGCACAATAAGAAGTTAATCGCACTCGATGTTTATAGTAGTAGCCAACTATGTTTAAAGGCACACACGAGCAAAGATTATACTTCCTCTATAACCATAATTAATCCTCTTTTGTGCATTTCCTCAAACATTGGAACTAAAAATTTGGCTCACTAGGAATTTGATAGAAATGCAACAAAGATTAGTGTGAGAAGAGGGGTAGAATGTCCACTGATGGACCAAACGAATCAACACGACGCTAGAATGTCTACAAGACCATCAGGGCTGGTTTTGTTTGCCGTATAAAAAGAATGAATCTTTGGCATAAAATTCAGCAATATTAGCTTATGGTATAAAAGACTCTTCGATACTGATACAAGATTTGCATTTCAGCGTCACTAATGCCTTCAAAAATTATGCGAGAAAAAGAAATCGTGTATTAGCAATACCAAGAAAAGCTAATTCTTGACTTTGGTACTGCAAACTCTCCATAACTATTGTTGTATTAATATTCATCGAATAATAATTCATATTAAAAACTCTATATTATTAGCGACTGAACCAAAGAACCTCTCGAAGTTTCAAATTTTATAGGCCTAGTACGAATCACACCATCGCTCCGCCGTTGTAGCATTCCCGTATTTCCTGGATTTGCGTGATCATTAAACTTCAAAACAACTCCTAATAGTGATGTTCGGGTCAGCTTGAATATACCTCAATTATTCCACACCGTACGTGCTACTTTTCACTCGTAGATAACACTTTCTAATCTATTAAAACACATGCATATGAAAAACGCTTCCATGCTAATTCTAATCTAAATGTTGATCAGTTAGGCTGTCTCTAAAAATCCAAAAGGAATCAACCTGAGAAAAATATGATGCGGCTTTTCAAGCTTAATCAGTAGTAGTATTCAGCTATTAAAAACAGCACTTCATTTCTCAAAAAAGAGAAAAAAGAACTCTAACAAGGGCAAAATGATCAGGTGGTATTCCTATTCATTCTGTCAATGTGAGTCCCATGCCTAGATGGAGGAGGATTAAGTAGGTTGACAGATAAAATTTGTCTGATATGATTAATCATTTGAACTGGTTAGAGACTTGTTTGCCATATAATGTAAAATATGATATCTAGTGAACATCTAGTTTTAAGAACTAATTTTCTTTGAGTGAATTATTTGGAATTAGAAGGAAATTGATTAGAACAAAGTGGAACTAAAACACAAAATTCATATAAGTTCGGGATTGAGGCATAGTTGATTGATTGAAATACGGTGGTTCTGGCAAACAAGTTTCCATTGTAATATTAGTCTTAAATTCATAAGCTACCAATATCAAACACCTCGATGCATAGTCACAATAGACAGCACAAATAATATTCATAAACTTCAGAAGATTGTCAATAGACCAGAATTCTCCAAATGATAAAAGCAAAATTTTAAGAGCTATGTGCTAAGAAGACACTACAGAAGATTGTGAGAGCCTAAGACACTCACTTTGACAACTCTTAAGACAGATATCGTTCCAGTTAGGCACTTGATGCTGATTAACACAAACAGTCCGAGCACATGCATCAGCGCAAGCATCGAGCTCAGAAACACCACAAACAGTAACACAAGTATCGGGCATCGGGTCTTTGGAAAATGCACCAACCTTCTTGAGCATCCTGTTTGAAGTACACACTCTTTCACAAACAAATATATCATCAGAGTTCTTCTCACGGTCTCTGGCCCTCTTTAACCTCTCCTCCTCATCTCTCCTCTTTTTCGTCCTGAAAGCTTGCCCTGCCACTACAGCTGGTACAGCAGCTCCCAGTAAAGACCACCACCATTCCACCATTACTGCTACCTGGAGAATATTTAGCCTTCAAAGCTTCGAACTTTTCCTTGACTACCTATTGACTAGACACAACTCGCGTAAAGTAAGAAATAGCATAACAACAAAAATACAACTTAGCATAAAACAAAACAAGGATTAATGCGGCAAATGCATTCAAATATCTAGGGTTGGCAAAATGGTTTGGAAAAACAGCCATCCAATCCGACCCATAAAATATGGGTTGGATAACTGACCACTTAAAAATGGATCAAATATCTCCATATTATCCACTAAAAATTGAATATCCAGATATCCATATTATCAATACCTATTTGTCTGCTTGTTATTTTTCATGAGTTCTTGTTTTCAGACAGTCTAAGCTTATTTTGACTTCTAGCTTGTGTTCTCACCTGACTATTCCTAAAACCATGGATAATATGATCCGTAGGTTAACTCATTTTTTATGAATGTTAATATGAGCGGGTCGGATATTTAATCTGTTTTTATTTAACTTGTCTTCGACCCACCCATATCCGATCCGACCCGTCAGTTTGCCACTCCTACAATATCTAACAGAATTGATATCTGTTGCTCAACCTGGAAATTAGGAGGTGTTAAGAAAGAAGGGGAAGTGTGAATTAAGGGTTCCTCTTATGCTTTAGCTAACTGAAGAACATGAACATATCACTTATACCCCCTTATTGATAACAATCATTTATGCCCTTATCATTAATTCATACCTTTAATCAGCAATTTCACAACTTTTTATGAAAAGGAAGGGAAAACATAGGATTGCCTTTTTTTTTTTTTTATTTCTTATTTCAGTGGTAGTTACATGAGTCTCCAAAGTGGAAGTTGGTAGCAGAATGGATGGTCACTCTGAAAGTCTGTCCAGCCATTATGCTAGACTTGACCAACTTAGATATCCCAAAAACTAGCTTAGTAATATTAGCTGAAATTGGGTGCAACAACGAATAATAGCCATTACGTGTCTTGAAGCACCTATTCTACTATTTATCATACAAAATACTAATCACACTGGCTAAATGAATTTGAGTAATTCTTGCAAATCACGACCAATTTCTACTCTGTTATGATAAAGTTAGCTCAGCACAAAACATAACATTCCTGTTGCACTAGTCCTACTTGTTAGCTATTTACATGTCCTTCAACACTTTGTTCTTGTAACATCAACTACCCTGGCCACCCTAATAAACAAGCAGGAACTGTTATAAAAGGGCCCAAGTAAAGGTAACTTGCAACTTATGGAACCAAAATCTTCAATTTTGCAACAAATCAATCCAAAGAATGACCTTTAATTTCTACACATCACCATAAACATAAGGGTGCCTTCTCAGCTTACAAAAGACCTTTTTGCGTCATACTTTCCAGCAACAACAACAACATACCCAGTGTAATCTTACAAGTGAGGTCTAGGAAGGTAGGATATACGCAAACCTTACCCCTACCTTTGTGTGGTAGAGAGGTTGTTTCCGATACTTCCTAGCATTCTTTCTAAACATTTTACTTCCAATGACTTTTTCAAACAAAAAATTGCGCCAAGCTTTCCTGATGGACTAGACTTACTTCAACTTTTACTTGTCAAATATCTCTAAATCAGCATACTATAGACTAAGCTGCACCCACTTTTTATGTTCTTCTTGAGCTTCTTATACGAAAGACTATTCCTTTTATCATAGATGTGAAGTTATGGTGTCTCAAGTCTAAACTCTAGTAGAGTCACATTCATTTAGAACTTGTTCATTGCTTACAAATGATTCCACGAATTATGGTTAAAACAAATTCTCTTTAGTCAAAAAACAAACTGATAAATAATGTGAAATTTGAAAGTGTCCAAAAATTAATACTCCAGGTCTTTTCTTTTTATTATTTATTAAACTCTCCCTGCGGGTAGGGAGGGGGCTTAGAAGATTTATCATCTTTCACGACACTTCTAGTTTCCGGAGAAGAGACAGGACATCAACTCAGACCAAGAACATTTAAACATCTCCATGACCATGAAACTCTTAGATTTTTGATACCTTTATGAGATCACTGGCATTAGATAGTCTATAGCATTCTGCACCCGCAGGTTGAAACTGGAAATCACCATAGGAGACCATGATTAAAATTCCAACAAAAGCAAAAAAGCGAAGTCATTGTTTTCCATCTATCTAAATCTTGGTGGTTAGAGTTACCATATACCTGTGCTAGTGGCAAGGTACACTCAATATGGCCCAAAAACTATTTTAGGAAAAGAAACCCTCTAGCATTCCTCTAGAAGTTGTCTAATGAGCAATTGCTTCATCTTTGAACTTCAAACTACACTTTTAGCCTGCCAAAATGCTTATCATATATGTTCAAACCTCAACTATTTCTGTATAGTTTGCCCAATACCAAACCACTCTATAGTCTATATAAGAAACTCAAACACATTTTGGCCTCCAAGAAGAATCTAATGGTTTGGAACGAATCATACTAATTCCATTCTCGATCAAATCATACCATCCAACGCTTGAAGGTGCAGTGAATCATACTAATCCATTTGTTCATCTTTTTCCCCAAATCCATTTGTTCATTTGATGACAAGCATCTTGTTCAAGAAAAACACCTAACATGGGTGTGCTAGCCATGAATTTGATTAAACAACATGAGTTTACAAACACACCCACTATGGGTGAGTTAGCAATTAAATCGATGATAAGGATCTTGTTCAAAGTGGATTGTGTGTTTGGAAACGGGCCAGGAATCAGGATAGACTAAGAAAGTTGCTGGCACATCTCCAGCAAGGGCAGAGACAAGGTTCTGGTAGTGTGCGCCTTCAGCTCAAACTATATATACACGCAACAACAACAACAACATACCCAGCGTAATCCCACAGGTGGGGTCTGGGGAGGGTAAGATGTACGCAGACCTTAACCCTACCTCTGTGGGGTAGAGAGGCTGTTTCAAAACTATATATACACACACAAAGGAATAATTTACAAAAATATATATTAGTCTTATGTTCACACTTGCTGCCACAAAAGGAGTAATGGGTGTAAGAAGTCATTTAATGAACTTGGTCTGATGGTCTCATGTTAATACTCTTTGATGTACCAACATCAAGCACATGAATTTTGAAAGCAATTAGATAAGGAATGTATTACTATTAGCTAAGCATTTTCTTGCCGAACAAATTGAGGCTATGCTTCATGAATCATGATGTCGATTTTCAGAGACATATCTTTATTTTTTTCAGATAAGTAATTGTGAATAATTAGATAAAATGTATCCTTTTTATTTGTTTAAGGATTTATAAAGTTAGATAGATTTGGTTATTTTGTGTCTTTGTAATCTATAGATAAAGTGGTAATTTTGGTGTGGGTAGGTTCGATTAACCGATATTTCTTTATTCTTGTAAATAAAATTAGTAAAGTTTATATTTGTGACTATCAAATAATTTTTTTAAAGCTCTAAACTAAATTAATTTTGGAATATGTGATATGTAAAGTTTTGGATTTTTGAGATATGTGACAGTGTCAAATCTCCTCATTTATGTACGAAAATATTGTTATAAATATCTTTACTCTTTACAAGAAACGATCTTTAAGTTATTTTTATTTTAGAATATTACCGAAGAATTATTTATAAGTTTAACGTGGTCATTCAACACCGCGCTTTGCGCGGGTAGATTACCTAGTTTATTGTATAAGGTTATGAAGATAGAATGTTAAATATATTGTTAGAACATTCTACAAAATTGAAACGTTACAAAGGAAATTTTCAAAAAATATTCAACTTCAAATACACACTTGACATGTAAAAAATTAATATTACTCGTTTAAAGTTATCCACCATTAATATAATTTCTAACGTGGATACTGACACTTTCTCAGTTTAAAACTAATGACATATAAAAATACAACACTCAAATCATCTACTTTTTGGTGAAATTTTAAGCATTGATTTCCTCTTTTCTTTTAATAAAAAATAAAAGTCATAAGTATCTTTACAAATCATATGAAAGTAACAATGCAGTGTATGAAAGTAAGAAACGAATAACAGTACTACATCAGATCTGACGGTACAAACAAGGAGTTGTAAAAAGACATCAAAATTACATGATCCAAAAAAATATGGAGAAAAAAAAAATCATCAAAATAATATTTTTATTTGTCGGTATAAAAACTTTTTTTTTTTTTTTTTGGTTGCTTCCTCTCCCCAATTCCCAATACATTTCCCCCCAGCATACATGTATATATAGAATAAAGAGTCTTGATTACTTTATATTCTGTAAATCACCTCTTCGCATTCTTGTTTTGCTTCAGCTTCTTAGCCGGTATGTTCTTGTTTCATCTTCTTCATTTTCTTCTCTCTTTTTTCCCCATTTTTTGTTGTACAATTTCATTGAATTTGTCATTAATTTTGTTTTAGTAGATAATTGTTTCACTTCTGATACCTCGGGGGTTTAACTAGTTGAACATTCATTGCTATGCTTCATTCTTGATAGGAAAAAAGACATTGAAGGATCTTGAAATGCATGTGAAAGAATAGAACAAAATGGAAATCTGATTATCTATGTAGGCGATACTAAGTAAGTTGAAATGAGGGTTAGTTGATATTGACACACTTAAATTAGGTATGTGACATTTAGAGAATTTTGTTTTTCAGTGAAATGAAACTGGACCCAAATGAATCAGAAATGATATAGTAATGGATTTGGCTTTGAGCTTCCACTATGTTAGGTTTATCTTATATGAATAACATGACTTCAATGGTATTGATCAAACCAATCATCGATAATATGAATCATCCGTGAGAACGGCCTTATACAAATTACCATAGCAGTGCATTAAGCAACTTGTGCAATGTAACGTGGTTTCTATCGTGTTTTTTTTTTTTTTTTTCTTATTATAAATGGTTAATCTGTTTTGTCAATTATTACTCTGATGTGCTAATCGATATACATTAATGAGGTTCATTATACTTTGTAAATGTTGTGCTAACTGAAATGCTGGGGGATTTTCAATTTGTTTGGAAGGTGTAACTTGTGTTATAGGAGTTCTCAAGTTATAGATTCCAATTCAAAATCTTGAATGCAAAAAATATAGACAGTTGAAAGTTGTCAAAGATGACTTGAAAGCAAAAACAATAGAAGTTATATTAACGAGGACGTGGGGAAGAAAGCTGAATCGGTAAACAAATAGAGAGGTTCAATTTGGCAATATAATCTGGGTCTAGTCTTTTAATTGCTAAGAAACTGATGATAGTACTTGCTTTTATGATGTAATCACACTTTCAACATTTCACTCTTCTTGGGGATCACACATTTACTCAACGTGGTACTTGTGTCTTATCTTTTGTTCTTTCATCCACAGGTTGTTAATCAAACGACAGGGAGTGGGAATTAGTAAAAAAAGCCAGTGAAGTTCTTATTCGGCTATACGAGGCAAATAGTAAGACTATATCAACTACTTCATTATTTTCTATTTGAAGTTTATATTTACGTTAACGAATTTTAGTTTGTATTATATCTTTTCAAACCGCCCATGGAAAGTCCAAATGTATATCATATGAAGTTGCATGATTTCTGTTATATACTGGAAAACCTTGTTGCATATTTTAAAAACAGATAGATATGGTTGATATTTGTTTCATTGAAAACTGCTGGTGTGTATGACCCTGGGATGGAAGTGTGCATATATTTCTTGTAAACATGAGACGAAAGTACCTTGGTCAGCTACGTATTTATTTAGGAAACGCCAAAGATGGACCGTTAGGCAATCCCTCCAATTGTTTCCTTGGGAAACGTGAGAGGTGGACCCTGTAGGCGACTCAAATTGTTTCTAGCTGAGAACCAGCTCCATCACTATACAAGCTTGTTGTCAAGGATGTTTTTCTATGACTTAATGAATTTTCAAAGGGAGGTACTCATGGATATTCAGATTATCATTGTTGATGATGCCTCAGTTTTAGCAAGTGCTGGAGCAAGTTTGTAAAATTATTTCCAGAGGAGACATCATGGGAGATTGTTGAATAATTTTTTTATTCACTTGATTTTAGCTTTATTAAGAGGTGGTGAGAGGTAATATAAGCTTCTACCTTGTGTGTATATATATGGACGCTGAATAGTGGCTGAATAGTTATTATATGATTATATCCTATGTTGCTCGGACTCTTCAAAAATATTGACAGGCTTGTGTCAGTTCCTCCGAAAATAGTGCATTTTTTGAGGATCCGATATGGGTGCGGCATCATTTCTGTAGAGTCCGAGCAACATAGATTATATCTATTGAACTTTAATGATTTGGTATGTACAACCATCATCAATTTAGTAATGTGCTGTATCCTGTGATAGATTGGAACTTTCAATGAGTGTTGAAATTAACTGTATGAGAGAAAATCAAGCTCACCTAGTTAATGCACCACCATAAATGTCAGTCACCCAATAAATGAACACAATCAAGTCAAGGCATATGACTCATTCTAGGAAAGTTTGGTCAAATCATATTGTTGTTCCCCTTTAAGATCAAACAATTCCATCGAGTTGAGTATGATTGTATGTGTGATAAAACCTACTATACCAGGAATATCAATGAACCCGATTGTCGCTATTATTCAAGATGGCTCTTTTCAGTTTCTAGGGTCCTTAGTTCAACACCCCTCCTATTAACTAGAATCAAAGAATTAGTAAATTTTTTTTTTTAATGACATGGGAACCCGCAGCCGCTACCCTTCGGGTGCGCACAGGGTAAACCCAGCTTCTGTGCAATAGCTCGCAAACCACACAGAAGAGGTAACCCGCACTAGGAAAGCCCGGTGCGACGAGCTCGACCCAGAAGGCAAATCCCCTACTGTCGTAGGCAGGGGGTTTCGAACTTGAGACCTCCATTATGAAAGCCCCATGCTCAACCAACTGAGCCACCCTTGCGGGTCAAAGAATTAGTAAATTTGTTCCACCCAAAATGGGAATTGGCTAGGGTTATGAACTCATGATTTGAAAATCGAGTCGATTCCATGATTAGAAGTTCATTCCATGCCGGCCAGACTAGGTTAAATTCTAGTGGAGAATGAGCAGAAAAAAAATCAACAAATAAGACATCTTAAGGTTAAGAATGCCACTTGAAAGTCTACAGATACCAGTTCCTGTGCAATTTCAGTAAACTTCATGTCGTATCTGCTTTAAGTGTCTCTGGTTCAAAAGTTTCAATTCCTGGAGTATTGACTCTTTTGCAACTAATCATATGACCCATTCTTCGCAAGTTCACTGTCATCCCTGACCTAGCAACAGGAGAATAGCCATTGCTAATAGAACCGTGTCTACTTTAGCTGTCATGGAGACATTGTGCTAAGTCCATTTATGTCCCTTCAAGTTCTGCTAAATATAACTAGGTTATCCCAAACCTAGTGTCTATTCATAAACATATAAAAGATCTGAACTGCAATGAAGTATTAACCTAGTTGCTAAGATAGGTGGTTTTTCTTTTCTTTTATAAAATTAAGGCACATGGTATTTATAATCTCAAATTACTTAGTGTCCAGATGAACAATGGGAATAAATCACCTCTCTCCTTTCTGTCCAACAACTCCCATTCCAATAAAGAGCTAATTAGGCATCATCATCTTAGACCTGGGCCTGTTTTCTTATATAACATAGAAAATCCATATGGGTTAGCTAGCCCCAATTGGTGCACTTAAATATCAGTCTTAAGTCCAGGGACCTCGGTAGGGTTCAAACTTGTAACATGTACCTATCGCACTATGCTTTACAGTTTAATCAAAGCCCGGTGGGCTTAGACCTGGACCTTTAGTATCGTTAATATCATGTTTCCAAATTTGTTTAACAATGCTCATGTAAAAGATTTTTACTTTAAAATTTGCAAATCTGCCAGATTTCCTTTTGTTTTAGTATTAGAAGTGCTACAGTTTTTTTTTTTTTTTTTTTTTTTTTTTAAAGCCTCCTTTGGTGGAGGGGGAGTTCGGCAGACCCCTAGCAGTATTAGGAGATTTTTACTTTGTAAGTTTGTACCTGGTCAATCGGGACTTCCTTAAATGCTAATGGTGTGTTCAGCTTCTGGAAATTAACGTTAATCTTGTCAATTGCTTTCTTTGGGAATTTTAGGAATTTAACACTAATATCCCTACCAAAATCCTAGAAATTCAATCGTCAGAATAATAAATAAATGAAAGAAATGCTAAGAAGGTAATTATAAGTGTAATTGCATGAGTTGTTCATTAAAATCACAGCTTTCAAGTCAAGTCTTGCCTGACTGATAGCCATGTCGTGTTGGTTTCAGCCAAGGTCTTTTTCCGAGGAAAACAGATGAAAAGCAGGCAAAGAAGATGACAAAAGTAAATTTAGGCTCAGAAAAGCATAAGGAAGAAGAAAGCTGGGAAAAAAAGCGAGATAAAATGCCGAACGCACCTGAGTCGAGCAGCAAAACATCTGTGAAAAATTTAGGCTCAGAAAAGCATAAGGAAGAGGAAAGCCAAAAAGGAAAACGAGATAAAATGCCGAACACACCCAAGTCAAGCAGCAAAGAATCTGTGAAGAAGTTAGGCTCGAAAAAGCATAAGGAAGAGGAAAGCCGAAAAAGAAAGCGAGACAAAATGCCGAACACATCCAAGTCAAGCAACAAAAAATCTGTGAGTGTGCATCTTCCTTTCTCTTTAATCATGTCCCGTTTTCTGAAGCAAAAGGTTGATCGATGTAAAATGAAGGTCTCAAGTGGAGAACTATCTTGCTACCGAGAAGACCTTAAAAGTGTAGTGTAGACAAAAAAAATCTCCTACTTCCATGAGAAGACAAGTTCGGCCCCATGAATTCCTTGTTTGAATCTTGCGTATCCAAATATTTGTGCCATAGATTTGACGTTGAAAAACTCATTTTCTTACAGGAGTCTGGACCTTCGTTGAGCAAATCACCAGAAAGGGCAAAAATCAAACCCTCACTTTCACAGAAAACTAAAAAAAGATCTGGTGAAGCCCAAAATGATGGTCTCAAGGAAAAGAGCGGGTCCATGGATGAAGTGAGTACAACTGATTCTCCTTCCACCACCTTTTCCAGAAAACCTGTATTTCCAGTAGTAGCTTATGCACTTGAGTTACCATGCACTTATTGAACTTCGTACTCTGATGTCGCACTATATTAAGATTGCATTTTCCTACATTCACACTGTCCAAAATTTTTTCACTTGAGTTTCTTTTTATTAACCCAAAAAATTAAACTGAGAAACATCTTCAACTGACTACTTATTCCCAAAAATCGAAAAGAATAAGACATCTCCGACAGATCAAAGGAGAACTTGGATGCATTAACTAAATCCTAATGGCTTGGAAACACGTGTACATTGATTTATATATATAGATAGATGTAATCCTTTAGTAATGTGTAATATTTAACTCATTGGTAACGTTTGCATGCTTTTCAGGTGACCGCTTCAGCTGAAAAATATACACCAAGCGCACGCCGAGTGAAAGTTATGCGCGAGCTTGGTTTGATGGCTCCTTCTGGGTCTCCATTTTGTACAAGGGAACATATTGCTGCTCCTCCAAAATCCCCAATTATTCCCAAGGGACATGTTTCGGCTCCTAAAAAGTCTCCATCTAATCCTAAGAAGCGTCTTCCTGCAATTAAAAGAACAGTTGTTTGTGGTCTACCTGCTGCAGGATCTGCTGATCATGTTGCAAAGTAGCTTTCGTTTCTCAACTGTTTGATCCCCGGTAACTCAGAGTTAGATATCTACCTAAACTACCAATGTAGTGCTGAAGTGTCATTAGAGCTATACAAGAGAGGGATTAAGGATTACAAGTTAGTGGGTGCGGAGTACTAGCACCCACTTTTGTTTTAAAGTTAGCATTTAGAGATACATTTAGAACATCTACAATTACATGTATACCCAAACAAAAGACAGTGTGTACAGGTACAACCCCTGCCGCTAGATCCACCCATATCTATGGTGATATTGTTATACAAATTATAGAAATGCACATTTTTTTCCCTTTTAGGTGTTCCCCTGCATAGTGAATGTGGCCAAAACAATGTTAACTTAGCACTTTTAATGCCTTAATGGGATTTATTTGCTCTTGGGCCTAGAGTAACATTTGGCTGTTTCAGTGTTTCAGTGTAAAATTCTGAATGATATCTGCGATTGGAAAGTGAAAGATGACATATAGGGTGTGTTCGAATATGTTTTTTATGGAAAATGTTTTCTCGGAAAATAAGTGGGTTTCTTACTTATTTTCTTGTATTCGGTACGTAAGCAAAAAAATATTATCCGAAAAGCATTTGTATATAATCTAGACAAATATTATGGGAGGTGGGGTTGGGGTGGTGGGGATGGGGATGGGGGTGAAGATGAAGTGTGTGTTGGAGGGTGGGGAAGACACAATTAATGTTGAATGTCACTTGTGGAGTTTGTCTTTCACTAAGGAAGTCATTTTTAAGAAACTTCTTTTTCAGAGAAAATGTTTTTCAAAATTTTTGACCAACTAAACATGAAAAAGTTGGAAAACATTTACTAATGATTGGTGTTGGTGCTACAGTTACATTGCTAGTAAGTGAGAAGAATAATATCTTGAAGAGATTCCTCAAGAATTCTTCTATGACACCAACTCACAACACAGTATCTATCTCAATGTTTAATATTTGAGAGGCAACCTTGAACTTATATTTAGAAGTCGCATTGATAGTTATGTTCGGTCTCAAATCAGTATAGCTGGTGGTAGTGACTAGTGAGAATTACAGCCATAGTTACATATATAGAGTTTTTGTAGTGATGAAAATCAAAGTAGTAGTACTGGTAGTAGTTAACATAACACGAGGGTTCCAGTACACAAACTCAAATGAGGGATAGTGATTTAACTTTATGATCTCGAAGTAACTCGAAAATACAAGCATTTACAAAAGGAAATTTAACTTGCTTGAACTATGAAACTGCACGAGT
The DNA here is from genome assembly GCF_019175385.1 of Lycium barbarum. NCBI lineage: Eukaryota > Viridiplantae > Streptophyta > Magnoliopsida > Solanales > Solanaceae > Lycium > Lycium barbarum. Next base: position 140,510,339 of record NC_083338.1, on the reverse strand, counting down.
AAAAAAAAAAGGCAAAATTCCTTGGAATCCCCTGAAACTTGGCTTGGCTTCGACTATCAGTGCACACCTAAACTATCACTTGTCTTAGCTACTCATTCAACTTGGCAATTCGATACCTTAGACCCTCGTGGCAGTGCATGTCTTTCACCTTCATTAGGTAATATCGTCCGGGGGGAGGGCGGGGGGGGGGGGGGGGGGAGTTCTAAGGTATCAAATTAGCACTAGCAATAATTTAGGTGTGCATTGAATAAACGTAACCAAGTTCAGGGAGGTCCCATATTATGCCTAAAAGAGAAACATCCATTGATATAGGAGATTGATAGAGTTCTCTTTGTTTCAAAGCGATGCAGGTGAAAAAATTGTGCAGTGCTTGCTGTTATGAGCAGGTGGTGGAACCCAGTGAAAAGCTAGCAAAAAGCATGTCAAAATAGTGAACATGTTTTTGAAACAGAGTTGGTTTAGCCATTTATGGCCATGAAGTCCTAAGTACTTGTAACTACTAAATGTGTACTCAATTGGCTATTGACATGACAAGAGCCAGCACTTCTTTAGGACATCAGAATTTATGGTTTCTTTAAGGGCTCTTCACTTTTGTCTGGTTTCATCTATGTATCTTCACTTTACCTCATTCTTTTATTTATTTTTTCACTTTGATGTTCAAAGTTTGAGTTATTTGAAGAGAAGAGACAGCAATTGATACACCTTTTTGCCTTTTGATAATCTTGTTTAGGTTTTGGTATCTTCCTGTTTAGAAATAGGATCATATTTGGTTTTGACTATGTGGAGGAGCTGATATATGTGCTTAGTTTATTTTGTTTTCTCCTAAATTTTGGTGTTCTCTCCTGTTGGCCTTATAAAAAAATGGAATGTAAACTATGTGATCTAACACTATTCAATTGTATTGCTATGGAATGTAAACTATGTGATCTAACACTATTCAATTGTATTGCTCCTTGCATACCGAAAAAATGAAGAAATCCGGAGTACGAGAGTTAAACCTTATAATAGTTGGACTAAATTTGGACATTGATCTTTTAATTTTTTGGACATAGAATTTTGATAATTAGAAACCTGTTTACAAATTTTAAACTTTTAACACAATATGTGAAAAGTTGAAGTCAACAAACAAACCCTTTGACTCCCAAATTAAATGTGTCAATGTGAAGTGGAGCTTCTCTTTTTGTTCTTTTCCTTTTTTAACTTAACACTAGATAGTGGACAAAAGAAATTTTTGCCTTTCTGTTGGACAAAAGGGATGCTTGCGACGGACAAATAGGCTTGTTCTTACTTGTAATTACAATCATCAATGAGAGCCACAATAGTTTTTTGGTTTCTAATCCGATGTTGGAAACTCATTTTAGAGCTTGAGTAATCTAAATTTGTACCGGACAAGGCCCATAAAAAAGGAGAATATTTCTTACTAGAATTTTTTTATTCTTAGTGTTTGAAATCGAGACATCTGCATTATGATTAATGGTAAAAATATCCTATCCATCTCACCACAACCCTAGAGCCAAAGTATTTAAATAGATTTTCAAGAAGAGAATAGACCAAAAATGCAACCAGGGGAAACAAAACAAAAAGAAGTAGGGTACATGTTACATGGATGGCATAAATAGTAAAAGGAAATTACAAGAAAAAGTCTTCTCCCGTGCTAAGCCATAGTAGAGGAGGCAAAGTATGAAATGCCCCATGAGTAGTTAGCATCAGTCCGAATATTTGTACAGTGTTACACTGTCTGAGATTTTGTGGTGTCAATTTTACTCTATATATGTTTTGGGGTATATAATAATGTACACAGATAGCATATTAATTTTTATAGTCTCTAAGTTAAATTGATTTACAACAGGTAATGCTCTACAACAAGCCAGATACGATGACTTGAAAAATATTGTTATAACTAGTAAATTAACTTTTACCAGATTAAGTTGACTTAGAGTGGTAAATCTCTATAACAAGCCAGATAGGGTAACCTATAATTAAAATGCAGTTATAGCTAGCAAATTTATCTTCTATTAGCGTAAACGAATTTTTACATATCAAGTCAGTAAAACATAACTACAATTAATTGTTCGTCGTAAGTATGGTTAGTAACCTGAAATAAGGTAAGTAACATACTACGATTAAAAAAAAAAAAAAAGTACCGCGACAAGTCAAAATATACTAATAGTGCATAAATATTTTTATATTTTCTGTCTAATATGCACTGTCAAAGTAATTAATTTCTTCAGTATCAAGTCAATCAAACGATATCTGCTGGTTAGTCTAGTAAGTATCATCGGTTTTAATCTTGAAAATACGTCAGATTACTTGCTATAATAATTAAATGTGAGTACGTGACATGATGGCATTAAAATTTTATATACTGATAGTGTATATAACTTAAACTTTTATGTTAAAAGTATCAGTTAAATTACACTGATAGCATAACAAACTTTGAAAATTTAAGTGTATATCATAGAACTTAAATACAAAATAAAACAGAGGGGAAGCAATGAGGGTCTGATCCGCTGCACTCTGCATAATAAAACAACATTTCTACACCCCAATAAACTTCTCTCTTTTTTCTTTAACCCTATTTTTTTTAAAATAGGAGTATTTGATTTTGCTTTCGATTTGCAGTGGTAAAAGTACTGTTCAGAATCAATCCGATTAGCATATTAGCAGTAGTCCCCTCTCTGAGTATGTTCATCCTTGATCTCTCCTTTTCACATTTTAATTACTCTCAGAATATTAAATCATTATTTTATCGTTCAGAAAAAACATTAAAACTAAATGTTGAAAAGTACATTCTGTCTAGTTCGGTCCTGTGAACATTTTGGAGTATAATAGATGATTATTTTTCTTAAGAATCGATTTTGTAGTACCCAATTAGTAATAAAATCGATAGAAGGGACAAACTTTAAAAGACAGAATACATAAAGCATATTTCTGAAAAATTACTATTTTAATTGAATTTCATCTTTCCTACTATTATTGTTATAAGGTTCTTGTTGTTCAAAGATTCCTATATCCATGCTATATCATAGATGTAACATAAGACTTGCTAGGGTCACATCATTGGATAGTTCATTATACCTTTTGGGTGTCAATAATTTCGAAATCATGAAATTTCCTTTCCTGATAATGAAAATTACTGTTTTGAATGATCCATTGAAGATGGTACATAGGCAAGTTATAGTATTACATAACTCGACTATGTATAGTCAATATATAATTTGTAAGGAGTTGAAATATTTATTTTCGTGCACTAATATATATAGCGTTTGCTGACATGTAACAACGAGTAACTTTAACAAAGTGTGATATAAAATCTAAAAAATAAAAGAGAAAAGACATGTTTTAACCCCTGAACTTGGCACGAAAACTCAGTTTGAAACTAAACTTAACTTCTATTTATTTATCCCCCTTAACAACTTACGTTTCAATTATTTTTCACCCTAAAAAAATAATACCACTCTCACAATGGGAGGTGTATTACACTCGCGCCACGTCGATGCCACATCATTGCCACGTCATTGCCACATCATTGCCATGTCAAAATTGCCAACACTTAATTTTTTATTTTTCTTTTATTATTTTTTCTCTCTTTCTCCTCATCCTCACCCTACTTTTATCAACCACTACGCCGCTGCTACCGCCGCCGCCTCCTCCACCACCACCGCAAAAAAAATCATTATTATTATCAGTTCAAATTGGACGAACTGCCCTTCAAAAAAAAAAAATCAATCACCATCATATTTAACCCACACCCACCACCATCATCTCCCCACCAAATTTCATCAAATTCCTTCTCAAATTAGTCTCGCTTACACTTAAATTCGTCCAAATTGATTGTTATTATTGGCCATCATTAGTTTGGACGAAATGCCCTTAAAAGAAAAAAAAAATCACCACCACCATCTTTAACCCACATCCACAACCACGATCATCATCTCCCCCAACAAATTTCATCCAACTCCTTCTCAAATTAGTCCCACTTACACTTAAATTCGTCCAATTGGTTGTTTTAGTTGTTATTGTTGGCCATTATTAGTATTATTATTAGCAAACTCATTTCTTCCATAACTTTATTTTTGAAAGAAAATCAAAATCAAAATAAAGAAACCAAAAAATGGTGAAAATGAAAAGAAAAGAATGATGGGAATATAGAGAGAAAGAGGGATTTGTGAAGAAGAAGAAGAAGAAGAAGAAGCAGCTGGGGGCGGGGCTGCGGCGGGGGGGGGGGGGGGGGGCTGTGGAGTGGGAAGAAGATGGTGGGTGAGGTTGTGGAGTGGTAGGGGGATTGTGAAGAAGATGCTTTTTATTTTTTAATTGTATAATGTTTATTTTATTTTTTAATTGTATAACCTTTATTTTATTTTTTAATTTATAATAATATATATATATATATGAGCGGGTCCACTTTTTTGTTTTTCACTCTCATAATTATTATTTTTTTTGTTTTTTTTTGCCACGTCAGCATTTGAGGTGGAAAATAATTGAAACGTAAGTTGTTAAGGGGGATAAATAAATAGAAGTTAAGTTTAGTTTTCAAACTGAGTTTTCGTGCCAAATTCAGGGGTTAAAACATGTCTTTTCTCAAAATAAAACAAATACCTCATTATTATAGATTAAATAACTCTATTATCAATATATATTAACTTAAATCCTTAACAAATAAGACTACACCAAGTGAGCTTTTACATTGATAGTGCATGTAATATATATACACACACTAGAAGGGATGCCCGTCCTATGCACGGGCCCGACATAACACTACCGCAAACATTTTTTTCAATTTTTTTGAAGGTAATTATTAAGCTATGCATATAACAGTTAAAGACCATCATCCGGTAACAACGTTACATAGCTGTAGGAATGTCTTCAGATTTGCCACTCGACAAAAAAACATGTTCAACCTTAAATCTGGGAAATCCCAACAGCAGTAGGGACCATTCAGCAACAAAAAAAGAATTGTATCAAAGCGTAAGGAATCGAGAATCTTAGTCATTAATAGTTCAATGAAAGAATCATTTCACAAGAGGCAGGAGGATGGTAATTCAATCATTTCACAGGAGGCAGGAGGATGGTAATTCACGCTTCCTCCTCTCCAGTTCACCCTTCATGTCATGATCTTCTGCCAACAAAATAAATAATGAGCCTATAATATAACAATCAGTGCCAAATAAAACATCTTTACAAGCTAGGAAGCAACAAAATATTTTGTTTCACCTAGCTTCTTTAGAACATGTTGATTACTCTTATCACTGTAAAAGAAATTTTTTTGAAGCACAATAAAATATTGTAATTACTTAATGTTCATGTGAAGATTGTGGAGTGGTACACGACAGCTTAAGGAGACATATAATGGATTTAGTAAATAGAGGTCGGTTAAACAAAACTGTTGCAACATATATTCAGCTCTAAAATCACAAAATTGTCCCTAAAGTAGAGGAGAAGAGTGAGATGGTTAACATACGGAATTCCAACACAACTATATTTCAAATTTTCATTAAGGATAGTAGGAGGAAACTGAACAAAACTTGTGGGGAGAAGGTAGTGACACATTACCATTCTTGGCAACAGAGGGCTTTGTTTCCAGTAGCAAAAGATCCCAAAACAGGTTCTTCTTCTGTTGTTCTCCAAATAGAACATCATTAGATGAAGAACTACTATATATTCTGAAGCTATAAAAAACATACATTTCTCTGTTCAAGTTACCCGAGAATGTGAAGAATAGTAAATAAACAATAAACAATTGTTAGTGCATTCTAAGCCTTAATGTTCTTAAGGTTATGAACTCTGGAAATGTCTTGTATTGTGTACAGAAAGCAGGAATTTTTTTCTCCAAAATAACACAATTTTATTTGTGAAAAGTATTACACAAACTTGTAATATCAAATAATCATTAAAATGAAGAAGAATCGTATAGTTGTATATACAATAGCAAAAACCTGTTCCAAATTTGCACCAAATAACACACGAAATTTACAATGTTGCCCCTGTTCGTCCTTCACAACTATTGTTTCTAAATAGTAGTAATATAATGTTGAATCCCCTTGAATTTTTGTGTATTTTAATTTTTAATATTTTAAATCCTTTTAGTAAAATATCGGATTTGTATTATTGAAAATAGGATAAATTACTGGTTAGAAGAGGTAAAAGTAACTGACAATTAGGCCGTATATAACTTAAACTCAAATCTTTTTACATTAGATTATCCTTGAAAATACACATTATTTAATCTTTTTCCTCCACAAAATTCAAAAACAAGGGAAACAAAGAAACAAAGATCTCATGAAGGGGGGTTATCAAGCTGAAAATCTGTCTCATTCCACAATTTACCTTTTAACCGCCAGCGGTAAAAAGTCAGTCCACTCTTAAGCCTCGTCTATTTCTATGTTCCATACTATCCAAACAATTTCATCATCACCTGCATGCCTTTCTGTCTCTCTGTTTTTCTTTCTCTTTGCTTCATATTTTATTTATATTTACATTTACCTATTATATATATGTCATCATCCCAAATCTTTCTTACGTACCCATGTTCTGATCCTCATTCATAACAATAATAAATAAATCAATAATAATCTCTCAGTCATATCTTTATAATTAACTATTTCTCTCCTCTTTAAAATCCCTTTAATTTGCCACCTTCTTCTTTATTGAAAGAGTTCTTTTCTTTCTTCCCTTCTCTCTCTCTCTTTGGAAAGTGAAAAATGTTATCTTCATTACAAGGGTGTAATGGGTTTTTGCAGCGTCAACTTGTTGATCATCAGAGGGAAAATGGTGATGATAGATATGGAAAATCAACAAGGAAAAATAAATCAAAAGATGCAGCAGTAACACATGCCGTGGCAGAGCGTAAACGCAGAGAAAGAATCAATTCTCATCTCCATACTCTCAAGAAACTCTTCCCTTATCTTCCTAAAGTAGGTTTTCTCTTCCCATCATACATGCATATAAAGTTATTGTTGACATATAATTAGATATACAGATATAGGGACTTAGTATAATTTTTATAAAGTATCATTTTTTCGACGAAGGGTGTTCAACTAACTACCCTTCATTTTATATGACCATGTATGTACAAACTACGTTTTAAGTTTGTGTATATCTATATATGTGTTTCTTTGACTAAGGTATTGGGTTCGAGTTGAAGAAACTTTTAATAGGGAATGTTTACCTCTTTATGCTTTTGGTGCATATTCGAATTAATTAGTCGGACAGTGAATTTCATCCTGTCTGTTTACGGGGGGAAAATCTATTTTGCATCAAAATGTGTCGTTCTAGTTGCATGCAGAACAAAAGGGACCATACACACACAAATTACAGTGACACAAGAGTATGCAGAACAAAGGGACCGACCATACACATATACCATCGTGTTTACAGCTTTTACAATACGTTGAGTCATTTTCATTGTTTTCTCCTTCAGTTTCCTATTTAGAAATGTGCTAAAAATAGAAAGTTTGTTGCATAAATGGAACAATATACTGGAGTAATCAGTTTATTAAAATCATCTTGTGTGCTTATTGCATAGAATTTATTTGAAGCTAGTAGAAATTGGATGTATCTACATGTACGTATTGGTAGCTAAAGGCCTAAAACCAATACTAGGATGTATATCATGCTGAAGTATGGATAAGTCATCACATGATGGCTAGGGACTTAAATATTGGATAAATTGAATCAGTTGGAGTAATTTTATCTTTTAACATTAAACTTTTAAGTATTTTCTTATATCAAAGTGAAATACGTGTAAGTTTTAACACATGACTAACTTTTAGGTATAGAGGGAGTGTATATTTGCCCATCGTATTCCTTTATTTTGTACCTGAGTAGTTGTTTTCTCATATATCAAAATTCCGTTATTGCATAACTTCTGTATGTGATAGTGTTCTCGGATCAAGTTATTTATAAGGTAATTATAAATAAAAAGGTTATGTAATGTATTATCAACTTATCATTCGTTACGTTAAGCTAATTAAGATTGTCTAAAAAAATTATGTTGTTGATGTATACACTTTAAATTCGGTACTAATATATTTGTATGTGCATATATATCATGAATGCAGAAGGACAAGCCAAGAGTGCTAACAGAGGCAGTCACTCAACTAAAGGAACTAAGGAAGAATATTGCTCAACAACTCGAGTTGTCATCTTTATTTCTACCTAATGAAAATGATCAAGTAATTGTAAATTACTGTGACAATGAAGAACGAACGGTCAAAACTACTATTTGTTGTGAGGACAGACCGGGTCTGAACCGGGACTTATCGTCCGCGATTCGATTGGTTCAAGGGCGGGTGATCAAGGCGGAGATGGCCACGGTCGGGGGCCGGACCAAGGCGGAGATGGTGGTGGTGTTGGGTGGTAATAAGGCAAATGGAGGAGAAAAGGATGTGGTACAACTTAAAAGGGCTTTAAAGGCTGTTGTGGAAAATAGGGCTTTGGGCTTGGGAAATTCTGTGATATTGGGCCGAAAATTGGGTGATGCTAATAAATGGGCTTCTTTTGGTGGACTGGATTTGGGTGCTAGTAAACGGGCTTGACTTGTGTGATGATCTATGGGCTTCAACAAGGGTTAAGTGTCAATAGCTAACTTGGCTATTAGTAGTAGGTGATGTATATACATTATGTCTCATCTCATGTTTTACGGAAATATGTGATTTGAATTTTAACAATGTTTGTTATAGTTTCTTTCTTTACTTTGATGTTATATATTATGCTTGTCCTCATATCATCAAAGGTAATGCAAACATCTTGATTACTGTGAAAAGAAGAAGAAGAGAGTTTTAGTTCTTACCCTTAATGACATTATTAAAAGGAAATGACTTTTTTGAGAAGGTACATATTATAATTTCCACAACAAAATGTATCATCTTTTGTCGATTTCCTCCTATAATAATAACATATGGAATATCATTCTTTTTTTTAATAGTTGTCTTCATTGTTATGCTTAAAATATATGAAAATTACTATTATTTCAATTAAAATTAATTGGATGATAAGTTATGTCACTCCTTGTTAACCACAAAAGAAAAGACAATTCATTTTATTCTTTTGATTATAATTGACTAAGACCTAGAAAATATCTCAATATAAATACTGAAGGATCAATTACATACACTTTTTATGGGTTTTATGGAAGGATCAATTACATATGCCAATGAATTTATATTGAAGGATCAAGTACATACAATAACGACCAGGGAAAATCTCAATATTGCACAATACATGTCGAAATGTAGTATTTGAATTTACTGAGATGACCTACGAATTTCACTATTTCGCTTGATTTTTAATATATGGAAGGATCAATTATATATATTATTAATTACTCATTTAAGGAAGAAATAAAAGTAAATTAACATTAGTAAATATTTTGTTTATTGGCTGTACCAAAAAATTAATGATAAATAAAAATAATAGGAGGGGTAAAGTGTAATTTTCTCAAAGTAAAAATAAAAATAAAAAATATAGAATGCAAACGAAAAATATCACAGTCTAGGAAGAAAAAAAAATCACAGGTAAAACGTGGAAGTAAATCAATCACAAAGGAAATATCAGACTCAAAAAAAAGCCGATTTGAGCGAAATCGCAAACTCATCGAAAAAAATAATGATTTCTCAGTTCTTTGTGCTTTCTCAGAGAGGCGATAGCATCGTTATTCGCGATTGTAAGTTTTTTCCTTTCTCTACGATTCACATCATGTCTATTGTATAATTGTTTCAGATCTCATTCTTATAAAAATGTGATTTTTCGCTCCATCGATTCTTCCAAATATGTAGCTATACATTGATATTCTACTTATTTTTACTTGCTCAGCGCTTTAATCAAGTTTCACTTTGCTGATCTGGTGTATACAATTGGATGTGAACGAATTTGTCTTAGCCTAGTTAATAGGATTTGTAGTCAACGAGCTTAAACTAGTTGATCGCACTGATTTTTTATTTTTATTTTTTAATTTAAATTTTTGGTAATTTCTATTGAATATTAGCTGTTCTTTTGGTTTTAGAGTTCTGGACTGTTAAATCCAATGTCATTACATTTTTTCTCTAGGGCTTATTATATTCTGGATTGAAATTGTAATTATTTTCACTTGCTAAGCGCTTTATTCAAGTTTCACTTTGAAGATCTAGAGTATACAACTTTGGATCAATTGGATGTGAACGAATTTGTCTTAGCCTAGTTAATTGAATTTGTAGTCAACCAGCTTAAATTAGTTGATCGTTCTGATTTTTTTTTTTTTTTTTTTAAATTTTGGTAATTTTTATGGAATATTAGCGGTCCTTTTGGTTTTTAGAGTTCTGGACTGTCAAACCGATGTCATTACATTTTCTCTCTAGGGCTTAGTATATTCTGGATTGACCGGATAATTGTGAAGTTAGGTTCATGATGTGCTATATAGTGGAGAATTTGGCAGTTTGTTAAGGAGTGGGTCGATTGAAACTGAGCTTAACCAAGTCGAGTTATATTTGTCAAATTACAAGATATTTTGCAAATTATAAAAGTGAAGTCCAGCAGTTGCCTCCTTTTCTGAAGGAAAGTAAGGGCACGGAGGACAGGGAAGCGGTATTCTGTAACTAAGTTAACTGCACATAACAATTGAAGATCTAGTGGCAGTTCTTCTTTATTTTCATTACATTGAGATGAATGAATGATTCACGTGGATCATCCACCTTGGAATAATTGTCCTTAATTTTTTTTTTGCTTCCCTGCAATATAAATGAGGCTGAATCTGATGAGTTCCCATTAATATTTACGTGAAAGCAGATCGGGGTGATGTACCGAAAGGAAGTGCAGAGATTTTCTTCCGGAAAGTAAAGTTTTGGAAAGAAGACGGTGGAGAGGAAGCACCTCCTGTATTTGTAGGTATTCTTTTCTTGTATCATAGATGACATTTCCATTCTATTTTGTTGAAAAGAGTTAACGAACTTTGAAAAAAATGACTTACCACCACTTCCTTGTCAGTCATTTATATCTGAAAGAAATTTCCAAATAACGGAGCCATAGCATATTATCTGCCTCACTTCAGCTTAATTAATAGAAATTCCCTCTTTATATTTGTCAAGGAGGAGCTGAATGTTTAAAGCACTAGAGACAGTCACCTCATTAATCAGTCTATGTACGCAACATTTTTGAAAGACATTCGACTCCAAGTGTCTGTTGAACAGTTCAGAAGCAGTAAGTCGAATGATGGAGGTTCTCAATAAACCGTTCTAAAGTCCACTCTCTAGCCTGTCAGGCTTTCCCTGACTCATCTCAAGGATGAAATTCCATTATCCTCATATGATCCTAAGCAGACCAACTTCCTTATGGTAGGAGGTTTACATCATCTCATATCAAAATCCAATTTATTCTTCTCTTCATTCATTAATTGCAGTTAGCTTGTAGAGGTGGGTGAGCATAGTTGAACATAACAACTGTGGGAGAACTTTTTATTGCACTTGAAATTGCTAACTTGTCTAGAGGAAGAGAAATTGAATTCTCTTAAAGTCAAGAGAACTATTGAATATATTGCGTAACATTTTCATAATATTTATGTCATTGATGGAATTCAAGCGAATAATAAGACTGTATTGTGATTGCCGTTCAACAAGTGTCTTTCACAAACAAAGAAGAAAACAGGCTATGGTTGGTTTATATGGATATACCCCGCCCCCGCTTACCCAACCCCACACACACCAAAAATGTGTAATAACAAGGGGTGACTCCTCCTTGATTTAGACAAATAGCCTACTGATTTAATTGAAGAGAACTAATACCAGATATGCAATAAAATAATTTTTCTTTTTGATGACAAGGGAACCTGTAGCTGGCACCCTTCAGGTGCGCACAGGGTAAACCCCGCTCCTGTGCAATAGCCTGCAAACCACATAGGAGAGATAACCCGCACTAGGCAACCCTGTGCGACGAGCTCAACCCAGAAGGCAAATCCCTTGTTGTCGTAGGCAGGGGGGTTCGAACCTGTATGCAATAGAATCATGTTCAGCTAATTGCAGTCTATTTGATCCAATTGATATATATGGAAAATTCCTCGTTCTTTAGGATTTACAGTCAGATGAAAAAAGGAGTAAGAATTAGATCTTATCTGCAATAATCTTTTTTATCCATCTCATTACAAAAATTGATTTGTTGTTTCTAAAGCATCCTCAATGATTAATCATTAAAATTCACGTGTAGAATATTTTTTGTATTATGACAAGTGATTACTTCATCATAATAAAGAATTATGACAAGTGATTACTTCATCATTATAAATAATCAAACTTCCTTATTTCATGTAGTTTAAACTACTATGTAAGGATCACTCTTGTATGCTATTGACCACCAAATTAACAAGAATTTTTCTCTCTTTTTTCATGTGATTGATTAGAGCTATAACCTGGTGATGCCTCACATTTCTGTGTCTAGATTTGATTTTTCGCTCTTTCAACATTACTTTAAATTGTTTTCTTTAAGATGAACATGAAGATGAAAACCTTGTTGCTGATGCCCACAGCCATGCGAACTTGAAGGTTCATGTATGCGAACAGTCCTATGAACCTCAAGGCTCTAGAACTATTAATTCTTTAGGACTGAGTCGTCAGTGCACGGCAGTTAGCACTCTCGATTTTTCTAGTCGTTGGCTTATGCTATATAACCTGCAATGTTAACCGCCGTCTCAATAATCCAGTTCATGTAAATCATCCTCTATCTAGCACCATGAATTGTTAGCGATCTAGTCAAGTTAGCAACATGCTTGTCTTATTAGGAATCTAGTCAAGTTGACAGCATGCATGTCCTCAAAATTCAGTCATGTCTCACGGATAGACAGTAACGCTGCGTGAAGTTAGTTTCAGCTCTCAGGACAGTGGCAAGTATATTCAAGTTAAGAGAATCTTTAGAAATAGTGTAGAATATCTTATGGGATTGTTTGAAAGTCAAGAACAATAACAATATTCGTAATAAATATGTCATAGCTATTACGAATTCCAAGAATTATACTGAGAGAAAGGAATTCAAAGAAATAAGCCATTTGACTCGGACTCCTGTATAAGGAGTCTTTTTTTGTTTGTTAAACCATAAGAAGCCGAAAATAATTTACCAATCGAAGATAGCTTTTATATATATGTGTGTGAGAGAGAGAGAGATTTGGCCATCTAACTCTCTGTATCTGCCTTTTCAGTTTACTATTCTTTTTTTTTTTTTTGATTAAGCACCGGGTGTCCGGGTCTCTTTGAGCCCCGACTAATCCCGGGGGTGCACAGGCCCTCGGCAAGGAGTTTCCCGCAAGTGCACCACGGTTAATTCAGGGTTTTACCCCAGTCCGATGGCCCTCAGAAATTGTTTGCACCCAGTGGGTTTCGAACTTGAGACCTTGAAGGGGAGCACCCCAAGGCTCAAGCCAATTACCACCAGGCCAACCCCTGAGGGTTTTTTCAGTTTACTATTCTTCTTCTACATTTAGGTCATTCCCTGATCTATTTCTTACAACAGCAGTTGATCTGGCATTAGAAGGACTGAAAAAGCTCTTAGTTATCTCATTTAAGCTTCTTTTCTAAGGTGTAGCACAAAAATGTTTAGTTCCCATTCTTGAACCTGCATAAGCTTCCAAGCGAAGAGTTAGGCTTAAAGAAATTTTCTTCTGTTCCCTGAAATCCCCTTGGGACACCATTGCCTGGCAGGACAGCAGTTATTAATTGGCTTCATCAAGGAGTGTCCTTTTGGTCAAGCTGCTCATAAATGCCTAATCTCTGATGCTCCGTTTTACTACTGTAGCCTTTTCAGTCCCACTCCGTCTAACCAACTTTAATCCGTCATGAGTATTTGTCCCTTTTGATTATTGCACCGGTATGTCTAAGGTCACCAATAGCTTGAAACACTCTTTACTTTCTTAAGATGATCATTATTTGTTGGCTTTGTTGATTTGTCCAGAGGATTTTTATACGCACTACTGCAGGATTTTGCCGAGGGTCTCTCGGCCGAGGGTCTCTCGGAAACAGCCGTCCTACCTTGGTAGGAGTAAGGTCTGCGTACATTCTACCCTCCCCAGACCTCACGTTGTGGGATTTCACTGGGTTGTTGTTGTTGTTGTTGTTGTACTGCAGAGTTGATCAAATTAAGGCTTCCCACATGTGCCAGTTTGAAAAGATTTCAACTGACAGATAATTGGTTAAATGGGAGCTGTCAGTGATCATTGTTTTGTTTACTATGCATACTCCTTCTACATGAAGCATTCAGTTTTGCAAACTGCAACTATGCAAAGAGGTGCTAATAGTTTTTTTTTTTTTGTGTGCAGAATGTGGATGGTGTGAACTACTTCCATGTGAAGGTAGTTGGTCTGCTTTTTGTCGCGACATCTAGGGCAAATTTGTCGCCTTCTCTTGTATTGGAGCTTCTGCAGAGGATTGCACGTGTAATCAAAGATTACCTCGGTGTTCTAAACGAAGATTCATTGCGGAAAAATTTTGTGCTGGTGTATGAGCTTCTTGATGAAGTTGTTGTAAGCCACATGCCTTATGCTTATTTTTATGATCATTCCCTCGGATAGTCTGCATGGAATTACACCCTCTGCCCATTTATTAGGGAGACAATTTGAATTTTAATATTGAAGCCAATGAATTCAAGCATTTTTTTTTCTTAAAAAGTGATGTTTGAACAGTTACCATCTGTCCGAGACTTGGTGGATAGAGTTACCTGGTACCTGTTGCTGGTGGGAGGTGGCAGGTATCCCCTGAAATTAGTTGAGGTGCGCGTCAGCTGGCTCGGACACCATGGTCATTTAAAAAAAAAAGTGAAGTTTGAACAGTTAAGAACTACTACAGTAATCTATCTAAAACACTTCATATAAAAATAATTCCATCTGGGTTTCAAGATATTACCATAGCACCACAATAATTATTATAAAGTTCATCCTCAAATTCACACTGTATTTTCATAGATTTTACTTAACCCTGTAATTCTATGTACAACAATCATATATTTCTACCTAAACCCTTTAGTCGGAAAATTCACACTATTTTATATATTGCGACAATAAACTTACGCAAATATGACATAAATGACTAGTTTCTGAAGCAGTGAAAGTTATAGTTTTCTTTAACTAATTTTTTAAATTTTGGGTACCCCGTAGGGTTTGATTATCTCTTGGACAACGTTAACCTTAAATTTCTGTTAATGTCTATGAACCTTAAATTTCTGTTAATGCCTATGAACTGTTATGCACTCACAGAAAATCCTGAGTTATATAGATCATCTTTTTAAAGCAGAGATTATATTTTTAATTTTTTTGTGTTCTCCTTTCTTTGACAGGATTTTGGTTATGTGCAAACAACGTCTACAGAAATCTTAAAGTCTTACATATTTAATGAGCCAATTATGGTTGATGCTGGCCGTTTGCCGCCCCTTGGTCCTGCTGCCATGTTCATGGTATTTTATGTTAACTTGGAAGTGTTGTTTTTTAAGGACCTGACCAGATCTTAATATTCTTCATTTTCATTTGATTTATAGTTGTACCTTTGTTTATGCCATTGGCTTTGTTAAATGCAGCAGGGAACCAAAAGAATGCCAGGGACAGCAATTACTAAATCTGTTGTGGCAAATGAACCTGGGGGCAGAAAGAGGGAGGAAATATTCGTGGATATAATTGAAAAAATAAGCATTACTTTCAGTTCCAGTGTGAGTTTCCTGCTTTGATTCTGAAACTTTTATTGTTTTACTTTACTGTTGCAGCAATATGATGTGATGATAAAGTATGTCTTGATTTGCCACATAGAAAGTGAAACTAATAAATGCGCATGGAAGAATGTTGTGTGGTTGAACCAAAACATCTTTATCCTTGTTGGTTTTATTTTCTTGGGATGGTTACTTTTTTTTTTTTTTGTGAATCAAACATCTCTCAGGCACTCAAATAGATTATTTCTGACTGATTATTTAAACGGTTTGATGTCATTCGATTTTAGCAAATTATTTTTTGTTAGGTACGATTCCAATAGAATATGTTCTTTATAGTTATAAAGTGTGTCGTTTCTTCTACCTTGTCATTCCTTCTACCTTGTCATTCCTTTTAGTACATATATCTTATCATTATGATGAATACAGGGATATATATTGACTTCTGAAATTGATGGGACCATTCAAATGAAAAGCTACCTTACTGGTAATCCAGAAATTAGATTAGCTCTCAATGAGGATCTGAGCATTGGAAGGGCCGGTGGGAGATCAGTTTATGGTAATCTAGTCACTAATGGACTCCTGCAATTTTTCTGCTTACTGATGATTCAGCACATGTTAATTATCTTGCAATCTGAGAGTTCTATTGCCTCTGAATTGCATCTGTTTTTGGTATTCCACTTCTCCGTGTGGTGTATTTGTTACGATCTAAGAAGTGATGGCATCACATTTGTTCGAACAGATTATGGAGGTTCGGCTGGGTCTGGAGCAGTAGTACTGGATGATTGCAATTTCCATGAATCTGTGCACCTTGATAGTTTTGATGTGGACAGGACCTTGACTCTGGTGAGTGATATTAGAGAAAGCATGTCATTGATATATTTATTATGTTTTTGTGATTGATCTCTTGAAAGATTATGTCCCTGTGAGATCTGATGCTAAATCATATTGCTTTATTAGGTTCCGCCGGATGGTGAATTTCCTGTCATGAATTACCGGATAACCCAGGAATTCAAGCCTCCCTTTCGTATTAATACTTTGATTGAAGAAGCTGGATCACTTAAGGTAGACATTGTTTACTTTCCACTTGAAAATCTAAAATTTGTTGTAGATAAGTGTGGCTTAAGTAGTAGTCTGCACATTTTTTGTGTCAAAGAATAGAGTGATAGTACACACTTTCTGTAACTTCTTTTATCTTTTTATATTGTTGTTTTACAAGTAGGTAGATAACTGGGGCTTCTTTTGCTCTATTAGGCTGAAGTCATCTTGAAGATCCGTGCTGAATTTCCTTCAGACATAACTGCAAATACAATCTTGGTACAAATGCCGCTTCCTGCATATACAAGCAGGTATGTTCACTTTTACCTCTGCTACAGAGCATCTTCATGGGTTTTACTTTTTTTCTTCCTGGCATTTTCTTGTGGTATTCTCATCGTCAACTAGGCATTCAGGTACTTTCTAACTAATCTTGCTTGTCTGAGGGAGAAAGCTAGGTGAAATTTGCTATGTGGGTTGTGGCCTGTTTGTGTGTATTTGTTAAGAAACAATTCGGTTCTGATGCGACACTGAACCTTTTCTCTTTTTAGCAATTTGAATAGTAGCATTAAGTAACAGATACAAACAACTTTCTGAACTTTTGCAATCTTTTTTGGTTGATGAAGTTTTTCCGGGCTCTAAAATTTATCTTGCAAAGTTCATTGCTTCCTAATATATAGGTGATCTATTGCAAATTTCACTGGCAGACAAGCTAGGATGAAAGAAGAGAATCTCAAGCTACCAAAAATTTAAATATTGAAAATAAATCAAGATTGTCAGATCTATCCACCAACAACAACAACAACATACCCAGTTGAATCCCACAGTGTGGGGTTTGGGGAGGGTTAAATGTACGCAGACCTTACCCCCACCTTGGTAGGGAGGCTGTTTCCGAAAGACCCTCGGCTCAAAAGAAAACAAGAAAACAAGGGGAGAAAAGTCAGATACCGACAGGCAAATCAAAGCAATGCGAAAATGAGAAAAAAAACAAGGGCAGAGAAGTCATGATCGGAAATCATTTGACTTGCCTGGGCATATGAAAATTATCACAAATTTTCATTATCTATGCACTATCATATGAGAGCACAAATGAAGATCTCAACAAAATTCCAAGTGCATACTTTGAGAACAAAATTTTATATGTAATCAAAGAGCTTAGAAGAACAATATGCGCGATGGAAAAATTGTAGGCCATTCTTCCCGATTGTCGGGTGACATATATTTAAATATTATAGTTGCTCAAATAGTAGGTAGTTTTAGACTTACATATTCGCAACCAGAAAAACTAGCGTGGCATTTGAGAGCTTCTGTTGAGAGGTTTCCAGCTTTTGAAACATGCACACTACTATTTTGAACATCCATTTAAGATAGGTATATAAATCTTCATCATGATACTTGTCTAATTATGTGAGTTATCACCTAGCATTTCACTTTAAGAGTTTTCTAAGTGTTATCCGTCTTTTTAGCCCTCAATAGGAATCCTCAAATGAGCCAAGTCTGTTTTTTCTGGTTGCAAATATGTGAGTCCATGAATACATGCTTTTTCAACATCAACTATAATACTTTCAACATCTACCACCCAAAAATAAGGAAAAATACCCTGTTTTTTTTCACTATGCATATTGTTCTTCCTAGCTCTTGGATTGCATAGAAGGTACTGTTCTCAAAGTATACACTTGGTATTATGTTGAGATTTCCATCAGTGATTCCATGTGATAGTGTGCATAGATGATGAGAATCTTTACAATTTTTCAAATATCCAAGCAAAGCCAATACTTGGTATCAGTGGTAGGGACTAGGGAGATCTAATCCCTCTTGATTTTTTAAAATTTTTGCTAGCTTGACTATACACCAAACTCACAGGATACAAGAACTAGTTTCAGAACTTCTTGGACCTACTTTTAAGCACATGATACTGTATGGTACACCGGATGATTAGAAATGCCGGGGGGGGGGGGGGGGGGTTTGGTAAGGAAATATGGCTTCTTCACAGTCAAGTCTTACTACCACAAATTGCTAGGAAGAGAGGAATTGGTCTTCATACCATATGATATAGTTCCCCCAGCAAGGTGTGCTTCGCATGGTTGGCAGCTAGGGGCGTGATATTAACAGCGGAAAACCTGAATTTATGTCATGTGTTACTTAAGTCCTTAAAATCTCGTCAAAGTATTTACTTTTTTAGTGTTTATATTCAAAACGTTCATAACCTTGGAGTATTTATTATGTTGAAAGTGCACCAAAGTGGTAACTGATTTTGTCTACCCTCACTAAATTTGTAGAGTAAGCTTTGAGTTGGAACCTGGAGCAGTTGGTCAAACAACTGATTTTAAGGAATCCAATAAGAGGCTTGAGTGGAGTTTGAAGAAGGTAATATATCCATCTCTTTTCAAGCGATTTTGCTTCCCTATTCTAGGTAGACTTATTATCTAATACTCTTTAAAATAACTACTGATCTGCAATTTAAAACAGGTTCTCGGTGGATCAGATCATACATTACGTGCCAAGCTAACATTTTCACAAGAGTCACATGGTATGAAGAAGAAATATGTCAATCTTACTTATTATTCCAGCAATGTATGCTGCAGTTCTGTTACCAACCATACTTTAGATACAACATGACTTGACTATTGTAATACTGCTACGGCCCTAATACAGGAAATATCACCAAGGAAGCTGGACCAGTGAGCATGACCTTCACAATCCCAATGCATAATCCTTCAAGGCTTCAGGTAAACAGTTGTGAAGTTAGATTCCTTGTCATAAGAACAAGAAAAATGTCATCTCCCCTAGTAGGGATGTTAAAATTTGTTTGTTCATTAGATATCATATCAATTTTGATTTTGGTTTTCCCAAAGAGTTCCCTTTTGATCTTTTTCTCTCCTCCTGTGTTCTAGTAAACGGATTACATTAAATGCCACGAATCATTGATAATTTCTCTGGACAAGGAATTATTAGATCCTTTTGGACAACAGCCTATTGAGAGACTATAGAGGTTGAACTGCATGGAAATTTCCTCAAACAAGCTGTTTCTAGATTTAGCTACCTCATCTCTTCGGCAGATGTGTGGTTTCCATTTTGAAGGAATTGAACAGGAGAGATGTGTAAGGTAGCCACATCAAATAAGGTTAGTTCGAGAGGCGCGGTGATCGAGATTGTTTGTCAGGCTCCGCCCTTTGTGATAATTAAGGCTAGAATAGAAGGCTTGTCTAAAGGGGAAGAGAATGGTTTGGGACAGAGAGCGAGGGACATATATTTAATATCTAATGTAATGTGTTAAACTGTGTCAGCTCAGCTCAAACCAATAATGAACCCAAACTTTTAGAAGTTCCAAACATGAGGGAGATAGCCCTGCGCAAGAAGTAAAAACAAATAAATAAATAAATAACTGTTGTATATTTTTCTTCTCCACAAGTTATGGATGGGGGTTTGTGGATCCTGTTTATATATCTCAAACCTGATATTTGGATGTTTCTTGCAGGTGAAATATTTACAAATCGCAAAGAAGTCAAAAACATATAATCCTTATCGGTGGGTGAGATATGTGACTCAGGCTAATTCCTATGTTGCTCGGATATGACCGCCATCGAGGCCGTCTCCAGCATTATTTCCCTCAGTTTCTTCCTTCTCTCTCGCTTTTTCACATCTTCCAGAACATGTTTTGTCCATTCCTGTTGAGGTGATCTTGAGTTCTAAATTATCTTTGCCAACTCTATTTTGGGCTTTCAAATGTTTGTACTATATTGTCTAGATGATGATGGAAAAACAAAGAAAGGGTTCTCTCGCGATTCTCCATTTGAAAATTGTGCAACGAGTGGAGAATTTTGCTAATATGACTTTTTGTGCTGAAAGATTGCTTCTTCTTTTTTCCGTATTTCTGCTGGTTCTTCTGTCTTGTTTTGGGGGGGGGGGGGGGGGGGGGGTTGGGGAGATGTGTGTGGATTCTAAGTCCGTCAGAAGTAGCGGATATTGGATTGAGACAGAAATAGTGGTGAGATTGTAAGGAAGTGGGGATTAAATGAGTAATGGAGATTTTGTCTGGCATAGGAAGTTGTTGAATTTTATTACTTGGCAGTAATCCAGTAATTGATGATATTACTTATTTAATACTAAGTAATTTATTTAGTCGATGGCTATCATGGGCTATGGCACTTGGTGAAATTGTTGGTGCAATCTTGTTGAAATTGTTGGTGCAATCACACATAAACCATAATTGGGGTACCGATGACTAAATTATTGACCACCTCCTTCTGGAACTGACGGACATTTGAGTAGTGTCCTTTGGTAAGGTACCTTTCGTCTATATCAATCACTTTTTCCTGTTGTGCTGCAAAATTACGTGAAATTTATTCTTTTCCTTTTAACTTTTGCTTTTCCTGAGAAGAGTTAAGGTTCAAAACTCTTGTGGTGTTATGCTCATAATTTTACCAAGGATTTAAATTATTCAGCTGTAGAATCTATTATCTGTTATTTAGAAACGATAGGTATCAATTCTTATTGGCTAAGGTGAAAAAATAAGTCTATGAAAGAACATGTTTGTAGTTGCCAGTTGCCACTGTGAAAATGACCCACAAAGAAGACTTTTAAGTAAACAAACAATTGTCTATCTTCATTTTCAACAGATTGAGAGTACACATTATCTCAATGGAAAGATTAACTGAATGACAAAGTCCTATTAAACTCAGTTCCCCATCGTATATATTCGTTTTTTCTAATAGCAAACTTCTTCCCATTGCATCTAGCTAAGAATGATACGTTAATCACCTCCTATCACAGTTATTTGTCTTTGAAATATTCTTGAATGTGATCCGATATATCTTTTGCCCGTGAGATACATTCTTGGTTTTGATGGAAACTAGGCTCTCCCTGTAACTTAAAACCCATATGCCAACCTTGTTTGTTGTATCAAAAAGATGTTTAAATTCATGGGTTTTAGAGTCATAGAGCAGCACATAATGTACAAGAATAAGCTTATCATGACCCCAGAATCCGAGTGGGTAATTGTCAGGTTGTCAGGTGTCGGGACAACATTCAGAACTTTAATCCACAACTTTTCGCCGTTCATTACCCATATATCAACGGGAGCATATACAGAATGCTCGTTTTGATTATCGTAGTAATGCTGTAGTAGTAGGCAAAGAGATATACATATATCAGGCCCTGGCATCTCACCAAGCACTTCATTATGCATGTCAAAAAATTGGAGTAGAAAATCTCTTTCAAAGGTATCGGACCGACTTCAATTGAGCTCTGTGTACGCCAATAATAAACTCCATTCACACAGGTCGAGCACAATGAATTGTGCATGAGTGTAGCACTGGTGTCAGAGTTGAATATTAAATTTCTCCAACAATCGTTGCTTATTGAGTAAATGGCAGCAAACACACGAGGTTTACTGCTGCCCGGGTCTCCTTCCCAATATTCCTTAGTATTGTAAACCACCTTATAATCGTGACTCAATGGATCAAAGCCATAGCCAAATATTTGATCAACACAACCTTCACGAGATATGGTGGAATTGGTCTGAACTCTCACTACTAAAAAATCTTTATTTTTCTATTGAATTTTTCACTGAAAGATGTTCAGTGATCTCCCACTGAATGTCGGTGAGAAAAACTTAAATAGTAGTATTTTCACACATAAAATTTATGAAGTTTCCTAGCATTTTAATGGGAATTTGCTTCCCACCATGTGTTTTTTAGTGAGCTGGTTCGTGGGAATAAAGTGCGAAAATTATGTTTTATAACACAAATTTATCACTGAATGTTGGTGGGAACTCTTTATTTCTAGTAGTGTCTCTTGTAGCCAGGGTCCACCAGAATAATTTTTGTATTCTGACAAGAAATATATGCCGTCTACGGGACCAATGATCTCATCCAACGTGGTAGGGATCTGTAAATAACTAGGCTTTTCAAGTACCAGAATAACATCGGACGATCCTTTTTCGGGCAACATAAAAGTGGTGATGGATCCCATGGGATATTGCTCGAGAGTGTGTATTAAGAGACGGGTTGGGTTTTCCTTGTGATGAAGGTGCTCTCTCACTAAAAAAGAGCTTGTAATAAGAGAGTACCAATTCTTGCCCACGCATTTGAATGCAAAAGAGATTTCACTGGCAGCTTTACTAGTACCTCTGTTACCAAATCATCAGGAAATTAGAAAATACTCCATCATACAAAATTGAGGGGGCAGAAATACCCAAAATAAAAAATTCTGACAAGAAAAAAAAAAAAAAAAAAACGAGAACATCCAAAAGTAGAAATTATATGGAGTACTAGTTTTAATGACTTACGGTAAAGGGGAACAAGAACATGGTATAATACTTTATAAAAGACTTGGCTATGGCGGCTGATCTTTCATTCGGTTCGCTATTGACTGAAACCGCAAAATCAAATCAAATCGATAAACAGAGTAAAACAGATTAAATAAATTGATTAAGGTTTTTAAATTTTTTATGGCCTCGGATCCTGTATAGTACTCAATCATTTACTAAAAACTTAGGCCTATATTATTGTTTCTTCTGCTGTATGAAGGTCGAGGGTGTGCTATCAACTAATAAATCGCTTTCACATTTTATATGTATCATTAAAACTCTATCAATAAGTCGTTAATAAATCGTTGTAAAATAATAAATACATTGTTATTATTTTTGTGAATAATAAATACATTGTTATTATTTTACAAACAGAATAAGCGTTTAACAAATTTTTGTGAGTCACTTTGTTAAGTGATAAATATACGAGTTGTGACAACTGGTATATATATTCTTTTTCATAATTTCACATTAAATGCATTTTAAAAAAAAAATTAATAGATACAAATTACTAAACAAATTCTTTAAATAATTTAGTCAAATACAAATTGTTACTGTGTCAACTCTTTGGAAGCGAGAAGTATTATATTATACTACATGTTTATAAAGTGCTACGAATTATTGTTTCTTTGTTGTTTGAGGCTCGATCGAGGGTGACACATAAACTGATAAATGTCTCTCATACTTTACACATATCCTTAAAACTTTGCACATACATACTACAAGATGTCGTTTCTTTTATACAGTTCATAAAAATAACAAAAAGCAACTCGTTACAACCACAACGACATACCCAGTGCACAAAAGAAAAAAAAAAAAAGAACTTGTTAAGTTCAATTAATAACTAACTGGCTGACACGAACCAGAATTAGTCAAACTATAAGCATCAAATACCTTATGATAATAAGCATATTTTTCCTTGTTCTTCACCGTTCTTTCTTTTCAACTTTAATTTTTAATCTACTTCTTGTTCTGGCTAGCTATTTCAAACGGTTCAAATATAAGGTCTTTCTGCTCTTTGAAATACTAATATGTTCAAGATCACTAAGATATTACTCTCTCCGGATCAAAAAGAGTGTCTATTTAGCCTTTTTTTCTTGGTTCAAAAAGAGTATCCACTTATCAAATTAAGAAAGAATTAATCTTGTTTTTCAGTTTTACCCCTATTAAGTGTTATGTTATCAAATCTCAATACCTATTTAATTATGGGCAGTTTAGTTAAATTATCTATTTTTGCTTAAGAGTTAACATTTTTGTAAAGAGTTTGCAAATGGCTAAGTGAACATTTTTGTTTTGTTCGGATAGAGTAATTGGTAAGAGGCCTTAAATATTTGCGAGTTAATTGGTTAAAAGTACGACATATGAATTAATTGAAATCGAATTATTAGAAGAGTTAATTTTATTGAGTACTTTCTAACGAGTAACCCACTAACACAATATGAAAAAAGAAACATACGAAAAATTAAGAGCAATCCTCGATAACAACAACAATATATTCAATGTAATTCCATAAATAATGTTTGAAAAGAATATAATGTACGTTAACCTTACTCCTATCTTCTAGTTCTTAGAGCAGTAGCACACGTTAATCAGTACTTTATATGTTTTCCAATGGATGTTCTTTCTCACAGTTATCAACGTGTAAGTGTTCATTGGATATTTAATATTGGGAAAAGGGTCAAATATATCTTTCTACTTTAGTTTATAGGTTAACTTTTCCCTCTGTTAGCCAAAATAGTCAAATATACTCCTTCCGTTATAAGTTGGGGCCAAATATACTCTTACCGTTAGCAAAGTTTCAAAAATACCCCTCATTTCTAACATATTCCCACATAAGCAAGTCTAGTCATTGGAATTGGGTGACATGGACGTCATATGGCATTTAACTTATTCTATGTAGTGCTTACGTGGCAATTTTTAAAATATAATCTAGAAAATTGATTTTTTTAAAACAAATCTAAAAAAAATGGCTTTTATTAAATATCTGAAACTTTTTTGTTTTAATAAAACCCGTTTTTTTAAAATATATTCTCAAAAATTGGATATTTTAGTTAAAAATTTGGAAAATGATTTTTTTTTTAAATCTGCAAAACTGTAAAGTTTTTTTTTTTTTAAAGTGTCCTAATTATTTTTTTTAAATCTGGATTAATTTTTAAAAATCTGAAAAACTGATTTTAAAAAAATCATTTTCCAGAAAAAATTCAGATTTTTAATAAAAACCATTTTTAACAGATTTGTTTTTAGAAAAATCAATTTTCCAGATTATTGTTAAAAAAAATTGTTACGTAGGCACCACATAGAATAAGTTAAATGACATCTGGCGTCCATGTCACCCAATTCCAATGACTAGACTTGTTTATGTGGAAATACGTTAGAAATGAGGGGTTATTTTGAAACTTTGCTAACAGTAGGGGTATAATTGGCCCCAACTTGTAACGGGAGGGGTATATTTGACTACTTTGGCTAACAGAGGGCAAAGCTAGCTAATAAACTAAAGTAGAGGGGTATATTTGACCCTTTTCCCTTTAATATATTTAAAGGACTTCTTTATATGCCCATAGTACATACTTAAATGTAAAATTGGCTATTTAATGTTAAAAGAAGATGTGTTTATTTAAGAGTTAATGGATCCGACTCCTCTCCATTTTACCTTGTTTTTATTTCCCTGTAATTCTTATTTAGATTCACATGACAGTTGTCCTTCCCATTTTTACATCAAAGGTTTTGATTATTTACTTTTATATATATATATATATATATATATATATATATATATATTGTTGTAAGTTGGATGCCCATCACATGAACTTGGGCACCAAGAATATTTGCCCACCAAGTATGTGTGGCCACCAAGTTGTTAACTTATTTCCTCCTATAAATAGGAGTTCATTTGAAGAAGTTAGATATACAATCAATTCCTCTCTATATACTTCTCTCTGGTGTATTTACTTCATAGTTTTTATTTTTATAACACGTTATCAGCATGAGACTCTGCCATCTCGAGCAAATACTTTGAAAGCCTCAAAGATTTTATTTGGATCAATGGTCAATCATGAATATATTTGTGTGATTGATAGTGGAACAACGCATGCCATATTCAAAGATGAGAAAAACTTTTCTCACTTGCGTAGGAAAAGAGGAAACGTTAATACAATTTCTGGCAATTCGAAATTGATTGAAGGCTCTGGAAGTGCTACTATATTTTTGCCAAAGGGGACGAAACTTGTTTTAGAAGATGCATTATTCTCTTCTAAATCCCTAAGAAACTTGTTAAGTTTCAAAGATATCCGCCGTAATGGGTATCACGTTGAGACATTAAACGAAATAAATGATGAATACCTTGCCATTACAAAGAATGTCTCCGGCCAGAAATATGTTTTTGAGAAATTACCAACTTTGTCTTCTGGTCTGTATTATGCAGAAATTAGTATAATTGAAGCACACTTGATCGTAAATTAGAAGTTTAATGATTCAAGTACGTTTATGTTTTGGCATGACCGAATAGGTCACCCTGGATCAATAAGGATGAGACGAATTATTGAAAATTAAAATGGGCATCCACTTAAGAACCTAAAGATTCTTGAAAGTGGTGAATTTTCATGTGCTGCTTGTTATCAGGGTAAATTAATAACTAAGCCTTCACTAATGAAAGTTGACATTGAATCCCCTGCCTTTCTAGAGCGTATACATGGGGATATATGTGGACCTATTCATCCACCTTATGGGTCATTCAGCTATTGTATAGTCCTAATAGACGCATCTTCAAGATGGTCTCATGTATGCCTCCTCTCGTCTCGCAACCTGGCGTTTGCGAAATTATTGGCACAAATAATATGCTTAAGGGAATAGTTTTCGGATTATACCATTAAGGCTATACGCCTCGATAATGCTGGAGAATTTACGTCTCAATCTTTTGATGATTATTGTTTATCTGTTGGGATAAAAGTTGAACATCCAGTAGCTCATGTTCATACCCAAAATAGCCTTGCTAAGTCATTTATCAAACGACTACAATTGATAGCAAGACCACTACTTATGAAAACACGGTTTCCCGCTACCGTCTGGGTCATGCTATCTTACATGCAACATCTCTTATTCGTCTCAGACTGACTCATTATAATAAATACTCCCCGTCACAATTAGTATTTGGTCATGAACCAAATATTGCTCATCTCCGAATCTTTGGCTATGCTGTATATGTGCCGATAGCACCACTACAGCGTACTAAGATGGGCCCCAAAGAAGGTTAGGAATATATGTTGGATTTGAATCACCCTCTATTATTCGCTATCTTGAGCCATTGACGGGAGATTTATTCACTGCTCGATTTGCAGATTGTCAATTTGATGAAACACATTTTCCACAATTAAGGGGAGAGAGAAAAGAAATCAAAAGAGAAATTGCGTGGAGAGTTTCATCATTATCTCATTTTGATCCACGTGCCCCCTATACGTGAACAGGAGATCGAGAAGATCATTCACTTGCAAAAAATAGCAAATCAAATGCAGACGCATTTACTGATTTGAAAAGAATAACTAAGTCACATATTCCTGCAGAGAATATGCCTATCCGAATTGATGTCCCAAAGGGAAAATCTACTAGTGTCATAGCCTTTCAATCTCATATACAGCTGAAGCGTGGTAGGCCATTGGGTTCTAAGGATAAAAATCCTAGAAAAAAAAACACGAAAAATGATCAGAATGACACTATGAAAGAATATCATGAGGATATTCAAGATCTGATTAATCCTGATATTCCTGAAGATATTAGGAAACCCTAGACTCAAGTGAGTAAAGAACTATCATTGAGTTCTTTTGGTGATGGAATAGATTTGAATCGATCGAAGATTATGATGGATAATGTTTTTGCATATAATGTTGCACTGAATATTATGAAAGACATTGAGGATCAAGAACCTCAATATGTCGAAGAATGTCGACGAAGATATGATTGGCCAAAATGGCAAGAGACACTTCAATCAGAATTGAATTCACTTGCCAAACGTGGGGGTTTTGGACTAGTAGTCCAAACGGCTAATGGTGTAAAACCAGTTTGCCACAAATGGGTCTTTGTGCGGAAAAGGAATGAGAGAAATGAAATTGTGAGATACAAGGCACGCCTTGTTGCACAAGGATTCTCTCAAAGACCCGGTATCGACTATGAAGAAAAATATTCTCCCGTGATGGATGGCATAACATTTCGATATCTCATCAGTTTAGCTGTACATGAAAACCTTGGAATACATCTGATGGATGTGGTTACAGCTTACTTTTATGGCTCACTTGATAATGAAATCTATATGAAAATTCCTAAAGGATTTAAAATGCCTGAAGCAATTAGTTCAAAGTCTCGGGAGATATATTCAATCGGATTACAAAGGTCGTTGTATGGTCTAAAACAATCAGGGCGTATGTGGTACAATCGCCTCAGTGAGTACTTGGTAAATGAAAGTTATATAAATGATGCCATTTGTCTATGCGTTTTTATTAAGAAAACAAAATCAGAGTTCATTATACTTGATGTTTATGTTGATGACATAAACCTAATTGGAACTTCAGAAGAGCTCTAAAAGGCAATTGAATATTTAAAGAAAGAATTTGAGATGAAAGATCTCGGAAAAACAAAACTTTGTCTTGGTTTTCAGGTTGAACATTTAGCAGACAGGATCATTATCTATCAATCTGCTTATACCGACAAAGTTTTAAAATGATTTTACATGGACAATGCGCAACCTTTAAATACTCCAATGGTTGTTCGCTCACTTGAAGTGAGTAAAGATCCATTCCGACCTCAGGAAGAAAATGAAAAGCTTCTTGGTCCTGAAGTACCATATCTTAGTGCAATTGGTGCACTTATGTATCTTGCTAACGTTACAAGACCTGACATAACATTCTCTGTTAATTTTCTAGCAAGATATAGCTCTTCTCGTACACGAAGACATTGGAATAGAGTTAAGCATATATTGCGATATCTGAAGGGAACTATCGATATGGGTCTGTTTTATACTAACAAAGGTAGTGCAGATCTTGTTGGTTATGCAGATGCAGGTTATTTATCTGATCCACATAAAGCTCAATCTCAAACAAGCTATCTCTTTACATGCGGAGGTACTGCTATATCATGGCGATCTACAAAACAGTCCATTGTTGCTACTTCTTCAAATCATGCTGAGATAATCGCTATTCATGAAGCAAGTAGAGAACGTGTGTGGTTGAGATCAGTGATACATTTCATCAAAGAAAGATGTGGCTTGAAGTGTGATACAAAAATACCCACAGTATTATATGAAGATAATGTTGCATGCATAGCTCAATTAAAATGAGGTTTCATAAAAGGAGATAGAACGAAGCACATTTTACCAAAGTTATTCTTCACATATGATCTCCAGAAGAATGGTGCTATTGATGTGCAACAAATCCGTTCAAGTGACAATCCTGCAGATTTGTTCAACAAATCTTTGCCAACTTCAACTCTTAAGAAGATGATATTCAAGATTGGAATGCGAAGACTCCGACATCTAAATTTTGGTCTTCGTCAGGGGGAGTGAAATACGTGTTGTTCTCTTTTTTCCTTAACCAAGTCTTGTCCCATTGGGTTTCTTGGTAAGGTTTTTAATGAGGCAGCTTTCAAAGCGTATTACTAGATATGTGTACTATTTTTCCTTCATTAGGACTTTTTTTCCCACGGGGTTTTTCCTAATAAGGTTTTAACGAGGCACAAATTAATGGACATCCAAGGGGGAGTGTTGTAAGTTGGATGCCCATCACATGAACTTGGGTACCTTGTAAGTTGGATGCCCATCACACGAACTTGGGCACTGATAAGACAAAAATCCATATATAAATGAAGTTGTTATTTAATTTAAATATTAATATTTCTATATTTTATTTGCACGAAATATCATAATTCAATAAATAAATCAAGAGAGCAAAATGAATAAGAAGATCCAAAAAAGGAAAAGCAAAAGAAAGAGAAAAGGAAGTGCTGCAAAGATGAAAACAATTTTGCAAATTTTCCTTAATGTGGGACCCATCAAAATTGAAACTAAGAAAGCTAAAGGAAAAGGAAGACAAACCTTAATACCTTATTCTCAATAAAAGAAAGGGAGCAGCAATGTATACTTACAAATTGGAAAAAAAGTTCATGAACACACCAATTTCTTGAATCAACACCCTATTGTTGATTGGCGAAATTGGAAGAAATATATTGCAAAAAGCTTGTGTGCACACGGGAAGATTTTGCTGAAGAAGGAAACTCTATAAATATCAACATTTGAAGCTGCTTAGAGGGACAAAAAAACATAGAGAGGAAGCAAAATAATACTTTGTTTCCATTCTAGAGCCTTTTCCTTATAGCTTCCTTGGTTATTTAATTTTAGGAAATTATTCTAGTTCCTACTTTTAATTAAATAGCAGAATTATTCTTCTTGAATATTTCTTCTATTTTCTTATTAATGGATAAGAATATTTCCATTAGTTTTATTAACTCCAATATGGAGTAACTTTCTTTTGTGTTGGGAGAATGACGGATCTAGATATTTCTATATAATAGTAGATAATATCATTCCTCAATTTCACATGTTTGAGCGGAAGCTTTCTATTTAACTTTTATATGCTTTACAGTTAGATGTTACTTTATTTGTTAACGTTTATCTAATTTATACTACCAATTAATTTGTTACTAATTCTATAATCGAGAGAGGCGGAAGAAGTAACATAGTTAATTGTCGTATTGATAGATGTTAACATTTATTTAGTGACATCTATCTCTTTTATGTCATAATTAATTTTACACTTATTTGTAATTGAGAGAGGCGGATAGTGTATTGATTAGTTATAACAAGTAAGGTAACCGAAAGGGACTTACTATAAAGAGCATGTTTAAAATTAACTTTTTCTTTTTCTTTTACACATAATACAATTTTTAATTATTATTTAGGTCCCATATACCACGTGTTCACATTTAGATTCACGTTTTCAGTTCGTCGGCGGTGATGGCGGCGGGTGAAGGGGTTCCGATGGATAACAGCCATTAGATATTAAGGTTTAGGGAATATTCTTTTTTATTTCTTTCTTGCTTAAAATTAAATTTTTCTTTTTCTTTTACACATAATACAATTTTTAATTATTATTTAGGTCCCATATACCACGTGTTCACATTTAATTCATCACCTTATCACGTCATTGGCAAGTGTATTACACACACTTTTCATTTTATGCCACATCAGCAAAAAGTGTGTAATAGGTATATTTTTTAATAGGCTAGGTGTTCAATCGGAACAAGCGTCAATTTAGATGACCATAAAGAATATGTGGAAAAGTTTAGGGAGCGCTTATCACTTTTGCCTATATAGTATTCTAAAATATTTATCTTTAATGCATCATTGAGGGTCTTCCAATTGAATCACAAGGGATTAAGGCATTTCAGGGATATGGGCCTTGGGCCCACAGAGTCCATCCTTCTAGACTAAAAGGTGGCCCAACAGGGATGGTCTACCCTGCACTTGCATTGAAAAGGATTTTACCATTATGACAAAACTCCAAAGTTATTCCATCACATGCTCACAACTCCACCACAAGTACCTAACACCTTACTTCCCCATTGGTTCAAGTTTTCTCAATTTTCATTACACTCTCTCTCTCCTCTCTCATTTTTATTTTTCTAATTTAATTATCATGTATTCAAGCCAATTGACTCGACTAATTTGAATTTCAGTCAGATAGGATCGAAGCTATTCTTATCAAAGGGGAATTAATTTATATTGTTTCGCTGAACACTTGCATTGGTAGATTGGTTAATGTTTTAAAATGTATATATTGTATGTTAAATTTCCTTAACTTATTCATCTATTGATTTTTAATTGAATCTTTTGGTGAGGAATCTGACTCTATCGATCACTGTTGAGGGATTAAACGGTTCCTATTAAAAAAAATTCCATTCTTATAATTCAAACACAAAACCTTTAAATAACAATAACGAGATCTCAATCATCACACCATATCAGTGCTTTCTCGTCCCCTCACTGTGTATTTAAAACTCTATTAACTCTCTTGATATCTAAAGTAAACTATACTAGTGCACCAACTACTGCCTACCCAACTCCTATTGACTCTCTGTTCGTCAACAAATCAATCTACACGTAACGCATTAGATAAAATCATTACATCCTTTGACAATCACCTTTTTTTTTTTTGCAATAACATTTGATAGAAACATGAGCTAGTTAAGGATTGTTTTCTTAAGTTGTCTTCTTATTCCATTTAATGACCTAACATGCATCCTCATGAGGTAATTTTACTTTTTTCAATGATTAGGTACCAGAATCTCGTTTAATAAAAGGTTTTAAATACTAATCTATATATAATATAAAGTTAGGCATAGGCAAGGTGATGTAGCACCTCTCTATGGCCACCATTGCTATTTATCTTTTTTGTGGGTTTTTTCCCTTAACTCCTAATATTATTATTTAACTTATTTTTAAAAATCTAAAAGTGGCTAAATAATTACATTATTAAATGAAGAAGAAATAATTGCATTATTAAATGAGGAGGACATTTAGTCCTCTACGGCCTATTCCCATAAAATTGTAACTGTATACCATTTATATTTATATCATTAAATTTTCAAACATAATCTCCTCAATTACCTAAGTAAATGCAAAAAACGTTTGGGAAATGAAAGATCAGAAGACTATTCAACAACGTGGGTTTTTGTTACAAAGCTCTTTGGATGAATCTCATTTAATCTATGCTCTCTCATCATGTTATGAGAAGAGTCATAACTATTAGTAAGAATTCGCATATTGAAGTTTTATACTGTTAATGAATGTCCATAATGTGACGGTGCGGGATTAGTATATACTATAATTAGGTTCATTCTCATCTTTGATCACAGCAGAAATTTCATATATTCTCCATGCCTACGTTTCATTTTTCACCAATACTATAGACTAATTGTCATTTTCGCCCAGCATTTTTTCGTACGAAGACATGACTAATTGCTTGGATTAAGATAATCTTCATATAGTTACATGTCAACAATGAATAAAATGGTTGATCTATAGTTCATAATGGTATGTCGTTAAATTTTTCCTTATCTTTTGTTGTATCTACCTATTTTTTTTTTCTTTTTTCCCAACGTTTCTTATTGCTTGTGTGTACTTCTTCCTTCTGATAAAATTCTCATCTTTAATCACAGGAGAAACAAGAAGACATATGGGTAATAACAATGCCCACGAAAGCGGGCTGATCAGTTGGACTACAATTCCAGACGCTCTACCTC
This sequence comes from Lycium barbarum, assembly GCF_019175385.1. NCBI lineage: Eukaryota > Viridiplantae > Streptophyta > Magnoliopsida > Solanales > Solanaceae > Lycium > Lycium barbarum. The sequence continues at coordinate 140,477,071 of NC_083338.1, read as the reverse complement.
TCTCGAATTTGGATGACTCCTCAATCCCTCTTTTGTTTTAATCTTCTATTTTTCTTTTTCTCTTTGAGTGAGTTCTTTTTCAACTTTATAGGGATGAAGATAGGAGTCTTTGATACTAAGTAAAGTTGTTGCAAGACATGAAGAATCAACGAATATTTTGGGTTTATTCAAATAATTCTATCTTATGTTTGGTGTTACTCAATGATGATCAACTCTCTCTGCTCCAAGGCACTACAACAAAAACTATTTTGCAACCATATATTAGAAGTTTTCCAAATATTAAAGACAGAAGGCGTAACCAGAATTTCAACTTTACAAGTTATATTATCAATATTACTGATATTACAGAATATTATTAATAGAGATAGAGAAATTAGGTGCGTAGGGTTTGAATTCACATGCAGAATAGTTAAGATGTGATGGTCTCTACATGAAATTATGCTTTTTCATTTTATATTAGCATTACTGAAATTGCAGTTATTTGCTAGCAAAATATGTTACGTTATCTTTTTGTTCATTTTTTCTAATTTTGAGTTTTTTATTGCATTTTAAGAAATCCCTTGATGAAGGGGATCAGCCTGATAATTGTCAAAAAAATTATACTTCCTAAGTTTTTTTTTTTTTTTTTTGAGAGCTTATAAAGCAAGGTTTAAAACAAAAACAAAAAGGAGAACTAATAAGGTTCTCTAGAAAAGTTCAACTGAAGCTAAAAATAATTAAGAACATTGTAATAATGGTATTAATGAGTTCCATATTAAAAATCATAATAAGAAAACTAATTATAAACTCGCTAGCGCAATTTGCACATTTCATTCTCTTTTAAAATTGAAGATACAAATACGTGTGAAAAATGAAAATTGAATGTCATGAAAAGAAAACTTTATATACTAAATTTAGAAATTGTGTTTTAGGAAAAGTAAAAAATATTTTTAAAAAATTATTTTTCATGATGAATTTTATTCATTTTGGAGAGAGTTGAAGTGGCACTTCTTAGACAAAGACTCTTATTTTTCTATTCTTTTTTCTTTTCTTATTAAAACCCATATAAATATAAGTAATGATAGACTCATATTTTTATGCTATCTAATTTTGTTTATGAAATTAATACTTGGTTGCATTCGAACAAGACAAGGCGGCAATACTTCTATATAAAATTAGTAATTTTTTTCATTATTAAATTCCAAAAGTCTCTAAATATAATTAGCAATAAATATTATTATTTACAATAGCTAATAATATTGTTTCCAAACTACATATATAATTACTACTAATAGTTTTTTCTCTATCTCGAAATTCCTAATACAACTAACATAATTTAACAATATTTACATTTATGACCGTGCGAAGCGCGGATACATTCACTAGTAAATTCTTAATATGAGATTATAGAGGTTACTTGTTCAGATTTTGACATTTAAAGCTGACAATTAGCTTTCAAAACGTGTAATTATTATTACAAGCTTAACCTGTTATGTTTCGCATATTCTTGCTAGATGGATGTAATTGAACTCTTTAATTAGCTTTTCATTCTTAATCACCTTTTTGTCATGTCAAATAAGCAAGTATGATAACTAGCAAGTCTAGATGTTAAATCACGATTACGACGTGTTAAACAAACATTCATGCATAGAAACGATAAGTATCAATACTATAGACAGGAAAAGGTAAAGGGAAGAAACAGAATGTCTCACCCCCTAAGTTACGTAAAAATTGGGTAATTTAGGCTAATGTCCCTTTTCAGGGGCATTGTTTAGATTTTGTTCCTATTTTAAAAATTAGTGTAAATACAATACTTGAGATTAACAAAACATTAAATTGTCATCTAATTAGGGGTGGGCGTTTGGGCTATCGGATTGGATATGATAATTTCGTTTGGATTTTCAATTTTTGGATAGAAGAAATTACAATCCAAATCCAATACAAATAAACTCGGATCGGATTGGATTCTTTAAGCTTGGTTTCGGGTTAACCGACTCGGATATTTTGGATTTTCGATTTTAAATTTTGTGCCTTTAAGACAGGGTTATTAAGAACGAAATTCATGTGGGTCAGTTACCAAGTTAGAAGTCTTAGCATAATGTGAAACCAAATATGTGAATTAAGCAAAGAGTTAATAACACTAAACCAAAAGGTATCAAGTTACACAGTTCAATCTATATTATTCTCTTTGTTTCATTGGAAGTTATCTTATTCTTAAAGTTATGAAGTAAAATCCAGTTTTGCAAGGTATATTATATTTAGTAGGTGTTTGGCCATGAAAACCAAATATTTTTCACTTTATTTGGAATTTCGAAGTTGAAGTTGAAGATGGAGTTATGTTTGGTTATAGTCTTTACAAATAATATTTGGTTGTTTGAATGTATTGAAGGTGAAAAAAGTAAAAACTAGGTTTTAGGCATTTTTCAAAATTTGGAATTTTCATGGCCAAACATTGATTTCCAAATAAAGTGAAATAATTTTCTAGAAAAAAGTGAAAATTCTTATGGCCAAACGGGTCCTTAATTTTTAGAAAATTCTATATTGCACTTAATTAGTATTGGGCGCATATAACATGAGTAGGGCTAAATATAAGGTATAAAAATTTCGGATTTTCATATATTAGAGAACCCAAAGTACTAAAGCCGATATCCAATCCAAAATTCAAAAAATTTAAAAATAAAATCCGTAGTCCAATCCATAATCCAAAAATCTAAACCAAATATTCACAAAATTCGAATTTCGGGTTGGCCCAAACCATGCCCACCCTTTACATCTAACATTCCAGATTTTTTGAAACGTCGTGTACTATTTTCTTACTACTAGACTTTTAGTTTGCTCAAATGAAAACTTTAGACCGTGGTCTAAAAGATCTATAAATTTTTAAAAAGCTACCATTTAGTAAATAGCTCTCAAAAAGGGATAACTGGCGAAAATCTATGTAAAAATACCTCTTCCATAACTCCGTTTGTTCACATTAACAATGTACAAATTTACTTATATTATCAGAATATTTTTATATGTCCCAGAAGATTTCTTCTCTTTTCTTAAGGTAACAACTAATATTTAATAGAAAACAAATAAAATTACTAATAGTAATTTTTTATGAAATGATTATGTAAATTCGTTTAAAAAAGCTTTTAAATGATTATATACGTTTTCCTGAAATATATTTCACCTCTTCCGGAGCGGATCCAGCAAGTAACATGCAGTTTCATAGAAACTGAATAGATTATACCTAAATTCAATATATGTATATATTAAAATATGCACTAACTACCTATAAGAATTTTGATTTCGAGCCAAGTTATTAATGTAATTTAACTTGTATTTCCTTGACTGCATTTTTTTTGTTTCTTATAATGTGATAAAGGAGTAAGAGGGGAAGGGCCATAACTCATAAGGGGATTATTCATACATTAAAATTAGCATAGTTAAATCAATATTTGATAGCGTTTATTTGGTTTGTATCAAATTTAGTACACCGAGTATAATTTTTTACTCTGCTGGAATACAAAAGTTAGGCCTTGCCTGAATAGGCCTAATTTTTCCACGAAATTCTGTCTTGCAATTTTTTTTTTTTTTGAGTGAGCCGTGGTTCGAACCCAGAATTTCGCAAAAATTAAAGATCACCCCCGAATAAGGGCAATCAGGCAAATTGCCATCATTTTACAATCTCACGTAACTAAAACACGTATAGGTCATGAGTCTATTTATGTATAAGTATATGCAAAGTAAAAACTGAAATAACTAATGCTACATGAATAACTAAACCTTGAGCATAACTAGGGGTCGTTTGGTTGTTGGGATAAAGATAATAATTAATCCCACCAAAATGTGAGATTATTTTAACATAAAAATGTGGGATTATTTTAACATATGCTTGGTTATAGATATTAACTAGTCATAAAATTATTTTATCCTATTATTTGTACTAAAATGAGGGAATTAGCTATCTGGTATATAAGGCGAGATAGTTAATCCCTTGCAATATCCTCATATTTAAAAAAAAAAAAAAAAAGTCATGAAATATCCTTATCTATTCTATCCACCAACCAAACGATAATAGCGATTGTATAACTCTAATGAGCCAACAAAGGATACCCAAGGGTCACAACTCAGGCTGTTCAAAGCTCATCCAAATCTTTGACATTTTTGGAATAAAACTAAAAGAATACAGAACATTGTCAAAGTAAGTGAGCTAGAAATATTGAAAACTGTAAGAGTGATGGTACTCCTATTAATGTCGTGCCAAGACAATCCCAAGTGAGACATCATAAGATGACAATTAATTGGTAACTGATCTGGCTTCACACACGCACAAAGCTTGACTTAATAAAAAACTTAACATATAAATAATGAGTTAAATACTACTTCAATTCTACATTATTATTAAAGATTAAGTCTTTTGAAATAACTTCCTTTCATGCGATTTTAAATTTATTTATTTATTTATTTATTTATTTTTAACACGTTTATTTACTGGAGTATAATTTAAAAAAGAAAAAAAATTACTATAATTTCATACCTACTAATTGTTGCATCGGTAGGTCAACGTAGGGGTGTCAATGGTTTTCAAAAAACCGACTTAACCGACCGAACCGATTTTTAGGTTTCTTTTAATAAAACCGACGGTCTTTATATAAATTTATAACCGTACCGAATAATTAGGTTGATTTTTAATTTTATAAAAATAAACCGAAAAAATACCGAACCGAACCGAATAAGTATATATATGTAAAATATATTTTATATATTAAATTTACATACAATAAAATATTAAAATTTTCGCCTTGGGTTTGGGATGATGAAAATGACTACAAGCCGGCAACATAATTAACACCTAAAGTTGCAACTCTGAAACCTATTATATTACTCCTATTGAACTTAAATTAGTTCTAACATCTCGAGTAGTAACTAGTAAGCTACATGGTATTCCAACGATTTTGGATAGAAAGCTACAAAATATTAGATATTTTTCCTCTCGTATGATTTTAAATTCTCTTAGTCGATACTCAATCTTAGTAGTCTTATTTCTTGAGTCTCATCTTCATTGATTTATCCCCTCGTGCGATCTAAAATATATTTCTTTTTGCTTAACATTATTTAATTTACACTACCGTAAAATAATGGGATCAATCTCTATTCTTGTCGTCTTTCAAGTTTTCTTGATTCATCACCTTTTAATCAGTAAAAATATCTAGAGAGTTTTTTGTCAAAATTCTATAGAAGTATGTATAATATTGTGTCTTAACTTTTACTAGTGACTATAACATGATATTCTTTTTTTTTTAAAAAAAAAGAAACTAAACCGAACCGTACCGATACCGAAGAGAAATCGGCATGATGGGACGGTTTAACCGAAAAATTGGTACGGTATAAAATTTATAAAATAACTGTCCGAACCGTACCATTGACACCCCTAGATCAACGCATGATATATCCAAACGATTTCAAAAGGGTTTTTCGCATTCTATCCTCAAAGAGTATTACATGTCTAACAATAACAACATACCCAACGTATTTTTATAAATGGAGTTTGAGGAGAGTAGAATGTACGCAAATGTTACTTATATCTTTACGAGACAGAGAGATTGTTCCAATAAACCTCGACTTAAAAAAATGAATCAAAACATAACTTTAATTTCTATAATGGAGTATTTGTTGTCAACTTTATCTTCAACAAGTACTATAATATTCAAGTATCAATCTCATTCATGTCTAAACACCTTCTTAAATTCCAAACTATCACTATTGAACCCCTCTCACTATTTTGGTGTCGAGTTTCATTTCTTATAGTTAAAAAAACTAAAATTTGAAAAGTATGGCGGTGAGTAGAAGTTCAAGCTAACCAAATCTCTCTCGTCTCTCTCTAGTCTCATGTGGAGCCTACTTTGCCTTCAACCAGCGGCGCCATTAGTCTTAGTTTCCAAGTTCATCCACCTACCCCACCCTTCACTTCTAGATTCATTTATTACCCTATCAAGGAAAATTCCAAAACTCCATTTCTCTTTCATTTATCTCTATCCTTTTCCCTTATCTGTTCATCAAAACTGTGCACTGCCTAGTCTTTCTTCAATATAGTTATTGGATAGCCCATACCTACAACCCAATCATCTACACTACACACTATCTTACTCATTACATATAAAAATATATTAAGAGTTTTTTTATTATTTCAAATGAAAGGAGAATATGTACTAGAAGAAAAAAAAGATCATTCAAGTAGTAATAGTAACAAAAACAGTATGTTTGGTGGTAAACTTCTTCACCATCATCAATCTCCTCAGAACTTTCAGCAAAATCCTTCACACCATCATCACCATCATCATCAACAACAACAACATAATCCTTCTCCCAATTTTCACCACCCAGCTTTTCAACTAACTCGCGAATGCCAAACTTCAGAAGAAGCAGACAGTACTACTCATCACATGAGTCCTACGGACCGACCCGACCCGTTAAACCCACAACCCGTTTCCACCGTTGGGCCGCCACAGCCTCCTTCCTCCGTCGCCAACGACGGTGCTACCATCGAGGTTGTTCGCCGTCCACGTGGCCGTCCACCTGGTTCGAAGAACAAACCTAAACCGCCTGTCATCATAACACGTGATGCTGAACCTTCCATGAGCCCTTATATTCTTGAAATTCCAATTGGTGTTGATATTATCAACTCTATTACCAAATTCTGCAGAAAACGGAATATGGGTCTTTGTGTTCTCAACGGTTCAGGTTCTAATCAATATCTAAGGCTTTCTATTAAAATTTGACTTTAGACCACTAATTTTATTGAGTCACCCTTACTTTTCAGGTACCGTATCTAACGTTACTCTGCGGCAACCATCAACGACGCCTGTTTCGACTGTTACCTTTCATGGCAGATTTGATATACTTTCCATATCAGCAACAGTAGTTCAACCAAATGCTAGTGTTCCATCAAACAATGGGATCGCAAATGGGTTCACAATTTCACTGGCAGGTCCACAAGGTCAAGTGGTGGGTGGTGGTGTAGTTGGGCCACTTGTAACAGCAGGGACAGTGTACTTAATTGCTGCAACTTTTAATGGACCATCTTTTCATAGATTGCCTGTTGAAGAAGAATTACCTAGGAATTCCGGTGAGGGCGGTGACCATCAGTCGCCGCCGAATACGGCGGTTTCCGGCGGAGATAGTGGACAACCACCGTCCACGGCGGCGCCGGAAATATCGATGTATAGTTGTCATTTGCCATCGGATGTGATTTGGGCACCTACTGCTAGACAACCACAGCCGCCACCACCACCACCTTACTGATTATTCTTGAAGATAGGTTCTTGTTTTGTTTTCACGTTATTGGGATATGTGTTACCTTTTGTCATTTCTCCTTCACTGACGTTGGGTTTTGATTTTGGGATTTTCTTGTTTTTGGTTTAGTTTATTTAGTTGACATTAGTTCATGTACCTTTATGGTAATTAAAAATTTAAAGGCTTAGCTCTTTTTGTTATTGTTTTGTTTAGTAGGCAGATAGGAGAATGTTTTGGTAGTAGTTCTAGTGATTTTGTTGATATTAGCCATTAAAATTTGCGCTGATATTTCATTAGTATCTCTTAACCACTCAAACATTGTTTAGCATTTGGTTAATAAAATAATGGTGGTCATCCTACTGGAGTTTGTTATGGTTGAGTGATGTGATCTATGGAAGGATTTAAGGAGAAAATGAGATCTCTTGTTCTTGGGAAGAAAATGATTTTTTTTAGATTTTTTATGTGTTTTTTACAAATCTCTTATATGTAAAAAGGTTATAAAACAAAAAAAAAATTGTAATGGATTAAAAATTTATTTCTCCCTATTTTATTAAGGCCTACCATATCTGACATGCAACTGTCGTAACAACTTGAAATAATAATTTACATAAGCCGGTTTAAATTGAACAATAATATAAGAAAACAAGTACACTCTGCTTATAACTTAAATCCTGGTTAGTGAACTCTCAAACCGTGCTCAACGGGATACTTGCTATCTCAGATTAGTGCAAGCACAATTCTGTCTATCAAAGCTTTTCTTTGAATAATAAATGAGTTAAGTATTTTCAGATACTTTTACATTCGTTGGAGCTTGAATCTGAAATTCCATGGTTTAGAAAACACACACTTTATTGACCACTAAACTGAAAATAGAGTATTTTTATTGTTAATAGCAATGACAGAAACTGTTAGTTTTCGATCAAGAAACATGGTTTTTTCATCTTAGTTGGCATTTTGTTACATGTTTTTCTAGAAGTGTTCTCCATTCAAAATCAAACTCCAAATTCAAAGAATGAAGTGGGAGCAAGTTGGCATGGAGTTGCTTTGAAGTGTGGGAGGGAGGGTCACATCTGTCTGCAGTACTGGTGCTGACACTTGATGACGAAGAGATAAGAGATTTTTTTTTCTTTCATTTCTGGCATTTGCTTTACAGTTTCTGGCAAAAATGCAGCAAGTGGAATTAAAGATGATGCTAGACTTTTCCCTTCATTCTGGGTCTACATGGATTTTTCTGATTTTATTGTTAAGCCCTTTAGCTTCTTTAGTTTTTGTGTTTGTGGTAGGTATAAATGTGAAAAAGACTCTACTTTGGAATATAACATGTGGCTAGGGTAATCCCACAGTAAGGTCTTTGTTAGCACAGAGAGTACTGTAACATTCATTGGCATTAGAAATGGAGTCCGGAACCAAAATGTCTTAAAAAAATCACTTTGAACTAAAATATCCCAATAAAAAAAAATATTACAAAATTATCTTTAAGCAGTTCACGGAGACGGAGCCGTTAACTGCTTTAGCGCAATATTTTACTGCGTTATAGAAGCAGTTAAAAAACAAATTCTATAACGCGGTAAAATACTGCGTTATAGAAACAGTATAAAAAAAAAATGGTCAATTTTATTTTTTGCAACACTTAGTGTTTTTTTCCATACGTTGACCAATGATTAGTCGTGTGTCAAGACTCCGAAACGTCAATATTTTATATAGAACTTGATATTTTTTTCTGCGTATTACAATGTAGGCTCAATACATCAAGGATACGTAAACATTCGGATCGTCGTTTTAGGAGTTGAAAACGTACCCGAAGTAAGTTTTATTTAAGGTTTAAGTGTTTTATTTTTTAAGGTTTTGATTTAAGCGTGTTATTTTTTAATCAAGACATAATTTTATTTTGAATATAAATATAATTCTAAAAAATATAGGGAGAAATGCTAGTTGTAAAGTGATCAAACTTTAGATGGTCATAACTTTGCGCTCGGATGTCCGATTTACGCATTTTTTTTAACTTACGGAGTTTTCCGAGATCTATGCGGACAAACTGTCGCCAGGCGGTTTGGCCGAGCCGATTTTTTTAAAAAAACACCTTTTATCCCATTCAATTTTAATTTTCCTCCAAATTGGCCTGAAATTTTCAGTTTTATTTACTTATAAGATGATACGCAATAGATTTCAACGTAAAAATTCCGGGGAAATGTAGCTGTGAATGTCAATTTCACTTCTGCGATTTCAATTTTTGAAAATAAAGCTGACTAATTTTCTCGACATATAAAGTTGGCTAAAATAACCTTACAGTCAAACACTAAATTTTTTCAAACAAAACTTACTTCGGGCACCTTTTCAACCCCTAAAATGATGATTCGAACGTATACGTATCCTTGATGTATTGAGCCTACATTATTGTACGCAGAAAAAAATATCAAGTTTTATATAAAATATTGACGTTTTGGAGTCTTGACACATGACTAATCGTTGGTCAAAGTATGAAAAAACACACTAAGTGTTGCAAAAAAAAAATCTCCATTTTTTTTTTAGTGTTGCTATTTTACTGCGCTATATAAACAAAAGAAAAAAATTCTTTAGCGCAGTAAAAACCTTTTGGCAAACGGCTTTATTTTCAATAAATCTCAACCCTAAAAATAAAAAACTTTAAGCTACTGACAACAAGTCTTCAAACAAAATGGATGTCTATGTATATAGAACACTGCGCTAAAGCAGTTAAAAACCTTTTGACAACGACTTTATTTTCAATAAATCTAAACCCTAAAAATAAAAAACCATAAGCTACTGACAACAAATTTTCAAACAAAAATGGACGTATATATAGAATACTTAAACCTAAAGTTTATAAATAAAACTTATTTCGGGCATCTTTTCAACCCCTAAAATGACGATACGAACGTTTACGTATCCTTGATGTATTGAACCTACATTATTGTACGCAGAAAAAAATATCAGGTTCTATATAAAATATTGACGTTTCGGAGTCTTGACACACGACTAATCATTGGTCAAAATATGAAGAAAAAAAAAAAACACTAAGTGTTGCAAAAAATAAAGTTGACCAATTTTTTTTTTTTGGTACTATTTCTATAACGCAGTATTTTACTGCGTTATAGAATTTTTTTTTAACTGCTTCTATAACGCAGTAAAATACTGCGCTAAAGCAGTTAACGGCTCCGTCTCCGTGAACTGCTTTAGAGCAGTAAATTACTGCACTAAAGATAGTTTTGTAATATTTTTTTTTGTTAGGATATTTTAGTTCAAAGTGATTTTTTTAGGACATTTTGGTTCCGGACTCTTAGAAATGTGGGGTTGGGAATGGAATGGTTTTTGTGGGTTTTTGATTTGTTTTTCTGAATGTAAACACTTTATTCAATATGATGAAATGAAGCCTTTTTGTTTAACCATGCATTATCCAATATGTTGATTCAATTTAAATATGTTGATTCAATTAATTTAAATTTATACCGCATAAGATTTATTCATCTTATCATTTCTCTTTGGAAAAAAAAAACTTTTTATTATTATTCGGTTTGATATCCGTATTGTGATTTAAATAAATTCGAATCCGTGCTACATAAAATCATTAAAGGGAAGGTTTTCTCTTTCAGAATCATAATCTTTATTCAGGACTCAGACTCCGACAAGTTTAATTAAGGTGAGAAATCTTATTAATTTCATTCAATCATAATCAAATATCATACTCCATTAGCTATGCTAATTTTAATATACAAATAGTTTCATTCTTAACCAGCGGCCAAACGGCCCCTTTGGAAAAACTTTTAAGGAGAAATGATTATTTGACTTTTTACAATTTTTTTTTTTTGATTTTATAATCCTTTTACAAAAAAAATTATTTTTCGCTCATAAAATATCTGAAAAAAAAACCTAAAAAATCTAAAAAATTTATTTTCTTCTATTTAAAATTGCAAGAACAAGAGATCTTATTTCGTTCCGCTTTCTTTCAAATTCTCACTTCAAGACTTTCATGTTTCTCTCTTTCTCACGACTCTCTGATCACAAAACAGTACTTTGGTTTGTCTTTATCTTTTGGGGTTCTTATCCCTTTTTCATTGAAATGACAAAAAGGCCGAGGGGGGAAAAAGATGAAAGACGGTTGATGATGATGGCTTTTCCTTCAAGTTTTTGCCTCTTTCTATTTTTGGTCCAATTGCCTTTTGCTGTTTTCTTCCACACCTCTTGCAGTCTTTGCTATTCTTGACAATTTAGGCATCGTAATTTGTAAGGTTGAGACATGGATACTTTACGCTCCATTTATTCTTCTCTTTATTTAAATTCAAAGGACACTTATTGCATGTACATGGTTTGATACTTTGATTGGTCATATTTGGTTTTTTTTTTTTAAACTCATTTCGTATTACACGTATTATTGATAAATTTTGTACTTTGAAAATCGAAAGTATTATTTAGTATGTTAAAAAAGCTTCTTTTTAATATTTTAAATTTTAATTTTATATTTTATTTAGAGACATGGTTTTATAGTCATATATAGACCATAAGTTCTGAAGGCGTTACTACTGTTTAGGGAGAAAATACTCAAAATACCCCCAACGTTTGATCAAAATCCCAACTACACACCTAACCTTTGCGGGGGTTCTATTACCCCCCTGAACAAATTTTTTCAGTATCAAAATGCCCATTTTTTGCTGATGTGGCAGTCCAATATGACAACCCCCAATTTAGGACAGGCGCTTGTCTACATGCGCCTGGCCCACCTGCCACGTCATCATCGTCTTCATTAGGAGTTGAAAAAAAAAATCACACCAAATCAACTCAAAAAAAATCTGACAAGTGAGGGATGGCTCAGTGGTTAAGCACCTCCACCAACGACCGGTAGGTCCTGGGTTCGAGTCACACTGGAGGGGAAGTGTGGAAACACTATAAATCCTCCTAAATGGGGTGGGGAAAAAAATAAAATAAAAAATAAAAAAATCTCTCAATTTTCCATACTCCATTTTTAGTAAGGATCCGAAAATCCATACCTAATTCTCCTTCATCTTCATCAACATTATCATCATCATCATCATCATCATCTTCATTAGGAGTTGAAAAAACAAAATCACACCAACTTCCTCAAATCTAATCCAAACAAACTCAAATGTGAAAGGAAGCTTCCTAACACCAAATAGAACAAAGTTCATTAATTAATTTGATCAAACAATCAAGAATTAAAGAAACCCATTTGGTGTTCTTCATAACTTTCTCCAAATTCCTAGCAATGGAGTTTAATTTTCTCTCCAAATCAACTCAAAGAATTAGTGCTTAAACAACTCCAACCAAGCAACAAGTAGCAACTCCAAACAAGTAACTTCCAAACATATTTTCTTTAACAAGATTAGATTTTTCAACCTTGTTTTTTTTTTCCAGATTTTTCGTTTTTTTTTTCTTCAGATTTTTCGTTTTTTTTTTCATTTTTTTTTTCAGATTTTCGTTTTTTATTTAACAAGATTAGATTTTCGTGGGCGGTATTATTTTTTATGTTTTATGAATTTATAATGGAAATTATTTTGACAAAAAAAAAAATGGAGGTGGGTATTAAATAGGGTGAAGAAGAAGATGAAGTAGCCTAAAAATGGAGGGAGTTCAAAATTAATCCATGTGGCATCTATGTGGCAGCTGAGTTGGCGCTCAAAAACACCTCAGATGCTGTTTTTTAAAGGCTGTCACGCGCCACTGGGCGGTGCAGTCACGCTCTCTGCCACATCAGCAAAAAATGGTCATTTTGATACTAAAAAAATTTGTCCAGGAGGGTAATAGGACCCCCGCAAAGGTTAGGTGTGTAGTTGGGATTTTGGTCAAACGTTGGGGGTATTTTGAGTATTTACTCACTGTTTAGGGCTCTAATCTTTGATCACGAGAATTGAGATAACTTAATTACTAATTTATATCTTTCAGACACAAAGTTTAATTCTCATTAAGCACTGTAAATAGTTAAAATAATATGGCGTGTATATTCTTTTTGTGGACTAATTATGAGATTGAATACTTTAATCTATATGAATGTATGTTAAATCATAAAATTGCTTTACGGCGCAATATAGATATCATAATTTATAGACTTTATATGCACGCGGTTGCAGATATTATACAATCATGTTGTCCAGCACATACTGTAGTGCAATACTATAATAATAAAGCACAAGATGTGTTTGACTCATGCATTTGGATGTTCAAGTTTATATATACATATGCGTGTGTGTATGTATATATCTTAATGTTGATCTTGTCTGATGAATTTATCGTTTCACTTATTGTTAATTTGTTTTTCTCATTTAGATTTTTATTTTTATTTTAATTACTCTATTTCAATTATAACACATGCATGAATATATAAACTTGAAAGTAGTTTTTAATTGATTCTCTTGCCATGCCTAGTTAAGAATTGTGGGACCGAATTTCAGTCACGAACTTTCATCACCGAGTAAGATGATCAAAATAATTATTAATTGCTTCGTGATCACTTTTATAAATATGAATTTACTTATTTAATTATATTTGGTTAAATAATCTATAATATAATATAAAGCTAGACATAGACAAGGTGATATAACACCTCTTTATGACCACCATTCGTATTTATTCTTTTTCTCTCTTTTTTGCTTTCCCCACCTTATTTTTATGCTTCAGAAACAGAGAAGAAGAAAGTAGGAAGAAAATAATGTCTTGCTATAATTTATTTTACCTGCAGTTATGACATTTAATAGCAGCAATCATGAATCATGAATCATGAATCACGAACTGACAAATAAATATATGTTGAACATGTATGAGAGTATAGCAAGAGACCCATGTATTATTGCTGACATTATGAGAGGAGAGCAAGAGCCATGTTTTGTTGGGATAATTATATAAAGAGACCCATGTATTGTTGCAACTTGCAACATTTACTTTTTACCTCTGAACCATTCAATATTATATCCTTCTGCTTATTGGTTGATCCAAATACTATTGACATATTATGATTTTAATGATTTTGTTTCTGATTTATATATTTTTGACTAACTTTAGTGGTATTTTCAACTATACAATAAAGATTTTCATTTTTGAAATTTCGTATGTTCTTTTTCTGAACTTGATGTATATGTTTGTTAAAGCATGGAAAATGGAGAATCTCATCTTAAAGTTCTTGAATACTTAAAAGGTGCATACTAAGTACATTCTAGCAGAGTAGTCACGGGCATGACGAGATCACATAATACAAACATAAATCCCAACATTAAAAGATCACACAAATTTGAAAAATATCACATTTAAAAAAAAATATCACAACTTTTACATACCACAAATAATTACATATTCTTCAAACGATTGATATGAACTAATCGAACAGTAAATATGCTAATAAAGAATTCTGAATCAATTATTCAACATTGCTCTGCAAAAGAGAAAAGTTGTTAAAAAACAATTGATATAGATCAAGAGATTTGCACCTGTCGTTTTTCTTTTTTTTTTTTTTTTAAAAGGAGAGTTTCATAGTTTTTCTCTACCATTATTCTCATTAGGTGGTCTTTTTGAATTTATAGGAGATAATGGTGGAGGTCTTGGGATGGTAAGAGGATCCATTAGTTAAAAAAGAACTGATTACTTGGAAATTTGTAAGAAAATTAGGAGGAAAAAGGGGAACTGAATCAGATATTAAGAAAAATGAAAGTTTTATGTGTTCTACAGTATCGATGGAGAGAAAATGAAGGAAAAAGTGAAGAAAGAAAATAAAAAGAAAAAAACAAACGATTAAACTGACTTATATCTTAATTAATATTAAGGTGTTTTTTATCTTTTTTTTTTTTTTTTTTTAATTTCTCTCATGTAAGCTTAAGTTATATTTAAGTTATATGATTGATCTTAACTTCACTCAAGAAATCGATACAATCATGAAAAAATTGTTAAGATTATAATTCAAACATTCAAATTTTAAGCTGGAGATGAATAATTCATGGATAAAAGACAATGGATTTATCTGTATGTTTTTAGGTTTTAATATCACATCCATTTTGCCTTATATTGTAGAGATTGTCAATTGTTTGTGTTGGAATAAATGATATAAAGGGTTTTGAGACAAATCAAAAAAATATTTATATTGGTGATTCATTCAATATATAATTTTTTTATGCACATACATAAAAACTTTATCTTCTCTCGGCTTAATATACAATAAAAGTCATTTCTTAAATTTACTTAATTTATTTTATAATCATACGAAACGTGAATAAATTAACGTTTATTTTATATTTTCGTATAAAGTTGATCGTAACTGACATGATGTGGCACCTTTTGCGTGACCAACTATTGTGGTTCTTATTTTTCTCCTTTTTTGGCATTTCCCCCCCCCCCCCCCCCCCCCCCCTCTTCCCCCCTCGCAAACCTACATTTTAATTCAATTATTAAATGATTAATACTTTGGGTTCTTAAAATGTCACCATCTAATTGCATTTATCCTTTCCAAAAATAAACGTCATGTGCATTGAATATTGAAACTGCTCAATTTAAATGCTCTTAACTACACCATCTCCTCCTCTTTTGTTAGTTTCTTCTCTAAAAATTCAAAATTGTAATCATTAAAAGTTATTATTCATATGATGAAATAGAGTCTAAAAATGATCTCATCAAATCAAAGGACTAATCATACACGTGATTGAATCAATTCTGATACACAGAGAAACAGAGGATAGTAAAAAAAATTTTGACTGTGTCTGATAGGAGGATGAGGATTAAAGGATGACCACACCAAAAGGCTATTGGATTTCTCAAGACTACACTAGGAGCCTGTTTGGATGTGTTTATATCTATAAGCTGTTTGCAGCTTATAAGCCAAAAAAAATAAATTGGGGTAGTTTAACTTATTTTTTTTAGCTTATAAGCTGTTTTCAGCTTATAAGCTGCTTTAGATAAGCTAAGTCAAATGGGCCAAATTATTTTTTTGAACTTATTTTAAGCACAAAATGACTTTAAGCTGGTCAGCCAAACACTCAAAAAAACTGAAAACAGCTTATAAGCAACTTATAAGCCAATTCAAACGGGCTCTAGGTTGCTTCTCTTAATTCTCAATAAGGGAGTACTACTTTCTTCAGTTATACATGAAGGTCGTTTCTGTAATTTGTAATAGCGAAAATTTCTTACTTGTAAAAATATATTCATGAATCGTTTGTTATAAATTAGGAAATAAGAGTAATTATTTCTTTTGATAATTCTGTATAATTGATTCTGTCATTTCTTTGTCATCTGCAGATATATATAAAGTTGTATCCAGATAATTACATGCATATGTTGATAGAAATATCATGATCATTCTAATCGAAAACAAAACATATATCTTGAAGATCAACAAGCTAAGCTGTTCCTACCGATGATGCTACAGAATTTGTTGAGAAGGAGGATTGTTCTTCTTAGGGATTTACATGTTGGAAGCGAAAAATGTGTAGGGTGCATTTTTATTGACAAAGATTTTCAACATTGTTAGAAGAATCAAGCTTCAGATTAGAATGTTGCTAAATTATTGTTGTACGTAGTATTCAATTTCTAAATACTAAAAAATCTCATGCATATTACTTTGTTAAATATTTTTTTGCTACAGAGAATCTCTTTAGACCATGTCTTGTTTCTATCGTTTCCGTTACTTATTTAATTAGTAAAATTATTTTTTATTATAGAATTTCTAAGAAAAATTATTCAGTCATTTTTCGAATTTTCTTAGCACCGCGTGAAGCGCGAATAAATTAACTAGTTATATCAATAACTTTCGAGGGACCTTCGGGAGTCGATTGACATCATTAATAAGGGAAAAGGGTTAAAAATACCCCTCTACTTTGGAAAATGGCTAAAAATATCATCCGAACTTATTTTGGATAAAAATACCCCTTCCATTTTTAAAGTTTTCAAATATACCCATGTCTTGACGGAAATTATCCCCCAAAATAACCTGAAATTATTTTTTAAATCCGCTCCATCATTTAAACCTTATCCAACTAAATAATAATCTATAAGATCCCCTTATTCCCCCAATTCCCTCAGACTTCAAACCTACGTATTGGGGGAATAGGGGAATCTTATGGGTTATTATTTAGTTGGATAAGGTTTAAATGATGAAGCGGATTTAAAAAATAATTTCAGATTATTTTGAGGGATAATTTCCGTCAAGACATGAGTATATTTGAAAACTTTAAAAATGGACGGCGTATTTTTGATCAAAAACTACTTATATCAATAACTTTCGAGGGACCTTCGGCCTTCGGGAGTCGATTGACATCATATAATAAACTTGTATAAATTCAAGGTCTTTCACCTGCATTTGTGCAATATAGTTGTTTGATGGGACAATCAACTTGTCATGTGCCCAAATTGAGGAATTTTGTTCCCTATAATTCCAGTTTATCTTTTTTAATATTATTTTTTCTGTTTGAGCATTCGTTATTGACCCTTAACTTTGTTATTATTGATGGAGTCCATATTTTTCAACAAGATGATTACAATTCTATCTATATAGATTCAATACTCATTGAGAGTATTCTTGAAGGAGTCTCATTTACTAAAGAAGCATGTTGAGGTCAATTATTAAACCTCCACTTCAACATAAATAACTACTCAGCTGTAATTATCTCTTTGGAACGAAGAAATATATGAAAGAACATTTGAGGATTTGAGAAGAGAATCTAATTAAACGAAATTAAAAACACCTATATACTCTGTTTTTTCTTCTCAAACCTTTTTGTTTCTCTTTCGGTATCTGATACCTATTTTTGGAATTTGATTAATTTAGATTTGCACTGGAAAATTGCATTTTAGTGAGTAAAACACTAAACTCCATTTTCAAGGCTCAAACCTAAAACCTCTGATTAATGATGAAGAAATATTTATCACCGACTACAATTAAATTTTGGTGGTGGTTTTCTTCTCTATGGTTCCATTTAATTTCTTTCTTTTAGCCAAAAATATTGGTTGTTTCACTTTAGCAAGTATTGAAAGTTTATAAGCAAGACCAGGGAGAAATGGCTTTGAGGCCCTTTGCAATTTTTTTTTTAGTTTTATAACCCTTTTGCAAGATATCTTTATTTTTTATACTTAAGAGATATGAAAAAACACATAAGAGATCTGAAAATGTCATATGTTCTTCTATTCAAATTGTAAGAGACAAAGAGATGTTATTTTCTTCGCAAAGACTACTCGTGTTATAATATGTATTTACTTTATAAATTATTTTCCATGAAACAAGTGTACCTACAGTTTAAATCTCAATTGATTAGTCAGCTGTTGGCATTTTTCAGATTGAAATGAGGTGTGCATATATATATATATATATAAAAGTCAAGCCTATAAAAAAGTTAAAGGAAAACAACTTGAATCAAAGACACTATAATTGACAGAATCTCCAGGTAGATATTGTCATAAAATGGGTATGGCTTTGCATGCTATTTACCGTTAGTATTAAAGCAACAAGAAAGTAAATGGAGCAAGGTGGCCGTTTTAGTTGAATGTATAGGCAGTAGCATCTAGCACAAAATCGCAAAAGCCTCGTACCATCTGTCTCTCTTTCTTTGAATAACGGTGATCGTTGGGTCAATCTTGTGCATATCTCAATTATTATTTCATATCAATAATTGTATGGGGAAACTTTTTCAACAGACTCTCAATCAAAAAATTTAAATTAATTTCCTTAAAATATCCATCAACAATCTTGTTTTTTCAGTAAATGCTATACCCTTAATGGGTCGTTTGATAGCTGGTTTAGAGGTAAGTTTTGCAGGTATTAAATCATGTATAAGTAAATAACATGTATGGTAGCTGGTTGGGAGGTAAGTTATTCATGTATAAATTAATACCGTATTTGGTTTGCAATTTAGAAACGAGCATAACTAATATATGTATAAGTTATGAGGGAATGTATTATTTTATATACGATTGAAGGTGCAATAACTAATACATGAACAATTAAATCTTACATAACTAATTTCTGCATAAATAATTCATAAATTTCCTCATGACTAATCCGTTTATTACTAATACTTATATAATTCTAACGAGCGATCTATGAGTGTTCATTTATCTAGGAGGTGGAGGGGGGACAAAGATTCGGGTTATATAATTATAAAGAAAGAAACATGGACATGAGAATAACTACAATATTGTTTGTCCTTTGTTGGACAAAATCACCACCCAAAATGGTGTTTTGTCATTACGGCCGGTCTCTTTCAATATTCTCATTTATTTCCAGCTCACTGCATGGTATGGTTAAGTACACACTTTATCAATACTACTGCATGTGTGCATCTCCTTTTAAATATTCTTGAAATAAATTAAGTTTCTTTCATTTCGGCAAAAAGTAACTTACATGCACGATGTCATAATGAAATTTGTCATAAATTTAGCCTTTACGTATCTATCTCTATGATTGTGGACACTTAACAAATACAGGCCATAGTAATATGAGTTAATTGTGTCGAATGGAATTAACTGGGACGTTTAACTTCGCATATTGTAAATGCATTTGCAACAACCAATGTAAGACGTGTATCTTTTATGTTCTCTAACACGTGTCAAATTTTTAGAGTTTATAAGGTAAAAATACTTTCTTGTATATCTGTACACTGTTGAATCCACTTGACAAGTTGCAAATAGTGCATTTTAGCACTTTTTGATCACCTCGTAGACATCAAAATTCTGTTGGATTCCATAAAACGAATTCAACCCATCTTCAAATTTTAAGGTCTGTTGGGTTTTTTGGAGGCTACTCTACTCTAAACGCTAGCTCGCGCCGATATAAAGAAACACATATTCCCTTGAAAAGTCATCTCGAAAATATCATAAATCCTTGGGATATTCACAAAGAGATCAAGGCATCAAATACTCTCTTCATCAAACTGTTCGACATTCTGCAATTTATTTTCCACAAACTAATATTTATTGCTAACAAATTGGCACGCCCAGTGAGATCAAATTTGTCCTTTATCTCTTCTCTCACAAATCAGATATGCTAAATATGGAGCCACAAAAATGTAAAGATGGAAGCTACATTTTTATGAGTACTTCAAGTTTCGTCTTTGAGTTTTGGCAAGTCTACACTCCGACTAACCTTGAAGTAGGGGCATTTGTAGACATCAAAATTCCGTAGGATTCCATAAGACGAATCCAGCCCATCTTCAAACTCTAAGGTTTGTTGGTGTTTCTTGGAGGTTATTCTACCCTAAATCCTAGCTCACGCCTATATAAAGGGACCCATATTCCCTTGAAAAGGCATCTCGAAAATCCATAAATCACTGGGATATTCACAAAGAGATCAAGGCATCAAATACTCTCTTCATCAAACTACCCGACATCATGGAGATTAAATACATCCCAAGGAGATCATCCTATATATGCTCCAAAAATACCTACTAACAACCCTCGAATTACGGAGAAAATCTAGGAGAGAAGAATCAAGGGAATAAAGAGATTTATACCCGCAATATTCATCAATAAAATGTTCGTTTCTCCATATTTTGTCTATGGTCGTAATTTATTTTCCCTATCGAAAATTTGTTGCAAACACACCTTGCTGGAGTTTCTGATTCCATCACTATCTGCAATAATGGATGGGTGTGAAACTGAATATACCAAAGTTACTCTAATGCATGTAAAGAAATTACGAATATCCTGTCCAAAACCTTCAAACGACAACGAAAACACCTCCACTATAAACCCAAAATTTTATCACACACAAACTGATGTAAAACAAGTGTATCTTTGTCTCTTTTCTTTCTTGTTTTCTGTTTCTCTCTGCTTTCTAAAATTCGATTCACATGGACCACAATATTTATTGGTTTGATGTAAATCGTAAACACCCGATATAACTAAGTTTTTACCATGTACTTTGCTATCCATTTAAAATGTACAATTATGAGAAACTTAAAGAAATGACTATTTAATTAGAGTTGTTAACAACCCATAGCAATGTTTTGTATATTTACATTTCATAGCTTGTTTTTAGGTGTATTCACGCGTACTTGAGTGTATTTGAGTACACTTTTCAGTTGTATTCGTAGCTAGGTTTTAGGTATATCGCGTGTATTTGAGTATATTTGAATACACTGCTCAACCATATACATATGTATATAAATGAAACAAACAACACATAAAATCGAAAATCCAATCCATTTGGTAAACATACAATCATAATACAATCAAAATATGTATTCGGCCATATACAAATTTATATTCATATGTATATACATACATATACAATTGTATGCAGCTTTTGTGAACGTAAACCAATAATTTAAATATATATATACAACTGCATATAGCTATGAAATGAAAATTATAGCTATGAGTCGTTATGCCATGTAAATTTTCCTATAATTATCATCATGACACCAGTAAAATGGCAGAGATTAATATGGCTGAAAGACGGAATAATCCACATGACCAAGAGGGCTGCAACCAGTACAACTGGATTTAGTTACGGATACAAAATTAAAACGCGATGAAGTCTAAGTTAGAAATGTGGACTCTGACATATTAATCAAGGTTGGAGTCAAAAGCAATAAGTTAGGTATAAGCGGCCTTAATTAAGTGGTGAAAGTTGACAGCATAACCAAAGTACAGTGTGTAGGTGGACATTATTAATGCTCAGTCAAGTTGTTTGTTTTTTCTCTTCCTATCCATTCCCTTGGTCCCTCAAGTCAAAAATCATGTACTACATGTCTACTTTCTTTGTAGGGCCCTAATACAAAATTGTCTATGTGAGCTGAACCAAAGTGGTTGAAATTGAACTGGACCTCCGACCACGTGTTCTTCCATTTGACAATTTCAGGGTCCGAAACTAAAATGCCCCCAAAAAAATCATTTTAAACTAAAATATTCCAATAAAAAAAATCTTACAAAAGTACCTTTAACGCAGTAAAATACTGCGCTATAGCACTTCACGGAGACGGAGCTGCTAAGTGTTATAGCGCAGTATTTTACTGCGCTATACAAATGTCTCTCACCTATAGCGCAGTAAAATACTACGCTATAGGACTCCGCCATTTTCCAAAACATTACATTTTCACTCCTTTTTACGTAGTTTATCTTTTTTACGTAGTTTAGCCGTATATTAATCATGCTTTGAGATTCCGGAACTTCAATATTTTATATAGAACTCTAGTTATATTTGTACAATTAATAAAATTGGCTCAACACATCAAGAATACGCAATACTTTGAATTGTCGTTTTAGTGGTTGACAAGTGCTCGAAGTCCTTTTTTGTTTGAAGACTTGTAGTCATTAGCTTTAAGTTATTTATCTTTTAGGGTTTCGTCTTATTTTTAAATTAATGATTAACTTTATTTCGAATGTGTCACGTTTTTTTTTTATTATCAATTTAGGATGTGAAACTATAAACAATAATAAAGACTAAGATAATATTTATAAATATGCAAAAAAATAGATAATATTTACGATAAATTGTACAACACTAATGTATATACACTATCCAGGATGGGTCCCACATGTAGTATGCCGGAGACTATACCTAGGCCTAAGGCATCCCCACCGCCCTAGCCATCGTCTCCATCGCCCTTTTTCCTCTTAATAACCGGGCGCTCCAAGTCATGATCATCTCCTCTTCCCCTAGCCCTTGCGCTCTTAACTAGAACGTGTTTCTTCTTGGGATCTAGTCCCGCTGGCACGTTCAGAACCTCAGGCTGAGCTAGGTCTGGAAACTCGACCTTTTCCTCGTCAAGAGTTGTCAGCGTGGGCGCCGAAGGATGAACCTAAAAAATATATAATAATTAGTACCATTTCTTATTTATATTGAATACATTAACGTTATTTATTTAATCAAACCTGTGTGTCAACGGGCGCCTGAGTAGGCTCCTGAGATGGGTGTGGTGTTGAATATGAAGTAGTCTCTCGGACGAGATGTTGTTTGAAGTCCAAGTAAAGGTTATAAAAATCAAATAAATATTTACCTTATATTGAATAAAATTAGTTTTAAGTAAAAAACTTACATGCGCCTCGGTAGTCTCATGAGAAGACACCTCTGCCTCGGCAGGCTGATGAGAATGCTCCTGAATGGGTAGCTCCTGTGGACCCACTGGCGCCGAATCCTAAAATATGAAAAAAAATGAAATAGTAAGTAACATACATATTTAAAATAAGTACTTTAAATAATCAAATATGTATATTAAATATTGACCTTATATTGAATAAAATAAATTTTAATAAAAAGTTTACCTGTGGCTCGGTAGTCATATGGGAAGACACCGCTGGCTCGGCAGACCCATGAGAAAACCCCTGAGTGGGTGGCTCTGGTGGATCCGTTGGCGCCGAATCCTAAAATATAAAATATTACTAAATAATGAGTAACATATATATATTTAAAATAAATAATTTTAAAGGAACAAATAAGTATTTTAAATACTAACCAGGATAAAAAACTCATCAAAGTCAAGAATCCTGGCTCCCTCTAACTTCCTCACAGGCCGCTCATGAGCTAATGAAGCGCGTAACACCGCTCAATCAACGTTATCACGCTCCTCCATGTATGCATTCTGGCTCGACTGTGATGAAGACCCGAGTATCTCAGCAAGTAAGAGCGCCGGCGTAAACGTAGGTGAGTCCCCAGGTAAGCTGCCACCGGCCTGGAACGGTTGCGGATGGACTAGACCGTGAAAGCTCTCTGGAATGGGATCGGCCTCATCCGCCTCATCTACCAGATGGTGTCCTCCACCACCAGGTCCTTTAGTAGCAGCGCCACGTCCTCTACGCGCACGACGTCCTCCGGCAGCACTGTTGACACCCAATTTTGTCCCGCCTCTCCTCCGAAATACCTATTTGCGCTTCTAATATTTTGGAAAAATAATAAAAATAATAATAATATATATTATTTTACTATAATTACTAGCCTCTTATCAATACCGACGTTTCATTATTCTATTACAGTTACTAGCCATTATTATTATTATTATTATTATTATTATTATTATTATTATTATTATTATTCACAATTTTTATTATTTCGGCATTTTACCAACTTACGCATACACATCGCATCTATCTTTGCATAATTAAATAATAGTGTTTATTTACTGTGGATTTTCGAAATATTATTGCACGGCTATTATAACACTATTTTTATTATCTGAGCACTAATAATTGCATATTTTTATATTAAGTAATATTGTAACACAAGTTATTTAAATAGGTCTTTTATTTAAATGTAGTAGCCCAATCAACTCGTACTATTTTCAGACCAATTCACAAAAAACCAGTCCATATTTTTTACCTGACATCATTTTAATTTACCAGCCCAACTTAATTCACCCCAGCCCAAATAATTAGCCAACATTTCCGACCAGCCCATTATTTTTATTTTCCCAGCCTATATTTTAGCCAAACCAGCCCATTTTTTAACCCGACCCGGAAGCCCAATTCCCGTCCAAAATAAGGGAACCACTAGGGTTCCCTTCTTCAATTTTTCTCCAGGCCGCCGCCCCCCCCCCCCCCCCCCCCCCCCCCGCTCCCTTCTCTCTCCTTTCTCCTCTTTCCCGATCCCTTCTCTCTCTTCTCTCCCGCTCCTCTTCCCCCCCCATTTTCATCTGTTCCCCACTCTTCTGTCCCCCACTCCATCTTGTCCCCCACGCTCCTCTCTCTCTTCGTCGAAGAAAACCCTAATTCGCCCTATATATAATCATTGTCCAAGTCAAGTAAAAGGAGGATTTTTTGATGGGTGAAATCCCTCAAGAACAGAGGATCTTTGTTCGTTTCATAAAATTCCTCCAAGAATCCGTTTTCTTTTAGCCGTAGAAACCCCCTGAAAATTAAAGATCTTGAAACCCCAAAATTCTCCAAATATATATATATATATATCAAGTTTTCAGTAGTCATAAGAAAATTCTAAACGTCGAACCAAGAACATTAAATCAATTTTCTATTTTTTTTACTTGCCTCTGGGTCGCTTTTAATCCGAGCATACGCAAGTTCGAATTTCAAAGTGTTCGAGTGTAGATCGAAGATTCGCACCCACTTCGCTGCACCCGAAGAAGGTAAACCCCTTTCCTTAACTATTTCTGTTTGTTTAAATTGTTGTTTATACTGTTTATGCTATGTGTTTAATCCCATGTTAGTAGGAAATTTGATTAGGATAATTATGTTGTTTGTTAGAGTTACAGTAGTAAGCATGATTAGGATTAAGTTATGTTAGTTGTTTAGTTATAATTATAGTAGTAAGCATGATTAGTGGTTAAATATTTTTATGCTTATATTGCTTAACTAGAGTTATTGTTTATATGTTATGTAATGAGCATGATTAGGGTAAAGACATGCTAATATAATTGTGTTGTTTGACTAAAATTGTCGGAATGTTATTAATAAGCTTGACTGGGAGTCCTTAGAATGTTGTTTAATCAAGTGCTTTCATTAAATGTCCATTTAAGTAGCCTGTCTGTTGATTAATTGGACCCTGTTCGATTTAAAGCATTTGTTAGTTTCGGTTAGCATGTTTGATCTCCAGTTGACAATGTTTGAACAAGTTTAGATGTGAAGTTTGTTAACTTAAGAATCTGGTGTGTACATATGATTCATGTTAAAGGTAGTATAATGTGTTAGTCCTCTGTATTGGTACTGGGTATCCCATCTATGTGTTCGTTTTGAACTGGTTTGGCTCTCCTGTAATTTGCTAGCCCTGCTCTGTTTATCTTAGATTGGCAGTTAAAATATGTTGATATGTTAGCAAATTAGTTAAGTCATTCCAGTTATGTAGTTAAAGCATATCTTATATGATTTATGTGGTTTATGTGTAGGGATGATTTAGTTAAACCCTAAACGTATGAGCAAGATCTGTTGAGCATGTTTGGGTGTTAGTCTGACTTGTTTTTTAATTGAATTTGTCTTAAATGTGGCATTGTCTGGTCTATGTGTTGTTGTGGTTGGAATGAATTAGTTAACTACTGCAAAGTCAGAATGTTATTGGTCCTGAATCAGGCTGTTATATATTAGCCTATTTTCTGCCTACTACTTTCCCAAGTATATGATATAACCTTATCTTTTTTTTATTTAACCCAGTTCATCATGTCCAGTTATATTTCTAGCTTATCGGTTGGTTTGGTTTAGCTTACCATGTTTAGTTGCGATGTCTAGTTCCCTGGTTTCTTGCTTTAAATTAATCTGCAGCATTTCAAGTTCCTTGTCACCCTGATGAGCACAGTTCATCTAGCTTAGCCAGTGTTCAGTTCCATTCCTTCTGTGTTTAACTCATCATGATTAGACATGGTGTTTGATCCCATGTTCCCTACTATGTTTTGTCATCTGTGCCTAACTAGCTTGGCTGCCTTTTTTTTGCTTAATCTATCATTTTTTGAGCCCATGAAAGTTGACCATCCATCCCTGTTTGGATCATCGTGATGGAATCCAGTCAATTAACCCCTTACTTGTTTTAGCCTGATATGTGTGTTTCTTTTAGTCTCATTTGGTTTAGTTGCTATGGTGCCTCAACTTTCTTGTCTATTTGGGGAATGTCGTACGCTTGTCTAGCCCTTGTGGCTGTTATAAGTAGGTTTATTTATTAAGTATCACTGTATTAGTATGAAAAGATTTGAAGTGGTAAAATGAGCCTGTGTGATCTTGTGAACTTACCCAATAATTCTACATGACTAAACAAGTGTGTAATGTGACATAAGAGGGTTAATGTGGTTTAAATAGAGAGAGACAACTTGAATATTCTTAAGACTGTTGATATGTAACTTGGTTGTCACAATAGATTTGCTGGTTCATTGAGATAAGATGAAGTTAAATATCCGGAGACAATTAAAAAGGGTAAATGAATTCAGATGTTAGTTTAAGGTTACAAACATTGGCTAGGGAATTATTTTTTTTGTACGTAAGGTGGCTGTTATCAGAATTCTGGTAAGTTGTGTGTTGTAATATTTCTGCCTTCTCCTGTTAACAGTTTTGTTGTCTTATGATCCTTGGAATCTTAATAAATGAGTTTATCTTTGTATAAGTTGACCATGGGAAAAGAGTAATATACTTAAGAGTCTTAAGGTAGTTATGCTTCATGAGCCATCTGTTTTGGATCGTCTGTATATACTCTCTGTTTTACTTAAACAGATTTAAGACCATTTTGTGAATTTAAGGGTTGATGTGTCTATTGTGTTATCTGCCTGCTGTCGAATGCTTATACGTGGGATTATATGATTCATTAGTTGTTCACAATCTGCAGACCTTTGTTACTGCTACTGCGATGTAGATTCTTCGTCTTCGCGCATTTTGTAGTTAGTTTTGCGATGGCCATTGGCTGCTGTATGATTGATTGGAATATTCTCAATATACCTATAAGTGTTTTTTTTTAATTTTGTTAAGGCAGTGAGGTGGTATACCCATGTGTATATGAAGTATATTCCAAATATACGTACAATATACGTGCATGGCTGACTTGTTTGAGTATATCTTGCGTGTTTGACCTCGTTTATTCGATTATATCCTAATCCTTTTCCTTTTATTTTTGCATGACTACCGCGTACGAGTCCGAGGGACTCGTCCCTCTCCCGCATTCGATGTTGGGCTAAAAGTCCAACATAATATTCTCAAGCCATTTCTTTATCAGGGCCAACAGCAGCAAAACAAACCGAGGCCCATAACAGTGGCAGCAGCCAAAAATGGGCTAATCTCATTCCATCTTTCTACACCTCCATTTTATTTTGTGCATTTAATTTGTATTGTATGACTAACTTTTTATTTTGTTTTATTTTCTTAATTTAGATGAACCTTAGATGAATTAGTAGGTTTAGTTTTAGTGATGGGTAGTTAGGAAGACTAATAATTAATTCCATAAGTTATTCTCTTCTTTTCATGTTAAAACTATTTGTAAGGTCTAATATTTATTTGGAATAATTGATTTGCAAAATGCCATGACTATATATTTTAAGTTAAAAGGAATCACATTTTATTCTTACTATCTTAAAATTTCAAAACGTCACTAAATAGCAACTTAAGTATATTTTATAAACCTTGTTCCAAGATTCTTCTAATCATACATGTTTTAAACCAAATGTAGTTAAATAGAGTTAGTATAAGAGAAAGAAAACTCATCTATTTTACATCCTATTCAAAATAAGTCTAGATTTTCTACACCACTATATTTATACAATATAATTTTGTTCTAAGATTAAATTGGTTAAGTCTTATTTAAAAGTTTCTATTTATATGCAAATCATTATATTTTGCAAGTTTTTTCGTTTTTTTTAGATAACGTTATTATTTAAAGCTTAATAACATTTATAAGTTTATCTTAAGTGGACTACTGTGTATTTCTACAAGTTAGTTTAAATAGCATTATTATTTTTCCCTTAAAACCTTAATAGCATTTTTAACCTATTTTCTTAAGACTTAAGCATTATATTCAATCTAAATTAATTAACCTAAGTTTGGTCGGACAGCCGTAAGTTAACGGATTTTAAAGGATGCCTAATCCCTTCCCTTTAGGATAATATAGAGCCCTTACCTAGAATCACATTGGTTAAGCAGACCATTAATTAAGGTTTAGATTTTAAATTTGCCTTAGTTAATATTTAGGTGTCCTAATTCATCTTCAAAATTAATTAGGTGGCGACTCCTTAAAACACAAAATAGGAATCACCAATATGTCATACTCCTAATTTTGATCCGGGTTAAAATGGGGTGTGACAGAAGAGCAAAAAATCCACACACATCTCTGACAGCATCAATAAATGCTCGGCACAGGCATCTGTAAAGATACGCCAAAACGGCACCCCCCCAGCTGTAGTCTCCCAAGCGGTCTAGATGCTCCAAGAAAATCAAATAACGTAAACTGACAAAGGCACCCGATGAGCTCGGGAACAAGATGCCCCCGAATATAATAAGCAGGTACAAACGGGCATGACGATCAACATCGTCCTGCGGGGTGCCGTCCACAACTGGATCCAGACCCTCCAAATAAGTGCAGAGTGCACTAAGCTGAACCCGACTCTATCCTGATATCTGGGCCGCGGCATCAGGCACGAAGTGAATGAGCCTAGTCAACTCTGTCACCCACGTCTGACCAGGAGGAGGCTCGTACCGAGTGTATAGTGGCTCTCCATCTACCCGTAATCCAAAGAGGACCTCCACATCTTGAAGTGTAATCGTGGCCTCACCAATACGAAGATGGAAGGTGTGTGTCTCTGGCCTCCACCGCTCAACCATGGCCGTGATGAGCGCCTAATCATGCTGTACCCGACCAACGGACACGCAACGGTAGATGCCGCCCCGAAACAATATCTCCAACACGCGAGGGTGTGGGGGGTGCTCGCGTAAAAGAGCCCACACTCTCTGCAGCCTACGGGGACGGAGCCCAGTAGATATCCCTATAGTACCGGCCCATAATAACTCTGACCTATGATTATCTTGCAAAGACAATACTGATCTATCAGCGGGCCCCGGGTGAACAGCGGGCCCCGGGTGATCATCGGGCCCCGGGTGAGCATCGGGCGCCGGGGGAACATCGGGCCCAGGGGGAACATTCGGATCCATGAAAGAGTCTGGTCTGTACAAATTAAATTAGTCATTATTCTTGAAATGAAAGATAAATTATATTAACTAATTAATAATTTGTAGGGAATATGTGAATTATGTAGTATTATATCTTGTGAATAATTAACATGGGATATGCAGTAAATTTAATATGTGATAGTAAGGACACATATGTGATGGCAAAGATTTTTAAGTTAATTACTTTTGAATTATGTGATGGCAAAGACTTGTTAAGTTAATTAGTTTGGGAATCGAAATTCAGCAGTAATATTTGTTTGGAACTCTATTTTGAATATGTGATATATTTTTAGTTGACCAAATAGCCAACACAACTACGATAAAATTAAACTAAAAGATTATATTCGTCGACCACATATTTTCCTACAAACTTTACATTTTTTTCGTTAGCTTATGTATTTATGAAAAGAAGAATTTTAACTATTCTTTTTAAGGTAATCTTTTTTTATTCAACATATATATTCACGCTTTTAAAATTATATAGATTAACATTTCATAATCATTTACAACTTGTTTGGATGGTTGTTACCTATTGTATTATATTATTTTGTTAGTTTAAATAAAATGTTTGCTTTGATTGTTAATTTAATTTTATTGTTATGTAACGACGAAAGGTCCTATTTTATGTAACCACTGATTTGGTCCTATACAATACAACACAATACGATAAATGTCAAAAACAATACATAACAATCATCCAAACAAAGTGTTAACAACATAATAATTCATTACCAATCAACTTCTTTCAATTCATAAACAATATTTAACAAATAATAAATTCATAATCAATATTTAACAAATAATCAATTAATAAAATAATAATTCATTAACAATTCATAAATAATTAAATAATTAACAAATTAACAATTCATAAACATATAACAAATTAACAATTCATAAACCTTTAACAAATTAACAATTCATAAACATTTAACAAATAATGAATTAAACAAAAAAAAAAAATGGAACAGTGGCAAAAGCCACTGCCCAGTCCGAACAAGAACAAAAAAAAATTGATTTTTTTTTTTGGAAAATAGCAAGGATTAAATGTTAAGCATGCTTAGAATATAATGTATATAACAAAATAATAACAAAAGTTCATAGTAGAAAACCTTAATCGAAGATTTTTTGTAGAGTTATTAATCGAGTTGTATGCCGCTTTTTCCCAAAATTCGAACTTAGAATCTTGCTCCTTGACTTGAATATACCGAGAATCTAAACTTTCCGGACGAAATTTAATAGAAAATGTGGGGGGACCACCTTGGTATCGCCTCCAATGGCGTTTTTCAATTTTTTTTTTGCCACTGGAGGGACCAGTGGTGGAACCCGACGGGGTTTTAGTTGGGTCATATAGCGCAGTATTTTACTACGCTATAGGAGAGAGACAGAGTCCTATAGCGCAGTATTTTACTGCGCTATAGGTGAGACATACATTTGTATAGCGCAGTAAAATACTGCGCTATAGCACTTAACGGCTCCGTCTCCGTGAAGTGCTATACTGCGCTAAAGGTACTTTTGTAACATTTTTTTTTGTTGGGGTATTTTGGTTCAAAATGATTTTTTTTGGGGTATTTTGGTTCAAAGTTATGCATGTATTAATAATGCACGAATTAGTTATGCAGATATTATTTACACAATATTTAGTTATGCAGCTTTTAATTATTTATATATTAGTTATTCCATTTTCCACCCTACATAAGTGATACGTATTAACTCATAGATTTATATCAGTTTTATTTACGTGATATTGTGAAAGAATTACAAAACACGTATTTGGTGTGTTTAATTTGATACAAAGCAACTAAAAATCTACCAAACATGATATAACTATTTTAGCTTTAATACATAAATAACTCACTCCATAATCAACAACCAAACGAACCCTTCGGCCTTAGCTCTATGTGTAATGATCGTGCTCACAAGTTGAAAACTTTGAACAAGAACTATTAGGCTCAAATATGTCATCGAACTATTAGAAAAGGCTTATTCATGCCACTCGTTAATAGTTCGGTTCAAATATGCCATTGCCATAACCATTTTGGGTCATATATGCCATTACTCACAAACAGAATTCTACTACTACCAGATTTTGCCACGTGGCATTATCTAAACCCTTCATCTTACGAGTGACATATATGAGCCATTTCGTAGTTCAGTGGTATATTTGAACCTTTTCCCAATTCCTATATAAACCTCAATCTTTTCATATTTTATTTAACAAGCTTATAAGGACACTTATATAATAAGTTTATTATTTTGCATGAAAAAAGTATGCTCTCTTAATTAATTGGATTATGAATCTGATCTTATTCTGCATCATTCACAATTTTTATGTGCTTTAAAATTATTTAAAAAACACATAAAATTTGCTTAAGGAAAAAAAAAAATTGGTATAAAAGAGAGTGCACTTATGAGGTGCGGATGAGTAAGAAAAGTAGTGTGACATATTTGAGCCTTCTCCCCACCACTAGTAACACCCAAAATTTTACTCATATGTAACTTTCCATACACATCTACGCCTCAGTAGTGTACTCTCTTTTAAATATCTCTTTTATTCTTAAATAAATTTTATGTGTTATGTTTTTAAAGAGCCATAAAGTATGTAAAAATTGTGAAGGATGTAGAATAAGAGAGAGCATAGCTTTTCCATGTAAAATAATAATATTATTAATATAAGGGAAAGATTTGTCCTTATAAGCTTGTTACATAAAATTAGAAAAGATAGAGGTTTATATCGAAATTGGAAAAAGGCTCAAATATACCACTGAACTACGAAATGGCTCATATATGCCACTCGTAAAATGAATGGTTTAGATAATGCCACGTGAAAAAATCTGATAGTAGAAGAGTTCTGTTAGTGAATAATGACATATATGACCCAAAATAATAACAGCGGTGGCATTTTTTAACCAAACGAGTGGCGTGAATAAGCCTTTTCTGATAGTTCGATGACATATTTGAGCCTTTTCCGAATCTTATATTTCAAGTCTATATGTATGTAGTTGATTTCTGATAATATATGTTTATACTAAGTTTACATCTGATAACCAAACGTGCCTTAAATAACTTGGCTGACGGGGATAAAATTTAAAGCGTCGCCTAAGATTAGGCCAAACAGTGCAAATAATCCAAGTGGAAATCCAACTGCAGGAAATGGACATAGATTATATTAAGGGGAAGAGAGTGACAAAATTATGGCCCCTTCTTGTTTTGAACACAGCCAAAAGCCAATGTATATTATACATACAACCACTCCCTAAACCCCTGCCTCCCCAACTCTTTATTTCCCTCCCTCTAGAATACAAAAATACTTTATAATACGATGTCCACGAGGGCACCTTCCCTCATCGATCTCTACAAGTTACAGGAGATTTCGACTTGTCACATGGGTTAACCCGACCTAATCTACTGGAGTCGGTCTTACTACTACTATGACTACTAACTACTTTTCTACAATGCTTAGTTGAGTTGGGACAGAGAGAAGGTGTCCTTCCATTGCTTTCAGGAACCGCAGCATACCCGATCCGATCAGGTAACCCTGTCCAAAAACCCTGACCATCCCCAACTGCTTCTGCATTGCCGCCGTAACTGCAAGTGGTCTCTTCGTGCGCAGAAGCATAACGGTCCAAATCAGCAAGGGGTGAATGCCTCGAGTACAGAGGGGAAGGAGAAGATGAGGAAGATGATGTGTCAGAATCAGATGAACTCCTCATGGGATAACTCCAACTGCTTCCAGACTCCCCAAATATATCAATATTTAAGTCATCCGTGCTCATTGAATCCCTGTTAGTGCTGTCTGTGCTGCAAGAACCATGCTCGGAGAAGAAAGAGGATTGTTCACTCGAAGAGTCATCCTCAAATATTGACCTACTCGGCCTGACACTTGTATGACTAGGATAAGAACATTCGTTGCAAGTTTGAGCAGCTGAATCGCCATGAGAAGAGTCCCATGGACTTCTTGTATGGGATCTTGATTTACAAGTCAATTGCTTTGATCTCCTTGGATCGCGAGGAATTGTCAAACTCCTCATTATTCTGGGGGCCCGTGGCGAGCACCTTAAAAACAAAGAAAAATGTCAGCTACAACCAGTAGGGATAGAAGAATAAATGCCTCAACTAGGAGACACGTCAATAATTTTACCGTGAATAGAGAAGCATGTATGCTCCCTTCGATAAGACACTTTCAAGTTCCACAGATCTTACCTACAAAGATGACAAGACCATATCAAAACCTCAGAAACATCATGACAAAAACATCAAGCTGTGTGACAACAATGCATGAAGCAGAGTCGAGGGAAAATGGAGTGTCACTGTTCTCCAGCATCATAGAACTCACTAATGCACATCCGATGCACTTGTAGTAGTTCCAAGCATAAAGGGTCAACTACTTTGTCATAACAAATGCCTAATTCCTCATAAACTTACCAATACCCAAAATCCCAGAAGTGAGAAATAAGCTATCCAAGCAATAGGAAAAATTCAGAAGATAAAAGGAGATCCGTAAAACATAAGCTTTAAAATGTGAATTTTAAGTATACAAGCTCCAAAGGGTGACATACCGAACTATCATCAACTTTGTACCACTTATTCTGGAAGTTCCTCACATAACACACATAGTGACCAGAAAATGCAGCATTCATTACATCCAGGTGAACCACGACTCCATAAAGCTGGTAAACTGGTGACTTATCACTTGTCCCACTCATATATGGTGCCAGGTTCAGAATCTCTGGGAATTTAATTGTCTTGTTCAGCTTGCCAAATTTACCTGACTGCAAAACTACAGACCATGAGCAATTGGCAACAAAATGAAGATACGAGGAAACATTTCCTTGGATCAAATATCAAAACTGAAGGAGACAAAACTTCATTCAAAACAGTACCTGAAATCTCTTTAAGGCAATAGTCAGGACATTAGGAGCCTCCAGCACTTTCAACTTTTTCTTGGCCTTCTCATATGATTTACATCTGAAAGATACAACAAAATGGTAATTGGAAAATGTGCTCCAAATCTATTTTACTTCAGCATTCCAATGAAAATGGCACGCATACACAAAAGTCAAAACAATCTGTTCATAACCTGACAAGTTGCCATTTTAGAAGTGAAGATGTGGTACTCTACAATTAGTCAGAAATTGTCAAAGCTAAATCAGCAGACCTTATAATATTATAATCATTTGTCTCTAGAGAGAGATGGCAGGATTTGGGTATAGCATCATATTTTCCAAAATGGGCAGAAACAAAGAAACAATTCAATGAAATTTTAATCAACCCAGTTAACCCCCAAATGAAATATGAAGTAAAAGAGATGGAGGGTAACATATTCCAGTTGCTTCTCAGGACTTGCAGGCTAAAATTTTTGTACCTCCTTTTCACAATTGGTTCTTGGGTCTTTTTCTCCCTCTTTTGGCTGGGGGTAGAGGGTTGGGTGGGTGAAGGGTACTGTCGGGATTTGTTAAGCAGCAAAAGGAAACACAGATTCATTTTAACCTTAAAACACAATAAATAAAGAAGTATGAGACAGTCGGATCTAACCTGCCACATCGGTACTTGTTTTCACCATCTAGAGTCTCAGTGTGAGTAAATTGTTTTAAAGCATCCTCCAAGGTGCCTATATCTCCGTCTATTTCAACAGTAAGATCCATCATTCTCTCTTGCCTCTCAGATTTGCCCCCGCATCTCATGCACTCAATCTTCCAGATGAATTTTCAAAAATCAGCATAGAAGTTTCTCAAGAGATATGGAGCTTACATTTAACAACTATTAAAAGTTAGCAGTTACCTTTGAACGAAGATAGCCCCCAAATGTAAGCCCCACGAGACTCGTTTCTTCTTCGAAAGAGCCAGGTGCAGTAACCCCAGCTTCCTTCAAGCAAATGGATTGCATTGTGTCGATAACATACCTATTAAGTTTGGAACACAGTCATAAACTAACTTAGAAATCCAAGAGATACTTGCAAATTTACAGGCTCCCCAAATACAGTAAACATACCTAAGAAATTCATGTGCATCTTCTTCTCTACCATTACCAAGATTGCTCCCGATGCTTTCGAGGTGGGAAATTATACTACTAGGAGATAGGGGAGAGATCCCATCCTTTGCTTTTAGAACTAGATGTTCGAATTCGCACGTGAAGCACCATCCTTTCTTTTCACCTGATAGCATATACAGAGAGGGAAAGCTTGTGAGTTTAATTTCATTTAGGGTTTAAAAAGGATTTATTTTTCAAATAAATCTAACAAACAAAAGTGGACATACATGTTTTAGAGTGGAGCCCTTGAAGAAAATAGGATGTTAGCGGTGGAGTAAATGCCAGACACTGAAGGACAGCATTAGCGTAGCAGCTGCAGCACAATGCAGAAAGAAAAAATTAGGCATGAAGAGATACACATATTTTGAGATTTTGATGAATATCCTACACATAGCAAGCTTCAGAATTGCGGTCACGAGGGAATAGCCAAGTAACAGCAACAGACTTAGAATTTTCATCTTCTTCGAGACAAACTGGGGAGCAACAACAACATACCCAGTGGAATCCCACAATGTGGGGTCTGGGGAGGGTAAAGTGTACGCAGACCTTATAGGAAAATAGGACAGCAAGAAATCTGAATATTCGGCCATTAAATCTTGACTAGAGCCTCTAAAGAAGTCAATATCTGATTCCCTTCTCGTCTTTTCGCAATGTTATATTCATTGAAGCCAATTGATCTCCGTGTTTAAGGAGGACTTAAGACATTATAAATTCCAGGTCTATTTTTTGGCCCACAACATTCTCCCTTTTGGAACAACACCACGTTGAGTTATTAGTTGAAAGCCCAAAGCTAACTGCACTAAGCAGATATTTGCAACAAAGGACTCTTCAACTTAGGAATTTGTCTGTTGATTCCAACATATGTTTACCAATTCATTTCATGCAATCACAAAAAAATACTCTTGATCCCCTAAAGTTCTCCTGCCAATTAATTTCATAAAACTTCACATTACTCATCAAAAAAATCATTTCATAAATTTACGCAATAATTATCTCAACAGAGAAGGCCCTTGAACGTCACACTGTCAATCATCATGTAAAGTGTTACTCGTAATAAGAACCATTAAAATAACAATCAATACAAAATAAAAATTAGCCATAAAATATCTTGTCCCTCCCAGTAAATCACCAAATTTCTTCGTTGATTGAACAACCAATGGCTGAGAAAGTTTCTCTTAAAAGGGAATGCATGTTCGGGGACTTCAACAAATGATATAACTACTTGAAATCAGAATGTAACGAAACAAAATCCACATCCCTTAATTCAAAACACGTGGATAAGAAAGTTACACAAGGCACATTTTGGCTTTCTAGATTACATAGTAAAACCAGCTCAATCTCATGCCACATACCTGTTACCACAATTTACAAGGCCAAATGGACGCAATTCATTCTTCCAGTTATGAAGCTTCACAAAACTTTCATATGGAAAAAGACCCTGAAAAGAAACATATCTGATGAATACAGTATTCTATAACCTTATGTTGCATTACAGGTGAAAATCACAGATAAGCTAGAAAGGCATACCTTGTTATCATATCTTCCGATGACTTCACACCCATCCCCTGGAGAATTGAGCCGCGTCGGCTTTGAACCCCTAAGCTGGTCAACAAATGTCCACACTGACTTCAAGCCATTCCTTGCATTTGGTAATGGAACACTAGACTCTGCAGAACAGGCACTAGCCACTTGAGTACTATCAACCTTTGCTGACTTCACATTTTGAATATCATGCCTCCCATTGCTAGAAGAGATATTACCAGAAACTTTGGCAGGAGAAGATTCCTTTTGTCTATCTTTTGGCATTTGTAAAACACCGGTCGAGCCTTCAACGCCACGATATGACTTGCTGGGGCTTGAGGATGGCAGCCTACTAACTTTTAACCCATCATGATTCTTTAAATTACCAGAAGCACTAGATGAGGAGCATCTAGCTTCCTCGGAGGACAATGTGCATTTAGCACGGGAGTCATGCACATCAAGCTGATTCAAAGGTACAGACCGCGAAGCTGATGATCTCCTACTTTCTGTCTCGTCTTTAACTTCAAATCTTGATTCAGCTCGATTGACTGGTTTCCGCACTTCCACAATAATTGGATTTGGATTTTCCAGATTCTTTTTTGAGTTCGATCCTTGTTCGCCTAACCCAGCAATAAGAGGTCTAGCAATTTGAGGGGGCCGACATGAAGTTGATTGAGAATCTGAAATCTTGATGTCGCAAGCATTTCTGGAAGGAGAATTTGCAATATTATCAAGTGACCCAATCCTAGATCTAGTATAAGGAACTGCTCCTTCCCAAAAACCAGATGAGTGTGTAGCAGCTGTCAATGATGATTCACTGGAGTTATCAATACTTGAACTTGTTGAAGTCGAATATTTAGATCGAGCCTCCCCATGAATGCTAGGCTTGGTGCGATTATATTTGCCAGACGTGGAATCATTATCTGCAATGCATACCAGTTGGGGTTGCTCTGTGTAGGATGGCTTAAATCTGTCTACTTTGGAATGACTAGTCTGAATTTTAACTGTATCAATAACAGCAGACCTATGACTGTCAGAAGCATCAGAGTCATTTGAATCAGAAGCAGAATGATCAACAGAAGATTCACTTGAAGTAGAGAGGTCCAAATGTTCACATGAAGATGAGTTGAGCACGAAACTGGAGTTCAAATTGGGACTTTTTGTTTCTGTCAGACTCTGTCCAACTGTGGCATGCTTTCCATCAGATGTTGCAGAGTGTTTGGATCTCAAAAGTGCAGCATCTTCTGGGGAAGCATCGCCTGATTCTGAAGAATGTCTCCCTTGAACCTCAGTGCTCTTAAGATGACTACCATTTGGTTCCTGCTTATATGCCTTCAGATGAGATTTCGCCTCAACATCATTGTGGTGATCCAAGTTGCTAACTGGACGGCATTCATCTTTGTGACCTTGTCTCCAATGAAGGATTTGACATTTGCCAGAGCTGACATGAGTACAAAATATAGGAGTATTAGAGATGTAGATATGAGGGTTTAGAGCTTCAAGAAAATTAATGTTGATAGCTATCAGAAAAGAGACAAGACACCTAATATGCAAGCGGTATCTTGAGCATATAGAACTATTTTTTTTTTTCCAAGAAAGGTAATAACTCTTGAGCATATAGTACTAATAATGCAAGAAATGTCAGCATAACCTCTTTCAACAAATTTATTCCTCGTAACCAATAAAGAGCAAATCTATCAACACCATCATAAGCATCAACATAGATGCTCATCCAAAAATTGTCTTCTGAATTGTAGAAACAATATCTTCCTCCACCGCCCAACCCAAAAAAAGCACCTAAACAGACAAAAGAAGAAAAAAATGCAGGAATTATCCCACATGAAGCGTTCTCAAGTGTTGGGACCTATGTTACATGGACTCGGGTGCTTAGGACTACTGGGAGAAGTACGGATACAGATGCTGGGATACTAAGGGAAGACTTAAGTTACAAAAGAGAAAGAAATCTTGAGACCATAATAATCATTCATGGAGAAGCAAGAGGTCTATGCACCAACAAACACAAGGGTAAGAGGCGAGATCCACATCTGATACCTCCTCCCTTCCAAATTTAGTAGGATACACTTTAGCTCTCTATATATTTTAAGTTCTAAAGTCCAAACCCATGAAATGACTCAAATTTAAATGATGTCTGTCCTCTCTAATCTCATCCCGTAACTGTATTCTTTTTCCACCTCATAATCGTGTTAAAGGCATTTACATAAATCCGTCTTAAATGGGATGTATATATCTCAACTTATGAAGTTGGAACCTAAACATGAAATGGGTGCTTTAGGTTTCTACTCTTATTACTAACTAATTTGAACAGGGAACTCTTATCACTAACTTACTGTAAGCACTGTTATTAAAAGTTGGTCAATAAATTCAAAAGGAAGGCTAGCCACTGCAATATCAAAGAGCCTTAACAAATGACCTCTGGTAAAACAGAAAAAAAAAAAAAAAAACTAGCTAGGTGGAAGGCTCAATATTTATCTCTGGGAGGAAGGTTGACTCTTATCAACTCTGTCCTAGATTCTTTGCCTACTTATGTTATGTCCTTGTTCCCTTTACCTTCCAATATACAGAAAATTGTGAATAGACTCAGAAGGGAGTTCTTGTGGCACGGGAATAGAGAGGGCAAAGGTTACAACTTGGTGAAATGGCAGATAGCAATGCAGGGGAAAGAGAGGGATGGTTTGGGCATTAGAAACTTGAGATCACAAAACAATAGCTTATTGATGAAATGGCTATGGAGGTACAATAGTGAGGAAAATGCACTGTGGAAAGAGGTTATTAAATGCAAATTTGGGGAACTCAATCCATGGTGTACTAATGTGAGTAATGGTACTTATGGTGTTGGAGTCTGGAAAACAATAAGAGCTCTTTGGCCAAAGCTGGAAAGGAACTTGCAGATGAAAGTAGGAGATGGGAAAAAAGCAAAATTCTGGAAAGATGCTTGGAATGAACAAGTCCCTCTTATGGAAGTTTATCCAGATCTATTCATTTTAAGTGACAACCCGGAGGTCACTATACATGAAGTTTGGAGTGCTCAGGGATGGGACTTAACTTTTAGAAGATTTTTGAATGACTGGGAGGTGGAAATGGTGGTTAGTCTGTTGAATAGAATTGGGAATTTTCATGGCACTACCTCTGATCCAGACACTTTGAGATGGAGACACAATATTGATGGGAAATTCACTGTAAATGCAAAAAGGAGGACATGGTGCAGAATGGGGAGCAGTCAAAATTTTGGATCAAAATATGGAAGTGTCCAGCCCCAACCAAGGTGAAATGTTTCACTTGGCTGGTGGCAAAGAGAGCTTGTTTAACACATGAAGTATTGAGGAGAAAGGGACGCATCATAGTTTCCAGATGTTATCTTTGCAATGAAACAAATGAAACCAACAACCATCTTTTTCTTCACTGCAAATTCACAGCACAGCTTTGGTCTTTGTTCTTCAACCTGACAGAGACTAACTGGACTATGCCTGAGCATACTGCAGGTTTACTAACTTGTTGGATGAGAAGAGGAGGCAGCAAGAGCCAGAAAAAATGGTGGAGGATGATCCCTCATTGTATTTGGTGGACTATTTGGAAAGAAAGGAATGAAAGGTGTTTTGAAGATAGATCCAATTCCATTCAGAAAGTCAAATGGAATTGTATAGTATCCTTCTACTTTTGGTGTAAAGAAATAAGATTAGAAGATATAGATCAGTTTGTAGATTTATTAAGATCAATGTAAGTATTTCTTTTACTCTTTCTGTCTTCAGTTTAAATCTTTTTGATGGTATCCAGCATATCCTAAATGCTGAGGAATACAATTTACCAGTTTCCAAAAAAAAAAACACTTCCCTACATGGCATAAAATAGGATCAACTCCATTGTGCACATGGATGAGATTAGAGCAAAACCCCATATAAGGGTAGCAAAAGCTGAGAAAACTAGAAAAAGCATTGAAACCTTTTGTCAGCCCTTTTATGTTTAAAAAATCAGCATATTCAATTCAACATTCTTGTAAATTGACCTGACACTGAGAGGATTACTCCAACTCGCAATGAGCCTAGATTAAGCCTTGCTCCACTGATACATATTAATCCGCCTATACAGATAAATTTCACGATGTAGCATGAAGATAGACAAATGATATCCTCGATCTTAAGTTAGTTCTTGTGGTAATTCATCTAATAATAAGGAGAGGGAGAAGGAAACAAAAGATCTGAAAGAAAAATATTTTTCAATTCTAGACCAGCAATGATTCTTCCACCCATCACACTAAAAAAAAAAAAACATTTATTTCTTGGTAACCATAAATTTCGCCCATACCAGTTAACCATTAATGTATAAAAATGAATCAGAATGAACAGCAATATGCCACTATCTTGGTATTGTCTAAGTAGGAGATTCAATAGCAGTCAGTCACAGAGAAAAAAAAAACTTCCATTGGCTCATTTTATGCAATGTCACAAAATGGTCACCAGTTAACATATACCATAAGCAGCTCATTTGTTCCCATTTAATTCTAGTGCATAACACAGGAAAGTCTTCATTAGAAGAACTGCAGACCAATGATAAAACTGAAATTACGTCACTAACTGCAAAAGGTGTCCTTTTTCATCAGATGTCTCTTTTCTTCTTGATACTACCAGAACTAAAAAGGATGAACAGTTGAAAACCCCTTCCACAAGGTTGCAACCTTTTTTTTTTTTTTTTTTTTTTTGGGTTTCCCACCCAGTGTGC
Organism: Lycium barbarum; assembly: GCF_019175385.1. Classification (NCBI taxonomy): domain Eukaryota; kingdom Viridiplantae; phylum Streptophyta; class Magnoliopsida; order Solanales; family Solanaceae; genus Lycium; species Lycium barbarum. The sequence continues at coordinate 140,435,011 of NC_083338.1, read as the reverse complement.
AACCCCGACTAAATCCGGATCGCACACTACAGGGCTCATTTATGGGGGCGGTGCTCCCAACATAATTTTTTCTGTTCCCAAGGACTCGAACCCGAGACCTCTGGTTAAGGATGGAGGGATCCCAACCATCCCACCACAACACATGCTGGTAAAGGTTGCAACTTTTAGTAAATAGTTCATCTAAAATCCACATCCAATACCACCAAGTCTATCAATGATCTAGTTTCAACAACAAAGGCTATGCTTAAACCCCCAAGCTAGGTGGATAGGCTATATGAATCTTCACTATCCATGTTTGCTACTCTAACGTCGTTTCTTATTCTTCAATGTGTATTCCTTGCTGTTGCTGCATTTGTTATGGATCTTGCAGTTTGCTGTCTTATTTTAAATTTTAAGCCGACGGTCTAACAGAACCAGCCTCTCTACCTCACAAAAGTAGGGATAAGGTCTGCGTACATCCCACGCTCCCCATATCCCACTTGTGGGGATTATGTCATAGTTGTAATTTCTCTAAAGAAAGTATACCAACATGACTATGCCTTAATTTCAACTATACTCCAGCGAAAAAAGGAACAGATAAGAAAAGAAGATGTAAATCATCATACCAGTAGCGAACTGCTTTACATTGCTTGCACCGAGTAGATGTTGGAGAAGAACAAACCGCACATTGGTACTGCAATTGCCTTGAACCACCAGAATATGATGTTGAAGTAGTCGTTGTTGATGTTGATGACGATATTGTTGTTGTTGTTGTTGTTGATGCCACGTCATCCTCCTCTTTCAGAGGATCGTCATAACTATTACTATATCCATAACCGTAACCGTAGCCATATTCTTGAGCGGCTTGTAGCTCAACCCTAGCTGCCTCCTCCGAAGCCAAAACCAAAAGCCTCTTGATCTCCTCCCTCCTGGCCACCGAACGCCGCCATTTCCGGCGAACCACAAACCCTAAAACCGGTCCGAAAACCGCCACAAAAGCCGCCACCACTAAGCTCGATAGAAACCCTAGATCCCCTCCCACGAGCATTTACGCAAGCCCTCAAACAACAGCAAATCACATCCAAACCCTAATTCTTCCAAAGTCATAGAGTTTTATAACCCCTGACCCGATCACGATGTTAGAAAAACTCACCAACACACACAATTACACAAAGATCAAACTTTGCATGCCCACTTAAATCAATCAGCAGATCAACAAAAATTACAAAAATAATTAGGGGATTTTGGAGAAATTGAGAGAGAGAGAGGAAAGTGGCGTTTGGAGAAGCAATAAAGTCAGTGGAAGAGAGAAGATTCTGACCCGGAAGAGAATTTTATCAGATCGAGAATTTAGGGCATTTTTTAAAGTTTTAAGAAAGAGACACAAAGCTAAGGGGCAAATTGAAAAAGGAAACTAAAATAAGGCGTATAGTGTGAAAATAGGAATCAGTTGGCGTTTCCCCAAATCAATTACTATTTTTTTCACTTTATTTGGAATCTTTTGAAGTTGTGTTTGGTTTCTCGTTTTTTTGGAACAGGTTGATTCCACGCTTGAACTCGTGATCTGCTGGTCACATGGCAATAACTTTATCAGTTATGTCAAAGCTCTCCTTCTTTAGTTGAATACAATGAAAGTGAAAACAAGTGTGTTTCAAATTTCAAATATGCATTTAAAATTTTCATAATCAAATACTGATTTTTCAAATAAAGTGAAAAAAAATTCCGGTTAAAAATGAACAATTCTTTTGGCCAAACGGTTCCTAAGTGTAGGGGGGTTAAAGTTTAAAATATTAATTCTGTGAGGAGTAAGAAATCGATGTGTTGAGGGAAAGAATTTTGTCCGGAGGCATCGAGAGACGTGAATCCTTGGCTCATCTAAATATTCCGACCGGATTTTAGCCGGTCCGAATGTTCACATGTTGAACCCGGTTTGTCTTCTAATGCGAATTTGTCATTTATTCTTTTTTTTTTTTTTAAAACGTTAGACCAAATACTTTATTTCTTTTTATATCAGTTGCATTATGGTTTACCATAAACTTTTCGAGGATTAGTAAACAAATATTCTCAATTAATTAATTAGGCATTAGAACAATTATTTTGACCATGTTTGGGGCCAAAAGAATATTTGATCTTACTAGCAAAAGGCAATCTAATATTGAGAAATTTAAGATTTTAATGTCATTTCATTATTTTATTGATGTTTGTACGTCCGTTATGTTTACCCCGGATTCGGTAATCAATTGAATTTGTGTGTGAGTATAGGATATGTGCTTGAGTCCCAATGTTTATTACAAACCGTGGGTGAGAATGCTTATTGATAAACGTGCAAGGAGCGCAAGTGACAGATGACTCCGCGTATGGCCAATTTGATTGAAAAAATATGATATAGATGACAAACTTACAATGGAAAATATCAATATTGAGATTGCTAGAACTGTATATATATATGTATTGTGTTACAAGTGTTCTTTTGAATAAAAGATCAACCAACCCCCAAAGTGAGGAGGGAATGCCCTATTTATAGTGATGAACCCATGGGTGAAGTAATAAAATAATAATAAAAGGACAGCCCCTGTATGGATGTGATGGGATCTGACTGACGGCGCCGTCTGACACACGCATAGTTGGTAGCCGACCGTGATGTGACACCACTGCTGCGCCCCAGTAACGGTCATAACGGACCAACGGACTCACGGGTACCGGACTTCCGGCGGTAACCCCCCGGAAAGAGATCCGAACCTTCGGTGGCTTAAAAACCGGGACCGATGATGCTTCCGCTCGGCTTTGATCCGAATGCTTATCCGGAAACCCGATGCTTATACACGAACTTTCCTTCCTTTTCCTCCTCCGAGCCACGGTTACCCCGGATTGGCCCTCATCCGGTTTTCACCGTATACAGATAGCCCCGCGCTTCCCGGACCAACGATCTATCGGAGTGATGGGAAGTGAATGAATCGTACATCCGGCCACCCGGTCGGCCAATTCTTATCACTTTATTTTGGCGGGAACGGCTCCGTTTCGTCTTCCTTTTTGCCGCCCACGTGTCCAATTCTGGTTTGTTCGTTCCTGTCAACCGCCTTTTACACGTCGTTTCGTATTAATGTCGCAACACGTGGCGATCCTCGATTGGCCGCCCTCGATAACCGTTCCTCCCTTACGCCTATAAAAAGCCCCTCTTTTCCTCATTTTTCACTTTTCTCGTTTGCTCTCCCTTTTCTTCTTCCTTCTGTGCATCAACAACTCCGTTCACAACTTCGTTGCCAAACCTTCTCTTACCAATACAAAAAAAAAAAAAGGAAAGGGAATTAGCTTTGTCACTACTCTCGTCAATTGCTTCTTTGCTTCTTCAAATCGTCACCTCCTTCGTTTCCTTCACGCCATTCCCTACTTCCCTCCTTTTCTTTCAATTATGTCTGAAACCACTTCTACAGACATTCCTTCAATCTCGTCCCCGAGGGCCGAGGCCGTATCCCCGGTCAAACAAAAGGGTAACCCCGAAACTGCGGCCTCGGATATTATACCGGCAAAATTTAACTTCAACAAAGACCTGGAGGTAGAAAAACCCTCCGTCGTTTCAGACCGGGGATACGACGTGAGGCGATATCCTTCCTCTATAACCGAGGACAGGCTCGACACAGTCCGGACAGACTGCGGGTGGGACACACGCCCGGTAAGGGTTTTCGTACCCGGGCCGGATGAATCCATAACCGACCACCGGGAGGGGTTTTTGTACGTGTACACTTACCCCTTCACCCTTAAGCTCGATCCCCCGGTTGATCCGGTCATACTGGATATGTGCCGGACTTATGGCGTAACTTTGGCTCAGATCGGCCCAACTGTTTGGAGGGTCGTTGCCTGCCTCCGGTTGCTGGCCATCAGGGCTGAGAAGGAATTATCATTGGGCCACCTAATACGCTTGTATTCCCCGAGGATATTCCGGGGTGGTGTCATAAGATTAACCAAGCGCAGCCGGAACCCGCTCTTCTCGAAGATGGACGAAGACCGGGACAGGGGGTGGTTGGAACGCTACGTCCGAGTAAAATTCGAGGACATAATCCCGGACTCCCATCAACCCTTTCCGGAGAAATGGAACGACAAACGTAAGTTCGATCCTTTGAGTAATCGTCATCATATGTTTAGTTGCTTACGGTATTGTTTTCTCACCACCCTTTCGCTACTTTACAGCAAACGAATTTGTTCCCCCGGTTATTCGAGATCTGACTGAGTGGGTCACGGCGCTCCTCAACCAGCTTCCCTATGAGGACCGGACTTGGGCCCACTTATCACGCGGTCGATGGATCGCTCAAAATCATGGTAATATTTGGCTTCCCTTTGATCTCGTTGCCTCCTTAGTCATTCGAGGCCGTCAATTTCCTTAACCTGCCTATGCTTTTGTCATCCAGGCTTGCCGAAGGGTTCGGTGGCATCTAGATCGGAGTCGGGGGCTGCTTCCCCTGCACCGGCGTCCGCGTTTGACATGGCGGGTTCCGCTCGCGTTCTCGCCGAAGCCGCCAAAAGGAAACGACCCCCCGAAAAGGGCCAACCGTCCAAACGAAAGAAAACAAGGAGTGTAGCCCGGCCACCGAGGGAGGAGGTGGAGTCTGACATCATTGTTCGGAGGGTAGACCCGGCACCGTTAGCGGCCCCAGTACCCGAGGAGGCTGCCTCCGAACCACCCTTGCCTTCTATGAATGAAGGTATCTTAATTCCCTCTCTTCTTTCAAGCGCGGAAGAAATCCTTTCCCCGGCCCCTCTTCGGTCGGTTGACTTCGTCGACATTTCAGGTGAAACTTCTTCGGAAGATACTCCCCTGCAAAGGAGAAAAGGAGCCGGGGAAACGGCGGTTGCTGCAACCGATCAAGGGACCGTTCCAGTTCCGGAGACCGAAGCCCTCACTCAGGCTCGTCCATTGCCCGGCCACGAACCGGTTTCTACTTCCGAGCCCCCGGCCCTCGCCAGGAATATTGAGTCTATACCGAGTTCGTCTACCCCTGCCCCGAGGGTTGCAGACTTCGACGATATGTTTTCAGCCACTCCTCCGGCTACCGGTGAAGCTGCGGGTTTTGGTCATCTTCCAATTCCTCGGGTCACGAGGTCGGCCAACCGACAGTCAGAATCTGGCTCTAGGGATAACCTGGTGACCATCTTCCCAGCCCCGAGCGTTGAGCCGAGAAGGACCAGATCGGTCGTAGTCACCGTCCCCGAGGATTGTGGCTTTCTATCCCGTCCGGTAGGAGTGGCAAGTTATTTGCGTCCTCTTGTTTCCGACTCGGATAAGCGCAAAATGACCGGGGTCACTTGGCAATGCCTCATGAACGAAGGCATGCACGCGGGCAACCGGGTAGAACTTACAACCATCTTTGTCTATCAATCAGATTTTGCGCTCATTTTGGTTTTGATTCCTTATGTTTGCTTTCCTTGCAGAGTGTAGTACTGGTGAACGAAGCCTTCATCCGTGCCCAACACGAGATGGATGATCTCCGAGGCCAACTAGACGCCCAGGGCCGAGAAACGGAGAAATACAAACACCTCCTCCGAGAGAAAGAGGAAGAGTTGAGCCAGGTCACCATTCTCGCCAACCTTCGTCCCGAACTCGATGCGGCTAAGGACGAAAGTCGTCGTTTAAAAAATGAGTTGGCCGCCATGACTGATTATAACCGAAGCCTCGAGGCTGATAAGATTTGCCTCAGCCGAGACAAAGCTCAGTTTTCGTCAAGGCTGGACGAGTTGGAGACCACTGTCTCTCAACTCCGAGGGGAACTTGACTTGGTGAAAGCCGATGCGACTATCTTGGCCGAGAGGAATCGGCAACTGGAATCTGATACAGCCTTGTACGAAAAGCACATGAAAGTTTCCGAAGAGAAGGCCGAGGAGCGGTCTCGGATGAGTGAGGGTTTAAAAGCCGAGCTGGAGGAGGCGGTGAGTGCCAACGACGTTCTTAAGGCCGAGCTAGAAGCTGCTGTCCACATGAGGACTATCGCTGTGGCAGGCTGAGCTGAGCTAGAGGCTAAGTTGGCTAAGGTTGAGGCCGACTTGGAAGAAGCCTGGAAAGGCGTTGAGACGGCCGAGGCCCATACTGCCATTGTTGCCGAGTATGAGAAGTGGAAGTCTCGGCGGCTCACCCTTGAAGAAGCCGATCGCGGATTATCCGATCTTCCGGCCCTGATTACCCAGGCCAAGGAGATGGAGGAGGAGGCCAACCGTGCCCTTGGGTCCGACTCGGATGACTCCGAACGAACCGAGTCCGATTATTCTGACTCTAGCCGTGCTGAGTAGCCTAAGATCTTTTTTATTTTTGATGTAAATGTACTCTTTATAAAAGTATCCTTTGCGTATACGAAAGTTACACTTCTCTTGTGTCTTCGTTTGATTGCTTGTTTTTATTCTGCCTTGAACTATTGGTCCGAATTTCGGACAAGATGATCCGTGGTCGTTGATTAATTCTGCCCGTGGGACTTATCTTTAAGGCCGATTTGAGATGACCTCACTTCGCCCAATTTTTTGGGCGTACAACTTGAGCACTGCCAAAATATTGGTTATTGTAATGACTTTTGTATTACAAGTGTTCGTACATATAGGAGAATTTTCATTCCTTGTACCTTTGCCATAGCAAACACTAAATGGGACACGATTCATTATGATCGTTTGGTCCTTACATCAAAGTTGGGGGCCGGCGGCCGGCCTACGCTTTTGCCGTGGCAAATGTTGAATGGGACACGATTCATTATGATCGTTTGGTCCTTACATTGAAGTCGGTTGTACCTTTGCCATAGCAAACACTAAATGGGACACGATTCATTATGATCGTTTGGTCCTTACATCGATGTCGGAGGCCGGTGGCCGGCCTATGCTTTTGCCGTGGCAAATGCTGAATTTCTTCCCTTGCTTCTCTTTATCGTGCCATGCCTCGATGTGGGTACTGTGGCCCCTTAACACTGATCCGAGCTTCGAGGTCGGGTGAGTGTTACCAAGCCCTCACTCGGAAGATACAACCTCGGGTGTTCGAGTTCTGGCCCTTGGCCTTTATTGCGTAGCACGCTGTACTCGTTGCCTCATTAAAAACCTCGGCGGAAAACCCATTTTGGGACAAAACCACGCTTAAGGAAAAGAGTGCAACACGTGCTTTCAGTCCTAAGTTTCTATTTTTGTGTTGTGTTCGATTTCCTGCAAAAAGACAATACGGTTAACAGAAGGTACATGAGAGGATCATACCTTAGCAGTAATATCTTTTCAGATGGGCTATGTTCCAGTTGTTGCGTAGGCATTGTCCGTCCATGGATTCCAACTGGTACGATCCTTTGCCTGTTACACCGGTCACCTTGTACGACCCTTCCCAGTTTGGTCCTAGCTTTCCCTCGTTTGGGTTTTTTGTATGCAAAGTGACTTTTCGAAGTACCAGGTCCCCAACCCGGAAATGCCGAAATTTGGCTCTCCGATTGTAGTACCTTTCCATCCTCTGCTTTTGAGCCGCAATTCGGACCAAAGTTCTTTCGCGCATCTCATCTGTCAGGTCGAGCCTTACAACCATGGCCTCCCCGTTTAACTCCTCGGTTGCATACTTGAAACGGAGAGTCGGCTCGCCAACCTCGACGGGGATAAGGGCTTCGGTCCCGTATACCAACGAGAAAGGGGTCTCGCCCGTGCTGGACTTCGCCGTGGTTCGGTAAGCCCATAGTACCTCGGGCAACACTTCTCTCCAACGGTGCTTCGATGCTTCCAGCCGCTTCCTTAGACTTCGGATTATTGTCTTGTTAGTGGATTCCGCCTGTCCGTTTGCACACGGGTGATATGGGGTCGACACAATCTTCTTGATCTTCAACCCCTCGAGGAAACTGTTGACCTTACTACCGATGAACTGAGGACCGTTATCACAAGTTATTTCGGCTGGAATGCCGAAACGGCATACGATGTGGTCCCAAACGAAGTCGATAACCTCCTTTTCTCTGATTTTTTCAAAGGCCTGCGCTTCGACCCATTTAGAAAAGTAATCAGTCATAAATAAAATAAAGCGTGCCTTACCTGGTGCCCGGGGTAACGGACCCACGATGTCCATTCCCCATTTCATGAACGGCCATGGTGAGACCACTGAATGCAACGACTCCCCGGGCCGGTGAACCATCGGGGCATGCCTCTGACACCCGTCACATTTTCGGACGAAGTTTCTCGTGTCTTTATCCATCTGATTCCAGTAATACCCGGCCCTGATCAGCTTCCGGACCAGAGCTTCCGCACCACAGTGATTGCCACAGGTCCCTTCATGTACTTCCCTCATCACATACTCCGTTTCCCCGGGGCCCAAACATTTAGCCAAGGGTCCGTGGAAAGAGCGTCGGTATAATTGACCGTCCACTAAGCAAAATCGGGCTGCCTTCTTTCGTAACGAACGCGACTCCTTCGGGTCGCTTGGAAGCTTATCATCACGCAAGTAGTCAATGTATTTGTTACGCCAATCTCAAGTCAGACCTGTCGAGTATATTTCAGCGTGTCCGCTTTCTATGGCCGTTCTTGTCAGTTGCACCGTTTCTCCGGAGTTGATTTCGACCCCTTCGACCGCAGATCCCAAATTTGCCAGTGCATCGGCCTCACAGTTCTGTTCTCTCGGTATATGCTCCAGGGTCCATTTTTTAAATCGGTGAAGTATCACTCTGGTTTTCTCGAGATACCTCTGCATCCGTTCATCCTTGACTTCAAACGTGCCATTCACCTGGTTTGCGACCAAAAGCGAGTCGCACTTTGCCTCGATAGTTTCTGCCCCCATACTCCGGGCCAATTCTAATCCTGCAATCATAGCCTCATACTCGGCTTCATTGTTAGTTAGCTTGATAGTTTTGATGGAATGTCGAATGACATCACCGGCCGGGGCCCTAAGGACAATGCCAAGCCCGGAACCTTTAAGGTTCGAAGCCCCGTCCGTATACAGAGACCAAATGCCCGTGGCCTTTCCCGAGGTCAGCAGGAACTCTTTTTCGACCTCGGGGACCATGGCTGGGGCGAAGTCTGCTATGAAATCGGCTAAGATTTGGGATTTGATGGCCGTTCGGGGTCTGTATTCGAGGTCATAGCCGCTGACCTCTACAGCCCACTTCGTTAGCCTACCCGACAACTCGGGTTTATGCATGATGTTTTTCAAAGGATAAGTAGTTACTACACATATGTGATGGCTTTGAAAGTAAGGCTTAAGCTTTCTGGAGGCGCTTACTAGTGCCAACGCCAACTTTTCCAGATGGGGGTAACGGGTCTCGGCATCCCCCAATGTTCTACTCACGTAATAGATAGGGAATTGCGTACCTGATTCTTCTCGGACCAAAACGCTGCTTACCGCAACTTTAGAGACCGCTAGGTACAGAAATAGTGTCTCACCTGCCTTCGGCGTGTGCAGTAGAGGGGGGTTAGACAAGTACTTCTTCAGATCCTGCAGAGCTTCTTGGCACTCCGGTGTCCAGATAAAATCATTCTTCTTTCTGAGCAAGGAGAAGAACCGGTGACTCCTGTCCGAGGATCTCGATATGAAGCGACTTAGTGCTGCGATTCTCCCGGTGAGTTTCTGAACCCCCTTTATGCTGTTCACTACCTCGATATCTTCGATGGCTTTGATCTTGTCCGGGTTGATTTCGATCCCTCGGTTTGCACCATGAAACCTAGGAATCTGCCAGATCTCACACCGAATGCACACTTCTCCGGGTTAAGCTTCATGTTGTATTTGCGAAGCACATTGAAGGTTTCCTGCAAATGCTTTAAATGGTCCTCTGTTTCCAGGGACTTAACAACCATATCATCAACGTAAACCTCCATTGTTTTCCCTATCTGTTCTTCGAACATTTCATTAACTAGGCGTTGGTAAGTTGCACCGGCATTTTTTAGTCCGAAAGGCATGACGTTATAACAGTAGGTCTCGTACCGGGTGATGAAGGATGTTTTCTCTTGATCCCCCGGGTACATCCGGATCTGGTTATACCCGGAGTAAGCGTCGAGAAAACTCAACATCTCATGCCCGGCCGTCGCATCGATCATTCTGTCGATATGAGGCAACGGAAACGAGTCCTTCGGGCATGCCTTGTTTAAATCTTTGAAGTCGACACACATTCGAAGTTTGTTACCTTTTTTGGGTACTACCACAACGTTGGCCAGCCAGTCCGGGTACTTTACCTCTCGGATGGATCCTATCTTCAAAAGTTTTGCTACCTCGTCCTTCACAAATGCGTGTTTAGCCTCCGCCATGGGTCTCCTTTTCTGTTTCACCGGAGTAAACTTCCCATCCAGGCTGAGCTTGTGAGTTGCTATTTCTGGTGATATACCTGTCATATCTATATGCGACCATGCAAAGCAATCGGCGTTAGCACGAAGAAATTCAATTAATCGACGCCTGAGCTCCGGGGTGAGCCCCGTGCCCAGGTATACCTTTCTGTCCGGGAGATATTCGAACAGGATGATCTACTCCAATTCCTCCACAGTTGACTGAGTTGCATCCGAGTCATCTGGCATGACGAACGATCTGGGTACCTCGTAATCTTCCTCCTTATGTACCGGGTTCAACCCGGCGCACTTTGATTGCTATTTGGGAATCTCGCCTCCGGTTGCACTTTTCCATTTCGGCCCCTCGGGCCGAGGTGCCGCTTCTTCTACTGCAAACATTTCCCTTGCAGCGGGCTGCTCGCCCCGGACAGTTTTCACTCCTTCCGGCGTGGGGAATTTCAATAGCTGATGTAGTGTTGAGGGCACCGCCCTCATGCTATGTATCCAAGGTCTGCCCAATAATGCATTGTATTTCATGTCCCCCTCGATCACATAGAACATCGTTTGCTGAATGGTGCCACCCACATTTACAGGCAATGAGATTTCCCCCTTTGTGGTTTCGCTCGCCATATTGAACCCGCTTAGCACCCGAGCCACCGGTGCGATCTGGCCGAGCAGTCCTAGCTGTTCAACCACCCTCCATCGGATGATGTTGGCCGAGCTACCTGGGTCAATCAGAATACGTTTAACCTTAGTTTTAAAGACTAGTATAGAGATTACCAATGCGTCATTGTGGGGTTGAACGATGTCCTCTGCGTCTTCGTCATTAAAGAAGATGGATCCCTCGGCCGAATGGCCTCGGGTGCGCTTTTCACGAACAATAGAGATCTTCGTCCGCTTCATTACCGGCCCTCGAGGGGCGTCTGTCCCGCCCACTATCATGTTGATCGTATGCTGGGGTTCGACAGGCTCGGACTTTTGAAAAGATTCCCTTTCCTTATAGTGATTTTTGGCCCGGTCGCTCAGCAGATCTCGGAGGTGACCATTTTTCAATAACCGGGCTACCTCGTCTCTCAATTGACGGCAATCTTCGGTTCGATGCCCGTGGGTCCCGTGATACTCGCATACTACACCCGGATCTCGCTGACCCGGATCCGACCTCAATGGTTTAGGCCACCTTACATCGGGGACACGTCCAATAGCCGAGACAAGTCCTGAAGTACTAACGTTGAAGTTGTATTCCGAAATTTTTGGAGGAACTTTATTGCCGGCGGAACTTCCGGCATCGCTCCTAAATGAGAGTCCCCGACTGTTCGATGGCCGCTCCACTCGTTTGCTGCCGCGTCCTGAGAAATGGCTCGGGCTTTCTATTGCCTTTTCCGACCTGAAACTTTGCTTATCCGGATAGGGATATGGCCGAAACCTTCCTTTCGATGATTCAGACATGGCCTCGTATCCCTTCCTTGGCGGCTCGAAACCTCTACTCTTTCGATGATTCAGACATGGCCTCGTATCCCTTCCTTGGCGGCTCGAAACCTCTACTTATTTTGGTCCTTACCGGAGAGAACTCGAATTGATCATCCTCCACCCGAATCTTTGACTCATACCGATTGTGGACGTCGGCCCACGTTACGGCCTCGTATTCCAGCAAGCTCTGTTTCAATTTTGCCGAGGCCACCGAACTTAGCATGTTGAGGCCCTTTGTGAAGGCCTGTGCGGCCCACTCTTCCGGTACCGGGGGTAGCTCCATTCGTTCCCTCTGGAACCGGGTGACGAATTCCCGCAATAACTCGCCGTCCCTTTGGGTTATCCGGAAAATGTCAGCCTTACGGGCCTGCACTTTTATTGCACCGGCGTGGGCTTTCACAAAGGCATCGGCGAGCATCTCAAAAGAAGTGATCGAATGCTCGGGCAGATGGTCGTACCACGTCAACGCCCCCTTTGACAGAGTCTCCCCGAATTTTTTCAACAGTACTGACTCTATCTCATCTTCTTCCATATCATTACCCTTGATAGCACAGGTGTACGAGGTCACGTGCTCATGCGGGTCCGTGGTGCCGTCGTATTTCTGAATGTCCGGCATCTTGAATCTCTTCGGGATCAACTTGGGCGCTGCACTCGGGGGAAAAGGCCTTTGAATATATTTTTTCGAGTTAGCCCCCTTCAGCAAAGGGGGAGCCCCCGGTATCTGATCTACCCGAGAATTGTAAGTCTCTACTCTTTTTTCGGTAGAGTCCACTCGTTTCGCTAAGGTTTCAAGCATCTTTGGTACCTCGGTGGAAGAACCGGCTCCGGAATCATTGCTCTCGACCGTCCGCGGCCTGCTTCTCTCGATTTCCGCTGTTCCCTTGGCCTTTTCCGGCCCAGGCTCCCCCTGCCCGCTCTGCAACCGGGCAATCGCCATCCCTTGCTCGGCGATTGCCGCTCTTTGTTCCTGCAACATCTCGAAAATCAAACGCAAATTAATGCCGTCATTTGGTGCCTCCGGCTCCTTCTGGCTTTGGGTCCGAGACAATGTGACGGAGTTGCGAGTTCTTAGGGGATCAGTTGCCGGTAGGGCGGCGTTAATTTGATCCACCGTGTTTTGTCGGTTGAGGCCCTCCCTCGAGTCGATGCGGTTCGGGTCAGCGGGGTTTGGTAGTCCCCGTAATTCGCTTTCCTCGTTTTCTGCCACAATCTCGGTATTATTGACATGGCCGGACTGCTCAACATCAGCCATGAGTCAGTTTTTGTCGAGACAAACGAGGCGGAAGTGTTACGGTTTGGAGGTGAGAACGACAAAAATCAGGACCAAGAACTATTATCCTAGCCCCACGGTGGGCGTCCGTTATGTTTACCCCGGATTCGGTAATCAATTGAATTTGTGTGTGAGTATAGGATATGTGCTTGAGTCCCAATGTTTATTACAAACCGTGGGTGAGAATGCTTATTGATAAACGTGCAAGGAGCGCAAGTGACAGATGACTCCGCGTATGGCCAATTTGATTGAAAAAATATGATATAGATGACAAACTTACAATGGAAAATATCAATATTGAGATTGCTAGAACTGTATATATATATGTATTGTGTTACAAGTGTTCTTTTGAATAAAAGATCAACCAACCCCCAAAGTGAGGAGGGAATGCCCTATTTATAGTGATGAACCCATGGGTGAAGTAATAAAATAATAATAAAAGGACAGCCCCTGTATGGATGTGATGGGATCTGACTGACGGCGCCGTCTGACACACGCATAGTTGGTAGCCGACCGTGATGTGACACCACTGCTGCGCCCCAGTAACGGTCATAACGGACCAACGGACTCACGGGTACCGGACTTCCGGCGGTAACCCCCCGGAAAGAGATCCGAACCTTCGGTGGCTTAAAAACCGGGACCGATGATGCTTCCGCTCGGCTTTGATCCGAATGCTTATCCGGAAACCCGATGCTTATACACGAACTTTCCTTCCTTTTCCTCCTCCGAGCCACGGTTACCCCGGATTGGCCCTCATCCGGTTTTCACCGTATACACGTTAAGCTTGACATGTTCTTGTTCAAATTTTTTTTATTAGATTTGTGTTTATGCATCTCCAGAAAGCCGTAATATGGATCAATTAGATTGTTTTTTGGAGCTCATTTAAAAAAAATTACTATTATATATATATATATATATATATATATATATATATATATATATATATATATATATATATAGGTTGTTATCTAAAAATTATCAAATTCAATGCCGTGTAATAAAAAAATTAACATTTTCCAAAAATATTTCTTTTACTTGCGGAAAGCTGATGTGATATGCCAAATAGTAAAAATGCCATCTTGTCATGTCACATCGCCTTCAACATTTTTTAATGAAGAATGTGTGGTGAATGGTGGTTCTACAAAAGAAGATGGTAATGGAGTGATGACATAGCATGTTAAGTTGATTTTTTAGCTGACTTGACATGCCACATCAGCTTTTCGATACTAGAAAATGAATTTTTTGACGAGTTTTTAATTTTTAGTTACAAGGAATTGAATTTATTATTTTTTAAGTAACAAATTTTAAAATAGTAACTTTTATTGAAAGAATATTCACTTGAACAATTACCCACAGAAAATTATCATTGGTACAAAAATTTACTATGAATCATTCGAGAATGTAAAACTTTCTGATAAGGAATGCTTGATCTTCTTACTAAGTTTATTGATATAAAGTTAAATTAATCGAGCAAGTAAATTACGAATATTAAAAGTTAATTAAAAGAAGAGAGAGAGAGATTCCTTTGATACATCCAAAGACTTGTTGATCACAACAAAATTGAAAAGAAACCTTAACCAATTAATATTTATCTCATTTTCCTTTTATATTCTGTCAAGACTCTTTTCCTACAATCATTGGACTAAAGGCTCTGAACGTTAAATATTATTTAATCATGACAAGCAAGGTACGTGCCACCGACAATTGAATGCGATGGCTTACTCGCCAATTTGTAAATGCTATTTACTACAACCAGAAATTTAATATAGATATTTTTTAAAAGTCCTTTCCTAAATAAAAATGGAAAACAAAACCAAATTCCAAAAAAGTTAACGCGTCTCCACTGTTTTAAATTCTTAGATACTTTTTTTTCCAGTTCCACTTTCACATCTAAGTTTAAGAAGGAGCCTTGAAATTGCTAATTTTTCAAATAAAAAAAATTGATAGATTCCATGCATCCAATAACATATTTGCAGTGATGAAGTATGAGTGTGCTTACTTGAAATAAACCATCCAACTATAATGATAACACTGTTCTTAATTGGAATTCAATTAAATTTTACTTGATTGTTATATTTTAAAATTATCAAATAATTATCAAGGTAATTGTAAATTACTTAACTAACGATAAACGACTCATTTCATCGTGAACTTCTATTAATTTCTTAAAAAAACTTATGTCGCTCCATCTTTGCAAGGGCAAAAAGCCCGTTGATGTCTCGATTGTGCTACCAGATGCTTTGAGAAAGTCGAAATAGCAAAGCATTCATCGATGCACTTACTACTTAAGAAGATTTCAACAATTATTCAATCCTCACTTAACAACCTAGTATTTACCATGGCATGATAACCGGTACACCAAAATTTATCCTTAATTCTCGATCCTCTATAGTACTAGAGGAAAACATTTAATATAGTTTGAAATACATAGGTTCAATTTTAAATATATATATATATATATAAATGCTAGCTTAAATTTAAATGTCCTTGAATTTTATATTCCGAATTTTACCATTCTTTTCCTATAGATAAATAAAAGAATATTTCGGAAATGGTTATAAGGTAAAAGTAGAAAAAGATAAAAACAAAAGAAAAACCGTTGGGATTATGTAAAAATAGTATAAACCAAATGACAAGCAATATAATAGGTTTGTCCTTCCTAGTCTAATTTTAGATGATGATAGACATGACTTTTTATTTGATTTGGCAAATTATCGTTTTCCATCCTCTTGACTTGTGCGTCATTGGAATTACACATATTTTCTCCCCAACTATTATCACTCAATATACTGTATTTGTGACTTTCCAAAGTTGAATTGATTCATAAGACACCATAGCCTATCAAAATGGAATATACAATCATCTTTCTATTGGTCCATTTTAGATCATTTTATGAGTTGTAAGCCTTTTTCCTTTTGTACCACTTGATATTGGATACTCGTTTTATGTCCCCAAATAAATTTGGATTTGCGCCGCGTAAAACACATTGAAGGAAAAAACATTACCTGTTGAGATTTTTTTTATTCTCAAAACTCAAACCTGAAACATCTGAATAAGAGTGAAAGGTAATATATCATAACGTCTAACTCCTATTTAATACCCTTATTCTTTGATGGTTTACGTATCTTTTAATTAAAATATCAAAAATAATTAATCAATTTAATGAAAAAATAGATGTTATTTTCACCACAATAATTAGCTCTTCAAAACGTTGAGATGGTGTTTTATCTTTATTGAAAGGAAAAAAAGTGGGAGAGGGTCAATTTCATGAACTTTTCAATAATGTCATTAGCCACAACAGTAAATAGCTCTTCAAAATGTTGAAGTGGTATATATATATATATATATATATACACTTATAAATATCTTACTTTATTCTTACCAAAAAAAAAAATCTTACTTTATAAAGAAAAAAAATAGTGGGGGTCAATATCAAGAATACTATTTCGATAATATGTTAAAAGTTTTGTTTCTACCACGCAATCGACTTGGGAAAAGTATCTCTGTACAGCACACGCATGCACATTTAAAATTGAAAAATAAAATTAAGTGGCATATTGCCATTAGATTTTTCTCTCATGTGATTGTTACATTTGCAACAAACTGAAAATTAATAAAGTGGAAGGAAATATTTTTTCTTCTCAGATTTGGCTGGTTAAAATATTATAAAAAATATTTTATTTGGGAAAATAGACAACAATAACATAGCCAGTCTAATCGTACAAGTTGGGTCTGGGGAGGATAGAGTGTACGTAGACTTTATCTGTACCTTGGGAGGTAAAGAGACTGTTCTCAAATAGACTGTCGACTCAGAATAAAGAAATAACAAAGCAGCTCAAATAGAAAACAAACAATAACTATATAAAAAAAAAAAGTAGTTACTTAGTGGGAGTAGAAAAAAAGAGTTTCAAAAGTGACATTTGAAGCTCATTGTCCCTTCCCCATCCCTAATCCCTCCCACCCTACCACCCGCCACCCCTTGATCCCCAATCCGTGACTCCCTGACTCTATTCCCACTCTCACAGTGTTTACTAAATTAGATATAAATTCTTTTGGAATAATATTTTTTTATTTAATAACCGAATATTAAAAAATAAATAAAAAACTCAATTAATTTTCAAGAAAACATTTTCCTCCATACCAAACCCTTCTAGATCTCATCATTGAGTAGGTTAGAGACGAGAATTTAATGGTAGTTCAATTATACATTTACAATATTTTGATATCACAACTCACAGGCATTTTCCAATTTGCTCACCACGAGTCTCCTCCAATTCAAATATTAAAATCAATAGCGGGCAAGCGAATTTAATTATAAGTTAACCAAACAATAATATTGTTTCAAGTATATAATTGTCCTCAAAAAATAAATATCAAATATCATTAATTTCAAATCTTAATACTTTTAATACAACTATTGTTATATCTTAGACCTCAAATTAACAATCCTAAGATAATATGTTTTCACTTTGAAATAAATAAATGTCGAATTGGAATTTGACTTGTAGAAATGTTTTAGATTGACTTTTCATCGAATATTCCAAGCAGCGCCCTCAACGCTCGCCTGCAGTCAGCGCCCAGGTGCCCATGCCAGGCAGCCCGCGCGCAGTGCCCGACCCTCTGCGCCCCAGCGCGCCCGATGCCAGCGCCTGCGCGCGCACGACAGTGCCAGCGCCCCAGCGCCTGCGCACGACAGCCTGCGCCCAAGCGCGCCCAACCGTGCCCGCACCCCGGTGCGCACGGCAGTGCCATGATCCGAAGATGCTGTAATGGACCTGCTCTAGTTTAGGTCACTTTTGATGTAAATATAGAGTAGTTTACTTCCTGTTCTTGTATTATGATTTTCTAGCTTTCTTATGTCTACTCCTGTAACTTGGGTTATTTTTTTTAAAGCATTATTAGGGGGGATATAGTCGGTGAAATCAAAAAGCATTCAAATCTTCTGCAAAGGTGTTCTCTCCCCCTCGAACACCCCAACTCTCTTGTAATCAATTCTCTGTTAATACAAGCAAGCAATTTTCGTTTTCAATTCTCTCATTGCAATTGTTGACGACACGGTTTTCCTACACGGCATTGACAGTCTAGTCTAGCGTGTAGAGGGGACCTCAGGTTGGCGGATAGCGATCACACGGAAGTCGGATTACTTAGCCTTACGTCGCCCTTCTAAACATCTAAAGAAGGCGCCGCGTAACAGACCTCATGCATATAGCACATTTCAAGATGATAAAATTAAAACATTTTTTCATGTTTTCATGTTGTCATCAAGAATGCTCCAATGAACAAAGATCTTATACATTCATCTGGTCACTCTGTTGAACATTTAGCCTGAGGTCATTATGTAGATAACTTTTCCTGATCGATCATTTGAGAGATCAGATTTTCACACATTTAACACACAAACTTGCATTATTTTTGATCAAACCCGCACAAACTCTAAGTCCTAAAAACAAATGCATAAAACAAATTTTAAAGACCAATAAAAGAAAGTTATTCTTTCCCTCCTGAGACACTAGCAAGTGCTCTCTCGCGCATCTGTTGCAGCAGCATTGTCATCCCCTTCATGCAGCAAAGTATCAACAAAAATATCCAGATATTCTGCTTGATCTTTTCCAAGTTTTTGCAGTGCAGTCAGCTTCAATGGATTGGAGATCTCATTATACGCGGTATAATGGTTGAGGATTTTTGCACAGATGTATATAAGAGATAGGCATTGACTAGGCTGAAGAGCAAGGAAGTACTGGGGGTCTATAGCTCTGGCGTATTTGAATAGTGTCGGCCTATTGGTCACGACATTATTTTCAACTGTGCTCTCGTGCTCCACCAGGATTGTATTGATCATATCCAGTGCTCTTGAGGTAGGATCCATCCACATCTTTGTGATCGCTACTCCGGCTTTCCATCTTGTCGCAATGAGAACTTCACGGAATAGCGCATACCCGGCCATTCCGTTAAAACTGAACTGTATGTTGACTAGATCTCTGATCATACCTGCATCCTGAGTAGTAGCAGACTCTCGAGCTCTTTCTTCAAAATAAGCTGCACAACCTAGCCAAGTTGCTAGTATTTTAGGGTCAGCTTTTAGCTTTAAAGAGATGTTTCTCATTGCAGATACAGGAAGGGACACCTCTTGTGAAAGGCCCCCTGGATAAAATCCTACAAAGTGCTTCCTCATCCTTTTCTCGCCCAAATTGACATTTTCAGGTGTCTTTATCATGCTTTTCATCAAGTATGCAGCAAAATAAGGCCAATAATACGGTGATGCTGCGGATTCTCTTATGGTAGACCTCGAGGGCGCAGACAACCTCTCTGCTTCAGCCTTCTCTTCATCAGCCACCATTAGGCTATAAGCCGCTGCAACAGCTCTTCTATGTACATTTCTGGAAGTAGAGATCGCAGCCTCTGCAGCTTCCTGGTTAAGATTTGTTGTGTCTGGTGGTCTAAACGATCTGTCCGCTTCCTCGATCAGCTGCTCAGGAGTCTTCCTCTCAATCCTGGGTGCAAGAGTTGCCTGAGGTCTACCACTTGTGCTACTACCAGAAGGCCATGATATATTGAATGCAGATAGTGACATATCTGTTCTATTTGGCCATTCCAAGTCAGTAAACAAGCAGCTAGTAACATCAGTAGTTCTCCTCACGTTCATAGCCAGAAGGAATATAAGATTGGCCAAGTCACTATCCTTTCCTCCCTCTCTTATTTTGTCAGCCAACAATGATCCTGCAGAGGCCAGCATGCCATCATTTAGTTTTGTGTCCGGCAACATCCGATAAACAGGAGTTCGCTTCAGGTTTTCATCAGTGTAAGTGACCTCTTTTAGAGTTGTTAGTATAGGTTCAGGAGTGTTGGCGTATTTGGCCATCAATATCTCTTCCATCGTTTGTTGTTGTTGAGCCATGTTGAATTATCAATAACAATTTATGATTGCTCCGAAGATAATAGTTGCAAATTTGAATGACGGTTTAAATTTGCATGCCCACTTAAATCAATCAGCAGATCAACAAAAATTACAAAAATAATTAGGGGATTTTGGAGAAATTGAGAGAGAGAGAGGAAAGTGGCGTTTGGAGAAGCAATAAAGTCAGTGGAAGAGAGAAGATTCTGACCCGGAAGAGAATTTTATCAGATCGAGAATTTAGGGCATTTTTTAAAGTTTTAAGAAAGAGAGAGAAAGCTGAGGGGCAAATTGAAAAAGGAAACTAAAATAAGGCGTATAGTGTGAAAATAGGAATCAGTTGGCGTTTCCCCAAATCAATTACTATTTTTTTCACTTTATTTGGAATCTTTTGAAGTTGTGTTTGGTTTCTCGTTTTTTTGGAAGAGGTTGATTCCACGCTTGAACTCGTGATCTGCTGGTCACATGGCAATAACTTTATCAGTTATGTCAAAACTCTCCTTCTTTAGTTGAATACAATGAAAGTGAAAACAAGTGTGTTTCAAATTTCAAATATGCATTTAAAATTTTCATAGTCAAATACTGATTTTTTAAATAAAGTGAAAAAAAATTCCGGTTAAAAATGAACAATTCTTTTGGCCAAACGGTTCCTAAGTGTAGGGGGTTAAAGTTTAAAATATTAATTCTGTGAGGAGTAAGAAATCGATGTGTTGAGGGAAAGAATTTTGTCCGGAGGCATCGAGAGACGTGAATCCTTGGCTCATCTAAATATTCCGACCGGATTTTAGCCGGTCCGAATGTTCACATGTTGAACCCGGTTTGTCTTCTAATGCGAATTTGTCATTTATTCTTTTTTTTTTTTTAAAAAAAAAACGTTAGACCAAATAGCATTATGGTTTACCATAAACTTTTCGAGGATTAGTAAACAAATATTCTCAATTACTTAATTAGGCATTAGAACAATTATTTTGACCATGTTTTGGGCCAAAAGAATATTTGATCTTACTAGCAAAAGGCAATCTAATATTGAGAAATTTAAGATTTTAATGTCATTTCATTATTTTATTGATGTTTGTATGTCCGTTAAGTTTGACATGTTCTTGTTCAAATTTTTTTTTTTTATTAGATTTGTGTTTATGCATCTCCAAGAAGCCGTAATATGGATCAATTAGATTGTTTTGGGGTGCTCATTTAAAAAAAAAAATACTATTATATATATATATATATATATATATGTTGTCATCTAAAAATTATCAAATTCAATTCCGTGTAATAAAAAAAATTAACATTTTCCGAAAATATTTCTTTTACTAGCCGAAAGCTGATGTGATATGCCAAATTTAGTAAAAATGTCATCTTGTCATGTCACATCGCCTTCAACATTTTTTAACGAAGAATGTGTGGTGAATGGTGGTTCTACAAAAGAAGATGGTAATGGAGTGATAACATAGCATGTTAAGTTGATTTTTTAGCTGACTTGACATGCCATATCAGCTTTTCGATACTAGAAAATGAATTTTTTGACGAGTTTTTATTTTTTAGTTACAAGGAATTGAATTTATTATTTTTTAAGTAACAAAATTGAAAATAGTAACTTTTATTGAAAGAATATTCACTTGAACAATTACCCACAGAAAATTATCATTGGTACAAAATTTTACTATGAATCATTCGAGAATGTAAAACTTTCTGATAAGGAATGCTTAATATTCATACGAAGTTTATTGATATAAAGTTAAATTAATCGAGTCAGTAAATTACGAATATTAAAAGTTAATTAAAAGGAGAGAGAGAGATTCCTTTGATACATCCAAATACTTGTTGATCGCAACAAAATTGCAAAGAACCCTTAACCAATTAATATTTGTCTCATTTTCCTTTTATATTCTGTCAAGACTCTTTTCCTACAATCATTGGACTAAAGGCTTTGAACGTTAAATATTATTTAATCATGACAAGTAAGGTACGTGCCACCGACAATTGAATGGGATGGCTTACTCGCCAATTTGTAAACACTATTTACTACAACCGGAAATTTAATATAGATATTTTTTAAAGTACTTTCCTAAATAAAAATGGAAAACAAAACCAAGTTCCAAAAAAGTTAACGCGTCTCCACTGTTTTAAATTCTTAGATACTTTTTTTTCCAGTTCCCCTTTCAGATAAGTTTAAGAAGGAGCCTTGAAATTGCTAATTTTTCAAATAAAAAAATTGATATATTCCATGCATCCAATAACATATTTGCAGTGATGAAGTATGAGTGTGCTTACTTGCCATAAACCGTCCAACTATAATGATAACACTGTTCTTAATTGGAATTCAATTAAATTTTACTTGATTGTTATATTTTAAAATTATCAAGGTAATTGTAAATTACTTAACTAACGAAAACGACTCTTTTCATCGTAAACTTCTATTAATTTCTTTAAAAAACTTATGTCGTTCCATCTTTGCAAGGGCAAAAAGCCCGTTGATATCTCGATTGTGCTACCAAATGCTTTGAGAAAGTCGAAATAGGAAAGCATTCATCGATGCACTTACTAGTTAAGAAGATTTCAACAGTTATTCAATCTTCACTTAACTACCTAGTATTTACCATGGCATGATAACCAGTACACCAAAGTTTATCCTTAATTCTCGATCCTCTATAGTACTAGAGGAAAACATTTAATATAGTTTGAAATACATAGGTTCAATTTTAAAAAAAAATATATATATATATATAAATGCTAGCTTAAATTTAAATGTCCTTGAATTTTATATTCCGAATTTTACCATTCTTTTCCTATAGATAAATAAAAGAATATTTCGGAAATGGTTATAAGGTAAAAGTAGAAAAAGATAAAAACAAAAGAAAAACCGTTGGGATTATGTAAAAATAGTATAAACCAAATGACAAGCAATATAATAGGTTTGTCCTTCCTAGTCTAATTTTAGATGATGATAGACATGACTTTTTATTTGATTTGGCAAATTATCGTTTTCCATCCTCTTGACTTGTGCGTCATTGGAATTACACATATTTTCTCCCCAACTATTATCACTCAATATACTGTATTTGTGACTTTCCAAAGTTGAATTGATTCATAAGACACCATAGCCTATCAAAATGGAATGTACAATCATCTTTCTATTGGTCCATTTTAGATCATTTTATGAGTTGTAAGCCTTTTTCCTTTTGTACCACTTGATATTGGATACTCGTTTTATGTCCCCAAATAAATTTGGATTTGCGCCGCGTAAAACACATTGAAGGAAAAAACATTACCTGTTGAGATTTTTTTTATTCTCAAAACTCAAACCTGAAACATCTGAATAAGAGTGAAAGGTAATATATCATAACGTCTAACTCCTATTTAATACCCTTATTCTTTGATGGTTTACGTATCTTTTAATTAAAATATCAAAAATAATTAAACAATTTAATGAAAAAATAGATGTTATTTTCACCACAATAATTAGCTCTTCAAAACGTTCAGATGGTGTTTTATCTTTATTGAAAGGAAAAAAGGTGGGAGAGGGTCAATTTCATGAACTTTTCAATAATGTCATTAGCCACAACAGTAAATAGCTCTTCAAAATGTTGAAGTGGTATATATATATATATATATATATACTTATAAATATCTTACTTTATTCTTACCAAAAAAAAAAATCTTACTTTATAAAGAAAAAAAATAGTGGGGGTCAATATCAAGAATACTATTTCGATAATATGTTAAAAGTTTTGTTTCTACCACGCAATCGACTTGGGAAAAGTATCTCTGTACAGCACACGCATGCACATTTAAAATTGAAAAATAAAATTAAGTGGCATATTGCCATTAGATTTTTCTCTCATGTGATTGTTACATTTGCAACAAACTGAAAATTAATAAAGTGGAAGGAAATATTTTTTCTTCTCAGATTTGGCTGGTTAAAATATTATAAAAAATATTTTATTTGGGAAAATAGACAACAATAACATAGCCAGTCTAATCGTACAAGTTGGGTCTGGGGAGGATAGAGTGTACGTAGACTTTATCTGTACCTTGCGAGGTAGAGAGACTGTTCTCAAATAGACTGTCGACTCAGAATAAAGAAATAACAAAGCAGCTCAAATAGAAAACAAACAATAACTATAAAAAAAAAAAAAGTAGTTACTTAGTGGGAGTAGAAAAAAAGAGTTTCAAAAGTGACATTTGAAGCTCATTGTCCCTTCCCCATCCCTAATCCCTCCCACCCTACCACCCGCCACCCCTTGATGAGAAAAGGACCAAAATCATCCATAATGTTTGGGTTTGGATCAAAATCATACATATTCTTTCACATGGTGCACTAATAGTACATTATGTTTGCATAAGTGGTGCACTTTTAGTCACAATCCCAAATACATTTAACGGAAAAGAACAAAAATGCCCCTGAACTTTTAGAAAAGGTATAAAAATACCCTTTATTCATCTATTTTGCTAAAACTACCCCTCAATTACACTTTTTGGCTCATTTATTCCCCTTGACTAACGGACAACACTAATTTTTTTATTTGTTTTTAAAAATAAATTGCACATGACATTTTATTACTGAAAAATTGATTTATTCTTTTAAAAAAAAATCTGAAAAATCGTTATTTGTAGAATAAGGAAAAATAATTTTTCAACATCCATTTCTTTAAAAAAACAAATGTAGTAAGCCTTTTATATATATATATATATATATATATATAACAGAATTGGATTTTCATTAAAACATGTGGAATTTTTTTAAGTTTGGAAAAAAAAAATTAACGGGTGGAAACCCCATTTTTTTTTTAGAAAATTCAATTTTTAAATCTGAAAAACTGATTGTTTTTTTAAGTAAAATGTGCAAAACTAATACTCCATAATTTTCTTCTAGATTTAAAAAAAGATAGTTTTCTGGTTTTTTTTTTTAAACACAGTTTTTCCATAAAAAAATTAAATTTTTTAGATTTTTATAAAAATCCAATTTTTCACATTTTGAAAAGAAAAAAAATTAGTGTTGTCCGTTAGTCAAGGTTTAACTCGTTAAAAAAAAGTTTTCCAAATTTAAAAAAATTCCAAGGTTTCAGATTTCTTTTTAAAAGAATAAATCAATTTTTCAGTAATAAAATGTCATGTGCAATTGTTTTTTTTTTTTTTTTTTTTTTTAAATTAGTGTTGTCCGTTAGTCAAGGGGAATAAATGAGCCAAAAAGTTGAATTGAGGGGTAGTTTTAGCAAAATAGATGAATAAAGGGTATTTTTATACCTTTTCTAAAAGTTCAGGGGCATTTTTGTTCTTTTCCGTTAAATTTATTTGGGATTGTGACTAAAAGTGCACCACTTATGCAAACATAATGTACTATTAGTGCACCATGTGAAAGAATATGTATGATTTTGATCTAAACCCAAACATTATGGATGATTTTGGTCCTTTTCTCCCCCTTGATCCCCAATCCGTGACTCCCTGACTCTATTCTCACTCTCACAGTGTTTACTAAATTAGATATAAATTCTTTTGGGATAATATTTTTTTATTTAATAACCGAATATTAAAAAATAAATAAAAAACTCAATTAATTTTCAAGAAAACATTTTCCTCCATACCAAACCCTTCTAGATCTCATCATTGAGTAGGTTAGAGACGAGAATTTAATGGTAGTTCAATTATACATTTACAATATTTTGATATCACAACTCACAGGCATTTTCCAATTTGCTCACCACGAGTCTCCTCCAATTCAAATATTAAAATCAATAGCGGGCAAGCGAATTTAATTATAAGTTAACCAAACAATAATATTGTTTCAAGTATATAATTGTCCTCAAAAAATAAATATCAAATATCATTAATTTCAAATCTTAATACTTTTAATACAACTATTGATATATCTTAGACCTCAAATTAACAATCCTAAGATAATATGTTTTCACTTTGAAATAAATAAATGTCGAATTGGAATTTGACTTGTAGAAATGTTTTCGATTGACTTTTCATCGAATATTCCATGTTTTTTACTATGTTCCAATGAAAACTTTCGCCGGAAATTCACATTTTTGGGTAGTGTTTCGAGATAAACAAAAAGATTTTCAAGTGTCACAATCCATGCTTATAGCTGTTGTGCTTGCAAGCTGCATGTTGCACACTTGCAAGTTGCACGCATCTCCCACACATCAATTGATCATTGTGTTGAATAAAAATTATTGACAGTGCGTAGTTTATTGCGTATTGTGCTCACAAACATGAGGCACATGCCATATTGATGACTCAAACTATAAAGGACACACAAAAATTCTGCAATACGACACAAATAGGAAGTTGGCTTGAACGAGGAAGATTTTTATTTTTTATTTTTTTTTATTTATTAAATACAATACGAATATAAGTCAAGTGCAATGAATGCACTTTGATTTATGTATTGACAACAGAAAAATGTACAACAGAACGCATATTGTCATAAGACCTGTCATGGGTGGCTTTACCGCCTTGCCCAATGACCCCTTGGTCGCACCCCATGGCCCCAGTGTCATGGACGACCCCGTGGTCTCGGTCGCACCAAGCGACAAGAATGCCTATTCCAATGTCGCCCCATCATTTGCTCAGGACCGAGCCCACCAGCCGGCATTGCCCAAAGCGCCCACCAGCAAGCAGCGCCCTCAACGCTCGCCTGCAGTCAGCGCCCAGGTGCCCATGCCAGGCAGCCCGCGCGCAGTGCCCGACCCTCTGCGCCCCAGCGCGCCCGATGCCAGCGCCTGCGCGCGCACGACAGTGCCAGCGCCCCAGCGCCTGCGCACGACAGCCTGCGCCCAAGCGCGCCCAACCGTGCCCGCACCCCGGTGCGCACGGCAGTGCCATGATCCGAAGATGCTGTAATGGACCTGCTCTAGTTTAGGTCACTTTTGATGTAAATATAGAGTAGTTTACTTCCTGTTCTTGTATTATGATTTTCTAGCTTTCTTATGTCTACTCCTGTAACTTGGGTTATTTTTTTTAAAGCATTATTAGGGGGGATATAGTCGGTGAAATCAAAAAGCATTCAAATCTTCTGCAAAGGTGTTCTCTCCCCCTCGAACACCCCAACTCTCTTGTAATCAATTCTCTGTTAATACAAACAAGCAATTTTCGTTTTCAATTCTCTCATTGCAATTGTTGACGACACGGTTTTCCTACACGGCATTGACAGTCTAGTCTAGCGTGTAGAGGGGACCTCAGGTTGGCGGATAGCGATCACACGGAAGTCGGATTACTGAGCCTTACGTCGCCCTTCTAAACATCTAAAGAAGGCGCCGCGTAACGGACCTCATGCATATAGCACATTTCAAGATGATAAAATTAAAACATTTTTTCATGTTTTCATGTTGTCATCAAGAATGCTCCAATGAACAAAGATCTTATACATTCATCTGGTCACTCTGTTGAACATTTAGCCTGAGGTCATTATGTAGATAACTTTTCCTGATCGATCATTTGAGAGATCAGATTTTCACACATTTAACACACAAACTTGCATTATTTTTGATCAAACCCGCACAAACTCTAAGTCCTAAAAACAAATGCATAAAACAAATTTTAAAGACCAATAAAAGAAAGTTATTCTTTCCCTCCTGAGACACTAGCAAGTGCTCTCTCGCGCATCTGTTGCAGCAGCATTGTCATCCCCTTCATGCAGCAAAGTATCAACAAAAATATCCAGATATTCTGCTTGATCTTTTCCAAGTTTTTGCAGTGCAGTCAGCTTCAATGGATTGGAGATCTCATTATACGCGGTATAATGGTTGAGGATTTTTGCACAGATGTATATAAGAGATAGGCATTGACTAGGCTGAAGAGCAAGGAAGTACTGGGGGTCTATAGCTCTGGCGTATTTGAATAGTGTCGGCCTATTGGTCACGACATTATTTTCAACTGTGCTCTCGTGCTCCACCAGGATTGTATTGATCATATCCAGTGCTCTTGAGGTAGGATCCATCCACATCTTTGTGATCGCTACTCCGGCTTTCCATCTTGTCGCAATGAGAACTTCACGGAATAGCGCATACCCGGCCATTCCGTTAAAACTGAACTGTATGTTGACTAGATCTCTGATCATACCTGCATCCTGAGTAGTAGCAGACTCTCGAGCTCTTTCTTCAAAATAAGCTGCACAACCTAGCCAAGTTGCTAGTATTTTAGGGTCAGCTTTTAGCTTTAAAGAGATGTTTCTCATTGCAGATACAGGAAGGGACACCTCTTGTGAAAGGCCCCCTGGATAAAATCCTACAAAGTGCTTCCTCATCCTTTTCTCGCCCAAATTGACATTTTCAGGTGTCTTTATCATGCTTTTCATCAAGTATGCAGCAAAATAAGGCCAATAATACGGTGATGCTGCGGATTCTCTTATGGTAGACCTCGAGGGCGCAGACAACCTCTCTGCTTCAGCCTTCTCTTCATCAGCCACCATTAGGCTATAAGCCGCTGCAACAGCTCTTCTATGTACATTTCTGGAAGTAGAGATCGCAGCCTCTGCAGCTTCCTGGTTAAGATTTGTTGTGTCTGGTGGTCTAAACGATCTGTCCGCTTCCTCGATCAGCTGCTCAGGAGTCTTCCTCTCAATCCTGGGTGCAAGAGTTGCCTGAGGTCTACCACTTGTGCTACTACCAGAAGGCCATGATATATTGAATGCAGATAGTGACATATCTGTTCTATTTGGCCATTCCAAGTCAGTAAACAAGCAGCTAGTAACATCAGTAGTTCTCCTCACGTTCATAGCCAGAAGGAATATAAGATTGGCCAAGTCACTATCCTTTCCTCCCTCTCTTATTTTGTCAGCCAACAATGATCCTGCAGAGGCCAGCATGCCATCATTTAGTTTTGTGTCCGGCAACATCCGATAAACAGGAGTTCGCTTCAGGTTTTCATCAGTGTAAGTGACCTCTTTTAGAGTTGTTAGTATAGGTTCAGGAGTGTTGGCGTATTTGGCCATCAATATCTCTTCCATCGTTTGTTGTTGTTGAGCCATGTTGAATTATCAATAACAATTTATGATTGCTCCGAAGATAATAGTTGCAAATTTGAATGACGGTTTAAATTTGCATGCCCACTTAAATCAATCAGCAGATCAACAAAAATTACAAAAATAATTAGGGGATTTTGGAGAAATTGAGAGAGAGAGAGGAAAGTGGCGTTTGGAGAAGCAATAAAGTCAGTGGAAGAGAGAAGATTCTGACCCGGAAGAGAATTTTATCAGATCGAGAATTTAGGGCATTTTTTAAAGTTTTAAGAAAGAGAGAGAAAGCTGAGGGGCAAATTGAAAAAGGAAACTAAAATAAGGCGTATAGTGTGAAAATAGGAATCAGTTGGCGTTTCCCCAAATCAATTACTATTTTTTTCACTTTATTTGGAATCTTTTGAAGTTGTGTTTGGTTTCTCGTTTTTTTGGAAGAGGTTGATTCCACGCTTGAACTCGTGATCTGCTGGTCACATGGCAATAACTTTATCAGTTATGTCAAAACTCTCCTTCTTTAGTTGAATACAATGAAAGTGAAAACAAGTGTGTTTCAAATTTCAAATATGCATTTAAAATTTTCATAGTCAAATACTGATTTTTTAAATAAAGTGAAAAAAAATTCCGGTTAAAAATGAACAATTCTTTTGGCCAAACGGTTCCTAAGTGTAGGGGGTTAAAGTTTAAAATATTAATTCTGTGAGGAGTAAGAAATCGATGTGTTGAGGGAAAGAATTTTGTCCGGAGGCATCGAGAGACGTGAATCCTTGGCTCATCTAAATATTCCGACCGGATTTTAGCCGGTCCGAATGTTCACATGTTGAACCCGGTTTGTCTTCTAATGCGAATTTGTCATTTATTCTTTTTTTTTTTTTAAAAAAAAAACGTTAGACCAAATAGCATTATGGTTTACCATAAACTTTTCGAGGATTAGTAAACAAATATTCTCAATTACTTAATTAGGCATTAGAACAATTATTTTGACCATGTTTTGGGCCAAAAGAATATTTGATCTTACTAGCAAAAGGCAATCTAATATTGAGAAATTTAAGATTTTAATGTCATTTCATTATTTTATTGATGTTTGTATGTCCGTTAAGTTTGACATGTTCTTGTTCAAATTTTTTTTTTTTATTAGATTTGTGTTTATGCATCTCCAAGAAGCCGTAATATGGATCAATTAGATTGTTTTGGGGTGCTCATTTAAAAAAAAAAATACTATTATATATATATATATATATATATATATATGTTGTCATCTAAAAATTATCAAATTCAATTCCGTGTAATAAAAAAAATTAACATTTTCCGAAAATATTTCTTTTACTAGCCGAAAGCTGATGTGATATGCCAAATTTAGTAAAAATGTCATCTTGTCATGTCACATCGCCTTCAACATTTTTTAACGAAGAATGTGTGGTGAATGGTGGTTCTACAAAAGAAGATGGTAATGGAGTGATAACATAGCATGTTAAGTTGATTTTTTAGCTGACTTGACATGCCATATCAGCTTTTCGATACTAGAAAATGAATTTTTTGACGAGTTTTTATTTTTTAGTTACAAGGAATTGAATTTATTATTTTTTAAGTAACAAAATTGAAAATAGTAACTTTTATTGAAAGAATATTCACTTGAACAATTACCCACAGAAAATTATCATTGGTACAAAATTTTACTATGAATCATTCGAGAATGTAAAACTTTCTGATAAGGAATGCTTAATATTCATACGAAGTTTATTGATATAAAGTTAAATTAATCGAGTCAGTAAATTACGAATATTAAAAGTTAATTAAAAGAAGAGAGAGAGATTCCTTTGATACATCCAAATACTTGTTGATCGCAACAAAATTGCAAAGAACCCTTAACCAATTAATATTTGTCTCATTTTCCTTTTATATTCTGTCAAGACTCTTTTCCTACAATCATTGGACTAAAGGCTTTGAACGTTAAATATTATTTAATCATGACAAGTAAGGTACGTGCCACCGACAATTGAATGGGATGGCTTACTCGCCAATTTGTAAACACTATTTACTACAACCGGAAATTTAATATAGATATTTTTTAAAGTCCTTTCCTAAATAAAAATGGAAAACAAAACCAAGTTCCAAAAAAGTTAACGCGTCTCCACTGTTTTAAATTCTTAGATACTTTTTTTTCCAGTTCCCCTTTCAGATAAGTTTAAGAAGGAGCCTTGAAATTGCTAATTTTTCAAATAAAAAAATTGATATATTCCATGCATCCAATAACATATTTGCAGTGATGAAGTATGAGTGTGCTTACTTGCCATAAACCGTCCAACTATAATGATAACACTGTTCTTAATTGGAATTCAATTAAATTTTACTTGATTGTTATATTTTAAAATTATCAAGGTAATTGTAAATTACTTAACTAACGATAAACGACTCGTTTCATCGTAAACTTCTATTAATTTCTTTAAAAAACTTATGTCGTTCCATCTTTGCAAGGGCAAAAAGCCCGTTGATATCTCGATTGTGCTACCAAATGCTTTGAGAAAGTCGAAATAGGAAAGCATTCATCGATGCACTTACTAGTTAAGAAGATTTCAACAGTTATTCAATCTTCACTTAACTACCTAGTATTTACCATGGCATGATAACCAGTACACCAAAGTTTATCCTTAATTCTCGATCCTCTATAGTACTAGAGGAAAACATTTAATATAGTTTGAAATACATAGGTTCAATTTTAAAAAAAAATATATATATATATAAAAATGCTAGCTTAAATTTAAATGTCCTTGAATTTTATATTCCGAATTTTACCATTCTTTTCCTATAGATAAATAAAAGAATATTTCGGAAATGGTTATAAGGTAAAAGTAGAAAAAGATAAAAACAAAAGAAAAACCGTTGGGATTATGTAAAAATAGTATAAACCAAATGACAAGCAATATAATAGGTTTGTCCTTCCTAGTCTAATTTTAGATGATGATAGACATGACTTTTTATTTGATTTGGCAAATTATCGTTTTCCATCCTCTTGACTTGTGCGTCATTGGAATTACACATATTTTCTCCCCAACTATTATCACTCAATATACTGTATTTGTGACTTTCCAAAGTTGAATTGATTCATAAGACACCATAGCCTATCAAAATGGAATATACAATCATCTTTCTATTGGTCCATTTTAGATCATTTTATGAGTTGTAAGCCTTTTTCCTTTTGTACCACTTGATATTGGATACTCGTTTTATGTCCCCAAATAAATTTGGATTTGCGCCGCGTAAAACACATTGAAGGAAAAAACATTACCTGTTGAGATTTTTTTTATTCTCAAAACTCAAACCTGAAACATCTGAATAAGAGTGAAAGGTAATATATCATAACGTCTAACTCCTATTTAATACCCTTATTCTTTGATGGTTTACGTATCTTTTAATTAAAATATCAAAAATAATTAATCAATTTAATGAAAAAATAGATGTTATTTTCACCACAATAATTAGCTCTTCAAAACGTTGAGATGGTGTTTTATCTTTATTGAAAGGAAAAAAAGTGGGAGAGGGTCAATTTCATGAACTTTTCGATAATGTCATTAGCCACAACAGTAAATAGCTCTTCAAAATGTTGAAGTGGTATATATATATATATATATACACTTATAAATATCTTACTTTATTCTTACCAAAAAAAAAAATCTTACTTTATAAAGAAAAAAAATAGTGGGGGTCAATATCAAGAATACTATTTCGATAATATGTTAAAAGTTTTGTTTCTACCACGCAATCGACTTGGGAAAAGTATCTCTGTACAGCACACGCATGCACATTTAAAATTGAAAAATAAAATTAAGTGGCATATTGCCATTAGATTTTTCTCTCATGTGATTGTTACATTTGCAACAAACTGAAAATTAATAAAGTGGAAGGAAATATTTTTTCTTCTCAGATTTGGCTGGTTAAAATATTATAAAAAATATTTTATTTGGGAAAATAGACAACAATAACATAGTCAGTCTAATCGTACAAGTTGGGTCTGGGGAGGATAGAGTGTACGTAGACTTTATCTGTACCTTGGGAGGTAGAGAGACTGTTCTCAAATAGACTGTCGACTCAGAATAAAGAAATAACAAAGCAGCTCAAATAGAAAACAAACAATAACTATATAAAAAAAAAAAGTAGTTACTTAGTGGGAGTAGAAAAAAAGAGTTTCAAAAGTGACATTTGAAGCTCATTGTCCCTTCCCCATCCCTAATCCCTCCCACCCTACCACCCGCCACCCCTTGATCCCCAATCCGTGACTCCCTGACTCTATTCCCACTCTCACAGTGTTTACTAAATTAGATATAAATTCTTTTGGGATAATATTTTTTTATTTAATAACCGAATATTAAAAAATAAATAAAAAACTCAATTAATTTTCAAGAAAACATTTTCCTCCATACCAAACCCTTCTAGATCTCATCATTGAGTAGGTTAGAGACGAGAATTTAATGGTAGTTCAATTATACATTTACAATATTTTGATATCACAACTCACAGGCATTTTCCAATTTGCTCACCACGAGTCTCCTCCAATTCAAATATTAAAATCAATAGCGGGCAAGCGAATTTAATTATAAGTTAACCAAACAATAATATTGTTTCAAGTATATAATTGTCCTCAAAAAATAAATATCAAATATCATTAATTTCAAATCTTAATACTTTTAATACAACTATTGATATATCTTAGACCTCAAATTAACAATCCTAAGATAATATGTTTTCACTTTGAAATAAATAAATGTCGAATTGGAATTTGACTTGTAGAAATGTTTTCGATTGACTTTTCATCGAATATTCCATGTTTTTTACTATGTTCCAATGAAAACTTTCGCCGGAAATTCACATTTTTGGGTAGTGTTTCGAGATAAACAAAAAGATTTTCAAGTGTCACAATCCATGCTTATAGCTGTTGTGCTTGCAAGCTGCATGTTGCACACTTGCAAGTTGCACGCATCTCCCACACATCAATTGATCATTGTGTTGAATAAAAATTATTGACAGTGCGTAGTTTATTGCGTATTGTGCTCACAAACATGAGGCACATGCCATATTGATGACTCAAACTATAAAGGACACACAAAAATTCTGCAATACGACACAAATAGGAAGTTGGCTTGAACAAGGAAGATACCTAACACTTTGATGAGAAAAAGAAATAAGTAGAAGAAAGGCAAAGACATGCTTTGCTTCATTGGGTCTTTGCATTGAATATCGACACGTACAAAGACTTTTAAAAAGTTGGTCTGAAGAGGCAATTCTTCTTTTATTTTGATGGGCAAACACTTGGAAGGACGCCACAAGGGAAATTCTAATTCAACGTTTTATTGTTATTTGTTAATTCATTCATCATTCATTTAATTTATTTATTGTTTTTTTTTTAAAGCTGTAGCTCACTAATAATATTGCTGACCCAAACCAAAACATAAACGTCACGTTTGTGCCGACTGATGTGACAATTAGATACCTAATTTGTTTTTCCAGTACGTAATTCAACACTTTATCTTGTGGATTAAAAAATGTGAAACTGGAAGTAAACAAACTTTGTAATTTTCAAACAGTTTGTCGATATGGCAGAAAATTGGATATATCATGGGAAAGCTACCTTGGTTTTGAAACCTAAGCGAGGAAACCAATGGGCTTGGGTTGAAAGTTGAAACAAACAAATTTAGACCAAAACAAACTTATATTTCGGAAAACAACAACAACATACCCAGTGAATCCACAACGTGGGGTCTGGGGAGGGTAGAGTGTACGCAGACCTTACCCCCACCTTAGGTAGGGAGACTGTTTCCAGAAGACCCTCGGCTCAAGAAAAGGCATAAGAAAGGTCAGATACAGGCAAACAAATCAAAACAATTATGAAAATGAAAACAATGAAAGTAAATAAGTCATTATAAACCAACAGATACTCGCAGAAATCAAGAGACAAGAAACTATAGAGCAACATAACTATTCGTAAGAAAGGATAAACGCGACTACCAACTAGCCTTCTACCCTAATATGAGTCTTCCATACCCTCCTATCTAAGGTCATGTCCTCGGTAAGCAGGAAATGCGCCATGTCCTATCTAATCACTTCCCCCCAATACTTCTTCGGCCTACCTCTACCTCTTCTAAAACCGTCGCTGGCCAACCTCTCGCACCTCCGCACTGGGGCATTTGCATCTCTCCGCATCACATGCCCAAACCATCTCAGCCTCGCTTCCCGCATCTTGTCTTCCACTGAGGCTATTCCAACCTTGTCTCGGATGACTTCATTCCTGATCCTATCGCTCTTAGTGTGCCCACACATCCATCGCAACATTCTCATTTCCGCCACTTTCATCCTCTGAACATGAGATTTCTTGACTGGCCAACACTCCGCCCCATACAACATAATTGGTCTAACCACCACTTTGTAGAACTTGCCTTTAAGTTTCGGTGACACCTTCTTGTCACACAACACTCCAGAGGCAAGCCTCTATTTCATCCACCCTGCACCAACACGGTGTGTGACGTCATCATCAATCTCCCCATTTCCTTGTATAATAGACCCAAGATACTTGAAACTATCTTTCTTCTGTATGACCTAGGTGCCAAGCCTCACTTCCACGTCAGCCTCATGCACTATATCACTGAACTTTCACTCCAAGTACTCTGTCTTGGTCCTACTCAACTTGAACCCTTTAGACTCCAGAGTTTGTCTCCAAACCTCCAGCTTAGCTTCAACCCTGCTACGAGACTCGTCAATCAGGACTATGTCATCCGCAAATAACATACACCATGGCACCTCACCTTGAATTTGCCGTGTCAATCCATCGATTACCAAGGAGAATAAAAATAGGCTAAGAGTTGATCCCTGGTGCAACCCCATTACCACTGGGAAGTGCTCTGAGTCTCCTCTCATAGTCCTTACCCTGGTCTTGGCCCCATCATACATGTCTTTGATCACCCTAATGTACGCCACAGGTACACCTCTAGCCTCCAAGCATCTCCATAGAACCTCTCTCGACACTTTGTCGTATGCCTTTTCTAGGTCGATGAATACCATGTGCAAGTCCCTCTTCCTCTCCCTATATTGCTCCACCAGTCTCCGTACAAGATGAATAGCTTCTGTAGTTGAGCGCCCCGGCATGAATCCGAACTGGTTCTCTGAGATAGACACGTCTCTCCTCACCCTCATCTCCACCACCCTTTCCCACACTTTCATAGTGTGGCTTAGCAGCTTGATCCCTCTGTAGTTGTTGCAACTTTGAATGTCGCCCTTGTTCTTGTACAATGGAATCATTGCACTGCATCACCATTCTTCGAGCATCTTAGCCGTCTTAAAGATGACATTAAAGAGTCGAGTCAACCACTCTAAATCTGCCCTGTCTGCAGTCTTCCAAAATTCCCCAGGGATCTCATCGGGCCCGGTTGCTCTTCCCCCACTCATTATACGAACAACACCCTTAACTTCCTCAACCTTTATACTCCTACAATATCCAAAATCACGACACCTGTCACGCCTCGAACCATGGCCTGGACGTAACACGGCACTCGGTGCCTGACTGCATGTGACCGAGCGAACCACATGGCCTGCTGAACTATCATGAGGCATACATGAGCGGAAATATAACGTGAATGCATGATGAGCCTTTATAAAATGTAGTAAGTCATAATACTTAATAAAAACACTTGTTTAAACATGAGTGCGGAAATAACATGAATGAGCCAAAAATGGCTATACGACTCCGAATGTCTGACATAGCATAACTGACTTGTCTAGTCTATGAAACCTCTATCATGAGTCTGACTGGAAAACATACTTACTGGGACAAGGCCCCCAGCATACCTTTAGATGCATAATTAATCATAAAGTAAAAGTTGACTAAACCCCGAATGAGATGGGGCTCACCAATAAGCTGATACGAGCAAATCCTAATGATCAGAAGCGTCGTCCTGTAAATCCGTACCTGCATCGTGAAATATAGGCCCCCGGGCAATAAAAAGGGGACGTCAGCACATTGAATGTACTGGTATGTAAAGCAACCGGAAGAAACAGCATGGGACATGGAATAACATGATAAGAACTGAAACTGAAAACTTGGACATGAACATGAGCATGAGCATGAGTACATATATATATATATGACATGAGTAAAACATGATAAGTGGGGAGAGCATTTCATAAACCGACAACATGATATCACCACGTGGATACGTGGAGTCTGGTACCTCGCCGGACCAGCAGAGCCCCTATACCTTGCCAGGGTATAAGGTAATAACGTACCTGATGGAACCATTCAGTGTGAAATTAAGGTATCGTCCTAACTGGGCGGAGCGATCCTTGTCCTATGGTGGCTACATAGTTTCAGGCTATCTGAGCCTTCTCGGTAATTCGTGCAACTCCCAAAAACATGAACATAATATAATTGGCTAAGAAGCCCATGATTTTCGTGAATTAACTTGTAATCATGATTCCACGAAATAACTTGTAACATGGTTTCGTGAATTAACTTGTACTTGTCTTGTAATCATGATTTCACGAAATAACTTGTAAACATAGTTTCATGCAATAATTTTGTAAACATGGTTTCATGAAATAATCTTGTAAAATAGTTTCATAAGATAACTTGTCATAATCTTGCAAACATGTTCTTGATTCATGAGTAATAAGAATATTTCGAAATCATATATATAATTGACTTGAAAACATGCTTGTAACTTGCTAGATAAAATCATAAAGTTTCATATGAACATAATGAGAACACATGAGGAGGAATTCATGATTCATGGATTAAGCTGGGATTCCTAATATCAATAATGGAAGATTAGGAATACAATAACGAACATAGATACGAAATTCGTGTACATACATACATAATTACGGGCTACCAATATGTTGGATTTAATGCCCTAGGATTTGAACTTCATAGATTTTTACGAAACGGATCATGGGGAAGAACGTAGAGATTCCCACATGTGAATGGAAGTTCTACATACCTTAACTTCCCGCTTTTGAGCGTATCACAATGTTCTTCAATCCCTTCAACTTCAATCTATAGCAATACAAGTCATAGGGATTCTATATTAGCAACAATATCCATGTTTTGTTCATCTAAGCATTTTATCAAACACTTAGTGGGCATGAAGCTCTATGACCCTCATTAATGGTGTTTTCTTCACCAAATCCCCATTCTTTTACTTCTAGCCAAATCTACAATCTCAATTAGGTGTAATTAACATCATTCTTCATCACACATATGAATCCAACAATCCCACATCAACAATCCAACAATCCTAGCATAGTTCATATAATTCTCTTCAACAACCCAATTATTATTCTCCCAAGAATTCATCAATTCAAAACCATAAAGGATTAGGGAGTAGAAATATTACCTTTCAAGAGTAGTAATCACGAAATAAACACCCCCAAGTCCGATCTTGGGCTTAAAATGACGACAACGACTTGTACTACACGTTTTCCTTCACGAGCTTTGGGATTCGGGGCCTTAAACTTGGTTGATTTTCTACTTTCTCTCTCTAATTTCCCTTCTCTCTCACTTCCTCTCTCTAAAATCTGAATTTGGAGAAAGAAATGGGCTGCTAGGGTTATATTTCCCTTTTATACTAAGGGAAAATGGGTTTGACCCAACTTGAAAACGGGTTGAGACCTTGCTGTCTTAAAACGTCCATATCTCCTTATCCCGACGTCTCCTGTGAACCCACAACCTATGGTTGGATAGGTTTTTCAATTATCTACAACTTTCGTTCTTTGAGTTTTCCCAAATTCCCAAGTTATGATAGGGTTATGGCCTCCCGAAGTCAGGTGACCCGAAACATATATACGGACCAAGATACGGTCACTGTTACGGTCCCGTAACACGAGGTACGGACCGTAACTTGGTGAAAATTTCCAGTGAGGTTCTGGAAATTTTCGGGACGTTACGGTCCACTGTTACGGACCGTAACACGAAATACGGCCCGTAACGTCACCGTTACGCTGGCAGAACTTCCAGCGAACAGGCTTCAGTAAAATGGGCATAACTCTTTGCACAGATGTCCATTTGACCCCCGTAAGATACCGTTGGAAAGATATTTCAAAGGGCTACAACTTTCATCAAGGAAGTTTTCTCAAATTCCCAACGGATGTTCATGAAATTTGACTGGAAGGCAGACGTATCAAAAACTTAGCCGATTCTATAGGATTTCGAGTGTCTTACTATTAGCCATGTTGAGACGATCATATCTCCTTGCTCCGATCTCTGATTGGCTTGATCCTTATATCGTTAGAAAGGTATTTCTACATACTACAACTTCATTGATAGTACCTTCCAAAATTCTAAACCGATCAAGGAGTTATCGCTGCCCGAAATAGGCCTATCAACCATTTTCGCAAAACGTTCAAACCTTCCATGTTTCCACTAGAACTCTAATGATATGAGCTTAAACTCAGTCCCAAAATGCGGGGTGTTACAACACCTCTCGGAGTACTCCAAATCTCCCAACACAATATCTCTGTCCCCTCCGTCGTTCAAGAGTTTGCGGAAGTATGACTGCCATCTCCGTCTAATGAGAGCGTCCTCCACTAGTACCTTGCCATCCTCATCCTTGATGCACTTCACCAGTTCCAAGTCACGCGCCCTCCTCTCCCTCGCCTTGGCTAGTCTGTACAACTTCTTATCCCCGCCTTTGTCCTCTAGTTCTGCATACAGGCGTTCAAAAGCTGTTGTCTTTGCCGCCGTAACCGCTAACTTTGCCTCCTTTCTCGCCATCTTGTACAATTCCCTATTCGTTCGCCTCTCCTTATCATCCTTGCTGTCTACCAACTTCGCATACGCCACCTTTTTTGCTTCCACCTTCTCTTGAACTCCTCCATTCCACCACCAGTCCCCTCGGTGCCGACCACGGCTACCCTTCGAGACCCCAGCACCTCTCTAGCTACTTCCCTAATGCAACTGGCCGTCCTATCCCACATGTTGGTCGCCTCCCCACTACTCTCCCAGGCTCCTATAGCCCTCAACTTCTCCCCCATCTCCAGGGCACCCGTCATGGTCAAACTCCCCCATTTGATCCTAGGCCTGTCGTCCACGACCCTTTTTCTCTTCCTCATCTTGATTTCCAAATCCATCACCAAGAGCTTATGTTGGGTCATTAGATTCTCACTCGGAATCACCTTGCAGTCCTTACAAAGACCTTTATCGTCCTTCCTAAGGAGTAAAAATTCTATCTGCATCTTAGCCACCGAACTACGAAAGGTTACCAAGTGCTCTTCCTTCTTCGAGAAACTCGAATTGGCTACCACCAGCCCAAAGGCTATTGCAAAATCCAACAGTGCAACTCCTCCTCTGTTTCTGTCCCCGAAACCACAACCTCCATGCACATCGTCATATCCTCCTGAAATTGACCCAATGTGCCCATTGAAATCTCCTCCGATGAATAGCTTCTCAGTGGACGGTATACCTCCCATCATCTCGTCCAAATCCTCCCAAAAACGTCTTTTCTCCTCCTCGCCCAAGCCCGCTTGCGGCGTGTAAGCACTAATAATGTGCAAAATAAACCCTCCAACGACCAGCTTAATCGTCATCAACCTATCACTGATCCTCTTAACCCCTACCACCTGTTCTTGTAAGTCATTATCTACTAAAATGCCTACCCCCATTCCTATCCCTCAACCTACCTGAGAACCATAACTTATACTCATCCACATCTTTGGCCCTGGATCCTACCCATTTAGTCTCCTGGACACAAGCTATATTAATCCTCCTCTTCTTAAGAATCTTAACTAGTTCGATGGACTTCCCCGTTAGAGTCCCAATATTCCAAGACCCTACTCGCAAACTAGAGACTCCCTTAACCCACCTACCCCCTCTAACCCTCACCCCCGTCCGAGAGCATGACCTTAGTCCACCGTCGTCTACCAAAGCCAGTAAAGCAAATATAAACTACTCGACCAGACAGGAATCAATACTAAAACACAAGTTAGCAATAATCTAGATGAAAGTGTAACTACTACGACAAGAACGAAACAAGTAATGCAAGAATGCAAATTAGCTGCAAGGATAAAAGACAGAGAATTAAAAAAACATTGAACAAAGATCAACCGTTATTGTTTCCAAACAAACCAAAATTGGACTTCGGAAAACAGAACACAAGTTAAAAAGAATTAATAACAACGAAGAAAAGAATCTACCAACAAATGTAATATTGTTTGGTAAGTTTAAATTTTATGGACAATTAAAGTAAATCAATTATAAATGAAAAGGTTGGAGTAGTTAGTGGTGGAGGAATGGATACGATCCCTCCACCCTTAATCTAAAATTTCGGGTTCTAGTCCTGATAATAGAATCCTATAGTAGGAGTTCGTTCCCAAATAGGTCTTTCGAGATGGGAATCCTGAACACCCGATAAAAAACAAAAAAAAAAGTAATTTCACTATTTCTTTTTGGTGTGAGCTCTTGGGGAAAATCAAATATCATTTAATCAATCATGAATAAATGAGAATAAATTAATTAACCATATGGAACGCTACTTCCATATTTGCAAAGGAGGCTTTGCCAAAATTTTGGGTAACGTATAATAGATCATAAATCTCAAATTTCTAATTATAAGTCGATCAATTTAAAGATATATATATAAGAAAAACTCAACAAATTAAGGGACCTAATTGGTAAATTAACTCAGCTAAAATACGATCAAGGGCTAAAAAGTTAACTGATGATATGTTTTGATTTAAAAAAGAATATTAATTCAGCAAGTTAATATGAATTCAAGATTGTGGTTAAACATAGTACTAGGTTGCATTAAGTGCATATGTATGTTGCTTTGCGCTGAAGATGTGCTTTAAGACATTGTACAATCCATGAAAGAAAGAGACAAACTTTTCTGTTATTGGGTTTGGATTCTTGATCCGAGGGAAGATGTCTCCAAAAGCTTATACTTTTTTCTTCAAATATTTTACCGTCTTGTTTTTTTCTCCAGTTGCCTGTTTGCTCCAAGACAACAAAAAACATAAAGATAAATAAATATTAATCATCAAAGATCAAAGTATTAATAGTGATGTTTTAATTCTTACAAAACGGAATGTGATATGATGAGATAAAATACAATAGAAACGAAGATAACAAACATATATCTATTCTTGACGGGCAAAATGATCCCCTTTGAATTCGAGACTGTGTGAGATGGTTTAAATTTCTTTTATCTTTAATTAAAATATGGAGTTTAAATATAAACCCCCCTAACAAAAGTATTTTGGCCTCTTTAATGAATTTATTCGGTACACCTTCAAATCAATCAAGTCAAATAATTACCAATAAATCTTGAATACGGCATGTCCAAAAAAAAAAAAATGTTAAAGATAAAGAGTCGGCTAGAACTAAAAAGTTTTGTAGCCATCTCTTCAGGAGTCCGGAACCAAAATGCTAAAAAAAAAAATATCACTTTAAATTAAAATACCC
Source organism: Lycium barbarum (assembly GCF_019175385.1). NCBI lineage: Eukaryota > Viridiplantae > Streptophyta > Magnoliopsida > Solanales > Solanaceae > Lycium > Lycium barbarum. Next base: position 140,392,770 of record NC_083338.1, on the reverse strand, counting down.
CAATAAAAAAATTACCAAAGTACTTTTAGTGCAGTAAAATACGTCGTCAAGTGCTATAGCGCAGTATTTTACTGCGTTATAGAAAAAATAAATTATAACGCAGTAAAATACTGCGCTATAGAAACAATACCAATTTTTTTTTCTATAACGCAATAAAATACTGCGTCATAGAAAAGAGTACCAAATTATTATTTTTCTATAACGCAGTAAAATACTGCGTTATAGAAAGAGTACAAAAAAAATAAAAATTGGCCAACTTTATTTTTTGCAACACTTAGTGTTATTTTCCATACTTTGACCAATGATTAGTCGTGTGTCAAAACTCCGAAACGTCAATATTTTATATAGAACCTGATATTTTTTCTGCGTACAATAATGTAGGCTCAATACATCAAGGATACATAAATGTTCAGATCGTCATTTTAGGGGTTGAAAAGGTGCTCGAAGTAAGTTTTGTTTGTAAACTTTAGGTTTAAGTGTTCTATATATATAGACGTCCATTTTTGTTTGAAGACTTGTTATCATTAGCTTAAGGTTTTTTATTTTTAGGGTTTAGATTTATTGAAAATAAAGCCGTTGCCAAAAGGTTTTTAACTGCAAGAATTTTTTTAATTTTTTTGTATAGCGCAGTAAAACAGTACCAAAAAAAAAATTGGCCAACTTTTTTTTTTTTTGCAACACTTAGTGTGTTTTTGCATACTTTGACCAACGATTAGTCGTATGTCAAGACTCCGAAACGTCAACATTTTATATAGAACCTGATATTTTTTTCTACGTACAATAATGTAGGCTCAATACATCAAGGATACGTATACATTCGGATCATCATTTTAGGGGTTGAAAAGGTGCCCGAAGTAAGTTTTGTTTGAAAAAACTTAGTGTTTGACTGTAAGGTTATTTTAGTCAACTTTATATGTCGAGAAAATTAGTCAGCTTTATTTTCAAAAATTGAAACCGCAGAAGTGAAATTGACATTCACAACTACATTACCCCGGAGTTTTTACGTTGAAATCTATTGCGCATCATCATCTTACAAGTAAATAAAACTGAAAATTCCATACCAATTTGGGGAAAAATTGAAATTGAATGGGATAAAAGGTGTTTTTTTTTAAATCGGCTCGGCCAAACCGCCTTGCGGGGGTTTGTCCATGTAGATCTCGGAAAAATACCCAAAATAAAAATAAAAAACGCGTAAATCGGACGTCCGAGCGCAAAGTTATGACCATCTAAAGTTTGACGACTTTACAACTAGTTTTTCTCCCTAAATTTTTTAGAATTATATTTATATTCAAAATAAAGTTATGTCTTGATTAAAAAATAATACGCTTAAATCAAAATCTTAAAAAATAAAACACCCTAAAGTTTCCAAACAAAACTTACTTCGGGCACCTTTTCAACCCCTAAAATGACTATCCGAAAGTCTACGTATCCTTGATGTATTGGGCCAACATTATTGTACGCAGAAAAAAAATACCATGTTCTATATAAAATATTGACGTTTCGGAGTCTTGACACACGACTAATCGTTGGTCAAAGTATGGAAAAAACACTAAGTTTTTTCAAACAAAACTTACTTCAGACACCTTTTCAACCCCTAAAATGACGATCCGAACGTCTACGTATCCTTGATGTATTCGGCCTACATTATTGTACGCAGAAAAAAATATCAGGTTCTATATAAAATATTGACGTTTCGGAGTCTTGACACACGACTAATCATTGGTTAAAGTATAAAAAATAACATTAAATATTTTACTTCGCTAAAGGTACTTTGATAACTTTTTTTTTTGTTAGGGTATTTTGGTTCAAAGTGATTTTTTTGGAGGCATTTTGGTTCCGGGCCCTCTCTTCAGACAGTTGGAGAAAAATAAAGTGAGGTTTCCAAGTTTTGCGCGGAAAGAACTTCTCTTGACACTTGGCTATGTAGAGATAATTTTTAAACATATTTTCTTCTAGTTTTTATGCTGGTTTCATTTAGTTAGGTTGCTTGTTTAATTTCTCCTTCTTTAAGGAAATGAGAATTATAGGTTTCTATTTTTTAGTTTAATAAAATACTAGTAATATAACACTTATTCGAGAAGAAAACTAGAGCTTGAACTCAATTTTTGAGAACAACTAGGCAAGTTCTTTTCTCATTTCCAAAGATGATTAAACAATAACAACAATAACATACTCAATATAATCAAAGCTGATTAAACTAAATTAGAATTAACATCCCATAAGCTTTAAATATCAAATGAATAGAACTTATTTTATTGTACATTGTAATATATTATCTGTGTTAGGTTTTTGAGTTTTCCCTTCTTATGTGGAATTGGATTAATAAAACTCAATCCAATTAGGTTTTTGGATTTTCCCTTCCTATGTGGAATTGGATTAATAAAATCCAATCCAATTTGGACCAGACCAATTTTGCCCAAAATTTCCTCTATATATTGGATCAATTTAGGTCTTATTTTCAGAACACAAGAGTGAATTTATAGCAGCCATATAGAGAGAAAAACGTGAGAGAGAAAACAGATTTTCGTCCAGAAATTTTCTGCTACAGCAGTCCGCTTTAAATTGCGGTTTTCGATTCGTTAACCGTTGGATCGTGCTGAAATTTGAACTGGGGGTTCATAACATCTGGTTCTTCGATTTCAACGGTGGAGATCGGATTTTGTGGTTTGTAGCTCCAGTTTTCAAGTACGAACAGTAGCTCATTTTTTGGGGTGATTTCTCTCTTTTCTTCGCTAGTTTTGGTGCTATCTTTTATGTATTGTTGCTCCGTGTTTGGCTTTGTTGTTGTAGCCATTTGGAGAACATTGTTGTAACTCTTGTTGTTTATAGTGGAGCTTTTGTGGGTCGGAGGTCCCGTGGATGTTTCCTCTTCACATTGAAGGGGTTTTACCATGTAAATTTGGTGTCTCTTCCATTCGATTTATTTTTGCTTGCTTTGCTAATTTATTGTTGGTATAGCTGCTGCCTGGATTTCCATTTGTGCTAGTGTTTATTGTCTTCTCTTGGTTCAAATAGTGTGGGAAGTTTTGACTTGGGTATTTCTTCCGCTGTTACCTCGTCGTGCAATTTGGTTATTGCTTGTTTCTTCCCAACAAAGTGGTATCAGAGCTTGTGGTTGTATTTTATTGTGTTGATTGTTTATTTGAATGATGGAGGCAAATATGAGCAAGATGGTTTGTTTAAATGGCAGTAATTACCATATTTGGAAAAGCAAGATGAAAGATCTTCTATTTGTCAAGAAATTGCATTTACCTGTGTTTGTTTCTAAGAAACCCGAGTCTATTGAAGATGAGGATTGAGAATTTGAGCACTTACAAGTTTGTGGCTATATTAGGCAATGGGTTGAAGATAATGTTCGAAATCATATTGTGAATGAGACAAATGCTAAAAGCCTGTGGGAAAAGCTCGAGACACTTTATGCTTCAAAGACTGGCAATAATAAGTAGTTCCTACTGAAACAATTGATGAATATTAGATACAAAGCGGGTAGCCCTATTTCTGATCATATCAATGATTTTCAGGGTGTCCTTGATCAGCTGTCTGGAATGGGTGTCAAGTTTGATGAAGAAATACAGGGACTTTGGCTTCTTAATACTCTGCCAGACTCTTGGGAAACTCTTCGAGTTTCTTCGACTAATTCTACCCTCAGTGATGGTGTAACTATGGAATATGATAAGAGTAGTGTTTTGAATGAAGAGATGAGAAGAAGATCTCAAGCTTCGTCTTCTTCAACTTTACACTCCGATGTTTTGGTTACTGAAGACAGGGGGAGAATAACTTCAGAGGTCAGAATGACAGAGGCAAAAGTAGAAGCAAGTCAAGATCCTCCAAGTACAAGAATCTTACATGTGACTATTGTCACTTGAAAGGGCACGTCAAGAAACATTGCTACAAGTTTAAGAGAGACCAGAAAAGGCAAAAGAAAAAAGGCGATAATGAAAATCGTGTTGCTGTTGTTGCTGAAAATGATCTTCTTGTTGCTTGTGGTAAAAATCATATCAATCTTGTTTGTGATGAGTCTACCTGGTTTGTGGATTCAGGTGCCACTTCTCATGTCACGCCAAAGAAGGAATTATTTTCTTCTTATACTCCGGGTAATTTTGAAAATTTACGAATGGGCAATGATAGTGAGGTTGAGGTACTTGGTATTGGCACAGTTTGCTTGAAAAGTAATAATGGTTCGAGGTTGGTTCTTAACAATGTCAAGCATGCTCCAGATGTTCGGTTGAATTTAATTTCTGTAGGAAAACTTGATGATGAAAGTTATGATCAAACCGTTGGTGGTGGCCAGTGGAAGCTAATTAGAGGTTCAATGGTTGTGGCTCGAGGTTACAAGATGTCTGACTTGTACTTATTTCAGGGCTCCATTTGTAGTGACTCAGTAAATTTTGTGGAGAATGATACTTCATCAGAATTATGGCATAGAAGGCTGCGTCATATGAGTGAGAAGGTGATTGATAACTTGGCTAAGAAGAATTTGCTTTCTGGAGTGAAACAAGCAAAGTTAAAGAGATGTGTTCATTGCTTAGCCGGGAAACAGAAAAGAGTTTCTTTTCAGAGTCATTCACCTTCAAGAAAACATGATTTGCTGGAGTTGGTACATTCTGATTTGTGTGGTCCTTTTAAGCTCTCGTGGTGGTGCACTTTATTATGTGACTTTTATTGATGATCATTCTCGCAAACTCTGGGTATTTCCTTTGAAGTCCAAGGATCAAGTACTTGATGTGTTCAAGACTTTTCAGGCCTTGGTTGAGAGACAGACAGGGAAGAAACTAAAATGCATCCGCTCAGACAATGGTGGTGAATACATTGGTCCCTTTGATAATTATTGTAGACAGCAGGGTATTCGACATCAGAAAACTCCTCCAGAGACTCCTCAGTTAAATGGTTTAGCAGAGAGGATGAACAGAACTCTAGTTGAGAGGGTTAGATGTTTGCTTTCAGATGCTAAGCTGCCAGACTCATTTTGGGCAGAAGCACTTAATACTGCTGCTTATGTTATCAATTTATCTCCTACTGTTGCTTTGGATGGTGATGTCCCTGACAGAGTTTGGTTTGGTAAGGATGTCTCTTATGCTCATCTGAGAGTCTTCGGGTGTAAGACTTTTGTGCATGTTCCTAAGAATGAGAGGTCAAAGCTGGAAGTTAAAACTAGGTAGTGTATCTTCATTGGTTATGGTCAAGACGAATTTGGCTATCGTTTCTATGATCCAGTTGAGAAGAAACTTGTTAGAAGCCGTGATGTTATGTTCTTTGAAGACCAAACAATTGAATATTTTGACAAAGCTGAGAAGGTTGACTCTCAGAGCAATGAGAGCTTAGTTGATGTTGATCCAGTTCCTGTGACTATTGCACCTGAAGAAAATCTTCAAAATAATGAAGATCAAGTTGATAATGAAGATAGTGATCATGTTCAGAATGACCAGCATGATGCTGTTGATGCTCCAGTAGAAGATGCTGTGGTTGGCCAGCAACCAGTTGCTATTGATGTTCCAGAGAGTTCTCTCAGAAGATCTATTAGAGAGAAAGTACCTTCATCTCGTTATTCTCCCAATGAGTTTGTACTCTTGACTGATGGGGGAGAACCTGAAAGTTTTGATGAGGCCATGGACAGTGAAGGAAAAGAAAGGTGGTTTGATGCTATGCAATATGAGATTAAATCCTTGCATGATAATCACACATTTGATCTGGTTAAGCTTCCTAGATATAGAAAAGCTTTGAAAAACAGGTGGGTTTTTAGGGTGAAACATGAAGATGGTAACCCAGTTACACGATACAAGACTAGATTGGTTGTCAAGGCCTTTAATCAGAAGAAGGGAGTTGATTTTGATGAAATCTTTTCTCCAGTTGTGAAGATGTCATTCATTCAGGTTGTCGTAGGCTTGGCTGCGAGTCTAGATTTAGAGTGTTGCTTGATCGCCGGGATGGCGGTTTCCTCCACATAGTCGGGAGGGGGAGAATTGTTAGGTTTTTGGGTTTTCCCTTCCTATGTGGAATTGGATTAATAAAACCCAATCCAATTAGGTTTTTGGATTTTCCCTTCCTATGTGGAATTGGATTAATAAAATCCAATCCAATTTGGACCAGACTAATTTTGCCCAAAATTTTCTCTATATATTGGATCAATTTAGGTCTTATTTTCAGAACACAAGAGTGAATTTATAACAGCCATATAGAGAGAAAAACGTGAGAGAGAAAGCAGATTTTCGTCCAGAAATTTTCTGCTACAGAAGTCCGCTTTAAATTGCGTTTTCCGATTCGTTAACCGTTGGATCGTGCTGAAATTTGAACTGGGGGTTCATAACCTCTGGTTCTTCGATTTCAACGGTGGAGATCGGATTTTGTGGTCTGTAGCTCCAGTTTTCGAGTACGAACAGTAGCTCGTTTTGGGGGGGTGATTTCTCTCTTTTCTTCGCTAGTTTTGATGCTATCTTTTATGTATTGTTGCTCCGTGCTTGACTTTGTTGTTGTAGCCATTTGGAGAACATTGTTGTAACTCTTGTTGTTTATAGTGGAGCTTTTGTGGGACGGAGGTCCCGTGGATGTTTCCTCTTCACATTGAAGGGGTTTTACCACGTAAATTTGGCGTCTCTTCCATTCGATTTATTTTTGCTAGCTTTGCTATTTTATTGTTGGTATAGCTGCTGCCTGGATTTCCATTTGTGCTAGTGTTTATTGTCTTCTCTTGATTCAGATAGTGTGGAAAGTTTCGACTTGATATTTCTTCCGCTGTTATCTCGTTGTGCAATTTGGTTATTGCTTATTTTTTCCCAACAATCTGTTCATAAATCACAATATATCTTCTTTTATACAAGTTCAAATGAACTGTTAAACAATTCGACATACGTAGATGTCTACAATGCATACTGTATTTTTGTTCTCAGGTACGAAGTGGATCTTCTAGTAGCTAGTAGTATATTTACCTCTAATTCGAGATAATTCCTTAATATATTTTTTTTGCACATATTAGTCAAGATCTGTAGTTCTTATGATCAATCGATGTTCTATCATCTGTTTCATGGAAAACAAATGAAATGCTAAAGAAGCATTGCATCTCAGAAGGGCTAAACATGCAAAGAAGCCCATTTAAGGTAACAAGTCCAAATGCTTTTTTTTTTTTGCGCGGATTGTCCTTCATTTAGGGTGGTCTTTAATTTTTGTCCTTCAAATTGATGGTCTTTAAGTTTTGCCCTTTCACCTAATATCCTGAGATTGTGAGTTCGAACCCCAGCTCAATAAAAAAGAAAAAAAAAATCGCAAGGCAGAATTTGCAAAATTTTGCCTCGAAGCAGAATTAAATTCTGCCTCGCAAATCTTCCCATGCAACTTCTGACTGAAGGACAAAAGTTAAAGACCACCATTTTGAGGGTAAAAAATTAAAGACCCCCCAGCGAAGGCCAATCCTGCAAATTGCCCCGGTGAATATGGAACTACATCTTTAAAAATGTACTTGGGCCTTAAAGATGTAGTTCCATATTCAGCGGGGCAATTTGCAGGATTGGCCTTCGTGGGGGGTGGTCTTTTATTTTTTGTCCCTCAAATCAGTGGTCTTTAATTTTTGTCCTTCGCTAAAAGCCCTTGGTTTCGGGTTCAAATCGCCGCTCAGTCAAAAATTTTTAAAAAAAATTGCAAGGCTTAAGGTGGGATTCGCAGGGCCTTAGGTTTCAAACTCTGTCTTAAGAAAAAAAAAAATATTTTGCTAGAATTTTGTAAACTTATGTCTTAAGGCCTAACTTTGGGCAGCAAAAGTTAGGCCTTAAGGCAAGGTTTGCCCTAAGGCTTGATTTTGGGTAAAAGTTTGAAATAAGGCAAACTTCTGTCCAACTTTTGCCTTAAGGGGTCCACCTTCTGCTTCACGAATCCAACTTATGCTTTGTGATTTTTTTTTTACTGAGCCTGGATTCGAACCCAGAACCTCTGGATATTAAGCGAAGGGTAAATATTAAAGACCACCAATTTGAGGGACAAAAATTAAAGACCACCCCAAAAGAAGGCCAATCCGTGCAAAAAAAAAAAAATGTTTGGCAAGTGCTGCTCCATGGTCTCTCAAAATCTTTTTTTTTGCACGGATTGTCCTTCATTTGGGGTGGTCTTTAAGTTTTGCCCTTCGCTTAATACCCCGAGATGTGGGTTCGAACCCTAGCTCAGTAAAAAAAATAAAAAAATCGCAACGCAGAATTTCGCATTTGCAAAACTCTGCCTTGCGACTTTTTTTTAAAATTTTTTTTAACTGAGTGGAGTTTCTAATCTGAAATCAAAAGATTTTTAGCGAAGAGTAAAAGTTAAAGACCCTCAATTTGAGAGGCAAAAATTAAAGACCACCCCAGCTAAGGGTAATCCTGCAAATTGTCCTCTCAAAATTGCAAAAGATAACCGCTTCAAATTGCTGGAAACTAATGTTGATATAAAGGTAGTTATTTATGTCCTTGAAAACAATACTCTTTTGCATTCACAACGTTATATTATTTTGATAGATAAATGCATTGAAGTCGTTACAGACTGGCCTTAGTAGAGTAAGAGTTTGTTACGTAAAAAAAAGAAAATATAATCACATGGCAAATGCTTTAGCAAAATACATGCTACAAGATTACATTTTGCCACACAAATCTAACATCGGATGTCAAATACTTACTAGCAAAGAATATTTGTACCTAATTCAGTAAGTACAAGTTATGAATTATGTCTTCCACTTAATAACAATTAATAACTTCATTAAATTACTCACAAAGAATCATTGTAGAATTATTATCTTTTTGTTTTGAAGACTTCCTAGAAACAACTTGTAGTCAGGATCTCAGGGGAGCCACATTTTCTAGTAACACCAACTTACTATCGTACTCCCTTCCGTCTAGTTTATGTGACATAATTTGACTAAATTTTAAAGTTAAATTAAGTTAATATTTATATATTTAAAAACTACATGACAAATACTATAAATTGTACATATCAATTAGATAAAAATATACATCTTAAAATATTAATAAAACTTCACGGAGTTTAAATATCGCGAAGTAAGAGTGCAATAAGTAGCACGAATTTAATATATTATCCCCTTCAGCCGCACAAAAATAAAAATAAAAAATAAAAAAACTTGGTTCAAGGAAAGAGTTGAAAATGGTGACTTGCAGGTAAAAACTAACAACAAAGTCAATCAATAGAGCGGGTTTCATTTCTTGATAATACAAATAAGAAATTGTGTGAAAGTAAAATCCAGTGATAAAAGAACAAGGATGACGGGAAAGTTGAAGTGTGTGATCGTGTCGGTTGATGGCAATGAAGAGAGTATGAATGCTTTGAAATGGGCTCTTGATAACATCAAACTCAAACCCCATGATCCTGATTCTCAAGAACCACAAGGTTCCTTTGTTATCCTCCATGTTCAATCTCCACCGTCCATTGCTGCTGGTATTAATCCCAGTGGTATCCCTTTTGGTGGCCCCAGTTAAGTCCAATTTCTTACTATTATCTTTCTGTTTTCATTCATTCTGCCACTTTATTTCTCAGATCCTGCCTCCGTGCCATTTTTATACGCGAGGGTGTTTGACTGAGCACCAAGTTTAAGGATTTTTGGGTCTAAAACAAATTATAGAAATCATTTCATAAAGTTGAATTCATACTAAATATAGAAAGAGTGTCACGTAGATTGCACGGAGGAGGTAGTTGTTATCCTTTGTTGAAGGAAATGGAATCAAGAAGCAAAGGCGACTTTTTGAAATAATAACTGTTAGTTGAGTGATCATATGAGAAATCTGACCCTTCATTTTGTTTGATGGGTATCTTTTTAATAATGGAATGGATATAGAGGATGTATATAGTCTACCCGACTAGTTTGGGAATAAGGCCTAGTTGATTGATTGTTTGGAGTTTGCATTTGTTGTTAATTAGGAGTACTAAATTAAGGATATTGGCAGGTAATGTTGAGGTGCCTGCGTTTACTGCTGCGATTGAGGCACATCAAAAGCGGATCACACAGGCTATTTTTCACCATGCTCTTGAGATTTGCGCTAATAAAAATGTGAGCTTTCTAATCCTTGCCACTTCCCATTTGCTATATATGAATGTTATCTTGAGGTTACACGCTCCCTTCGTCTCATTTTATATGATAGTTTTTGATTAGACATGAAATTTAATGTGTTAATTAGACTTAAATTTTTTGGTAGGAATACGGGAAGAAAATATCAAATAATTGTTGAGCAGGTATTTTTGCTAGAGGAATATATCATCAAAACTTGAATTTGAGTAGTTTAACCAACTTGAAATATATTAGAAATTATGAAATTTGTATGGGAATGTACTGGTATCAGAAATGTGGTGACTTCTCAAAATAAAAAGAGTGCAATTTAAATTGTAACAGAAGGGATTAGTAATCTTGGTGTCGATTGGTGCATCTGATATACTTTATGTTTTCTTTACCTTTCCTGCTTTAGCAATTTGAGCATTATGGCATCCTTTTTGCTGCACTGACATTGATGTTTTGCTTAATATGTCTTCAATTTGTACCCTCTGATGTGATTTCTTGAAATTCAGTCACTGAGAAATGCTAAAAGATATTAGAAAGCAATGCAGAAGCCTAATATGGCATCGCAAAAATCATGACTGGTGTTCTATTTTTCTATCTTAATTGATGGGGAAAGATTCTTTCTGAACCAGGCAAATGTTAAGACCCAAGTAGTTATTGGGGATCCAAAGGAGAAAATTTGTGATGCTGTTGAAGAAATGCATGCTGATTTGCTAGTGATGGGTTCTCGTGCTTTTGGTCCCATTAAAAGGTACAAATTCTCAACCTGAGAGATGTTGCTATTGTTGATTTACTCTGACTAGATGATACTTTTTGCCTAAGGCATGTGTAGATGGTTTGCATTCAGCATGTAGTGAGCATGAGGTTTGTTGGGGTCCGCTGTAAATGATTTGTTTTTAACATTACATAACAGTCTTGTGGACAAGTTATTTTGGGAATCCCCTAAGTGGACGTAGTTTAGGATCTCAACCACTTTATTCAGCAAAGCCACCTATGAATATTGTGGATAACTGATGGCCTGATCTTCTATGAGAATGCTCACATGATTCAACTAGCTAATTTTCCCTAAAACTTTAAGGCATATATGTTACTTACCAAGCATTAGCTTTGCTTGCTTTTATTCTTCATTAAAGAGCGAGAAAAGAACATAATCAGGTTAAATATTCATTCCAAAGGCATCTCTTTCTTTGTTGCGGGAGCCAGTATAACTTGTCTAGGAAAAGATCATTTGAGGATTCAAGCAAATTGCAAATTAGAAAAGGATAAATTTTGGTGAGGTGATGTATCTCTAAAACTAATATGTTAATCTCTAGAGTAATTTACCTATACCCCTCTTCCCAACCGAAACACAAAGAAAAGAATATTTAAAGAATGCAACAACGAACTATAACTATTCTAGTACATGATGAATAGCTACCATCTAGTTGGGATTTCTGGTCTTTGTTATACTTACATTAAATTTGTTGTAGTCCCAGGGGTTCTTTTAGAATGATCGGGGACATGTATATCAATATATGGATAAGTCTGAGATTTGGAAAGGAGTTGGGTTTACCCTGTGCGCACCCAAAGGGTAGCGGCTGCGGGTTCCCATGTCATCAAAACAAAAAACAAAAAAGTCTGAGATTTGGAGAACCTCTAATTTTGAAGAAACTCTAATTTGCTTTGAAAGTCAAATTATTTAGCATTGGAATGAAATGAACCCAATTAATACAAAAGGTTACAAGGATTCATACAACTGAGCCCAACTAGTTTGAGATTGAGGTGTAGCTAATTAATAAATTGATTGATGAAGAGTTGCCAACAACTCAAAGTAGTGCAATAGACACTTGATGACAAAAAAGTGACAATTTGATATAAGCTTGTACAGCTAAAACAGATAGTAGATAGAGTTGACACCCCTATTTTACGGTGTCCTTCGGTAATCTCCATGCGATTTCATTAAAGTAATGAATTTACTACAACAGCAACAACAACAACAACATACCCAGTGTGATCCCACAAGTGGGGTCTGGGGATGGTGGGGTGTACACAGACCTTACCCCTACCTTTGTGGGGTAGAGAGGTTGTTTCAATAGATCCTTGGCTCAAGAAAAGCGTTTTTCAAAACAGGTTTGAAAAATACAAGTAGTGTTCCTTCATACCCTGCTCATCTACCCATCTCTTACTGGTGTAATTTTCCTTTTGTATCCACTTTTCGAATTGGTTATGGTCCTAAAAAGTCTTTTATACAGTTTAAGATTTGCACCTCCGTCTTATCCAGGCATAGGGCTGTTAACATGCATTACTTTCTTGTGGATGGATGATGCCATCAGGAGGCAATTAGTTTAAGTGGTAGCTTTTATTTAAAACTGATGAGTAGTTGCTCTATTAGGTACTTTTTTGATACTTTAACTTAATTAGGCATCTTAAATGATGGAGTATTGATGATAAAAAATGAATCTTAATGTGCAGTGCTGTTTTCAGGTACGTGTCATTGATTGGGGATGACATGTAAGGTAAACAGGGATATAGGAAAGCTTTTTATACTAGTCCGAAGGCTTTACTATTCACTTCGTAGACAAAATAGATTCTACGTACAATTAAATGAATCAAAGATTAATAGGTGCACTTGTGGAGTGAAACAAGTCATTTTCTGTTCTACCTGCTCCAGAAAAGGGCACTTTACCTCTGGCTTCAAAATCATTTATACTTATTTGTAAATCTTACCTTTTACCATTAACATATCATCTGTAACTGATGGATATGGATCTTTAATTTGGTTTAAATCGTGCTGTTTATTGCCAGTATGAATTCTACAAGTAGTTTCACTAGATTATATGGTTATTCTATCATGATTATTTTTTCTACAGAGACATGTAATTGACTAATTTCAATTTTAAACAGGATGTTTCTGGGGAGTGTAAGCAACTATTGCTCAAACCATGCACCATGCCCTGTTATTATTGTTAAGGATCATTCTTGATGCGGTTTTCTAGGTATGTTTGCTATTTCTTCTTGTTTACCGTTTTCCCCTTCTTTCCCTTTTAACACTATGTGAAATAAATACTGTCAGCACTCCTTAATATTAGAATTTCAAGAATTGGGAGACTTTACTTATTTCATACAGTTCAATACTTATATAAAGAGTCTTCTTGTATGTTGTTAATAAACCAATTTTAACAAGTAAATTTTCCTGTCTGTCCCTTTTCACAGTGCTAGAATCTCTGCTTTATCATTAACTCCTAAAGCTATGATATTGCACAAGATGACAATTTAGAATAGGTGTTGCCGCACTCTCTAGTCCTTTTCTCTGTCCTCTTGGTCCTTTGTAGACATGCAATATCAACTCTCCTCCTCTTTAAGGTATTCACTAAGTTTGCCGACTTTCTGTTGACAAGCTCATAATCCAGCTACCTATGCAAATTCGATTCTCTTCGCGACAAGCTTCTTTACCTTCATCAGCTTAAGAAGATGCCGACTTTTTGTTGACAAGATCATATTCCTGCTACCTATGCAAATTCGATTCTCTTAGCGACAAGCTTCTTTACCTGCATTAGAAGATGCGGTTTTCATATCTAGTACCAGAACTCTATGTCAATATAATAAGACTAATTTCATTTGTCTGTGTTGTGAAACTCCTCGCTTATTCCCCCCATCATTCATGCAGCAATATACCCCAACTTGTTAGAGATTGAGGCATAGTAGTTGTACTCATGCACAATGTGTTGGAACCTCTTACCTGTTACCTGTACATCTGATTGTCAATGTATCGGGTGCGTAGGGGAGTACATTGAAATGAGCTCATACTGTGGGCATTCATTATAATTAGGCTGTTTTAACTCTAGTCATCAATCTACTTCAACTCTCATTTATCCGAACTTGGGACTGACTATGCTTTTAGAATATAGGTGAATTGCGAAATGTCGATTGCCATTATCTTTTCGGCTTCCTATTTATCTCCGTTTTTCGTAACTTGCAAAATTGACAATGCTGATGGTGTATTGGTCGTTGCATAGGTTCGCACATTCCATCTTCTTTGGATGATCAGCCTTGAGCCGTAGCAATGGGCTGCTTGTGAGATGCATGGAATCTGTTTGCTCAATCAAGTTTGTAGTCTGTAAACTGGAATAAGCTTGAACTGGCTGTCTCTATGCTGTAAATCACGTGTGTTATAGCATTTATTTTTAGAGGTGGACCTTGGCTTGTGTATTTCCACATGTGCTGTTTGCCTTATGCAGATTTACATCATGTGAGAGTGCAAGAACTATTTAATTACCGTCATCAGTGAAGATTTGAAGAGTTTCAAGGATGATTATTGAATGTTATCGTGTAATGTATTGAAAAAATGGAGCTCGCATTTTATTGTAATTACACTAAAATGTCTTGACAATTATTAATTTCTATATTTATTTTTCATTGGATTCTTGAAAGTCTGCATCGTTTATCCAGAAATTTTATTGAAGATGACCCGATGAAGCCCAGAGAAACTGACATGCTTTTTGTTAAAAAATCTGAGTGTGGTGGTCCTTTCTGGCCTTCAACTGGCAGTGCACATATTATTGGGACCGTGAATGTGTACTTTTGGTTTAATGTTGAAAATGAATAGAAGGGCTGTGAACGCAGGGGATCCTTGCTAAGCTCCTAATCAGTGAAAAAGAGTTTGAAATTACAGAAGGCTGATTTGTTTTGAGTTTTTGGCCTTTGTTTCCCATTTGTGCGAGTCTCCATCAATGTCATTCTCCAAAGAAGAGTCTTTCGATGCTTACACTCTTGATCCGTTCATATCTTTATTGTTAGCAAAACTCGTCTTGTATTTGATCTTTTCATTTTCAGAGTTTCAATGTGGAATGGATGGACTTCACGTGTTCAAATACTTCGAGAAAAAAAGGTCTAAATTTATCCCTCAACGTTGCATTATGATTTAGACTACCTTCAGGTTGGAGCTCCATTAGGGATCAAGGGCAAAAATGATACTTTTTCCTAACGTCAGGGTAATATTGGACCATTAAAGAGCGGTAAAATTGACAGAGAAGCACTCATTAATAGGACTTTTTCATACTCAAGGCTTGGACTCGAAACTTGGTTAAGGGTGGAGGGATCGTATCCATCCCACCATAATTCTTGTTTGTTACTTCTAATAAAAGTTGATAGTATTGGGCTACATGAGGAGTTATTTACAACTTTAGTCACAATTGGAGACTAAAGGGAATATTTTAGGCTCTTAAATCTTAATTTCTTCTGATCGCTTCAAGTAATTATAAACATTTAGGGACAATGAAAAGAAAAAAAGTCTCCGCCAAAAAACATAACACTTGTTTACTCGGGAAACTCACAGAGTTTCAGCTTTAACAAATGAAACTCCGGGAGATTTCAATTGTAGGGCAAAAAGTTAGCTAGCCCACGCTATTACTATTGTTTATTTTAGTTCTCAATTGCTAGTTTAGCTTTACGTAGGATGCATGTGACATGTTTACTTAACTAATTAACATCAGTTTCTTAGTACTATATATGGAACTACATGAGCGAAAACTATTACACGTGATTTGACTGATTGACTTGTTAATTAATGACATTATTAGCTAATTAAGGGAGAAACAAAGGTCTTCCGCAGAAACATTGGGTTCTAACTACTAAATGTGCACTGCAAGTTGCACATTAGTGGCATATGCATCCCCGTGACCGACCGCATCTCGTGTTTTTTTTTTTTTTTTTTTTTTTGCTTATGGACAAAAAACACTACTTGTGGCCCAACTAAGCTTCACGAGCCTACTCTTCTTATGTACACTTCCACACCCAAAATATCAATTCCTCTCTTAGATTTTCCAGCCATTCCGCATTCGAAATTTACTAATACAATTAATTTAGATTCGGGTCGGATAAACTTCTAATCGGTAAATCACTTCTTACCAAGAGATTCTAAAATTTTAGAGCGTGAACCGAGACTTCAAGCTAAGTGTGGAAAGATTTTCGACCATCCTGCCACAGACGAATTAAGAATTTTGAGTTTATGAATTTTAAATTCTACAAAATACTGTTTATTAGATTTTGGATAAATTATTTATACATATCCAGTGGAATTTCTTAACACAAATACATGATTTTAACTAAAGCTATTGAGTTTTATCAAACCCGTAACTTTCTCTCTAGTATCTCATCTGCATCCTACCACACTCTTCTTGGCAATTCCTCTCTTAATAAGTCTCTACTTTGAGAGGTTAATAATCACCGTCGTAATTATATATTCTCTCAAATGAAAGTTCCTTTTGTTCTGTTTGAATTAAGAAAACAAAAAATACCAAGTGTGGTATGGTTTTATTATATTTTATTGACAAGCTGGACATTAATGACAATTTGGAGTTAAAATAAGTGAGTGGCTAATAACGACAAAAATTGGAAGCATTGGAGCTTCGCTGTATCAGCATAAACTTATTAGCAGGACACACCCTCTTCTGAACCTTTTCTGATCAATCTCGTCTCTTCCCAATAAAAACTATCCTTTATTTTTGTCTTCTCCTATTTGTATGCGGTAAAAACCGGGTATGAGTCAAAACCGGTGATACGGGGAACGGAAGGAAGGAGGTCACAAGAACATAGATGAAGATTTTCATTCTGAACCGGAGGAACGGTCGGACCGGAGGATCGCCCGGACCGGAGCCAAGCGCGGGGCCGATTGGTCCCGTTTCTTCATCATCAGTCGGTCGAGGCCGTTAGTACGAATATCTGTGGCTATTGGTCCGGTAGAGCCGTTGCGCGTGAGCTACGCGTCGGTAGCGTCCTGTCATGGTCAACCACCAACCATGCGTGTGTCAGACCGTACGGTCAACCTAACCCACTCAGAGCTGTCCTTCCTCTTGTTTTTTAATGATTTGTATTGTATGAGGCCCATAGAGGCAACACTATAAATAGAGCTCATCCCTCTCCTTTGTAGAGGTTGGCTTACACTTGTCAAGCACACTTTGTAATAGCAATATATACACAAGATCTCTCTCAAACACCTGATTTCGGTCACATTTGCAGTGTTATTTCTTGCATTACTTCAACCGAATAACATTCACACATTAGTGAAACACACAAATATATAGCAAACCACCGATTATCATTGCTTTCATCGCATCATATCTATATTTATACCTTTCTTTTATCAAGTAGATTGAGGCTTAACCACGTATCTTATACCCACTCACAAATTCAATTGATTATCCAAATTCGGGGTAAACACTATTACTTTCTGTAGCAATGTATGACTTCTCCTTACTCCATTTTGGGACTTAGCTACCTTCTCTACACTAATTATCAATTATATGTATCAAAAACTCACATGAAATGGTGGACATTCATCAATAATTTCACATCTTTTTCCTATAACTAGAACGGATCTAGAGTGAATAATGTGTGTTCAACTGAATATTGCTTTTGACTCGAAATATGTATACAAATGCAAAAATAAAATAAAATGGTATACAAATGCAAAAATAAAATAAAATGTATACATGTAATAAATTCACTCTCATTCCGAACCAGCTTACTCAAAATTCTGAAATCGCCACTATGTATACATATACAAAAAGATATATACATGTATATATATATAATAAAATTACTCGCATAATTATGAATGCTTACTCTAAATTATGAATTTGCGTCTGCTTACAACGCCAACTCACACCAGAGCAGCTGTATGAGGTGAGAGGAGAAGGGGGTTGGGGTGTCTTTCTATATATACTTGTCTCTTTCTTTTTTGACATGTATCCTCATCAAAGTTCTTATCTTGTCCAGGGTTGTGGCTAAGTCAAGCCTGTTAAGATAAGAAAAAAACCATGGCTTTGGCCATTGCTACGTTCCTCTTCATTACTCTTCTTTCAACAACAGAAGCTTCAGCTTTTGATTCATGTGCATCTAGTAGTAATAATGAAGAACTTTCAGTCATTCCCATTTATGGAAAATGTTCACCCTTCAACACGCCAAAACCTACTTCTTGGGAAAACACTGTTATCAACATGGCCTCAAAAGATCCACAAAGGCTTTCTTACTTGTCCAGTTTAGTGGCCCAAAAGCCCAATTCAGCCCCTATTGCTTCGGGCCAACAAGCGTTCAACATTGGTAACTATGTTGTTCGGGCCAAGATTGGTACCCCGGGCCAGCTCATGTTTATGGTCTTGGATACCAGTAGTGACACTGCATGGGTGCCATGCAGTGGCTGCACTGGCTGCTCCTCTACCATGTTTGCCCCAAACACGTCCTCGACCTATGGGTCGATGGATTGCTCCGTACCCGCATGTACACAGGTCCGTGGGCAATCTTGCCCAACCGGTGCACCGGGTGCGTGCTTCTTTAACCAATCCTATGGTGGAGCCTCATCATTCTATGCCACGTTGTCTCGCGATGTTCTTAGACTGGGCACTGATGTTATACCGAATTATTCCTTTGGATGCATCAGTGCTGTGTCTGGGAGCTCAATCCCGCCTCAAGGGTTATTGGGCCTGGGGCGGGGCTCCATGTCACTACTCTCGCAATCCGCCTCACTCTACTCCGGTGTATTCTCGTACTGTTTGCCGAGTTTCAAATCCTATTATTTCTCTGGATCACTCAAACTCGGTCCATTAGGCCAACCCAAGGGCATTAGAACCACCCCACTTCTTAAGAACCCACACCGACCATCTCTGTACTACGTGAACTTGACCGGTATAAGTGTAGGACGTGTCCTAGTTCCGATAGCTCCTGAACTCCTAGCCTTTGACCCGAATACTGGTGCAGGCACCATAATTGACTCGGGTACAGTCATTACCCGATTTGTCCAGCCAATTTACAATGCAATCAGGGATGAGTTTAGGAACCAAGTGAAAGGCCCATTTAGCTCCTTGGGTGCATTTGACACATGCTTTGCATCCACAATTGAAGCAGTGGCACCACCCATTACATTGCACTTCACAGGGATGGATTTAGTTCTGCCAATGGAGAACAGTTTGATCCACAGTAGTGCAAGTCCTTTGGCATGTTTGGCAATGGCAGCAGCACCAACCAATGTGAACTCTGTATTGAATGTTATAGCCAATTTGCAGCAGCAGAACCTAAGGATTTTGTTTGACACTGCTAATTCTCGTTTGGGAATTGCTCGTGAACTTTGTAACTAGATTCGAGTCCTTCCCTCTTACCCGCCCTCAACGAAAAGGAATGTTACCGTTTGTCAAGTTCAATTCAACTTGTATTGTGTTTTTCTATATTAAAGCACTTCATCAAATGTGAATTGATTTTTATATTTTCATTATTCTCTTTGACTAATTTATACTAGTTTTAATTTACTTCAACAATATGAGAGTATCAAGTTGGTCCTTTACCCCTTGTACCTTATCAGATGCAAAAATATTCCTGGATTTGAAAATCCGGCCACAACAAGAAGTTTCTTCTCCAACCCTCTTCCTGCCATCGCAGAAACACTAAAAAATCCATCACGTACCAACCAACAGGCTCAGAACCAAGCAAATTAATCACAAGAAAAAGGAACACAGAATACTATTTTCTTCGAATATCACAAAATTCATATCCAAACACCTACTTAGACTAGGTTCTTAAAATAAATAAGAAAGACATAGTTGTTAATGCAGCACAGGTTTTGTACAAGAAATGAATTTAGGAATGGTTGCAATCTCCTGAATCCCAAGTCGAGAAGCTTTCAGGACACCATTGCAGTAGTTTCATCTTCTTCAGCCTCCCCTGTTGGGACTTCGTTAAACATGTACTGGCTCTGATACTCCATCAAGTACTGTGTGGATCTCTTCACATCATAAAACAGATTATAGACTCGAGTAATATCTTCCACTTCCACAATCTTCCCTTTCCGCTTTTGGCAAGCCAATGCTGCAGAAGTGATAAGGTGGATGGCATATCTCAAAGAAGTATTCACCCCGATCTTGGTCAACAAAACTTTTGCATCCTCAGACATTTCTACATCCTCCTCTTGGCATCTGATGTCCAGGATTTTGCGAATTTCTTCCTCTTTGTAAGGTTGTGTAGAGATGATGAGCAGGCGATCAAGAAAGTCAATGGGAATCCCATGTGGGGATCTGTAGTTTGTTCCCCGGATTGTAGTAATGCCTCTATTGGTAGCAACAACCAATATAGGTGCCATGTCATTCTCCAGAGCTCGGTTTAGGAAAGAGAAACACTCAATGTCAAGCATATGTACTTCATCAATGAAGAGGACACCAGGCACAATCTCTGCCTTCCCTTCCTCCCTCCACTCTGCAACCTTGGTATCTATTTGTTCTCTCACTTCAGCACGAATCTCACCAGTATCGCCCGTAAACAATGCTAAAAATCCCTGTGTCCTGAAATTGAGATGAGCTGATTAACATATTTAATCTGGTGAAGTAGGAAACAAGAAGATTCTTCTAAGAAGTCAGATGTTTTCAGAAGCAACCCTAAACACAACGCGTGAAACTGATAGGTTCTGTAAATACACTCAATAGGAAACATATGCAACTATGGATGGCAAGTAGCATTACTTATTTGAATTGAAGTAGAGAAAAAGGCACCGGAAAGGGGAAGATACGAAAGTCTAATGACACAAATAAGCAATTTGTTAAAAGTAGTCTCTCTGCAATCTTAGCACACAAGAACAGTCTACTCTTCAAATGTCATGGTCCATTGTCCATGGGACCCCTCCAGTACTGGTCGCTCCAGTATTGTTCGATACACCTTTAGATCAAAGACACGCGTTCACTCAAAGAATTAAAAGCTGAGATCGAGTCTTCCTCTTTCTCCATTTCTGTAAATTACCGTACTCAGGTTTGCCGAGATGAGAATGTTGAGATGGATGTGTGGGCACACTAGGAGCGACAGGATTAGAAATGAGGCTATTCGGGATAAGGTGGGAGTGGCCTCGGTGGAAGACAAGATGCGGGAAATGCGACTGAGATGGTTTGGGCATGTGAAGAGGAGAGACATAGATGCCCCAGTGCGGAGGTGTGAGAGGTTAGCCATGGATGGTTTCAGAAGAGGTAGGGGTAGGCCAAAGAAATATTGGGGAGAGGTGATTAGACAGGACATGACGCAGTTACAGCTTACCGAGGACATGACCTTAGATAGGAAGGTGTGGAGGACCCACATTAGGGTAGAAGGCTAGTATATAAGTCTCGTTATCTTTCCTTATTAGTAGGCGCATTAGCGCATTATAATTTCTTGTGCTTTGATTTATGTTATTATTTGCTACTTTCTGTACTTTGATTACTCTATTTTATCTGTGCCGCTTTCGTGATTTGCATTTCCATATCGCTTTGAATTCCTTGATTATCCTGTTTTACTGTGTCGCTTGCATTATTTCATTGCAATATCGTTTTAAATCTTTTAACCTTATCTGACCCCCTTTTTATGCTTCTATTGAGCCGAGGGTCTCTCGGAAACAGCCATCCTACCTTGGTAGGAGTAAGGTCTGCGTACATTATACCCTCCCCAGACCCCAAGATGTGGGATTTCACTGGGCTGTTGTTGTTGTTGTACCGTACTCAGGTTTGCCTAATATTTGCAGCATAGCATCTAAATTGGCCTCTCAGCTATCATCACAGACAGGTTTTTTTATCATGAGACTCCAGTACTTGCCTAACATATATGCGCAAAAAAAAAAAAAAAAAAAAAAAGGGTTTTGATACCTGCTGCTTTTTCTAAAAGGTTTTTTCATAGTCAATAGTTTTGTCCACTCTTCGGCAAATTCAAGTGTTTTTCTTCCAAAAATGATACCCAACCCTTTTGACACATCAGTATCACTCTCTTTCAGTTCCAACTGAGCAAAGATAACCCAAAAAAAAAAACAGTTGAGAACTCGACCTTACCAAATTGTACCTAATTGAGTCAGATTGTGATCTTGAAAAGGCATTATGTTTCTACAGTTGCAAACTAATAAGAACTAACTCAAATATGTGGATTCTCTCCATGCTGGTAGAATACAACAAAAAAATAATTCCGAACTAGTTGCGGTCAACATATGAATCCTCAATATCCATTCTGCTCCATATGCCCCGTTAAATTCCAATAACTTCCCTCAATGGCTCTCATTAACCTAAAACCTATTCTAATCAGCAAGATAAATAGCACCTAAAGCACCTTTTACTTACAAAAGAGACACAACAACCCACAAAGTAATAGAAAATGAACTAAATCAAGATGTTTCTTTCTATAAACAAACTAAAATGGAAAAATTAGTAGTAGCACATACCTGCTATTTATGACATCAATTTCATGAAGGGTAACACAATGTACAATCTCCTTGCGCTTCTGCAGCTCCCCTTCAGGACATTGTACAAACTTAGTCTGGGGTCCCATGGCATCATAGTCCCTCGACCTTGAAAACGACCTCCCCAGTTTTGTAATCTTCCCAGAAGCCTTATCAATAGCAATAACATCCCCACTCTGAACTTTCTCCTTCCCTAAACCCTCAATCATCTTCGCTCCCAAGTCATAAACCGTCTCCATATCAGTCGTCTTCAACGTCAATTTCCCCGTTTTAGATGCAGCTCCAGCTACTGTGGGGCGATCAATTTGAACTTCCACAACTTCACCTTCAATAACTTCAGACTCTTCTTTAATTCGCACACCAATTGCTTTACGAAAAGCCTGCATTAAAGCTTCAGTTTTCGACATCTCAAGGGAATAAAGTTCGCTTCCAGCGAGCATAGCGAAAGGGGTTTCTTGGCCTAAGGATTTAGCCATGCCCATAGCTATGGCAGTCTTGCCAGTCCCTGGTTGACCAGCAAGGAGAACTGCACGACCCGCGATTTTACCTTCTTGAACCATCTTAACAATGACACCGGCAGCTTTTCGAGCCGAAGTTTGGCCCACCATGCCTTCAGAGCTTAGGCGGGGTTCGAGTGCAGAATCAAGGCCTAGACCTCTGATATGGGAGTGTGCCCCTATGCGTTCTATTCGGGTTAGGTCCCGCATCTCTGAGATTTTCACCTCCGCCATTGATATTGATGGTATTGCTATAGCAGCTCTGCAGTGGGGGGAAATGGGAGTTATTTCCTATAATAAGAATCTAATAAGCAGGTCAAAGATTTGAATATTATGGATACCAATTCAAAAGTTTATCCCCCGATGTCGTAGGCAGGGGGTTTCGAACCTGAGACCTCCACTATGGAAGTCCCATGCTCAACCAGCTAAGCCACCCTTGCGGGGAATTTCTACTTATTTAATTGACCTGTAAATACATATACAGCTAAGCCACCCTTGAGTCAAAAGCCATTGAATTCGTGAACCCATAGATTCTAGACTAGATTCATCTAGTTTACACTATTTGTGTATACTTTTAACAATATAACAAATCATTTACTACATTTTAAGGTGCCCAAAATGAGAACTACTAAAGATAGTTGATCATCTTGATTGTGTAAAGACTATACGTCAACAACAACAACATACCCAGTGTAATCCCTTACCCCTACCAAACATTCAGTCAAAAATGGAGACAACTCATAGTAACAAATCCCTGGCGCTTAAATTTCAGTATATGTGAATCATAATCTAAATCCGTTTATGAATAACAAACATATGCACAGCCTAAAACTCAACGAAGGGATGTTAATAGGGATAAACAAGATGCAGGCAAGGAAAACAATACCAGCAGAAGCAAACGAAACCTTAACACTCTTCGCCCAAATCCAACACCAGAATCACCTTTTCTACACTTTGAAAGTATAGTGTACAAAAGGGCACAGAGACGATTTAGGGTTCAGGGTTTTCCCCTTTTGTACACTTTGGACGTATAGTATGAGAGAAAAAGACCAAAATAGTATATTATCTTTGAGTTTGGATTTAAAATGCTGTCGGAGCATTAATAGTTCATTATGTTTATATATGTGGTGCATTTTTAGTTAACTTCCAAATATTCTGTTAAAAATTTACAAAAAAGGACAAAAATGTCCTTGAATTATTAAAAAAGGTCTAAAATACCCTTCATCGATCTATTTTGCTAAAAAGGACAAAAATGTCCTTGAATTATTAAAAAAGGTCTAAAATACCCTTCATCGATCTATTTTGCTAAAAAGGACAAAAATATCCTTGAATTATTAAAAAAGGTCTAAAATACCCTTCATTGATCTATTTTGCTAAAAATACCCCTCAGTTTAATTTTTTGGCTCATTTATGCTCATTTACGATCAACACTAAATTAAAAAAAATTATTTAAATGACGCGTAGCATTTTATTTCTAGTCCAATTTTCTAATTCTGAAAAAATTGAATTTTTATAAAATCTGGAACAACTAATTATTATTTTTTTAAAATGTGGCAAGCCCCTTTTTTTTTTAAAAAAAAAAAACAAATGTGGAATTTTTTAAATCTGAAAAACTACTTCTTCTTTTTTTAAATGTGGAAAATTGAATTTTATATTAAAATTTGGTTTTTAAATCTGAAAAATTGAATTTTTTAAAAGTAAAATGTGCAAAACTAATACTCCATAGTTTTCTTCTAGATTCTTTTTTAAAAAAAGTTTTTTGCATTTTTTTTAACACGGTTTTCCACACTTTTTGTTCAAAAATCATTTTTTCCAGATTTTTATAGAAATCCAAATTTTCAGATTTGGAAAAAAAAATCCACCTTTTCCTAATTTTTTTTTAAAGTGTCCTAAAAATAAATTCATGGAAATCTAAAAATTTTAGGACCAAAAAAATCAATTTCCTAATTAAAAAAAAAACATTTTTCCAGATATTTTATTTTAAAAAAATTTAATTTTCAATTTTTTTTAAAATTCAATTTTCCAGTAATAAAATGTCATGTGTAATTTAAATATATTTTTTTAAAAATTTAGTATCGACCATTAGTTAAAGGGCATAAATGAGCTAAAAAGTTGAATTGAGAGATATTTTTAGCAAAATAGATGAATGAAGGATATTTTTAGACCTTTTCTAATAGTGCAGGGGTATTTTTACCTTTTTCGTTAAATTTTTAACAAAATATTTGGGAGTTGACTAAAAGGGCACCACTTATGCAAACATAATGAATTATTAATGCTCCATGTAAAAAAATATGTATGGTTTTAGGTCCAAACCCAAAAATAATGTACTATTTTGGTCTTTTTCTCTATAGTATGAATAGGCCAATTAGGCTTTGCGCATTTGTATCTTAAACTTTTTATGTTTTGTTTTGTAACACTAACTTACTTGTGTTGTATTTTGCCATATTTCTAGTGTTTCGTAATGGAGTAACTCTTTTAATATATTTCTATTACTATTAAGCTATTATAATATGAATTTAAGGGAAAATTATTTTTATGTACTATATATAGTAGATGTTGAATCCTTGATTTTTTCGTGTGTTTAGTTCTTCATATTTTGAATCTCATTAGTGAAAAAATCCTGACTCTGTCACTGAAGCTGACTAATTTACCCTTGTTAATGTACTTTTATTTAAAATGGAACTTTAAAAAATTATTACTCCTTCTGTTCCAATTTACGCGTCTTAGTTTAACAGGACACGGAGCTTAAAAAACAAAAGTAGACTTTTAAATCTTGCGATTTTAAATTAAAGATGTGTATAGTCCTTTAATTCTTATAGTCTTAAACTTGCATAAAATTTTGGAATAAAAAAACTTACTAAATATATTTATAAAAAGGGATATTGGATAGACCAACAAGAAAAATTAAAACACTTAAAGTTGGAAGTGAGGGAGTAATCTAACAATTCGACTCAATTTTGCAGCAAAACTTTTAGGACGTAGCAGATTAATTAGGAAAATCCTTCTTCCTTTCAATAACCCCATTATATTGTTATACTTTTTTTTTTTTTTTTTTTTTTTTTTTGTATTTCAAATTTTCATGTATTCTTGAATGTTCAGTACAATATTGAGAGCCGGATGGTGCAGAAAGCCAAACACAAATTTAGTTATATAATATCACAACCAAGTTCTTCTGGCTTCTTTCTCATTATTTTCAATTTCTCTCTCTCTCTCTCTATTTCTGCGCTTCACAAGTCTACTCAACTAGACATGGAGAAATTTCGAGTCCGGAACCAAAATGTTCCCAAAAAATCATTTTGAATCAAAATACCCAAAAAATTACAAAATTACCTTTAATGCAGTATTTTACTGCGCTAAAGCACTTAACCGTAACAGACCTGTTAAGTGCTTTAGCGCAGTAAAATACTGCGCTATATCAATTCGTCTCTCTCCTATAGCGCAGTATTTTACTGGGCTATAGCGCTCCACTTTAAACCCATCGGGTTCCACCACTGGTCCCTCCAGTGGCCAAAAAAAAAAAAAAAAAAATGAAAACACCATTGGAGGCGAATCCGAGGTGGTCCCCACATCCAAAAACGTCATTTTCTATTAAATTTTGTCCGTGAAAATTTAGATTCTCGGTATATTCAAATCAAGGAGCAAGAATCTAACTTCAAATTTTGGAAAAAAGCGGCGTACAACTCGATTAAAATAACTCTACAAAAAATCTTCGATTAAGGTTTTTTACTGTGAACTTTTGTTATTATTTTGTTATATACATTATATTCTAAGCATGCTTAACATTTAATCCTTGCCATTTTCCAAAAATTAAAAAATCATTTTGTTTTTGTTCTTGTTCGATTGGGCAGTGGCTTTTACCACTGTTCTATTTTTTTTTTGTTTAATTCATTATTTGTTAAATGTTTATGAATTGTTAATTTGTTAAATATTTATGAATTGTTAATTTTTTTAATGAATTATTATTTTATTAATTTATTATTTGTTAAATATTGATTATGAATTTATTAGTTGTTAAATATTGTTTATGAATTGAAAGAAGTTGATTGGTAATGAATTATTATGTTGTTAACACTTTGTTTGGATGATTGTTATGTATTGTTTTGACATTTATCGTATTGTGTTGTATTGTATTGTATAGGACCAAATCAGTGGTTACATAAAATAGGACCTTTCGTCGTTACATAACAATAAAATTAAAATAACAATCAAAGCAAACATTGTATTTAAACTAACAAAATAATCTAATACAATAGGTAACAACCATCCAAACAAGTTGTAAATGATTATGAATTGTTAATCTATATAATTTTAAAAGCGTGAATATATATGTTAAATAAAAAAAGATTATCTTAAAAAGAATAGTTAAAGTTCTTCTTTTCATAAATACATAAGCTAACGAAAAAAATGTAAAGTTTGTAGGAAAATATGTGGTCGACGAATATACTCTTTTAGTTTAATTTTATCGTAGTTGTGTTGGCTATTTGGTCAACTAAAAATATATCACATATTCAAAATAGAGTTCTAAACAAATATTATTGTTGAATTTCGATTCTCAAACTAATTAACTTAACAAGTCTTTGCCATCACATAATTCAAAAGTAATTAACTTAAAAATCTTTGCCATCACATACGTGTCCTTACTATCACATATTAAATTTACTGCATATCTCATGTTAATTATTCACAAGATATAATACTACATAATTCACATATTCCCTACAAATTATTAATTAGTTAATATAATTTATCTTTCATTTCAAGAATAATGACTAATTTAGTTTGTACAGACCGGACTCTTTCATGGATCCGAATGTTCCCCCTGGGCCCGATGTTCCCCTGGCGCCCGATGCTCACCTGGGGCCCGATGATCACCCGGGGCCCGCTGTTCACCCGGAGCCCGCTGATAGATCAGTATTGTTTTTGCAAGACAATCATAGGTCAGAGTTATTATGGGCCGGTACTATAGGGATATCTACTAGGCTCCGTCCCCGTAGGCTGCAGAGAGCGTAGACTCTTTGATAAGTTGGTATTTTACCAACTTATCTCTTCTTTAATCTTATATTTTTGCTATATTTGCTTGAGAAAATAGTGTATTTAATATCATTTACATCTATTTTACAGGTTTTATGTGATTTAGAAGTGATCGGAAGAAACCAAGTGAAATTTAAGTCAAAAAGAGGCCAAATGGGACAGTTTTGCAGAAACGGGCCAGATCTGCAATTCCGAAATTCAGTGGGTATTTGTCATTCTTTGAACTTAAAAAAAATTAGGTTACTATAAGATGATAACTTGGGAGAAAATATCATTATCTTTGGCACAACACAAGAATTTGGAGGCTAGGGTTTCATCACCAATACCTTGGAAGAGAAGATTTGGAGGCACCCAATGAGAAGTTCTTTACCCATTTCTTCATCTCTTGCTATTTATTGAACATTTATGTGTGTAGTATTTCATTTCAATACTTGAATTTTGTTTATGAAAATATTCTTGATTAAAGTTTGGATTGAATCTCTTGTTTTGCTTATGTGTTGAATGATTTTATTCCTAATGAAGTGAATTATTGTTTCTTTAATTAATCTCATTTTGAATGATTCTTAAGGGAGTAGCTAACCCTAAGACTTGCCCATTTATTTCGGTTTAAACTTGGAAGAGGCAAACTCGGGATTGAGAAAGATTAATTAACAAGAATTTGGGGCGTTAACCCTCATCTAATGGAAATCGACCTAGGGATAGGCGACACCACTTGTAGCCATATTCGGGTATTCTTAATGCTCCTAATTGCTTTAGGGATATTCAATTAGGTAGTCTAGTTAGTCTTCGGAAGAAGCTAATTTAGAGTCATTATCCGAGGCTAAATAATATAAACTCACCATTATTTGTAAATCATGAAGTGCATTGGATCGTTACTTGAGCGTAGTTTCCCTTGTATCCATGCTTGTGGCCATTGATCATTTTACTTGCTTTCTAGGTTAGTTTACATTTTTGCATTAGTTATAATTTTCTCCAAAAACCAAAATATTATCTATTGTTTGGCATAGCTATTATTGGTGATAATTCCTACTTTTTCTAATCACATATATATTGTTCTCTGTGGGATTCGACCCCGACTCATAGTTGGGTAAATTATATTTGCATACGACCGTGCTCATTCTAATTAATAGGGTGAATTTGGACGTTATCAAAAAAATGGCGCCGTTGCCGGGGAACAATTTGGCGTATTTGGGTTAGTTTGGGATTTAAGCTAACTTGCTTTGGTCCAAACTTTCTTTGCTTTATAAAAAAAAAAAAAAAAACTGTCCAGATTTTGCTTCTGCAAAACTGTCCAGTTTCTGAAAAACTGTCCAGATTTTGCTTCTGCTAAAAAAAGAAAAAAAGAAAAAATGGCATCATATAATGAAAATTGGTTGGATGGTAGTTGTTCATACTTTGATGACCCATGTCCATATTGTGGAGGACCTCACTTTTGGCAAGATTGTGAAAATGCTCCCGGGAGAGAGATGTGTGCACCGTTTCAATCATATGATGGGAATATTTGTAATATATGTGGTGGTCAAAATGGACATTGGAGTGATTGTCCTAATTATTTTCCTTCCCCTCCCCCAAGTTGTTCTAATGAAAATACTAGTTGTGCTTTTGAGTTTGATAGGAACAATGATATGGCAAACGAAGGGCAAAGTACCGGATATGAAGGTGTCATGGAATTGCTCCAAGCATACTTTGACCGGGAAAGGGAGGAGGAGCGAGAACTCATCGGGCAATCCATTTTAGAAATGAACAACTCACTTGAGGATGAAAATTTTTCAATTTCCATGGATGTGCCTATTCCTCAAAATGAAGTAGTTGAAGAAGAGATTTCAAATTTACAAGATGAGCCCGAAAATTCTTGTGACCACAACAAGAGTTGTGAAATTGAAGAAGTGGTTCAACTTGAAGAAAATGAGCTAAGTCATAAAGAAGAAATCTCCAATTCTCGAAAAGAGGAAATTGAGAAAATGTTGAGTGGCATTATGGGGAGAAATGAAAAATATGGAAAAATTGTGACCAAATGGTGGGAAGTAGTTCAAAATGGAGATGATGAAGCTATCCAAAACATGGATTTCACCATGTTAGGATTTTTACAATCTTTGGACGATTCTCACCATGAAGAAAAACTTGACAAAGTGGATATTGTGAGCCAAGATTGGCTAATGAATCAAGCTCAACATCTTGAAGTCTATGGGGATCACCGTGAAGGCTTTTCACGGATGATGGAAGAATATCTAAAAATGCATGTTGAGCAAAGTCAAGAAGTAGAGCTACTTGAAATTGCTATCCGAGAATTGAAGACCGAGTTGAATGCAAAAGTTAAAGCATGTGATGCTCAATATCAAAGGGTCATGGATTGTAATTTTGAGTTGGTTTCCAATGAAGAAGAGGTCAAGATTGATTTTCATGAGCTAATGATGAATAGCCTACCGACCAATCCAAAAATAATGCAAGATGCCGAAGTTGAAGAAATGATACTAGAGTTGCATAAAAAAGTTCATAAAATAGTTTTTGAAAACTCTAGTTCATTTTTGGGTGAGGATGTCAAAAGTCATGCAAGTTTGCAATTTGAGCGCATTGGACCACATTCTAACCATTTTTCAACATTGTGCTTGGTTGATGATATGGAGGTTGAACCAATCAAGCCAATGGAGATTTTTGGAGATGAAGAAGAAAGCGTTTTTATTTTGAAGTTTGCTATGCCAAGAAGACAAAATGGCATGCCTCACTTAATGGCCAAGAAGTGCAA
Source organism: Lycium barbarum (assembly GCF_019175385.1). Taxonomy (NCBI): domain Eukaryota; kingdom Viridiplantae; phylum Streptophyta; class Magnoliopsida; order Solanales; family Solanaceae; genus Lycium; species Lycium barbarum. Next base: position 140,362,276 of record NC_083338.1, on the reverse strand, counting down.
AATGCGACACCCGAGAGTTGGCCTTTTTGCTTTCCTACCACCGCCTCATAAGCATCACCGGAATCTTGATTCAAAGTTGGGGCGCAAATTCATATCTTCCAAATGGAGGGAAAAGTGGTAAAAGGTAACCGTCGTGCCGCGACGTTAACTTAAGCGCTTGGTGGGAGGCAACCCATCGTTTTAAAAATGTTAAATTATTTTTGAAATTTGATTTTTTGGAATAGTTTTGTTTATGGTTTTTGACTAATCTGCAAAGTTTCAGAATTTTTGGAGTTGTTTTGAGCAGGTCGAATTTTCGGACAGCCTCAAACCAGTAGCTGCTGAAAATTGCAGAAACTGTCCAGTTCTGAAAAACTGTCCAGTTTTTCCAAAACTGTCCAGTTTTTGCTTCTGCAGTGAGGACACTGCAATGTTTTTAGTTGGGGGTGGCATGTGGTAGTACATTATATTTTGGTTATGCTTGATTGTGTGCCCTTGTCGGGCTTATTTTGTGACTGTTGGTGTAGCCGTGGATAAACGTTACAAATGGAATTTACTCAAATTTTTGAAAATTTCGTTCTTTTTGCATGTTGTGGATTAGTCACTTTTGTTATTTTATTTCCGTTCTTAGTTAGGTAGTTTAGGAGTAAAAATGGTGTTAGGATGTGATTTTTTACCCCTTGGCTAATTTTTGGCTTGCTTGGTACCAACTTATTTAAACCTTAACATATGAACTCTTGATTTTTGAAAAAGAAAAATGATTGAAGTAAGGTTTCTTGTTGTGACTTTTAGATTTAATTTTTGGCTCTTACTTTCACTAATTAGTCTATTTAGGCTATGAGTGACTTTTTTGAGTTCATTTGTTTCAATTGGTTCTTGGATACATATTCTACTTGAGTTTTCATGTGCCATGTGTGATGAGGTTTATTTGTGAGTTCTTTTGCATTATTTGTGGTCTAGAACTTGCCCGGAATGAGTTTCAAGGCGAAATCCTAGACTACACTTGGTTTGAAAAATGATGTTAGGCCTTCCTTGAACCGCTTTTGTGCCTTAAATATCCTACCCTTGCATATTTTCCCTAGTCAACCCCTTTTGAGCCTTTAACCTTTTCTTTGGCAACCATGTTACAAGCTTTAACCTTTTGTTCTTCATTGATCCATCTTTTGGTACCTTACCTCCTTAAGTGCGTTGAAAGTGCAAACATAGGCGAAAATTCTAAGTTTGAGGGTGATGGTTGGAAAAAGTTGTTATGTGGGAGTTACTTTAAAGGCGAAAAAAAAATAAAAAAATTTGAACTGTTAAATGGTTGCCGTCGTTCAGTGTTACGGGTCGTAACGTGTGTTACGGACCGTAACACCCATCGTAACACCATTAAATTTCCAAGTAAACTTTCTAAAAATTTGGATGACGTTACGGTGAGGTGTTACGGACCGTAACACCCATCGTAACACCATTAAAATTCCAAGTAAACTTTCTGGAAATTTGGGTGGTGTTACGGTGAGGTATTACGGACCGTAACACGTGTGAAGGTCCGTCGAATGAGTTACGGTTCCTGTGCTATAAATGAATAACTTGAGTTACGGTTGGAGATACGGCCCGTAACACGATCGACGGTCCGTCGACGGTGTTACGGTGCAATGAAAAAAAAAAAACTAGTGTGTGAATAATGGGAAGACTAAGTGGTGAAATGAAAAATAAAGAAAGGGGTGGAAAAAATTCAAAGGAAGTGTGCTTTGATTGTTGAAAATTGTAGTGCTTAGGGAGGTTTTTGAGTCACTATTTCCAAATTATGTTCCTACCTTAACCAAAAGCCTACATTACAACCCTTTAAGTCCTAATTGATTTTGAACCAAGTGTGTCTATATTAGTGGAGAAATACATGAAGGGCAAGCTTATGGTACTACTTGTGCAATTGAACATCTTGTTGAGAAAAGAGAGTTAATTCTTTCTATTTAATATCCCATTTGTGTTTTGAATTACATTTTCTAAGTGTGGGATTCTCTCTTGAGTGTGAGGGCACATGAGAATTTAAGTTGTGAAATTGTTCCATTTTCCAATTGAGAGGAATGAACAAAATAAAGTTGTTTTGTGATAAGGAGGCAAATTTTGAAGCTTTAGTGTCATGACTTGATTGCTGCTTTGATTAACTTGGTGTTTGAGCACTTGAAAAGAAAATGAAGTTTTTAAGAAGAAGTTGGTGATTCATATGTTTTGAATTAATTGTTGGTACCAATCAAAGTCATGTTTTTGTGCTTAAAGTAGACTTTTTAACTTGGTATGATGTTGGTGCACTATTGAGTAAATTCCTTAGAAAGAGATTTTATGTTTTGAACTGCTTGAGGACAAGCAATAGTTTAAGTTTGGGGGTTTGATAAGTTGGTATTTTACCAACTTATCTCTTCTTTAATCTTATATTTTTGCTATATTTGCTTGAGAAAATAGTGTATTTAATATCATTTACATCTATTTTACAGGTTTTATGTGATTTAGAAGTGATCGGAAGAAACCAAGTGAAAATTAAGTCAAAAAGAGGCCAAATGGGACAGTTTTGCAAAAACGGGCCAGATCTGCAATTCCGAAATTCAGTGGGTATTTGTCATTCTTTGAACTTAAAAAAAATAGGTTACTATAAGATGATAACTTGGGAGAAAATATCATTATCTTTGGCACAACACAAGAATTTGGAGGCTAGGGTTTCATCACCAACACCTTGGAAGAGAAGATTTGGAGGCACCCAATGAGAAGTTCTTTACCCATTTCTTAATCTCTTGCTATTTATTGAACATTTATGTGTGTAGTATTTCATTTCAATACTTGAATTTTGTTTATGAAAATATTCTTGATTAAAGTTTGGATTGAATCTCTTGTTTTGCTTATGTGTTGAATGATTTTATTCCTAATGAAGTGAATTATTGTTTCTTTAATTAATCTCATTTTGAATGAATCTTAAGGGAGTAGCTAACCCTAAGACTTGCCCATTTATTTCGGTTTAAACTTGGAAGAGGCAAACTCGGGATTGGGAAAGATTAATTAACAAGAATTTGGGGCGTTAACCCTCATCTAATGGAAATCGACCTAGGGATAGGCGACACCACTTGTAGCCATATTCGGGTATTCTTAATGCTCCTAATTGCTTTAGGGATATTCAATTAGGTAGTCTAGTTAGTCTTCGGAAGAAGCTAATTTAGAGTCATTATCCGAGGCTAAGTAATATAAACTCACCATTATTTGTAAATCATGAAGTGCATTGGATCGTTACTTGAGCGTAGTTTCCCTTGTATCCATGCTTGTGGCCATTGATCATTTTACTTGCTTTCTAGGTTAGTTTACATTTTTGCATTAGTTATAATTTTCTCCAAAAACCAAAATATTATCTATTGTTTGGCATAGCTATTATTGGTGATAATTCCTACTTTTCCTAATCACCTATATTTGTTTTCTGTGGGATTCGACCCCGACTCATAGTTGGGTAAATTATATTTGCATACGACCGTGCTCATTCTAATTAATAGGGTGAATTTGGACGTTATCACTCTTTTACGCCAGCACCCCCCACACCCTCGCGTGTTGGAGATATTGTGTTGGGGTGGCATCTACCGTTGCGTGTCCGTTGGTCGGGTACAACATGATTGGGCGCTCATCACGGCCATGATTGAGTGGTGGAGGCCAGAGACACATACCTTCCATCTTCGCACTGGTGAGGCCACGATTACACTTCAGGATGTGGAGGTCCTCTTTGGATTGCGGGTAGATGGAGAGCCACTATACACTCGGTACGAGCCTCCTCCTAGTCAAACGTGGGCGACAGAGTTGACTAGGCTCACCCACTTCGTGCCTGATGCCGAGGGCCAGATTTCGGGACAGAGTCGGGTTAAGATTAGTGCACTCTGCACTTGGAGGGTCTGGATCCGGTTGGCGACGGCACCCCGCAGGACGATGTTGATCGTCATGCCCGTTTGTACTGGTTATTATATTTGGAGGCATCTTGTTCCCGAACTCATCGGGTGCCTTTGTCAGCTTACGTTATTTGGTTTTCTTGGAGCATCTGGACCGCCTGGGAGATTACAGCTGGGGTGGTGCTGTTTTGGCGTATCTTTACAGATGCCTGTGCCGAGCGTCTATTAGTGTTGTCAGAGATGTGTGTGGATTTTTTGCTCTTCTCCAGGTAATATTTTAAGTGTTCCTTCCTTTAACGTAGACAAACCTCTTGAAATGACGACTTAAAAATCGTATTTTCTAATATCGCTTACAGTTATGGGCGTGGGAGAGGATGCTGCCTTTTCAGCCCGTACCAGGGCATCACCTCGAGATTGACATGCCTTATGCGAGGAGGTGGACAGCGGATTTTGACCGGGATGTGGATACGCACCACAGTATTCTTCCATTCCGGGACCAGCTTGATCACATGACGGATGGTGCGGTAAAACTATTTAAATTTACATTAATAATTTAATTAAACATCTTTTCTACTTGGTGATCACTGATTTGTATTTATATGTTATGCAGCTATTTATATGGACGCAGTACACTGCTATATTAGATGGTTTGCCGCCCTTCTGTAGGGCAGGTCAGGGGGTTTGGAGTCGCGGTGTCCATTGATACACCTGGACATCGTAGAGGATCACATGCCCGAGCGTGTCTTACGACAGTTTGGACATACACAGAGTATACCCCCGACGTCCGTCATGAGCTCCGATACTACCAGCGGGATGATCGGGCTGCCGTTGATGTTGATTTTCTGGCTTTCATGGATGTCCAGCTCCACCGTTAGGAGAACAGGTTGGGCACTTTAGCGGTGGTCGGCCATTTGACTCCCATTGAGCATTACGTGCGCTGGTATCATAAGATCATACGTGTTATATCCCGCATTTTTGCATGTTCGGAAAAATTCGAAATGAATTCGACTTGTAAGAAATAAGGCCATAATTAGATCTCTATTTAAAATATGTGTTTTGTCCATGAAATGTTGATATGGAAATATCGAGGAAGGCTAAGGGCAAAAATTAAAATTTCGGAAATTAGTTTCGGGAATTACAAAATAAGCCCTTAAATGAATTTGGGCTAGAAAAAAAAATGAAAGAGAGGCCCAAAATGGTAAGGGGTGGTCGGCCATGGAGTGTGTGGCCCAAGTCCCATTTAAAATTTCATCCAAGTAATATAAGTGTGGGCTTATTATCATTCCCATTAATTCACAAACTAGAACTTTCAAGAACAAGAGAGAGAGAGAGAGCAAGAACCAAGAGGGGTTCGGCCAACCAAAAAAAAAAAAAAAATTGTTGGGCTCAAATCTTTGGCTCAAAATTCATCTCTTGTGAATTCCTATTAAGTTGGAAACCCTCTTCAAGGTGATACAAATTTGGAAGCAAAAGAGTACTTTTTTTACAAAGTAGAGAATTTGGAAAAGGTAAGAATTCTACTCTTTTTAGCTTGGAAGAATTTTATATATATGTTGCAGTATGTGGGAATGAATGTAGAGTATGAAAATTTTGTGTCATGGGTATGTGTGTGTGTGGCCGAAAATGGGTGTTGATGGAGGGGAAGGATCAAATTTTATTTATTATGTTAATTGTGTTGTAATGGCCTTTTTATGCAAATGGAAGAATTCTAGTTTAAGTTGGCATGAAAATTATTGTTATAGGAAATTTTGTGATTTTATTATAAATTTATGTAATTATGGAAATGGAATTGTTAAGGTGTAAATTGTGGTTGTTGTTGATGAAATGGGAAGATGAAAAATGTGTTGTGAATGTTGTGTTAAAGGTTGGAGATTTCGGATGAATTCTAGTCTTGGTGGATTTTTGTATACTTTGTAAAATGGTGTGAAATGCATTTGAATTGCACTTGAATGATCTTGAATTGGTAGTGGACATGTAAGAATCGATATCGGCTTGAAAATTCGTGATTGAATTTTATGTTGATGAATTATGTTGGAAAGGAAGGTTACTAATGTGGAATGCGTTTTAAATTGGTTTTTGATGTTATTGGTTTGGTTGTTGGTATTGTTGGTATGGTTGTTGATGAATTTGGCCGAGTTTAATTCTCGGGGATGTTGAATTTACAGGGGAGGTGCTGCCGAAATTTCGGTAGACAAATACTAATTAGAATTAAAAATTCTAAGTACTAGTAGCTAATTTTTGGGTAATTGATAATATTATTGTAGATATTGGAGAGCCCGAGACTTGAGTCGGGATTTGTTTGGCGAGTGATCGAGATTTGGTAGTGAGCGATCGAGGTATGTGAAGCTTACCGTTCTTCCTTTTTGGCATGACCTTTATGAAATAAATGAATGACATATATGTATGCTTCAAAGAAAAATCCTATTCTTAGAGCCACTAGGTTGGCTAACATCTTTGACCTCCATAGGCTATTCCATATGGCGGGATACATATTCTATGATGTTCAAAGATTCTATTTGTAATGTCCCGAAGGTTGTTTGAAAGAAAAACGAGAAGATTAAAGCCTTTGATGAACATTTCGATATGAAAATATGGTTTTAAAGTCCCCCTTTGATTTGATCCATAATGTTATCCGCAAGTCTCCTGATATGAATATGTGATCCATAATGATGTTCGAAAGTCCTCTAATATGAATGATACTTAAATTTCCAAGTATGACTTATGAAATATTTTCGGTTCGAAAGATTCTAGTTGGTATACTTCCGAATGATGTTCGAAAAAGATTTGATATGGATAAAGTTTTAGATACATATATTTTGATACATACATATGATCTTAAGGCTCTATTTGATTTGCTCCATAGAAATGGTTGAAAGTTCCCCTAATATGAATGTCACTTGAAATTCCGAAAAGAGCTTCTGAAATGCTTTTAGAAAGTCCCGTACTTCAAAAGTTTGTAACTTTCGTATACTAACTCCGATTGACCCGAAACTGATTTCCGAGCCTTCGGATGTCGTACATATATTTGTTCATTGAGTTTTGAAATTAACTTATTTATTTATATGCATATGGTTTTTGCACTACTCCGCTCGTGCCTACTACTATGACATCGTTCGCCGGTTCTCGGGCCGGTTTTGTGATCGTGCGCACTATGTTATATTCGAGAGTATGATGTGTTACGGTTCCCGAGGCCTCGCCATAGGGTCGGGTTCCGCTTATATACGGCGTTATGATATGATATGACATATGATATGTTCTGATATTGTGATGTGATATGATGATACGATATGTTCGGGGATTGTACGGAGATTTGAAACCTTCTGGAGTATGATGTGTTGTGGCGCTAGTGTTGGAGTGGCGACCACGTTCCTGAGCCTTATGCATGATTTCTATTTGCATTACTTATGTTTTAAAACAGGTTTGATATACTGGTTCTGTAACCGCTTCCCATACTCTTTATTTCAGTTTTGATTTGGATTACTGTACCTCATGCTTTACATACTCAGTATATATTTCGTACTGACCCCCCTTTCTTCGGGGGCTGCGTTTCATGCCCGCAGGTACAGACGTTTGTTCTGGTGACTCGCCAGCGTAGGATACATTCTGCTACTTGGAGTGCTCCATTGACTCGGAGCCCTTACTTTTGGTAAAGATCTTTCATGGTATATGACTCTGTATATATGTATGACTATTTGGGGTACGGCGGGGCCCTGTCCCGTCATATGTTTCTGTCATGATTTGTAGAGGCCTGTAGTCATATATGTGGGTCATGGGTCATGTTTGTTCGTTTGTGATTATGATTTGTGTCTTAATGCGGCCCCGTTTACAATTATGGCCAAAACGGCCCATTTGTCTGTATATGTGTATATATATCTGGCGATGTGTATTCCGCCAATCTACTAGATTTGGATATGGTGTTTCTGTACGGGCGACCGCTTAAGATAATATTGTTTTCAGTATTTGCTTAAAACGATGTATGTTAAGTTTGAACGAATTTTGATATGTAGATCTGGTACGTAAGTCTGTTTGGGTGTCCAAATAGGGCACCAGTCGCGGCCCACGGGGCTGGGTCGTGACAATACGCCGATTGATCGGCAACCCAGATTTGCGTCCCCCTAGGGTTGTAGGATACTCGGCACTCGCGGGGCGGTACGAGGCATTGGTAAGTTTATCGTATTTAGATTTACTTAATTTCATTAATTGTTACATTTTAAAAAATAACTTTTTTTTCCTGTTGAACACAAATGCAGCTGGTGGCCGTACAATGTTTACACATCTTGGGGTTAGAGCATATGTCTTACCCTGGGCTTGCGGTGGAGATGGTACGGATATCCGAGGATGGTATCGGGCAGGCAGGCGAGATTAGGCATAGAGAGGAGCCTGTTCCGGAGGCTGAGTATCAGGCAGCGCCAGGAGGAGGACCGGGTGCTCCCAGAGGAGGAGGCAATGCTAGCAAAGGACGCCGTGCGCGTAGAGGACGCGGTGCTGCTGCTAGAGGACCTGGTGGTGGAGGACACCATCTGGTAAATGAGGCGGATGAGGCCGATCCCATTCTAGAGTGCGTTCACGGTCTAGTCCATCCGCAGCCGTTCCAGGCCGGTGGAAGCTCACCTGGGGACACACCTACGTTTACGCTGGCGCTCTTACTTGCTGAGATACCCGGGTCTTCATCACCGCCGAGCCAGAATACATACATGGAGGAGCGTGATAACGTTGATTGAGCGGCGTTACGCGCTTCATTAGCTGATGAGCGGCCTGTGAGGAATTTACAGGGAGCCAGGATTCTTGATTTCGATGAGTTTTTGATCCCGGTTAATATTTAAAATACTTATTGTTCATTTAAATTATTTATTTTAAATATATATATGTTACTCATTATTTAGTAATATTTTATATTTTAGAATTCGGCGCCAGCGAGTCCACCAGAGCCACCCACTCAAGCGTTTTCTCATGGGTCGGCCGAGCCAGCGGTGTCTTCCCATATGACTACCGAGCCACAGGTAAGCTTTTTATTAAAATTTATTTTATTCAATATAAGGTCAATATTTAATATACATATTTGATTATTTAAAGTACTTATTTTAAATATGTATGTTACTTATTATTTCGTTTTTTTCATATTTTAGGATTCGGCGCAAGTGGATCCATATGAGCGACCCATTCAGGAGCATTCTCATCAGCCTGCCGAGGCAAAGGTGTCTTCCCATGAGACTATCGAGACGCATGTAAGTTTTTTACTTAAAACTAATTTTATTCAATACAAGGTAAAATATTTATTTAATTTTTATAACCTTTACTTGGACTTCGAACAACATCTCGTCCAGGAGACTACCTCATATTCCCACCACACCTATCTCAGGAGCCTACAGATCCATTTCAGGAGCCTACTCAGGCCCCCGTTGACACACATGTTTGATTAAATAAATAACGTTAATGTATTCAATGTAAATAAGAAATGGTACTAATTATTATATATTTTTTAGGTTCATCCTTCGGCGCCCGCGGTGGCAACTCCTGACAAGGAAGAGTCCGAGTTTCCAGACCCAAGCCATCATGAGGTTCTGCCCGTGCGAGCGGGACCAGATCCCAAGAAGAAGCACATTCTAGTCAAGGGCGCATGGGCCAGGGGAAAAGGAGATGATCATGACTTGGAGCGCTCGGTTATTAAGAGGAAAAATGGCGATGGAGATGATGGCGAGGGCGGTGGGGATGGTATGAGCCTTAGGCCTAGGGATAGTCTCCGGCATACTACATGTGGGACCCATCCTTGATAGTGTATATACATTAGTGTTGTACAATTTATCGTAAATATTATATATTTTTTGCATATTTATAAATATTATCTTAGTCTTTATTATCGTTTATAGTTTCACATCCTAAATTGATAATAAAAAAAAAAACGTGACACATTCGAAATAAAGTTAAGCATTAATTTAAAAATAAGACGAAACCCTAAAAGATAAATAACTTAAAGCTAATGAATCAAACAAAAAAGGACTTCGAGCACTTTTCAACCACTAAAATGACAATCCAAAGTATTGTGTATTCCTGATATATTGAGCCTATTTTATTAATTGTACAAATATAAGTAGGGTTCTATATAAAATATTGAAGTTCCGGAATCTCAAAGCATGATTAATATACGGCTAAACTACGTAAAAAGGAGTGAAATGTAGTAAGAGGCTGGTTTTGAAAAATAGCGGAGCGCTATAGCGCAGTAAAATACTGCACTATAGGTGAGAGACAAATTTCTATAACGCAGTAAAATACTGCGCTAAAGCACTCAACGGGTCCGTTAAGGTTAATTCCTATAGCGCAATATTTTACAACGCTAAAGCACTTAACGGGTCCGTTACGGTTAAATGCTTTAGCGTAGTAAAATACTGCGCTATAGGTAGTTTAGTAACATTTTTTTTTTTTTTTGGTATTTTGGTTCAAAATAGTTTTTTTGGGGCATTTTGGTTCCGGACTCAAGGAATTTCAGCCAAATCTCTGGTGTTCCCAGTTGTGCAGATTGAGCGTACAACCAGCTTTGAGAGTTGTACCAAGTCGTTGGGATTTGTTAGTTACAATGAAGCCAGAATTATGATCAAGTCCTGGATAGTTTTAATGTTTAAGTTACTGCTTTTACATTTCAGTCCCTTGTATTTATAATTTTGAACAGAGCCTGGTACTTCCTGCAGGCTGCAGCAAATGAAGCAGAGTCGATCTAAAAATAAAAATACTCTCTAGTGTCCTGTTTCAGTTACCCAATCATCTTTCATCTCACATGTGAAGTACTATTAAAGAATTTATCAGATGATGATTTTCCAAGGAACATCAGTACTGAGTGAAGTGCATAAAAGCAGTAGAGGGGGCAAGAAAAAAAACTATACTTTTCCTTCTCTTTTTTTCTTTTCTTTTTCCTGTGTAGCACAATAGATGCAAATTCGTTGACATCTCATGAGCAAATTAATAAATTGTTGAAACTAAAAATTAAAAAAAATTCATGGTTGAAAAATTGGTGCTACACTAAAACTTCAACGCATCCTCCGCAAATTTCAACATAAAACTCAAAATTGAAGTCTTAAGATCTTCGTTGGTCACGACAGTTTTTGTTTCAAAAATACCCTTCATGATGCGAGTGTATAATCTTTCCAGCTGAGGAATGCCATAGTTCTTTGTCCGCTTCACGAGTTGCTTCTTCACGGACTTGATTTTACTGGACAATTCTGCATCTGACATCGTAACATCTCGGGATGTGCATCCACTTGTATCTGGCACGTCTACAGGTTGATTCCCATCAGCAAGAGTGCTTTCTGGCCTTTGCTCTGAAGCACCATCTTCATGGTCATCAGATGACTTGGAAGGCAAGGAATCCTGATGTTGTAATTCATCATCTGGCACTGTAGCACAGACAGAACATCGTCAGCCACAAGAGGATTTTTTGTCCCAAAACACTACAGCAACCAGAAGGCAGCTATCAAAATATAATGTTTACAAGAAAAATATAACCTTTACAAGAAATATGTACCAGGAACAACTGGATCTCAATAACAGTTATTTAGCAAATACAAAACTTATTTACCCGAATGTGCAGAATCAGCATGTTTCTTGTGCCTTCTCAGTGCTTCATAGCTCTGACCTAAGTTGACTTCAGGCTGGACATTACGAAGGCGGGCACTAGCTCTAGTCATAGTAGTCGACTGTAAGACAGGAGTTTGTGGCAATGCATCTCCACCTAATTCATCAGGAACTGACACCGGACCCCCTTCAGCAGCAATCTTCTCACAGAAGGCAACTAAGGCAGGATCCATTTGGGAAAGCATTCCGTGTACCTGTAGAGAAAGACATAACACAATGTCAAAGACGAACTCAAACTATACAAGAAAGTACACCAAAGATAATTGGAGACCAGTAGCTGCGAACATACTGAATCTCGAAGTTCATGAGCTCTACTAACAATCCTCGCTCCATTGTAATCATCTCCATTGTACTTCTGCAACATAGTCTTACATCATCAAAATATGGCACCACATTGACATAAACTACTTATCCAATAATAGTCATTCATCCTTTGCAGTTCTTAATGTAAGTTGTACTTGGAAACCAGAATGAGGGGCAAATTTCACAGAAGAGAGTTGTTATAATCCACAAAAATGATGTAATTAATATTTAGAAAACCATGTTGATTCAGAACCTAATTTAATAATTTGTAACGAATAGACACCACATAGTGATTAGTTCAATTGCAGCCATAGTAACATCTTCAGTCAAGCAGTTGGAATATACTGCTAATAGAAGGGTAGCAAATCGGACAACAAAAGTTAATATGAAGATGAGATAATCAGCTTGGTCCATTTTAAAAGTGATTGATGCGGTGCTAACTTGTTACAGTTTTGAATAGGGTGGTTGGGTGGCGAAAATTGAAATACTATGGCAATATAGAGTTTCTTATAGACAATCAGATTTTGTACAATGGTCATCCCTAGCATCCTCCTGTTTTTAATAAACTTTTATTGACGAAGGCGTAAGTAGCCCTCACAAAAAGATACAAGAAGTTCCTAGCATCCTCCTACTACTAGCATGAAGAAATGTAGACTAAGAATTGCCAACCTACCATCCCAGAAGTCTGACGAATAGACATACAGAAAGATCAAAGGCGTTAGAGAGTAGCATCTACCTTTGCGTTGCTGACAATGAGATCAAAATCTTCTAAGAATGCTTTGGAGGTGATGTACTTCCCACTGTCTACACGCTGCAGCAGAGTTGCCATGTCCATTGGGTTCTGGATGATTGAACGATAGTTTGGAGCATCTTCATCCATTACTGGATAATGGAAGGCGCTAAACCGTTTATCGTACAGAATCCTGCATTGAATGATATGTGTTGGATGATCAAAATTTAACTTACATATGATGCTGTCATGACCAATAATTGAAGATAGGATGATCAAAATTTAACTTATATATGATGCTGTCATGACCTATTATTGAAGATAATATGTCACACCTAAACCTTGTACCAAAACTGAGAAAGACATCCACAAAACATGCAGAGGAGAAGGGAAAAGAAAATAACAAAATGAAAGAAACTATTAACAACAAAAAATGTGCAGATGAGCCAAATAGTTGAAGCGAGGACTAATGCACAAGGATGTGAAAACAGCAAAACAGAAGCAAAGGAAGGCCCTGCACCAACTTCACAAAAACAGCATAAAACCGATTTCTGAAAGACCATATCTCCAGCTGAATTTTTTTTCTAGAATTTGATGTGTGTCAACATGGAGGCAATCCTTTTATGAGAAACTTTTGGTTTGGGAGGAGGTTGATTTACCATGTAACACAATATGGGTTCCAAGTGTGCTGAGGAAGTTATGTTTTTTCACTAGGCTAGTCACTAGAGGGGTGATTTTGACAGTGAAAAATCTTAGAAAGCGGAAGGTTGTCTGTGTCAGTTGGTGTTACATGTGCAAGGAGGCGGGCGAGGATGTGGACCACCTTCTACAATGCGGACTTACCATGAGATTATGGTGGGATTTGTTTAAGTGGTTTTGCACTCCTCGGGCAATGCCAAGCACGGTGAAAGATTTGACATTCAGTTGGAAAAGTGTGTGAAGGAGGAGAAAACGAAGGGCTTGGAATGTGATTCTGCTTGTGTTAATGTGGGTAGTATGGAGAGAGAAATAGAAGAGCTTTTGAAGGAGTAGAGTCAAGTTTCTCCCAGTTGAGGAGTAGTCTTCGCTCCCTTATTTTCTTCTGCTGTAAGCAGAAGGTTCCTTGTTGTACAGATGATTGGGTGGAGTTTGTAGAGACTCATATTTTGTAGATTCTTTACCATTTGGTATATCCCTTGTATACGACCAGTTTGGCCATGTTTATGAATGAAAATACTTGATTAAAAAAACATGGAGGCAACTCCACAATAAGAGGGCGACGACTTCATCTAATAGAGTTTCTTATGTCCTGAACAACAAAAATTTCATGAAACATACATGCAAATACATTCAAACGCAACAACGAGACATTTTCCGCCATTTCAGTTTCTTAACACCGAATTAAGATTTAGTATCTGAAAATATAAGTATGTGGATATCACCATGAAATGTAGTTACTTCAACCAAATTTAGAAAACATGTTTTGAATTTCCAGCTAATACGATTTCTCAGATCAAATATATACCGGTTGCAGACATCACGGAGGCACATCCTCAATCGCCTAAGGGCATGGCCCTCAGCTTCAGCTTTGGCTTTTACTTCAGATGCCTTCGGTCCAGCAGACACCTTTGGCGCCTTTGGGAGTTCAGGAAGGGAGTCCAATTTACCGGACTTCTTTGTTGTAGCTTCAACTTGAATTGACAAAGCAGCTTCTATGAGACGATCAAAGAACAGAGACCTATCTTCATCTGATGGAGTATCCAAACATAAGCTGGAGATAAGGTACAGCTGTTAATACTACCTTGAAGATGGACTCATATATATCATTTATCAGGTCATTTACCAAAACAAAAAGAACAAAAATATATCTAATTCTATATCTATCCGCCCCCCAAAAGGATGCTTTGTACGAGCTTACACAATATAGGTTCTATGCAAGCTCCAAATTTTAGCAACAAAGCATATTATAGAGATCGCAAATGGAGGATCCCAAAAGAATATTAACACCTTCTGCAACGCAATTTTCAGTAACATTACTTTGTATTTCATTATCCATAAATCTAGTAATGCCCAGTTGTAGTCATCATTATCTTTCTGAAATGGAGTTGTCGTCCTCATTATCTCGTCCACCAACCGAAAGCAATACTACATCACCTGGACCCTCTATCATCATTGAATAAGGAGATCATATTCTTATAAGCAAATGTTATGGGATAATGCAAATAACACAACTTAACTAGTCAACAAAATACGTTATGCAGCATAGAGGCTTTCAATTTCTTTAAGGAAAAAAAACTAATAAGCATTTAAAAGTAGTTCGTGACCATCTTAAGAGAACGGAAGGCTCTATAGACCAAATCCCCTTTCAGCTTCCACCAATGGTACAAATAAGCAATGTTGTCAAAGCCAGATAAATTGCACAGGAAAGCTGTTTCAGAAGATCCATATTGCCTAGACGAAAGACAGCACAACTTTTCTTAAATGTAGCCAGAAGGAATTGAATATCATTAGCACAAAATTTTATGATACTATTCCATGATACCATCAAGGCAAAGAGCGCTCCTGCTAAACATACAAGACTACTTTCAGCTGCTTGAGATCACCACCAAACTCAATGTAATTTAGGCCCAGAGAGTATCCTTGCTTCTCCTTCTACCTACAGAACTTAGTCCCACAACCTTGCAAGAAGTGTGAAGTTTTGACCCCACAAAACTTTTAAGCAAGAACCATCTGTGACTGCAAACATCAGGTTTATCCAAAAAGGATAATACACTGTCCGTGATCTTCAGGATAAAAAGCTATACTTGCAGAAACCACAACATAGGCAGAGACCAATACCATCATTAATACAATTATTCCCTCTTTTGAGAACTAACCACAAATACAATAACATCATTGAATGCATTAACCTTCAAACAGAACCTAAAATGAAACTGTAAGCCAACTAAGATGAGGAAGTAAAATTTACAAGCAGCTGGTGAACAGGTAAGATAACAGATGAAATGAAGGTAAATAATAAGCATATCCAGAGTATGCAAAGAGAAACATGCTAATAATGAATAGACAACTAAAAGGTGGAGCTCAATTTGAACAAAGCATACATGCTATGGTGTGAAAATACTGAAGAAGGCTCATCAGGTAGTTCAGAAAGTGGTATTGATGAAGTCCCAAATAATAGTATAGGCAAGTCAGATGGGAGCTCTTCCAACAGCGTCCGCAGAACAGCTTTGAGCTGGTCGTGTGCCTGAGAAATAAGCAGGGTCAAGAAAATCATTTATGCACTAAAAATGTCAAAATGAAGCACCATAGAATGAGGAAAAGGAAAGATGTGAACAATAACTCACATTCTCCCACCAAAGATGGAAATGAGGTAAATAGAGAATTGACGGAGTTGTTCTCCTTGCTTCACTAAATATGTGAACTAATGCCTCCTCTGGTGTCTTCGCACCGGGATCAGAAAGAAGGGATGGAAGTCCAAGCGAATGAACAGGAAATTTTTCCAATTCATGTAAAATTGCAGGCCCTACATGATCCTGGAAAACTACATGAGTAAGTATATTTAGTGAAGTCCATATTTCTCCAACTCATAAAAGAAACGTCCAAAGTTAATTACCAGTCCAACACCTTCACTACCACATAGCAGAAGTCGAGGTCTGTACACAAGAGGAATAGCAGAGCCATAGGAGAGCATGGAAAGTTTACTCAATTCTGAAGAAACTGAAAGAGGAAAAATATCCGAAATGATGCTCATAGCTTTCCTGAGAGGTCCGTGCAGACAAGGTGCAACAACAGAAGATAATGGCCTTGAGTGCACAATTGAGCCTCTATGGGCAGCTGGAGTGATTGTCGTCATGGCCTCTAAAAAATGATACTTCTCCACCGTGACTGATTCAACATCTATCAAGAACTTGTCATCACTAGTGTAAACTTGAGGATACTTTTCACGGAATGCACGAATAGCAGCTTCTGTGCACAATGCCTTTAGATCAGCACCGCAATATCCCACACAACTAGCTGCAAGTTCCATTTTTAGCTCCTTAGAAGGAGGCTGTTTCCACTTCCTAGTGTGAATATCCAATATTTCAGAGCGTGCCTCAAGACCAGGTAGAGAAAAATTAAATTCACGATCAAATCTTCCAGGTCGCCTCAAGGCTCCATCAATGGCGTCAACCCGATTGGTTGCACCAATCAAGACTACTTGACCTCGAGAGTCAAGGCCATCCATCAAAGCCAGTAAAGTTGACACAATAGAGTTATGAATCTGCTCTTGCTTGCTAGACCTAACAGGAGCAAGTCCATCAATCTCATCAAAGAAGATGATGGAAGGCTGGTTCCTCTGAGCTTCTTCAAATAACAATTTTAGCTGTCTTTCAGCCTCGCCCACCCATTTGCTCAGGACATCAGCACCCTTCCGCATATAAAAACTCACTTTCTGGCCAGCCTTTGACGCAGCACAAGCTAATGCTCTAGCGATCAGTGTTTTACCTGTGCCCGGAGGTCCACACAATAAAACTCCCCTTGGGGGGGTGATGTTATAACTTGCAAAGAAGTCTGGATATAATAGTGGGAAAAATACCATTTCCTTCAGTGCATCTATATATTCAGAAAGCCCACCAATGTCATCAAAGCTTATCGTTTCATCCACTTGCAGCGGTTGAATATCAGCCCCTCCCTTGGAGCTTGGTCCAGCAGTTTGAATGCCAGATGTCAAATTAGCGGAAGCCTCACTTTGATGACCCCATCCAGATGCAGCCACATTTAATCCCCATGATGTTGTTCCTTGCATGTCTAATCCTCCTAATAGCCAAGGTGGTCCAGATCTGCTCCCACCTCTACCCCAAGGAATTGGAGGACCTTGGTCCAGCTCATCTACAAGAAGAGAATCATCAGAGTCATCACCTCGCGTCATCCGATGACGTTTATGGACTCGGGATCCTCCTCTTCTTACATCTCTGTTGACCTTGGTTCCCATTCCTTGCTGAAGTACCCTACGAGGAGATCTTGGCCTTTGTTTAACTCCTTCCATAGAAAGCCTGCGTACTTCAGCTCGGTTGCGGAGGTCATATCGCCTTCTACCGTCCTGTTCTTCACCCTCTTCATCATCACCATCTTCGTCGCCTTCATCTTCACCCTCATCCTCTCCATCACCGTCACCACCATCTTCATCCTCCGCCTCACCATCATCAGCATCATTATCATCTACATCATTTCCATTTTCAGGATCACCCTGGCCAATCTTCTCGTCAGAAGTATCTTGTTCATCATCAGACCTTAGATTTAACTGCTGTCTTGCAACTGCTCTTGCCCGACGAGGTCGTAATCCTGCACGACGAGGACGCAGTCCTTCACGTCGAGGCATGAGGTCATCCTGACTTGCACTGTTATTACCTACTCGGTTCCTAGAACTTCGATACTTTGGGCTCTGAAGCAAATTCACATTAAACCAATTTTCAAAATAACATCTACCACTTCACATAGTATGGCAAATTAGATGGAGTAATTCGATATTCATAGATGACTTGCTATATGCTATTTTACATTTTGAATTGGAAATTCATGCTAGCAAGACAATAGAAACCTTACCATCAAGTCATTATCCTCAGTTCCAGAACTATCTGTATATCCTTCAAGGTTCACAGAAATTCTCCTCTTTCTCGTAGAGCGTCGAAGGTTGGCAGCAACTGACTGCCAAAAAATCATTTTCAAACATCTTATAACTTGTATTTCAAACACCTTATAACTTGTTCTTTTTCTCCTAAATACGTTTTCAAAGACCTTACGAAATATGTGCAAATAAGAAGACAAATGTCATGAAAAGAATAGTAACAGAATCAAATGGGTACACAAAGGGAAAAAAAAGATTCCCAACCACACATAGAATAAGGTTAACTTGAGCAGATATGGACGAATTTGGTGGAGATATCGCCATCCAATGCCATACACAGAATTATCTAATCATGAAAATTAACTAAATAGGCACCATGGTGTTACCAAAATACAACATACACTGTATTGTAACGATTCTATAAGTAGTGACATTAGTTAAATCCAACTGAATATCAGATATCCTCCGTTCACTAACATTTTTGATAAGTATATAATCCTCCGTTCACTAACATAAGAGTGAAAAAGAAGACAATGTAGTACAATCTAAGATATGTTCACTAGCCAAATTGTCGTTTCAGATTAAACTTAAATACATAAGCAGATCTTGAGTTTTAGGAACCACAAAAAAGGAAGATGCACTTTGTGCACAAGATGCCATACATAATCAACAGAAGACAGAAAAACAAGAAAAAGCCATACATCTGCATTTTTTGTCCGCACTGGCCGACTACCAGGACGCAACATCTTCGCAATCTGAGATGCCGCAGTCCTTGTCTTGGTCTTGCTTCTCTTAGGGCGGATCATCTTTGGAGTATAATACAAGTATGGGCGACCATACAATTTTGGCCTTCGTCGAAGCCTGTCACTTGTACGAACTGGCCCTGAAACAGCGTCATCAGCTTGACCAGATCGTTTAGAATACATTTTGGTTACAAATATTTCCCCATGGAGATATACCCTCTACCCTACACATGCAGATCAGACTGTCAGCAAACCGCAGATTCAACATCCACATAAGAAGCATAATACTGCATATCTACTTGTCTAAAGAATAGGAATGGTTCATGCGCTTCACCTAATCCAGAACATGATTATACTAGTAGACACAACAAAAGGCATAAAAGGTACAATTTTCTGCTCAATGCCTGGTAAAAGGAGAATGTAACATAAAAGAACGACGAATTAGGATTTAAAATATTATGTTATAATACATTTCTGATCTTGTTAAATAAAGGTAATACCCTCCATTCAATTGAATGACATAGTTTGAATTCAGTCATTTCAACTATTTATTGCCCGGTGATACAGCATAAAATAAATGGTAACCATTATTACAGTGTTGATATTCCAAGAGATTGAAACCGGGATAGATAGTCCACCACAGTGTTTCTGGAAGCGTGAAGCAGTAAAAAGCGATGAGGCCCCGCTTCACGCTTCAAGCAAAGCATGAAGCGAAGCGCTCGCTTCATTGAAGTGAAGCGCAATTTTCTAAAAAAGACCAAAATTAACCTTGCACAATTAAATTAATAAACTAAAATGACAAACTCAATTAATTAAACTCCAGCAAGCAGTCCAGACCAGCTCAGAGAGGAAAAATAAGAAAGACAAAGAAATCAGACCTTTGTTATTGTTCTTTGGAACACCCAACAGCAGTGTTATCAAAGGCGAAAAACGCAAAAAAGCACTAAGGGGCTTTAAGCACAAAAGCGCAAATAAAGCGTGAGCTTTAATGAAGAAAGGACCAAATAGAGAAGAAATATAAATACGTACTTCTACTCCAAGACTAATAACTTAAGCATGAATAACAAATATATGGACAAAGAAGTTTAAAAAAAGAATTACGATAAAAGGAAATATCAATTGTTTAGTGTCGACTCTTTAGGATTACGCTCATTGGCAAGGGAAAGTATGGCTTAGAGCCTTGATGACGACACTGAAGCGTCCGTTAAGCGAGGCGAAGAGTTCAACATGTTTTGCGCCTCGCTTCAGGGCTTAAGCACACCTTTGACTAAAAGGGTAATTTGACCAAATTATCCTTACTTATTCTTTGATCTCAATTTAATACTATTATCTTCTTCAGCACATTAATCTCTCACCACATTTATTAAGGGTAAAAGTGAAAACTGATAGTTAATTATATCAAAGTTTTTTAAAATGACAACTATTTAGACCATCTATTTTTAGTAAGGACGACACGTAAAGTGGACCGGAGGGATTACTAGCATTATGATAAATTTGGATGTTAGTTTAAGATATATTTTTTTTAATAAGAAGGTAAAAGTTTTATTGACAAGTACCAAGGAGGCGGAGATAGGATTTTGAGTTTATGGCTTCTAGATTCTAGGAAAGAAAAAGTTACTAAGTTCTTGATAAATTATTTATACATGCTAAGCGGTTTTGTAATACAAATACAAGATTTACGCCAACGCTATTGGGTAATGCCGAACCCGTAGGCAAAAAGGCTAGCTCCTCCCTCGCAAGGAGGTACTGCAGAAGTACGATGGGAGCTCTTCTCCTTCTATAGAATGAAGGAGCACATAAGATCAGACAAAGAAATAAAATCAGTAACTGTTTTCCTCTTACACCAGAAGTACAAATTCTTAACACATTTAGATTTTACAGAGGACATATGTATTTTCTTTCTACAAAAGTATGTACGATATCTCTCAAGCTAATTACACTATAGACTTCAACCTGTAGCAGTTGAATTTGCGGGAAAATGAGTCCTTTACGACACTACTACCCGGGAGATCCATGTATAACTTTGAAATCTATCCTCATTGGTAACCCACCCCCCCCCCCCCAACCCCAGATCAGATTTTAGTAACTGAATTTAGTGCAAGAGCAACCTTCAGGCAATCAAATGCAACATAAACCCATATGCGTACGTAACTGATTTACATAGCCACTCATCCTTCCTTTTGACAAACACCTGGAAATTCTTAGTCTCTGATGAATCCTTTTCTTTTTATGATAAGTTAATGTAGTCTCTCAGAAATCAAGCCACCCAGAAAGCGAAGGGCGAATTCAAAAAATGATGTCTCCCAACGTAGTAACAAAATCATCATTTTCCCTAACAAATAACATCAATTCCCTCCTTACACTTTCCTAATTCAAAGATGCAACTTTTGTAAAGAAAAAAAAAATTGAATTCATAAGTCTCAAAAACCCTAAAGCAAACAAAACAGGGCAAAAGCGTATCAAAACAACACACCTTAAAGCGCCACACAAAAACCAAACCACAACAAGCATGCAAAAAGTGATTTAATTTACCACAACCTAGGGTTCAATTTGAGTTCAAATACAAGTACTTAAACAGCATAAAAACAACGTCAATGCATCATACAAGGCATAAACAAATATTAAAAAAAGATAAGGTCTCAACAGAGAAAGCTATCTCACCAGAGAGGCGAAAAAACAGAGAAGTAAACAAGTGGACACGTGGAGTGAAGTGAAGAGATGAAACTTCAAATGTGAATGCAACAATTCGATCGAAGCTCCGGTTAAACCCCACCGTCGCCGGCGTAGGAGAGCAAAGAGGGAAAGACTGACTGAGGAACTGCTGCTGTTGGCAACGAGGAAACGAAGAACCAATGTGTACGTTTCAGTTTGTTTATATAGAGCGGGGTGGACTCAAACGGGTCGGATCCGACCCGTTATATATTAGTGGTATTTTATTTTTATTTTTAAGAATGTGCATGTACGTAGTTCGGGTTATTTAAACGGAAAATTAAGATTCAAATATATTTCTAAAGTTTGTCGGTTTGTCTTATATATGTCATCTGTTAATTTGTCGGTTCGTAAGTGGCCCTGTTATTATTTTTTGTCTCAAATATATCGTTCGCTAGTCTTTTTTCAAGACACGTATGAGTATCTTTTGAGCTTTCTAATTTCTTAAAATTTGAATATTTTTAATTGTTCGATGATATGTTTCAAGTTATTGAATTTGTCTCTCTGATTCCATAGCTTAACATATATAAGAAAACGCAAATTTAGACATTTTACTTTGTATAAGTATTGGCTGTTGATTTGTCTATATAAGTAGTAAATTTTGAAATATTTTTTTATAAATTTAATCGAGATAAAACAATTTATTTAAATGAAAGAAAAAAAAAACAGGAAAAAAAAAGACACACCTTCGCTCCTTAATAACTCAACTTTTTTTTTTTCAAGATCAACGCACCTAGTATGTTATAACAATGGAAAAAAAATACAAGAAAAGATACGAGAGTAATTAGTCATTCACTATGACATACTTTTAACATCTTTTGGCACCCTATTAACATATCATTTTGCTGAACAAAAATAATTCCAAACTATACATCAAATGATCCAACAAAATATGACGTCAAAACCTCACTTCCTAATCTTCACATCTTTCCCGTATACCTCTTTATACGATCAGATCATTAATAAGATAATTGCAAATAACTTTTCATAATAAACGTCGATTAGCAACTTGATAAAAGCTTTATACCGTTTATAATGTTAGTCCTATGTGACACAAATTTTTTAACCCCACCATTGGTGCACAGCAACACCTTCATCCCTCAACATACCATACAACGATAAACATTCCCAATATGCCCTCCTACTTTTCTTTTTATCACCTTTTTTCACACCTTGATGCTTACACTCCATGAAAAGTTCATCAACTAACTTAATTGCTTTGTTCCTTACCATTTCTTCCACCACTTCAGCTTCTGCTTTCATTACAACATACTCATTTTCCTTCACATTCTTCTTTAACCAATCTGACATTCCAATCAATGGTGCATTTGACTCTTTTGTCACTGTTTCAATTTTGAATATCTCGAATTTCGTATTTCTAGTTGGATAATGCTTCGAAAACCAACTAGAATCGCCTGATGCTTCGTTTTTATTTTGTAAACCAACATCAATAAATACCCTTCGTGGGTAGCTTTCAAGGGGAATGTCCATCAACTCTGGCAAATAACGAGTTCGTTTAAGATATCTACTCGATTTTCCTGATGCCGCTCTTGGTGGTTCGAGTAGTACGTCTTCTAGTTTTTTTAATGCATCCTCTTTCGCGTTTGGACCAAAATTGCACAATTTTCGATGATGATGTGCCGTAGTTGTTGATTTGGTAGAGACAAATGAACTTGTCTTTCGCATGGCTATAATTGTGGAATCGAATTTTCTTACGTAGACAACTTTGTAATTTGATGGTTGCGAAAATGTAATCATAGTGTCGTCGCTAATTAGTTGGATAGTGACGATACCACCTACCCTCATAGCTCGATCGACAATATTGAGAGATTTGGAGGAGTCATAGGGAATTAGTGCAAAGTCATAAGTCTCTTCTTTACGTGCCAAATTTGAAAGAGAAATCAAATCCATGTTGTAATCACTTGTAACTTGAGAATTGTAGATAACTTCTTCATTTCCATTGGTAATAAGTAGGGATTTGTCCCCTGTTTTGAGAAGGCCTTCATTGGCCAAATCATGAAAAATTAGAGGCAAAGACTCTGATTTAATCGGATTATAATTAGCCATGTGATCAGCTTTAGAAACATTGATATATCCATAGCTAGATGTTAATCCCCTGATTATCGTGTTAATCCAGGGGAAAGAGAGAATAACCAATCCCAAAATAGCAACTTGAGAAATCAACTTCAAAACCCACAAATGGTTTAATTTAATAATGACCAAATGCGTATCACCATAAAAGCCTAATGCATCCATATATAGGCTTTTCATTTTGTCTTGTTTGGTATGAGAACCATGCAACAAATTCATTGCCTTATACCTCATTTTGTCTTGTTTGAGCGGGACGATCGATTTAATCCCGCCTCCACCCTTAATCGGATCTCAAATGTTCAATGGAATTCCCCGAAGAATTTTCGTTCTGTTGGTGTGAATCTGAATCAATCGGGCCAGTAAGCAAAAGAAGAAAGTTCAAAAAGGTTGAAGGTGTGAACAATTTTTGGAAAAGAGAACATGCAAATAATTAATTCAATCTAAAGAGCAAAAGGGAAGTAGCTAGAGGTGCAAAATGGCTATAATTTTAACGAGTGCAAAATCTAGAAGCGGTGTGGTTTCCACCCACGAGGGCAACACGATTACTTTGCAATCTTGACCATAACCACATTAATTCTTGTAGCCTTTGAACCTCCATTTCCTAAACTATAAAAATCTCCTTCCTTTGTAAAGTTTTCAGATCAACATGACTATTTTTTTCAATCTACCTCATGATGATCTACTAATATTTTCGCAATTGATCTGAAGGAAAATAAGGAAGGAGGAATTAGTACAAGAGAAAAAGACTAAAGACTTTATTCTTTTTTGAGTTTTTTTGTTCTTTTATGATTTCTAAATGTTGGTGTTGTTCTTCCTTTTAAAAGGCTTTATAGCAACTAATATAGATAAATGAGATAAGACATTTCTTGTTTGAAAGAATGGTTGGTAATGCGGAAATTTCTAGCTTAAAAGGAATGGTGAAAATTTGTTTACTATGTTGACCAATTTGGTTCAAGGGAATGAACAAACAGATATGGAAGGTTAGTATTAACTATTTCATTATAACCACTGAACAAGAATTTGTTATACGTGTTGGTGCGTCATAACTTGTTATCATATTGGTAAGGAAGCACCAATCTATTGTAATTTGCTTTGCGAGATTAAGTTCTATTTCATTATCGGTGTAAAATTTATTTATACAATCAGGTAATTACAAGTGGACTAACTTCTTCTTTTTTAATAAATATTCATTAGAATCTGATAGCTAACCTGCTAGTTCTTACTTTCGATTACTTTGGCTAATGATTTTGTTTACTCTTGTTAATGATGTTCGAACTGGTCGATAATTCCATGCCCTTATCCTTTGTTTCATGTCTTCCTAAATTTCCTAAATAAGTACTTTATCCTTTAGCAAATTAACCAAGGACCTTAACTGTATAAATATAAGACATTTACTTCCAAGTATATGTTTATTTGAGATCTAAAAATAAATGGAACAATCAGACTCGGACATGCGTCTCAAGGTATCTACGATCTAGTTGTTTCAACATCTTATGCTCTCAATTCCCTAGTATATTCATTGTCGACGTGATCATTCTTCTCTAACTACTCTGAAACAAGATAGTTTTGGGTTTCTATATCGTTGTAAATCAGTCAACTAATTAGAGCGTTAATCCTACAAAAATTGGCAAACGAGCTTTCACACTTTACTAATTAATCCATTTATATTTTCCCGTCTTTGCTTTTTCATCAATTGCTTCCACTTCATCAAAACAGTCTCGTCATTCAATAAGATATGTTTTTAAATAATATACTCGACACATAAATGGTTATGACCCGGGGGGGGGGGGGGGGGGGGGGGGGGGAGCTAGTTGGAGGGTAAAGGAATTCAATTGCTCAGTCAACGAATTATATTGTGTAATAGAGTGGGGAAAAAAAATTTAATTATATATAAGTTGTTGAATTTCCTTAATTTAAGATTCAATATAGTGATAAAGGAGATCAAAAGTTAATTTTAATCATAGTTTAAATCTCCATTGTGACATTTTAGATTTTTTTTTAATCCTCTCGTATAGATTTCTAACTATACTAATATTTTACTTCCTTTCTAGAGTAAGGATTCATAGGGAACAAAACAGAATATATAACAAATTAACAACGGTATGGTTATGATAGATTATTGAGAAAACAAAAAAAAAACTTTTAGTTTGACAGCATGATGCATGTGAACTCATAATCACTCAATTTTGATTTGTCTTTCAAAAGTCACTCAATTTTGATTTGTCTTTCAAAAGTCATTCAACTTTGGGTAAGTGGTCTCTATAATCACTCAATTTTGTTTTGTCTTCTAAAAGTCACTCAACTTTAGGTAATTGACCTCCATAGTCACTCAACTTTGAGTAATTGTCCTCAATAGTCATTTTAGCCGGTTACAATTTTTTTTTTAAATATCTTAAAAAATTAAAATCAATAATTAAATTTATTTATTTATGATCCAATTCATCATAATTAGTGCATATAATGCTAGAGTTTAGGATATTATTTATCATTAATACATAAAAATAATGAACTTAGACAATGTATAAAATTTCTAACTTTAGAACCCAACCTTCTTCAAATATTCTTAAAATTAGAAATTCAGGTGAACCCTAACTCTTAAAATTAGAAATTCAAGACATTGGGTTCTTTTAGTTGGGAGCCACTCCCGCTCAAGTTCTTTGTTTTTGTTGATAAGGTTATAAAACTCCCGCTCAAGTTCTTATTAAGAACCTTTCCTTTGAATATCTTAGAGGTTATGATTTATTTTGTGTTTATTGACTCACTTATTTAATTTGATAGAATTTTATATTCTTAGAATAATTTTTTATGCCTTGCAATTTACTTGAGATATATTGTCTAAGTTCATTATTTTTTTTATGTATTAGTGATGAATAATATCTTAAACTTTAGCATTATATGCACTAATTATGATGAATTGGATCCTAAATAAATAAATTTAATTATTTAATTTAATATTTTAAGATATTATTTAAAAAAATTATAACTGCCACGTCATTAAATATGTACCGGAAATTATATTTCCTACTAAAATGATTATGAAGGTCAATTACTCAAAGTTGAGTGACTTTTGAAAGACAAAACAAAGTTGAGTGACTATAGAGGTTACTTATCCAGAGTTGAGTGACTTTTGAAAGATAAATCAAAGTTTAGTGACAATGATGGTCAATTAACCAAAGTTGAGTGATCATATAAGCTTTTAACTAGAACATGTTTATGGCATGTTTTTCTTTTTCATTTTTTTCAGCAACTATTTTGCATCATCTATACCGCATAACAATGGAAACTAAGCTTCATTAGCCATAATTTCTTGAATAGCATTCAAAATTTAATTGAAAATATACTCAAAATTAACTTGTAGTTACCTAATAGAATATTATATCATGACGATATGTACGCTTCCACTCGTCATTCAAGTTCCTTGCAATTGTTACTTTCTTTGAGTCTACTTCTTTTGCTTATATAATTAAAATCCTTTGATCCTTTTGGGTTGAGTAACGAACTTAGAAGTGAGTTATCACCCTCATCTTTGGTTTTACTACCATGGTCTTCTTGAAAAAAATGATTTGCTTATTGTTCAACAGAAAGGTATTCAATTACTGAATACACTCGTTCCTCTCCTCTTATAAGTAATCGTCTTTGTATAACTTTTCATTTGCACCCTATTCTGCCTTTGTTCCTTCCTTGAACTAGATCTATTTCTATTTCCTATGTCTTTTAAAGGCAGTGTAAATAGAGCATGAATTTCATTCTGGTGGTACTTCAAAATAACTTCTTGGAGTCGAAATAACTAATTAATGCCTACTTGCACTTACAATTTCAAAACCAAATAATTAATGGCCTTAACATCTTGAGTTGAAATGAGGAATTTACTTATCACACAGTTTGAAGTGTCTAAGTTTTGTTCTGTCAGCTGGTGGCCACTGGCATAAAGTCATTCCACTTTCATGTTAATATTGAATTTTAAATTGATAATGAAACATCTATATATATGACATCTATCACTAAAACA
This sequence comes from Lycium barbarum, assembly GCF_019175385.1. NCBI lineage: Eukaryota > Viridiplantae > Streptophyta > Magnoliopsida > Solanales > Solanaceae > Lycium > Lycium barbarum. Next base: position 140,334,609 of record NC_083338.1, on the reverse strand, counting down.
TAGAAAACAAAATAGCTGCTATATGAAACTTTTAGCTTAAAAATACCAATACTTTTCAAACCATGATGTCTTCCTGTTAATGAACTGTGATTTTTTTAGGAGTTTATTCCTTTTTCTCACTCTAATTAGTATATGAATTCACGTTGATGTTAGCTAATCATGTAAAAATAAAATATCTTAAAGTTTGTTAATTTTAATGATAAATGGATGCTTGATCCTGAAGAGAACTCCGTCATAACTATGAGTTCACAGTAATTGTTGAATAGTTGAAATATGCCTTGAAACAATTGAATCAGATTGTCTGTATCTTGCTTAACAAGTAATTTTGCCTTTCACATTGGTAGCTATTCTAATTTAATCATCTTTTGGGCTACTCTAATAGTGTGTATTTTGATCAGATGGCAATGATGTCGGAAGGTTCAGCCCAAGGATTGTCCATGGAGACTAACAGGATGTCTGAAAAGCAGAGTATTTATGAGCTCCAAAGAACAAATTATCTATTTTCTTTTGTGACTTCACTCTAATCTCCCCATTTGTGAGGCTGGGATCGTTTCTACTTTCATTGAATTCGAGCTCCCTTTAAAGTATTTATTAAGTCATAATTACTTGTTGAATGCCCCTCTTGAACTCATTAAATGTGCAAGGCCAACATGCATCACCATATGCAGTCTCTTCTATTATTGTTAGATAGATCTATATTTGAAATTAATATATCAGTAAATTAATAACGAGGGGGTATTTACTTTTATGCATCCTGTATTCAGAATAAATGGAGTAATTTAGCATTTGGAGTTACAAATTAAGGCAAGCAAAGTGAAAATGTGTAAAAAAGGGACTTGTTTTATATTGACTAGTTTGGTAAAGACACTGGATAAATTATTTATGGTATGGAATTACTTTAAGCTCAACACATTCAATTTTAATTTATATTGAAACATGTGGAGTTCATTTAAATATGGCTGCACTTTGATTTGATTTCTCACATCTTAGTATAATATTTTTAGCTTTGTTAGTTGATGCAGTTTGTCCAGGAATGATTTTAAGTTGGTGTGCATAGAGTATTACTGCACACAGTAGTCCTTAAAAGTTGCTCCTTGCTGTTTTCTCTTATCTCAACTGGTTGATTCGCCTATAGGTTTACTAGTCCAAATGTCTTTTAAGTTTTTACGCTGTATTATGCCGGGAAATGGAAAATCTGGATATCAGACACAAATAATTAAGGGGAAATTTAATAAATATACGATTGGGTCACTTACATTGCAAAAAAAATAGCTCAAAACTTATATTGCAAAGCTCTAATCAAAACTCCCCTCTTCTCCCCTCTCTCTCCACTGCCTCCTTCTTTTTCGTTTTTTTTTTTAATTTTTTTTTATTGGAGTTCGCCACTGCCTCCTTTTTTATTTTTTTTTAAAAATGTTTTTTTTTAATAGAGTATTATAATTCATATACGCATATACACCCATATACACTCATATACAATACTATACAACATTATAATCCATATACTCATATACAATATTATGCACTCATATACAATATTATACAAAAATTATAATCCATATACCCATATACATTCATATACACCTATATACAAATATTATACACCCATATACAATATTATAACCCTTATATCCATATACACCCATATATACCCGTATGCAATATTATACACTCATATACATTCATATACAGTATTATACACCCATATACAATATTATAACTCATATATCCATATACATCCATATACACTCATATACAATATTATACAAATATAATACACCCATATACAATATTATACAATATTATAACTCATATATCCATATACACCCACATACAATATTATACACCCATATACACTTATATACACCCATATATAGTCATAGCCGGAGTTTCATTCTCCGGCATATACACCCATATACACCGACATACAATATTATACACTCATATACAATCATCGCCGGAGTTCCGTTCTCCGGCGAACTCCAACACCACCACAAGAAACAACTGTTCAAACATCAAAGCTCTGGTGTGACAAAGGGAGAGGGGAAATTAAAAAAAATTAAAGATCCGATGCGATAGAAGGAGATGGGAAATTATAAAAAAAAAACAAAAAAACAAAAAAACAAAAAAAATTAAAAAAAAAAAAAGAAAAGGAGGCAGTGGCGATTTTTTTTTTTTTAAATAATAATAAAAAATAAAAAAATAAAAAACGAAAAAGAAGGAGGCAGTGGAGAAAGAGGGGAGGAAGAGGGGGAATGAATCATTTTTTGAAAAGTAATTTTTGTTTAAAGCTATTGTGGGCAAGAAACTCAAATATGGGTTAAATTTGGTAGCATTGGTACCTCAATTAATACTGAGTGTAATTATCTCAATAATTAACTGCTAATCCTGTTGAAAGCTATACACGTCGTAGATGATCAACATCAGTAACAAGAATGACCTATTTAACTTGTCTATAATTGTGACTGTAAAGACCCTCTACAAAGTACAGTAGCCAATTTTACTGTTTTAAATGGTTAACTTTTTCAATTTCAGGAAATTGAATATGAAAAGAGAACCAATGCAAAGCTAGCCTGAATCTCTCAAAGCTTAGCCATTATATCACCATCGTGCCAAGACTTCGCCACCACCCCGTTTTCCTTAATATCCAAGTCAGCTGTGCTGGGAGGAACATTAACAGGGGAGCAATTGAAGAACCCATGAGGCTGCATAATGAAGAACATTGATTAACAGATGCAGAGGAAAAGGAAAAATATGGAGAAAGAGTTTGAAATTGATTTTCTTTCCACAATTGCTATAGTAATCGCCCAAAATCTTGAACCAAAATTTGGTGGTTCTTTAGGGCCTGAACCCCCTAACCCACCCCACCCAAACGAAAAAACATATAACCTAGAAAATCTATATATAATATAAAGTTAGGCATACATAAGGTGATGTGACACTTCTTTATGGCCTAGAATGCTATTTATCTTTTTTTTCCTTTTTTTTCTATTTTTTCCATTTATGTGCCATGTCAAAAAAAGCTCAAAAGACACTCCTTTAACTTTCTTAATTAGTAACTAATTTTATCCAATTGATGGGATCACTAATTAAAGGTTGTAATTTTATTATCTAATTAATTATGTGAAATGTGCTTATTAGGTCTAATAAAATTAAATAATCCAACAATTAGCCACATTTAGAGCACTATTTTTTTTGCTTCTGTTTTAGAGCACTATTTCAATATCCATTACAACATGCTTATGGTGGAATGAAACGGCAGAAGCTTTAAATTGTAATAAACTCATATATTAAGAAATAAGAAGTTATGGAGAAGTTACGGAGATGAAAAGTTATTAAGTTTTGAAGATAGGCTATATAATATCCATACTACAAATAAAGACCAAAGCAATATCGGTTTTTCAACTTTCTTGTAAGCATTATGGGTGCTTTAAAAAACATGTAAATGAGTGGTTTATTAATCCAAATATCCAGACTATAAATAAAGATCAAGACTGATCAGTTTTCCAACATTCTTGTAAGCATTTCTGCATTTAGCGTTTTCTCTTTATGCCAATCATTTAGACGTTAGCTTCACAAAGGTAATCACATGAGATTATCTAATCTCTTGAAGGTTATTTGAATTTGTTTTCTGTTTAATTTTATATGTATAATGTTTTTTCTTTATAAGTTTGAAATTTAATTTTCATCACAATATGCTTGCTTTTAGTTTTTGGTATTATAAATATCTTACATCTTGATACCTATATTTGCATTAAAGAAAATACGTTTATAGTAAAAATCTTAGAGGTCTCTTTTAGATTCCCTAAACATTGTGGTTGTTCTCCTCCCTCGAATTAATTTTATTATTGTGTAGTAATGTGCTGAGGGTAGGTTATCAAAAAGACAAAAACGTTAAGGTTTTCTCCCTTCCCTTTAATTAATTTTATATTAATGGGTATGATTGTGCCAAAGATATATAGGAGATAAAAAGACAAGAACTAACCTATGCCTCATACTGCCAAGCTATTCAATATGGAGTATGATTCATCTATTTTAGCTCCAATAGTTAGAAATTCTCCAGCATGAGGTTCACTGTATTTTTTGTTTTTTACTTTGCATTGTAACAATTTGTTTAGTGAGTTTTATGTGTTAGTAGATTTTTATCTTGGTTGATCTTACATGTACCAATTTCTTTAGGGGCAAAGGTTTGTCAATGTTTGAATTGAAAAGATACTTTTTTGTCACACAATTTCTTACTCCGTACGTATTTACTAAGTTTTGATGACTCGTGCCATGTCATCTGCATCGAGAGTCTGGTATACTCGATGATATCTCTCTCAACTTTGGTTGCATTACTTCGGAAGTAATTATATGCACTTTCTAAAATTCATAAACTTTTCTCCATTCCTATTAATTTGTTTTATTTCTTTTACAATGCACAACTTTTTTATTAGATTCGTTCAGGAATATGATTAGATCTGTTTAAAATTGATACAATATAATTTTGACAACTATTTTGAAACTGAAATAATTTGAAATAGAGTCAAAACGTAACTTCTTAACCAGAAATGATGATTTGCTTGGCATTTATTGAGAAATTGGAAAGAAGCCGCATAATTTCGTTGATGTAAATAAATTTACTTATATTTCCTGTTTGTTGTAGATAAAAGGATGAACTTTTGCTGAAAAGAAGTGTTTTAAGTTATAATTTTTAAAATAGGAGAGTCACCTTATGGTGTAAAGATTTGAAGAAAAATATTGTCTTGGAGAAATCTTGAAGATAAAAATATTGATTTAGAGTGGAGGAAGCTTGACGTGTATTTTGTTCCAAAGCTATTTCAACTTGAGAAACCCAAAAAAAAAAAAAAAAAAAAATCTTGCATTAGCTTTATCTAATTGCTCTACTAATTTAGACTCTCTAATACTATTTTTTTAGCAAATAAGAACTATATGTAATTATTTCTTGATTTTATATTTCAATTTAAATCTTATATTTCTTTTGTTGAGGAAGATTGAAATCTTCCGCAATAATTGAAATTTCACACTTACGCCTCTATTTAAGTATTTCATCTTCTTATATTTTTCGGTCGGTGCTCTACTTGATAATTACTTTCGCGATCAATAAAATTATATTGCATTCGTGGAAGGTTATTCAGGCGGTCATTCACAAAATATTAACCTGTTTTTTGATCATTTTAAAAGATTTATCTTTATTTTTACACCTAACAATATAATTGTCAACCAAACACAATTCTCAATATGCGCAATTATAAAGACCAAAAGCATATAGTAAAACGAAAAATTATAAAGAGAAAAGATTGAGATAGTAATTTCTTTGAGTAAATTTTTCTTACTTTTAGTATATGGGTTTATGTTAAAGTTTAACTGAAAATTTGTTGTGATCGTTTGTTAACTATTTATCATATCAATTTATGGTTGGAGAATACTATTTAGCGGAACTGATTGGTAATTTTGAGGCAGATTGTGAAGGGATCAATACTATTGGCTTTACGTTACAATGGATTAGTCTTGAAGTTCTGTGGTCTTTGTAATTTTGTTTCACTTGAAATGTGAATGGACATGTAATTTAGTGGCTATAATTTTTCAAATTCAAGATACATACAGACTAAAATTAAAAGCTTTTTTTTTTTAAAAAAAAAAAACTTTTGAAAGACAAATTAATGACAACTTAAGGTTGCGAAAATTATACTCCATTTTAGTATTCAGATAATTAAACAAATTATTTACAAATTTAAGGTCTTATGACCGCGCGAAGCGCGGGTTAATTCACTAGTTTGAGGAAACCATGGTGAGCCAGAAAGCTTAACTCAAACAATCCTTGTGTCAGAAGAAGGAACACATTTACGTTTTAGGCTGAAAGACCAAAAGGTCCCTCTCATTAATATACTCATTAAATGAAATTAGGGGGGAAAACACAAAGTGGGTGCAATGCCAACCTACTATCTTCCTGTAGCGCAGGTTAGCAAAACCCTATATTACTAGATATAGTAAGTGCCAATGTAATGGGTTTTGTCGGCCTTGGTTAGTTCTCAACTTTCTTGTTGGGGAGCTTGATAACCAAATAGTTTGCACTTTCAATTTTGCCCTTATATTTGATATTTATTACATCATGTGCCAAGGCGTGTTTTCAATAAATCAAGATATTTCCCTAACCAGTTACCGGTTAAAAAACCGAAACCGCTTAACCGGTTCCGGTTTACCGGTTTGAAATCCCAAACCGTAACCGGTCCGGTTCAAAGTCGTTAAAACCTTTTTTATTTTTTGTTTTTTGTATTATATATATATATATTATAGTATTTATTATAGTATTTATTAGTATATTGTAGGTATATTTACATATGTTATACAAATTTATAATTAAATTTTAAATATTTACTGACTAACAGGCTAACAGCAAGTCAGCAATACAGAATAGTGCTTTTCGTATACATATATATATATATTAAATTATATGCTTAAGTTATAGTGTTATACTACATATACCGAAAATATAGTAAGAATATACGTATATATATCAATATACTTAGGTTATATAACTTATACATATGTTTAAGTTATACTTATAGTATACTATACATTATAAGTATATTCTTAATATATTTTATTTATTTTTCAAGTATATAACTTTCTAATTTTTAATTTAAGTAGATGTATATTATAAGTATATTCTTAGTATATTTTAGGTATATTCCTAACATAATAAAAGTAAAAATATGAACACAGGTAAATATAAGAAAGCTCAATGAGCCATGTATTTTATTAATTCTTGGATAACATTTATTTGCAAGTTGTAGTTTTTTTTTAACTTGCAAATAATACATGAGTTGTACAAAAATAGTAGAATAATAAAATCACCAATTTTGAACCATTTCGTTAATTTCCCCCTCATCATATTCGGTCATGAAAATATCTTCAAAGTCTTCCATTTGGTCTGGTCCACTAGCTATCAAATCTTCAATTTCTTCCGCTTCGCCTTCCTCCGCTTCCAAGTTTTGGTTGCGTCGCTCCGATCTAATCCAATCGCGAATGCACACTAGTACTTGCAAGCTAAAGCCGGATAATGAATGTCTATGGTCTCCAATTTGCTATCTTCCTTGGCTAAATGCGCTCTCCGAAGCCACAGTTGATACTTGAACCGTAAGGATATCTCGAGCCATTCTTGAAAGTATCGGATAACTTGCCTTGTACTTCTTCCACCATGCTAATACGTCCAAGTCATCCAGTTCCTTGATATCCACATTTGGCTGCATCAAATAAAAGTTATATTCATCAAAGTTTGCAGTAGAAGAAGAAGTTGGCTGTGAATGTAAAACTTTTAAACCCGACAAGCCCTTTTTGCTACTTTGAGAAGTAGTAGGGCGTGGAGCAACGCGTGTAGTACGTTCTTCCAAACTAGAATAATGAGTAAAAACTTTTCTAAACTCATCATCAATAGCGAGTTCGGCTTCAGCTAAAGATGGTTGAACTCCCTCTTCAATTTCTAAAAATGTATAAATTTGACTAACCAAATTTTTAGTATAAGACACTTTTGAACAAGGATTTAAAAGAGAACCCAATATAAATAAAGTTGGGATGGGAAAAAAATACTTCTTAAATTTGATTATCATTTCAAAAATAGCCACTTGATAATCAGGTTTATATTTATACTCTTGTAAAACTCTAGCTATTTCCGCTAAGTAGGCTAAAATTCCGGTTACCGTGGGATAGAATTGTCTAGAAAAAGCAAGAATTGCATTATAAAAAATTTCTAAGAGTTCAACACATTCTTTAACATCTTCCCAATGCGAATAATTTAACCAATCATCACTATCAGTATTATATTTGTTGTGAACTTGTTGTATGGGAATCCTATACTCATATGCTTGTTGTAGCATAATGTAAGTGTAGTTCCACCTAGTCCCAATTTCTACTTGAATTTTCTTAGGTCTAAGGTTATTTTCCACACAAGCATAATTAAAATCTCTAATTCTTCCCCTATTAGCATTACAAAAAAGAAACGCAACCGCATCTCTAACTTTTTTAACAGAATCATCAAAATGCACAAGGCCATCTTTAACAATTAAGTTTAAAATGTGACAACTACATCTTACATGAAAAATATTTCTTAGCGGAGGGTTTAGTGCTATTTTTATAAGACCTATCGCCTTTGTATTATTAGAAGCATTATCTAAAGCAATACAAAGTGTTTTTCTATAAATGTTAAAAAATCTCATAATAGTAGACATTGAATCGGCTAAAATTTTTCCATCGTGACGACCTTTTCCTTCGTCATATAAAAAAGTTATAATTCTTTTTTGCATAACCCAGTTGTCATCAACCCAATGACATGTAATAGCAAAAAAATCTAACTTGTTAATACTAAGACCCAAATCAGCGGTAAGACAAACATTACAATTTAAAGAATTAAATACATGGCGCAAATAAAATCTATATTTTTTAAACAAATCTATAACATTGGCTCTACAAGTACTTCTAGGAATACCCTCAAATAACGGATTATAACAACGTTGAATGTAAGTAACAAACCCCAAACCTGAGGGAAAGGAAAATAGTAAACAATCATAAGCTACTATTTTAGCTATTTCTACACGCTCTTTTTTCTTGTCATACTTAAAATTTCTACCGGTTCGTGGGTCTATCGTCATTTGAATCCCCCCCACATTTGAACCCGTTTGCTCTCCCCAAACATCCATATGTTTGGTTCTCATATGAGCATTTAGTGTACCCGTTCCACCATCCTTACCAGTTCCTTGCTTAAAACTAAATACTTGTCCACATAGGGTACATGTAGCTGATTGGTTTTCCCTATTCTTAGTCATAAATTTCCAAACTTTAGCTGTTGGCTTACGAGTTCTAGGCGGTTTGTCTTGTGTATGTGATTGTGCAGGACATGTATCTCCTATGGAATTTTCGGGGGGTTGTGTTTCATCATCATCATCTAAGTCTTCATTAAAAGTGTCGGTAAAATGTTGTTGCATTGCCTCATGACCTAAAAGTGGATTATTTCCACCAACATCAATACCTAAATTAGGTGTTTCTTCCACAAATGTTTCCTCATTAAGCGCACCCCTAACAATACGACTACTACTACCGGCACCACGTCTTAATCTCTTTGACATTATTAAATAGAATTAATTTAAATCACAATCAAATAAATCACAAGAAAATAAATTACAACAAATTAAATTGCTAGAATTAAATTGCGAAAAATAAATTGCTAGAATTAAATTGCAAAAAATAAAGATAGAGTTGGAACGAAGGTACCAAATTGCCGGATTAATTTCCAACAAAGTGAAGGCGGCTAAAATTGCAAATCCACCAAAGCTACTTCGGATTGTTGCAAAATCACCAACTCCACCAACAATATTATAATTGCAAAATTAATAATTGAAAGTTGAAACTATAATAAGACTTTGTGGCTAATTATTGCAAAGTAACTATAATTGAGAGATTGAGATTTGAGAAAAAGATGAAGAAGAGTGAATTGATGTGAATTAAAATGAAAATGAAGAAGGGTTTATATAGGGGTGGGGGATGGATTAAAGTGTTAAAAAAAAAGTTTGGGGGGTTGGGGGGCCAAAAATTAATAAAATGACCGTTTGGCAACGACCATTTTTGCAAATGGACCGTTGCCAACGGTCCATTAACGGACAGGTGAGGCCCAACGGCTATTTTTTTTTATTTTTTATTTTTTAAAATTTCACAGGTTAAACCGGTCCGGTTCCGGTTTCAAAAATATCAGAAACGGACCGGTAATATTTTAAACGGTTAACCGATTCTACCGGTTCCGGTTTTATCGGTTCGGTTACCGATTTTAACCGGTTTAACCGAACCGGTTGACGGGCTTATATCTCCCTTTCCAAACATGTACTATTGTGACGTGATATAAAGTATAGGAGAGATCTTGTGATTCCAAGTATTTTGAGAATACCATTGAACACATCAAGCAAACTTTGGTCTCAACACCCGTGTATATATATAATTTTCTCTTCACAAGAGAAAAGCTAAAAAATAATTATCCTCGGTAATCTATATCCAAATGCTACCACGGAAAGAAAAAATGATACACAGAAACAAAATTCCACTTGTGCTTATTGACAGGGGCGAATTTATGCATAAATTTTGAGTCACGTGAACACATGGTTACTCGACTAAACTTGATATATTATGTGTATAATTCTGAAAATATATCTAATATTAACTAGAGGAACACATGGTCAAAATAGGCTGAGTGGAGCACTGGGTAGAGGCTATGTTTACATCCTCAAGGTCACAGGTTCAATCCCCAGCTCCTGCACGTTTTTGCTATTATTTTCTAAAGCTGCCTTTTGACCTTCCTTTTTATATTATTAACCAAGTAAAAAACGTGTTTTTATTTTATATTGCATACTTTTCTTTCCTTTATTTCTAATTATACCAAGTCCCAAAAAGCAGAAAAAATCAAAAACAAACAAAAAAAAAAAACTCCATGGGATAATCTACAACGAGAAGTCGATGTCACTATAAAATTTTATATCTTATCTTAAAGCAATGTTGAACCCATCCTCATGAAATCCTAGATTTGCCTTGCTTATCGAACCACAAAGGTTCTTAAAAAGTCGTGTAAAAATAATTTTTTGATGCTAAACACCAATTATTATTCACAACTTTTAGAAATAATGAGTTTGGACAAGGAGGACACAAAGTCATTCTCGGCAAAAAGTGGGTATTAAGAAAGATTTTGTCACGCCCCAAAATGGAAAGAGACGTGGCACGGCACCCGATGCTTGCCAACTTGCACCGAGCGGACCGATTTAGTGAAGTGACTACCCTCTTCGAACCCATATGCCCCCATTCAATTAACTAACATCAATATTAGTGAGTAAGTCGAAACGAATAATATTTAATTAACATGCTCGATAACCAAGTCATAAAATAAAGATATTATTTGCGAATCTAGACGGGTACTCATAACCCAAAAATAATACAAGTATACCTATGGAGCCTCTATGAAACTACGAATGAAATAATAATGTTGCGAGACTAGCTCTTGTTATACCTAAAATGAAAATACAACTATGTGAATCCCATGACCTCAAATGTGGGCTCACTAAAAGTATGAAGCTGCAGGAATCCTAGCACGTACGCTGACCACCTTGCACCTGACCGCCTGCTGAACCTAACACCATTTAAACAAATGATGCCTGAGTATTGAAATACTCAGATATGCGTCATGGCCACCACCCATGATGGAGCAAGAGTTATACACATATATATAGGAATATATCAAGTGCATGAGAGATGGATCATATATACAGTTTAATTCATCAAAACATACAATGTGGACAACATTTATAAATACATGAGTGGTAAACCAAGTACAAAATTTAATTTATTAAAGCAAAGAAGAAGCACCAGTTACATACAAAATGCTTAGGATCTTTCTAAACTTTTCAATTGTCATATTATTCCTTGATTTCAATGTCGATATCTCAAGTATCATATTCATATGTGATGTATACACTCAGGATGTCATCCGCGAGGCCTGACGTACTCTCCCCGCTAGATAGGCTATGGTACACCGGGGTACGAGACCCACGGGTCCGGTCATCCCCTCGATCGGATGAGCAATGGTACACCGTGGTGTAGAACCCACGGGCCCGGTCATCCTCTTGACCGGATGAGCAAATCAATATCAAGGTTCCTTTAAAAGAAATCTTGTTTACTTTCAGTTTCTCCGGTCACGGTCTTTGACCGAATCCCTTTCACTAATTAATGCAAGTGATTTCAATAATTCCATCAAACAGCACGCTATGAATTTGTAATCAACAAATCACAAGAAAATCAAGTACATAATATAGTGTGTCGCACCATAACCCCAAGAATTATGTAAAAAGCTTTCAATAATTTTATAACTTTCAAACTTAGCCATTTATGCATATCATCATCTTAATCTTAATCAAGAAGTAAATCATGCAAGCCTGTCTAGCACGTGCAGGAGATTTCATTAACATTATCATTCGAGTTCGAAAATAAATTTGAAAGCACACGAGTAAATAGAAAGGCTCGGCATACCTCAATGTAGCCAACATGACCAACCGTTAGCTCCAATATCCAATTGACAGCCAAACATCTCCAATACAATCAAACTACATAACACGATATATTTTCATTAATAACAACCCATAAGTTCATCAACCGAGGCTTCAACTTCACGAAATTCGCAAATATTTGTTTAGGGTGAATTCTTTATTAATCACATTCGATCTACATCTCAGAATTCCTTTCCATCAATACCCACCGATAGCAACTTCAATTACGTCATTCTTGTATTCCATTTTCACTTAAACTCATATTCCTCCAACAATCCAAAATATTCAATTTGGGTGGATCCTTAGTTGTTCACCTCTAAATTAGCTAATAAACGACTTAATAAGTTTATTAGGATCATTATGTTTCAATATTTAAATTCCAAGAGCACTATTCATCGTCTTCCCCAATTTCTCGAAACACTATTCATGCCATATTCTAGGTTTATGAAAGCAACTTACTATCCATCACAACTTGAAATACGTGCTACAAATACTTTCAACTACTCAGTAATAAAGGAGTTTGACTGATTTGAATTACCTCTTAGAGACCAATCTTGAAAATCTCCATTTTAGGAATTCTCTAGGTTCTTGAAATAAAAGTTAATGGTGATGATTTACAATCTTGCGGCTGTTATCGGATCAAACCAACGAAGCCTTTGAAGCTTTAGCTAGAAACTAGCACATATCAACTCACCAATGATCTACATAGACTTTGAGTCCGTTTGGATTGACTTATAAGTTGCTTATAAACTGTTTTAAGTTTTTTTGAGTGTTTGACTGGCCAGCTTAAAGTCATTTTGTGCTTAAAATAAGCTCAAAAAAATAATTGAGCCCATTTGACTTAGCTTATCTAAAGCAGCTTATAAGCTGAAAACAGCTTATAAGCCAAAAAAAATAAATTAGACTATCCAACTTATTTGCAAACAACTTATAGACATAAGCCCATCTAAACAGGCTCTTTGTTGCCATCATTGAGAAGTTGAAACAATATTCCTTGTTGTGGCTGATTTATCAAACAAGAAACCAGCTATGTTCTCCTCCCAAATCCCCTTCTCACGTTGCACAATGGAGGAGAAGAAGCAGTTGATTCAGCTGCTCCATTTTTCTGAAAAAGATGACCCGCAAAGAGTTTTGGGTCCAATTCATGAGAAAGCCAAAACTAAACTTAGATAAGTAGTAATTATCTACATATGTTATGGCTTGGCTTTTCAACTTATTTTGTCCAATAAAAACGTGGCTGCCATCTTAGACATAGATTGATAAGTATCATTTTTTTTTCACGTCTCCTTTTAAACATCATTCGATATTCGTACATCCCGAATCATATTATATAAGTATTAACACGTCCAAAAATATTTTTCTTAATCCGTTGTCGTCGCTGGTATAATAATAAATATTTTCTATATTCGTTTGCGCGCTTAAAAGTGTTAGAATTAAATCAAAATTTTCAGGGACGCTACAGATTTCAACTATAGTGATCGCATCCCTCCTTACACATCAACTGGTACTTTTTCTATAAGGCTGATGTGCCGTGGAATTATGGCACATTTAATACTGTTTTATTAAGTTTTTGTAACTTTTTAAGTACATTTATGTCATTTCTTATGTGTTTGTGTGTTTTGTAGAGACAAGACGTTGGAAGACAAAAAGCGAGCAAAAAAGGGATAAGGATATATGCCAGGACAACATGCGAAACGCAGGTCACACTTGCGGGTCACAGTGGCAAAGGACATGACAGCAAAAAGAGGAAAAGTGAAATTGACGAGCATCACTTGCGAGTCACACATTTGAATCACATGTCTAGCTTGCGAGATACAGACCTGACGCAGATGGTGATAGAGCGAACAGAACTGAAGATCTGAAATTGTTCAACCTGTGATTCATTTGCACAACCTGCAACTTGCTGGTTGTACATGCGTCTCCACCAACGGCAAGACCTTGTGCACGCGGGGGCATGTTTGTCAAAAGTTTGGTGCATATTTTGGGATGTTATAAATACTTTTCGAGGGGTTTGAACTCAATATTCTCTATTTAGTTTTTGTCTTTCTTCATTAATACAAAAGATAGTGGTTGTTGAAGCTTTTAAGAAGGAACCTTGTCCTTTTTGCATTCTTCTTCAACACTTTGTATGTTCTCAATGAATATTATAATATTTATGACTTTACTTTTATGAATACGAGTAGCTAATCTTATTAGCTAGGCTTGTGGGATCAAAATGTGTTAGTTATGTAATTGTGTGTTGATATTTGTACTCCATTTGTATACAAGTGATATTTTCTAAGTACTCTTCGAGCTTTTATGTCTTTTTATGGTGGCCAACATTAATTGTGCCTATATATATATATATATATATATATGTTGCTTGAAAAGGAAAAAAAGAAAAGAAAAAAAAAAGATTAGCAAAAGAGTAGTTAGCAAGGATTTGGGGCTTTAAACTCTATCTAATAACTTGAGCTACGAATAAGATAGTTAACTTGAAATTAAAATGGTTGTTCATAATACCACATTCTAAGGCTTGGAAAAGCTTAGTTATGAAATTCATCGATTTGGTTGGAAAACTTTCGATGAACTTAAAACAGACCATTATTTATTACATCTCGACACGTAAGTGAGTTAAATTGTATACCCAATTGCATTACTTTCTATTTGGACCACGACTCTAGTCGCTTTACCTATCACAAATCAACATTCGAAGTCTCTTAAGCAAATAGTGTTATGATTACAAACCATCAAAGATTTATTACCCCTTTCCCTATAAATTAAGACTATAAGTTAAGCGCTACACTTAACAAGTACGTTTCTTCATTGTATTCTCTGTGAGATTCGACCGCAACTTCGTTGGGTTCTATACTTGGTCGACCACTACAACAAATTTCGTTCCACTTTCCAGTTTTTTTTTAGATATAGGAGTCCTTTTATTCCTATATCTAAAAGCATATTTTAATGGGTAAAAATAAGATATTAGAGGTTCCTAAGTTTTAAAAATTTAGTTATTTTGTAAAAGCCTTTTAGGTTATTTTCTCGGGGGTTTTCCCCAAACCATTATTCTCTCTGCTCGGTTAGTCAACCCCTAACCGTTGTACCCAAGTCACCTGACCGCATTGATTCTTTATTTGTCTGTTCGCATATATGTCATTCTTGTTTACCCCGAAATTGGGAAACCAATTTAATTTATACGCGGGTATAGGATATGTGCTTGGATCTTGATATATATATTTGATAGCGGAAAATAAGCATGTGAATATTTGGTAATAAAACGGCTAGCAACGGTGATTTTCTTAATTTGCTACGGACATGAACGTTTAGAAGCCATGTTGAATACTTAATGGAAGAAACACAACGTAAATGGAAACAAACGGCCTCGGCCGGATCAGATATTGAGAGAGAGATTGAATATATGAGCTCTTCTATTATAAATGTTCTTGGAAAGTAAAAGATGCCAACCCTTACAAAGGAGGGGGATGTGCTCTATTTATAGTGTGACCTCCATGGGTCTCATATGATGTGAACTAATAAAATAATAGCAACAAGGACAGCTCTGCACGGATTTGGTGGGATTAGACTGACGGCGCCGTCTGACACACGCATGGTGGGTAGTTGACCAGGGCAGGACGTTACTAGCGCATGACCCGCGCGCAACGGCCACACGGACAAACGGCTACTCGGACCAACGGCCACACGGACCAACGACTACTCGGACCAACGACTACTCGGACCAACGGCCACACGGACCAACGGCTACTCGAACCAACAGCCGTACGGACCAACGGCTATACGGACCAACGACTACTCGGACCAATGGCCACACGGACCAACGGCTACTCGAACCAACAGCCGTACGGATCAACGGCTATACGGACCAACGGCCACGAATGCTCGGGTCACCGGGCTTGGTCGTTCCAATGACGAAGAAGGCAGATCAGTCGGTTCCCTCGCTCCACCGGTTTACCTCGCATCCGGTTTTTACCGTATACAGATAGCCCCACACTTCCCGGATCTCCGATCTATCGGAGTAACGGGGAGTGGATAACTTCCGAAACCGGTGGCCCTGTCAGCTCGCCGTTACCTTCTTATTTCTTCGTTTTGAATGTTTGCCATTGTTTTGGTCGTGATCGTTGGTCCGTTTTAGGACAGGTCGACTCATAGTCGTTAATTCACCGTGCCCGTGGGACTTATCCGATGCTTCATAAGTTCAGATGTCTCCGAATTACGATAGGCATTTTCTTCAGGGTCGGTATTTTTTCAACCTTGGCAAAGTTTTTGATGTAGCAGTCCCCGTTTTGGGGGAATTTGCTGAGCTTTGGCTTGGGTCATTGTGACCTTGTCGCCTTTATCGAATTTCGGGCACAATCCTCGATATAGAGTATGTGAGTGGGGCAGTGCCGGAATACGGCGGTTACCATCGGGGCGAAGTCCTTTTAACAGAAAGACACCCAAGATTTTGTTATACCAGCTTTTGGTAACTTTGCGTTTGCAAAATGCTTGTACATATGAGAATTTTAATTCTTCCTTCCTTAGCTGTAGTAAATGAAAAATGGGACACGATTCATTATGGTCGTTTGGTCCTTACATCGGAGGCTGTGGCCGGTGGCCGGGCCTTAGGTTTGCCGTAGCAAATGTTGAATGGGACACGATTCATTATGATCGTTTGGTCCTTACATCGGAGGCTATGGCCGGTGGCCGGGCCTTAGTTTTGCCGTAGCAAATGTTGAATGGGACACGATTCATTATGATCGTTTGGTCCTTACATCGGAGGCTATGGCCGGTGGCCGGGCCTTAGTTTTGCCGTAGCAAATGTTGAATGGGACACGATTCATTATGATCGTTTGGTCCTTACACCGAAACCTAATGCAGAAGGTCCGGTCTTGATTTGTTGAGCTCCTCCATTTTCCATTAACCGGGGTACACCTCGACGTGGGTATAAGTCCCCTAGTGCTTATCCGAGCTGCAAGATCAGGCGAGCGCTATCAAGCCCCCACTGGTAGGCCGTGACCCCGAGTTCCCGGCCGTTTGTCCTTATTTTTGTTAAGTAACACGTTGTACTTGTTGCCTCATTAAAAACCTTATCGAAAAACCCATTTTGGGACAAAACCGTACTAAGGAAAAGAGTGCAACACGCGTCTTCAGACCCAAATCCTATCTTTATCCGGTACTTGACTTCCTGCAAAAAGAAAAAGGTTAAACATGAGGTGTCCATACCTTAGCAGTAATATCCCTTCAAATGAGCCACGTTCCGGTTGTTGTACAATCGCTGCCCGTCCACGGATTCCAGCTGACACGATCCTTTGCCCGTTACCTCGGTTATCTTGTACGGTCTTTCCCAGTTCGGACCCAGTTTTCCTCCGTTGGGATTCTTGGTGCTCAAGGTATCTTTTCGAAGCACCATGCCCCCAACTTAGAAATGTCAAAAATTGGCTCTCCGATTGTAGTACCTTTCCATTCTCTGCTTCTGGGTTGCAATGCGGACCAACGCGTTTTCGCGAAGTTCATCCGTGAGATCGAGTTTCACAGCCGTGGCCTCCTCGTTTGACTCCTCGGTGGTATACTTGAACCGGGGACTCGGTCCGTTTATCACCCCCGCCCGGAGAAATGACTCGGGCCATCCCTTGATTTTTCCGACCTGAAGCTTGGTTTTCGAGAGTATGGCCGATACCTTTCCCTCGATGGTCCGGCCTCCGGTTCGTAATTCTTTCGTGATCTCTCCGAGCTTTTGTTCATTTTTACGGGCCCCGGGGGAAGCTCGAGTTGGTCATCCTCTATCCGAATTTTTGACTCGTATCGGTTATGGACATCCGCCCAGGTCACAGCCTCGTATTCCAGCAAGCTTTCCTTTAATTTGAATGAAGTCGTCGAGCCCTGAACATTGAGCCCCTTTGTGAAAGCTTGTGCGGCCCATTCCTCCAGAACCGGGGGGAGCTCTATTCGTTCCCTTTGGAACCGGTTGACAAATTCACGCAATAACTCCTTGTCTCTTTGGGCTATACGGAAAATATCCGCCTTTCGAGCCTGCACCTTTTTGGCTCCGGCGTGTGCTTTCATGAAGGCATCGACGAGCATTTCGAAAGAAGTGATTGAATGCTTGGGCAGATGATCGTACCAAGTCAATGCTCCTTTTGACAGAGTTTCCCCGAACTTTTTCAGCAACACGGATTCGATTTCATCATCTTCCATATCATTGCCTTTTATAGCACAGGCGTATGAGGTCACGTGTTCGTGAGGGTCCGTTGTGCCGTCATATTTTTGGATATCCGGCATTTTGAACCTCTTCGGGATCAATTTCGGAGCTGCACTCGGAGGAAAAGGCCTTTGGATGTACCTCTTTGAATCCGGCCCTTTCAAGATAGGCGGAGCTCCCGGGATTTGATCCACCCGAGAGTTGTATGTCTCCACCCTTTTTTCGGTCGAGTCCACCCGCTTCGCCAACGTTTCGAGCATTCTCAGAACCTCGGTGGATGGACCAGCTCCGGAGCCATTGCTTTCAACCATCCGTGCCTCATCTCTTCTGGGTTCAGCAACACTCTTCGCCTTTTCCGGGGTCGTTTTATCTCCTCCGTTCTGCAGCTGGGCTATTGCGATTCCCTGTTCGGCAATCGCCGCCCTTTGTTCCTGCAACATTTCAAAAATTAAATGCAAGTCAATATTATCATTCGGGGTATCCGGTTCTTTCCGGACTTGTGTCCCGGACAAAGTAATTGAATTGTTAGTATTTAAAGGGTCAGTGGGGTTTGGCAATTCTCGTGGCCCGCTGCCTTCATTTTCGGCCACGATCTCGTTGTTGTTGACGTGACCAGATTGCCCACTGTTAGCCATTTGGTCCGTTTTTTCAGAGACGGACAGCAGATGTTTCTGATTTTGATGGGTAAGATAGAGATCAAGATCAAAGACCACTATTATCCTAGCCCCACGGTGGGTGCCAAACTGTTTACCCCGAAATTGGGAAACCAATTTAATTTGTACGCGGGTATAGGATATGTGCTTGGATCTTGATATATATATTTGATAGCGGAAAATAAGCGTGTGAATATTTGGTAATAAAACGGCTAGCAACGGTGATTTGCTTAATTTGCTACGGACATGAACGTTTAGAAGCCATGTTGAATACTTAATGGAAGAAACACAACGTAAATGGAAACAAACGGCCTCGGCCGGATCAGATATTGAGAGAGAGATTGAATATATGAGCTCTTCTATTATAAATGTTCTTGGAAAGTAAAAGATGCCAACCCTTACAAAGGAGGGGGATGTGCTCTATTTATAGTGTGACCTCCATGGGTCTCATATGATGTGAACTAATAAAATAATAGCAACAAGGACAGCTCTGCACGGATTTGGTGGGATTAGACTGACGGCGCCGTCTGACACACGCATGGTGGGTAGTTGACCAGGGCAGGACGTTACTGGCGCATGACCCGCGCGCAACGGCCACACGGACCAACGGCTACTCGGACCAACGGCCACACGGACCAACGACTACTCGGACCAACGACTACTCGGACCAACGGCCACACGGACCAACGGCTACTCGAACCAACAGCCGTACGGACCAACGGCTATACGGACCAACGGCCACACGGACCAACGGCCACGAATGCTCGGGTCACCGGGCTTGGTCGTTCCAATGACGAAGAAGGCAGATCAGTCGGTCCCCTCGCTCCACCGGTTTACCTCGCATCCGGTTTTTACCGTATACAATTCTGTACGTGTTTTGTTATTGCACCTGTGATGCTCACAAAAAAATCAGACTAGTATTCCGTAGATGCTATTCTTTTAAGCCCATGTTCCAGCTTTCTTCCTTTGCAGCCATTCAAATTGTCCTTGTTGGAAGAGAAAATAAGAATGGAGACAGATAGTGGCCATGTTTGAGGTATTGCCCGTTGATTACAAGAATTGGTCGTCCACAATAATTTTTTTTAAAGAAAATAAACACGATATCAGTGTGTATGCTTTTGACTATGATGAGTGCAATCTGTACTATGTTGTTTCCTACAAACGACCGCAGGGTCTTTTTCGGCATCTGGGATATACAGCTGGTGACTTTAATATCTACTTTCTTGGTGACTTCGATTATGATGAGCAGTTAGAAGATACTAGTACAACTTACTCTAAGGAAGTCAAAGTTTATGATATTCGCAATAGGCTATAGTTGAAATTCCCAAAGTTGAAAGCTAAAAAGCCCGCGCCATTTGTGTTTTTCTTTAATGGGTTGCTTTATGTGCTTTCTACTTTTCTATCAAATGAGGAACCACACTTCGAGGTGCTGGATGTCAGTAATCTTTCTCGAGGATGGGTTTCGCTATCTAATCCCTCTTTTGTTCGTGCCTATATAATACCCAATAAGGAAGGTAAGATTATTGATTACTCCAAGAACATGTTGTACGTGAGGATGGTCAAATGGTCCTCTTGGAAATCATATCTTTATGGTTACAGCGTGCATGATGACAAGTGGCACGCTTTCCGGGTTGAAGAAAACATATGCGAGTCCGAAGAAAACATACCCCCTCCGAACCCAATGCCGGAATCCTCAAGCCAATCATCAGAAGATGATGATGATGATGATGACGAGCCGAGTCGTCCGACATACGAGCGGAGTCCTTTGACAGCTCGCACGGGTAATCTATTGAAAGCCGATTGGTCTAATGGTGGTGTAATTGTAGACAATTACTTGTACATATTTCAGATGTTCCGGTACCCTAAAGATGAACTACGAGCTATGCTAATAATTCGTGATTTGGAGCATGAAATAGAGGTGCAAGATAATATAGTTGAGCTCGATGCTGTGGATAGTATGCATTTTCCTGAGGATCCACCCATCGAAGGGCGCTGGGAGGTTGATATCTCCAGCGTTGTTCACGAAGATGTGCTTCATGATAGATTTGCTAGCGGCCATCTAGTTTATCTAGGCAAGAAGAATTCATGTCTAAGGTTTTCTTTGGTTATCTTGTACTCGTCTTGAAGTTACTAATGTGTGTACATGCACATTTGACTTGGAGCTGAAACACAATAAAGAAGATATATTTGGAGAGACTTCAACTGTACCTTTTAATGCCAAACCCATTCGCTCTAAGTCCCGCGGTATAAAGGTGGATTCGGACCTGTTTTCCTGCAAGGAGTTATGTAAGTTTCTCCCCCTTCCACTTGCAATTGCGACGAAATTTAAAGTTCTTTTGTCATGAGTCCATCTAGCTAATTATGTTGTGACAAGAATCACATAATAAGCAGATTTTTACATTCCTTTCCTGCACAACACACTTTTTGACCTCTAGATCATTCTTATTAACGAGGGGAGGGTATTTGTTCTCTGGGAAATAGCTCATTGTTCCAGTTAGTGTTGGAATGTTTTGCTCTAATGGTTTAGGTATGACTCCTAATCTAGATCGATAAGGGTATGAACTCCTTGTTGATCATTGTTAGGATGATAGAAGTTAACTTATCTAAGGTAGCATGGTTCTAAATGTATAGCTTTCCCGACTGCTCATTTCTTTGTTACTTTTTACCACAGGTGAAGTCAAAGATAATTGAACTGCCTAATTGGCTGCAGCAAAAATCTATCCTCTGTTTGGTAAGCCTCTTTTTAGGTGCATCTACTTTTCGAACCATGATGTCTTCATGTTAATGAACTGTTATTTCTTTAGGAGTTATTCCTTTTCCTCACTCTAACTAGTATATGAGTTCGCATTGATGTTAGCTAATCATGTAAAATAAAATAGCTAAAAGTATGTTAATTTTAATGATAAATGGATGCTCGATCCTGAAGAGAACTCCGTCATAAATATGAGTTCACAGTAACTGTTGAATAGTTGAATATGCCGTGAAACAACTGAATCACATTGTCTTTATATTGCTTTGCAGGTAATTTTGCCTTTCACATTGGTAGCTATTCTAATTTAATCATCTTTTGGGCTACTCTAATAGTGTGTATTTTGATCAGATGGCAATGATGTCGGAAGGTTCAACCCAAGGATTGACCATGGAGGCTAACAGGATGTCTGAAAAGCATAGTATTTATGAGCTCCTAAGAACAAATTATCTATTTTCTTTTGTGACTTCACTCTAATCTCCCCATATGTTAGGCTGGGATCGTTTCTACTTTCACTGAATTCGAGCTCCCTTTGAAGTATTTATTAAGTGATAATTACTTGTTGAATGCTCCTCTTGAACTCATCGTACTCGTTAAATGTGCAAGGCCAGCATGCATCACCATACACAATCTCTTTTATTATTGTTAGATAGATATATATATATTTGAAATTAATATATCAGTGAGTTAATAACGAACGGGTATTTACTTTTATGCATCCTGTATAAATGGAGTAATTTAGCATTTGGAGTTACAAATTAAGGCAAGCAAAGTGAAAATGTGTAAAAAAGGGACTTGTTTTATACTGACTAGTTTGGTGCAAACACTGGATAAATTATTTACTGTATGGAATCACTTTAAGCTCAACAAATTCAATTTTAATTTACAGTGAAACATGTGGAGTTTATTTATATATGGCTGCGCTTTGATTTGATTATCTTCAAATCTTAGTATAATATTTTTAGCTTTGTTAGTTGATGCCGTTTGTCCAGGAATGATTTTAAGTTGGTGAGCATAGAGTATAGTAGTCCTTAAAAGTTGCTCCTTGTTGTTTTCTCTTATCTCAACTGGTTGATTCGCCAATAGGTTTACTAGTCCAAATGTCTTTTAAGTCTGTATGTTGTATTATGCCGGGGAATGGCAAATCTGAATATCAGACACAAAAGAGAATAATTAACTGCTAATCCTGTTGAAAGCTATACACGTTGTCGATGATCAACATCAATAACAAGAATGACCTATTTAACTTGTCTATAATTGTACCGTAAAGACCCTCTGCAAAGCACAGTAGCCAATTTTACTGTTTTAAATGGTTAACTTTTCCAATTTCAGGAAATTGAATATGAAAAGAGAGCCAATCCTAGAATGCAAAGCTAGCCTGAATCTCTCAAAGCTTAGCCATTATATCACCATCGTGCCAAGACTTCGCCATTACCCCGTTTTTCCTTAATATCCAAGTCAGCTGTGCTGGGAGGAACATTAACAGGGGAGCAGTTGAAGAACCCATGAGGCTGCATAATGAAGAACATTGATTAACAGATGCAGAGGTAAAGGAAAAATATGGAGAGAGTTTGAAATTGATTTTCTTTCCACAATTGCTGTAGTAATCGCCCAAAATCTTGAACCAAAATTTTGGTGGTTTCTTTAGGGCCTGAACCCCCAACCCAAAAAAAAAACAAAAAAAAAAACATATAACCTGGAAAATTTGAGGAAACCATGGTGAGCCAGAGAGCTTAACTCAAACAATCCTTGTGTCGGAAGAAGGAACACATTTACGTTATAGGCTGAAAGACCAAAAGGTCCCTCTCATTAATATACTCATTTAAATGAAGTTAGGGGTATTTTAGGAAAACACGAAGTGAATGCGGATGAAGAGGGTTTTTGTTACGTGAAATAAATAACAAAAAGAACGGACAATATATTGCAGAAGTTTTTTGAGTGGATTTTGTTTCTTTATTATGAACAAGAAAGTCCATGCCTGATTAGTGGGATATTAAAAACGTCATAGTTAAGAATAAATTGATTGCAACAACAAAGTGAAGCAAAAAACTTAATTAAACCTGTCCTAATAAAAAACTTATTTCCAGAGGTGAAGCACCAACATTTTATACAATTGAATGGCACCAAAAATTTTCTTATATTAGTTTCATCAGCAAGCTATCTGATAGCTTTAATCTGCTAAATCAGATGATTAGAATTCTACTTACCACTTACCTATACAAAAGCATTGATTTCATTTTCGTCTACAAGACACAATGGACAAAACTTCAGCTCAACAGCACTTCACGTCACTCAAACTTCTCCTCATAGGGTAGATGACCTGTACGTATCGGGCCCCATGGAATCTCAGCTAGGCAAGGTTTTTCCATCACAATAGATTCTCGGGGCACCAATCGAGGTAGTATGCAACAAGCACGGGCACCATCTGAGAAGTTGTGTGACATACTGCAAACTAGGGAAGTCCAAAAATGACTATGCATCATCTAGAGTTTGTCCTTGGAGGGTTTACAGCTCGACCTTTTTCCGTGTTTGGCAAGCTATCTGATATTCCTTTGTCCAAATTTGAATGTTCTTCCTGTTTTGTTCCTTGATCTGGATGCTGAAGTGATTGACCATCATCCGGTCTATTCTTTTCTGTTGTTTGACTTTGAGATGCTTGTTCGGACCTTTTACCTCTTTCGTTGTTTTGGACAGGCTGATCAGAATGGTTTTTGTCTAGGTGTTGGAGTTCACTTGCAATTTGAGTCCGACGTTCTTTCAAAAAGTTGAGCCTGTTTGTCAGCTTTGATAATGCTGATGTTGTAGTATTAGCTCCCTGTCAATCAAAGATGTCGATTAAATTTCGGAGACCCTAAAGATATATAGTATATGATTAAAAATCATTTTAAGAAAATCCGTAACATAATATAGGTTTGAACAGCCTTTATACGATTTGTATACATAATTTTTATGTCAAATGCTGATGTTATGTGCTAAAAGATCTTTTGTCAAATGCATAATTAACAGGTGAATCCCTCTCAACACAATCCTTTTTAACTCCCTCTCAAAAAAAAAAAAAAAGTTCGATAATCTTAAAGTCTCTGAAGCAAGGCAGTTTAAGCAAGTAGAATGCATATGGGAGAAGAGAGTAGAAAAGCATAGGCAAGCCTTAGTTCATATTTCTCACCGGAACCATCTTAAACTACGAAAATTTCAATAATTTGCCTCAACCTCAAGCTCAGCGTTTGTTGCTAATGCCCACAGAAAAAAGAGAAAGCTTAAACTTCCAGATAAACCATAAAACATACCTCATTCCTAGAAGTAGATTTTCTAACACTGGCTGAAGGGACCCTGCTCATCCCCGCTTCCACAGAAGAGTTGGGACTTTGTGATGAATCTGCCTGCTTACTCTGTGCTTTCTCACTATCTACCTTGTTCAAACTGGTCTCGTGCTGCAGAGAAAACTACATACTCATAAACTGCAAATACCTGGATGCTACATGCTAATACGAGTATATAGTTTTCAATACATGTTACAAGTTGTAAGGACCAGGCTATGCTACATGGTGACAAAGTGATAAAATTAAAAACTCCATATAGTATAATAAACCAGCCAAACTAAACTAGATTTATACTGCTTACAGGTCCATAAATGTTTCTAACCCCTTTTCTAACTACTACCAAATTGTTGACTTAACCTAGTCCAAGTTTTTGTTTGTGTAGGATAGTATCAGGCTCATATAAAAGACGTCTTGAAAGCAGCACCAAAGAGAAATGATCACAGACCCACATATGCAACTAAAATAGGTGTTCCTCTGTATAAAAATTCAGCAATTTCAAGAAACTACACAAAAAAAAAAAAAAAAAAAATAACCACACCAGCAAATGAAAAAGACACAACTACATATTTTCATATTTTGTGCACGTTAATTGACCTACAGACTGTCATTTGCCTTCTCTTTTTCTTATTTTGTAGTAGCAGATTATAATTTTTTGATAGGTAACTCTATAAGTGCTATAAATTCATTTTTTTTTCTTTTCAAAAAGTTAAAGCTAATTCAAGCTATACCTTCCATTTAGAGCACAAAATTTACCTAATTCATTTTTTTTTTTTTGGAAGAGATTAAAAAAGAACTGTGTTCATGGAGCATCTTCCGTTTCTTTCTATTTTCCAATTTCATGGACTCAGCAGATAAATGCTTAGAAAAGGATCCTCCAGCTGAGGTTCTGAATTTTGGATCTCAGACAACTTTCTCAACTTCAAACGTAAATGACAACAAGAAATCTAACAGGTCATGTATACAGTTGCAACAATCAGTTGGAGACATTCTAATCATTACTATGCATAGAAGTGGCAATATTTTAGCATCGGCATTTGATAACAAATATTCAGAAGAATTAAATAATTAACCTCTTTCACTTGCAAGGTTAACCTAGTAGAGAATCCATCTGTCTGTCTATGCAATAGCAATGACTAAATGAGCAATACATTCAATTATGCCATACTCAACCACTATCCTGTAAAGTGTTCAGTTGGCTTAGCTCCATGAGGTTGCAGTTTCTCTATATTCAATCAGTGCAAAACCAGAAAACATTTTTTGGTCAAGAATACAACGAAATATGTACCTTACTTCTTGCAGACTTTTCAAGAGTTTTTGAGGCATTAGTTTCCATATCCTTATGTTTATCCTTGCTGCACCAAGATCACCATGGCGAAGGATAAGAAACACAATTAGAGCAGACTCCAATGGAATAACAATGGCAAAGTGGCTCATCGCATTAAAAGCATCAAAAAACTTCAACCTATAGACTAAAAGTCTTCCTACACAAGCAGCAATGTCCGAAAAATTGCATTTTGGAATTTAACTTGGACGAGAGGGAAACAGCATACCAAAATCGTTCATTTTCTTTGCATATCTTTCATTGATATGAGTAACGTGGTTGCAGAAGCAGAATATTGGAGAGCACAAGTGGTGATAACAATCTAAAACTTGAATTGAAGATGGATTTTTCCATAGTCAACAACAAAAACAGGAAGAAGCAATACAAAGATTACCTTTTTCCGTGATTATTTAGACTTTGCTGTGGTTGATTGCCCGAGTCACCACGAAGTCTGGAGTTTTGTTCACGTTGTTTACTAAGCTCCAATCCAAGATCGTCAGCTTTCTGTTTCAGATTGATGACATCTGCCTCTGCCTGAGCAATCTCCTGAAGTTCTTTCTTCATCTATAGCATAAATAAAATTATAGTTCCCGTATAAGCAAGCCATGCCATAAATTGGCAAGTTGAGAGAAATCTGACCTTCCCATCTATACTGGAAGAGACATGTAATTTGCCTTCAAGTCCAGCTTCCAAGAGTCTCCTTAACTCCCTCTCCTTCTGTAGTTGCTCCTGAAGCCTTGATACCTGGTCATGCCAACAATTTCATTGCATTCATTTATAAAACTGCACATGGGAATGATTAAACTTCTATTTACTAAGGACAGTTGGGATATATGATGAAAAAGAACAATCAATTTTTTTATCAGCCGCGGAGTTTTATCTGTTTGGTTCCACCTGACGGTGTCTCCTAGTGGTCAATGAAGTAGGTTAAGAAACATGAGGTCTCAGGTTCAAACTCCGGCGGAGACAAAAACTCTAGGTGATTTCTTCCCATCGGTCCAAGCCTTGGAGGACAGAGTTACCCAGTACCTATAATGGTGGGAGGTAGCAGATACCGCATGGATTAGTCGAGGTGCGAGCAAGTTGGCCCTAACACCACGGATAAAAAAAAAAAAAAAAAGTTTTATCTGTTTGGTCTATGATTCCAGTCAAGAAGAAAGCAAAGTAGTTTTGTGGAGCTACTCCACAGTGCATCATGTGGAGCTTGTTGAAGAAAATGTTTTGAGGACAAGCAGCGTCTCTTTTTTTGATGAAGTGAGGACAAGCAGCGTCTCTTGACTGTAATAGGTGCTCTTGTATTGGCATTTTGAATTTTGTGAAGCTATGGGATTATTAAAGGACTATAGAGATACTCAGATTTATGAGCTCCTTGAAGCTATTACATGATCTACAGTTGCACAATACTCCTTTAGCGCTTTTCTGTGAATAGATACCTCGTGATTGAAACAAACAAAAGAATAAGACAATCAAGTTAACCAAAAGTAGTCTAACGCAGAAATGAGTTAGAATTGGAGTTTGGCTACTTGGATGGATTAGACTATATTCCCCTCCATCTTAATAAAATCATCATCAGTGCTTGTAAATGCACAGTTCCTTGCTAGAAAATTATTACATAAGCTACTCTCCTGACAAGTTGCTGGAAGGGGAGCCTTGGCGTAACTGGTAAAGTTGCTGCCATGTGACCAGGAGGTCACGGGTTCGAGCCGTGGAAATAGCCTCTTGCAGAAATGCAAGGTAAGGCTGCGTACAATAGACCCTTGTGGTCCAGCCCTTCCCCGGACCCCGCGCATAGCGGGAGCTTAGTGCACCGGGGTGCCCTTTTTACTCTCCTGACAAGATGCTCATCACTTTTGAGTTATTTCAATGGGTCAAACAGGAAAGGTCCTAAATATAGGTGATAGCTTCCCTGGAGGGTCAACTACAAGTCAACTCACACCAGATGATGTTCATGGATCAAGCATGAAGGACATCCATATGAGTTCAAAATGGAAGAAAATCAAGGAGGAAGAGGCTTCCAGCGAGGTGCGAATGCACCCCAGGCTATGCGATCCCATAGCTCAACCAGTGAGCAATTATGGATGGAAGAAATCATCTTGTGTTTTTGTCTCTAGTGTTTGTCTCTGCTAGGATCTGAATTCTGGTCTCCCAAAGCTTTTACCCCCTTCGTTAACCGTTAACCACACCCTAGTGTGTTGTTCAATAATCCATACTTGTAGCAAAGAAAGATTGTAATTCCACCACCAAGTGAGTAAACGATTTACTACAAATATTTAGGATATATTTTTCTTGAAGGATTCAGCACCAGCACCGGCAAATAAGAGAACACAAAAGAAAAAACCCAAGTGCATGGAGGATCAAGAGGTTTTAAGATGGAATGAGAAGTACAGAGTCCAACGCACACCAAATGAGAAACAATAAGAGGAAAAGGAAAGGAGTACAGCACATACATCTTTCTCAAGTGCTAGACGACGCTCATGCAAAGCATCCTTTCGTTTCTCCAAACTTTCTTGCAAAAGGGCGTTACCTTTGGCCTATAATGAAGAGATAGGTGCAGCACAAAGACCAAATATAGAAAAGTAAACATAAAATAAAGGAAAAGGTAATTCAGGGTGAAAACTGACAAGACTTTCAAGAAAAAGGATCTTATAACATGTACCTCCTCTTCAATCCTACTTTGCAAGTCAGCTTTAATGGCCTCAAGCCTCTGGATTTCATCTCTAGAAACAAGTCCAAACACAACAGTTACCAGAATGGTAAAATCCATCTAAAATGATTTAGAACGGAAGGCACTTCTGAAGCCGGATAAAATGTGAGGGGTGCTTGGGTTTAGGAATCATAGGTCGTGGTTGATCATCAGAGAGTGCAAGAACTGTTTGCATTATCATATTTGATATGTGCAGTTCTTTTCCTATATTTAGTAAGGATCTATATTATACATGCAACATAATCGCTCTCCAGCTGATTTTAGTAGTTGTGCTTTCTCTTGAATATCTTGGTTGACCATCTTTATAATGAATTTTAACTCCTGATAAGTGCATCACTTACTCATCATCAAAGGGGATGTCAATTGATTCCATGGAGAGGTTCTTCTTGGCCTAAACTCAAAAAGGAAAACCAAGAAATGAAATATCAGAAAATATACCAATGTTCTAGTCATAAAATAGGTATAAAGTCCATACATGGATGTCCGAGTTTGATTGATTCAAAAAATGCTAAATTTAGCAACAAAAATGTATGGGCGATGATATGTCCAAAGAAAAACATAGTGGCAAAAGAGAAAACTAGTCACATTCTGAGCTGAGTAACTGTGAGCCAAAGGTGATAGTACTCACAGGAGTACGCCCCCAGACAGCAGGTCGCCGAACACTGCGTAGAGGTCCATTTAACTTATCTGTTGACTTTTGAGAAGTAGATGTTTCAATCTGTCCCAGTCCTACTTGTTCAACAGATACATTTCCTTGTGCTCTAGAATTTTCACGACTTGGAGGCGGAACCCTCTCACCCGCTTCATTGACATCATTCTGAACAGAAGTTTGAGGTAGACTTTTCGGTGAGCTCCCAGTAGTTTTGACGACGTCCACTTCAGTAGTCTTTAAGCTAGTTTTAGAAACT
This sequence comes from Lycium barbarum, assembly GCF_019175385.1. Classification (NCBI taxonomy): domain Eukaryota; kingdom Viridiplantae; phylum Streptophyta; class Magnoliopsida; order Solanales; family Solanaceae; genus Lycium; species Lycium barbarum. The sequence goes on along the minus strand of NC_083338.1, from coordinate 140,304,705 downwards.
TGGGAGCTCTGTATATTTAGTCGTGAAAGTATGTGAGATCCAGCTTAGGCCAGAGGAATGAAATGCACTAAACAGTAGTATAAGAGGGCTACACATAGCACCAGACAGAAAGAAATTAAATCCTCATTGGTAAGTATTTATGAGAAAACATGCCAGTTTCTTGATAACCTACTGGCATAGTAATATATTAACTTGCAGAAGTTTCAAGGATCGCTGTTGAAGCTAAATATCCTGCTGCAGATGAATGAAAGGGTAAAGTAGGAAAGAGGGACTGAGAAGTTCCAGCATCATGCAACACCCAGTGCTTGACAAAAAAAGAAGGCTGAGAATAGAACAGTGAAGACAATGAAGAAAGAACCTTATTACTATCTTCATTTTCGCCAACCTCATTGGTTGTTGCACAGGAGTCATTTTCAGAATCATCAATATCAGCGTGAGAGCCCTCTTCTGCATCATCATCATCATCTTCGTCTTCTTCATCATAGCTGTAATCATCATCAGTAAATTCTTCTCCACTCTCGGTTCCACTACCATCTGAGTCAGAGTACAGTTCAGGCGATACAGAGCCTTCCTGCAAAGATTTAAACCTTTACTTGAAGAGAAAAGAATTCAAAGAAGATTTCATTGTCTTCTGAATCTCAGAGAAACAGAAAGACATCCCAGCACTCTGAGGTTCCAAATGAACCAAAAATGTTACTCCTCAACACAAAGTCAGGTGCAGAAGCAAGATATAAAACCATACCCCAAATAATTTATCATACTCCTCTAGCAATGTGATGACAATGGCCTGAGCATGGTTAGCTGCAGCAGCCGCCTGTAAAAGTTGAACAGAGCTATCACCACTCATAGCAAAGTCATTTCCTAGCTCACAGTCTCCAGCTAGAAGTGGGCGAAGAAGTAAAGGTGCCATGCATGCTGCCACTGCCGATGTGCTCATTCTGTTTTGAGTTTTATTGGAAACCACAGTTTGCATCATCATAAGAATCCTGATGGACATCAGAAAAGAGCATCACGTGAGAACCAAAAACTCTTCAGCAACCCAGGGTAAGCTAAAAGTCAAATTTTATAGCTTCTATAAGCATAAGTGGCAAATTTTACTTCAGTGATTAAGCAACCTTAATAAAAGAGGAAACATGCTAGCTTATCCATCTCACTTAAACAGACGAAATTTTATTTGGTCTACAGGCATTTAAATTCAGCTAGTTCACCCACAACATAGTAATTTAAATCTCTGTCAACAGTTCGCATCAAAGAACTCCCTATGTCCTATCTCCTCATTAGTACAGCCTGAATTGAAAATCTGCGAGAAAACTTCCATCTTCTTGTTCACAATGGGCAATAGTGGTACATTGTCTCCACCTCCAATTTTCAGAACAGGATTTATATTTCTCCCTCTTTTTTCCAATACTTTTTGGGTATCACATCACCTTCATAAGTTTTGATGGCAATCACCTTCCAGAGATAAGGCTGGCTAAGATGACATCTCCTATGATCTAGCTGAATCGATTTCCAGCAGAGCTAGAATTTAATCCGTTCTACTTTTCTATTTAACATATACTAGGCTTCATTACTCAATATGATCAGATGTCAGTGCCAGAATTGTTGCAAATTATCCTGTTTACTGTTGATTTTAGCGAGAAGAAGCTTCTCTCTCTTTGCATGAAGCTAACCAGCAGGTTTCGTACGCAAATCTTAAAATCACCAAATAGAACAAATACACTACAAATTTGCGTATGTATCAATCCGCTTCGGAAACTTTTGTACAAAGAATTGTAAAAATTAACTAAGTGAAATATGAAAAGCTTCCGCCCAAAAATAAAAGAAAGAAAAGAAATATCAAAGCACATAAGCAAAATCATCAAGAGGTCCTTTTATTATATTTGGAAATCAAATACACAAATTGGCAATCTTCTAGCCAACATTCTATCAATTGATTCAAAAACCTCCAAAATAGAAAGATTTTGCAAATCTAACAGTGTTCACAGATGCAAAGATATATCAACATATATGTTTTTTTTTTTTTTTTAAATTTGGTAACTGTATATATACTTGTGTTTTTGTACACAAACACATACATAGAGCTACTGAAATTATCTGCTAATGAAATATTCAGACAAAATAGCACCATACTGATAATACCAAAATGACGAACAAGTGAACTGTGTCACATACGAAATCAAATAACATGAACAGTAAGAATTAAGAACCTCTGCAGCAAACGACGGTTTGGTTCTGGAAATGTCTCCAATATAGCAGTACGCATAGCATTGACCCTAATGCCCCGATCAGTTCCTATCAACAATCACAAAAGCATTTTAACAAATGATACTCACAAGCTGACTAAACTTCCAACTTTTGTCGTTGACGGAAATGAATAAATACCCTATCATGTAATGAAGGCGAAAACACTTCAGGCAGTCTCAGAATCTTATTCGCCAACATTCATGCTAGGATAAAACTTATATGATGATAGTTTCTCATCTCTTTTTTTCTTTTCTTTTTCGCTTCGCCCTGACTCACAACAAAGTTTAAGCCCAAATTGACAAGCAGCTTTCATTAAGTCATAGTTGTCAAACAAACTCTACGCATAAATATGTAAACTTCGTTGGGTACCAGTTTGAAAAAGAAATTGGATTAGTATGACACGAATTCACTTCAGTACATATATCTAATAGATAGCTGTTTCGTATAGAAGGGTGGTAATTAAGACATGGATCACTGGACTCATGATTTCAAAGAAAATAGTTGAGAATCTCGTGGTGAGTGTTGACTTTGTTACGACAATGTTTGGTTTGAAAGGAGAAAAGTAAAAATCTATGAACAGCAGAAAGAAAACCCAACGTAACAAGATGAACACGTTAAGTTGATAGGCTTCAAAGACTATGCACATTTAAGTGCATAAGTTTCTCGAAATACTAAGATAGAGAAACCAGATATAATTTTAGGTTTTAGCAGGCCCAAACAGAAAAACTTTACATATCTGTCTCAATAACACACTCAAGCAGAATGCAAAAGAAATATCATGGTTTTTACTGTCAAAGGGGCTCTCGCAAATATTTCATCATGAAAAATGGATCACGCATATCATGCTATTGGATGAAGAAAGTATCTATCTATACAACTCTGCAGATCCTGGGGTAGTGTTACTAAAGGTGTCCTTTTTTCCTATAAGAACTAGCTTAAATCACCTACGGAAAAGAGGCAGTCTAAAAGGACCCAACATTAAGACAATAAACTTACTAAATGCTTCCAAAAGGGCATTGCAGCAAGATGCAGGAACTGGAGATGATGGCAACTCCCGCAGAATGTACTGCAGAAATAAAGATGAATCAATAGCAGTTCCAAAAGTAGTTTCATACAAACAATCTTATATAACCTATACTTCTGTTTTGAAGCATATACCTTGACGCAATCAGCAATAACATGTGCATCCTCTTCTGTAGAAAAGTCAGTTTTACCTGGATTAACAGAACAAAATTTTGTTAGTTATTGTAAGACAGGTGAACTACATAAGAGACACTTGTACGGGCTTCCCATCAAATGAAGAAAAGATGTAAAATATTTTGACAGGTAAATGATCTCTCACAGTCCTTATGTCCAGAACCTATTATATAATCTACTTAGCTAATTTTAATCTGATATGTTACTCTAAATGAGAATTGCATCTCATCTATCATAATTCAGTGGCATCCGAAAAGAGGAAGCTGCTTAAATACACATAGAAAAAGACATTCCACAAAATCTACAGATCTACAAAGCTCAATATGAGCTTTTACAACAATGTCGTGCACCACTAGGAGTAAGCTTTCTATTTTTTTATTTTTTATTTTTTATTTTTTAATAGAAAGGAGTAAGCTTAATAATGCAACCTTTGATACGAGTAATGAATTCTACTCGCCAATTGCCCAGGGCAAATCAATTTTAGAAACATTACACATGCAGTGACAACATATAAACTTTCTCGGCAGGTACTTATGGTATCAACACCTAGTAAAACATAATACAATGAAACCCTCTCAATTTCAAGCTAACAGACCCTGTTCATATTCCCGTATTCGATGCTCAACATCATCAACATCTGCTGCTTGCCGCAGGATGCCTTCAGTTTTAATCCCTGGAAGAAATTGTAGAAGATCAGTACCATGTTATGAGCATGCAAGACATCAATAAACAAATAAATGAACAGTCCACAAAATGAAAAGCATTAATGTTCTTTGTCAAAAATGAGAAGTATAATTGAATGTAGGTTAGAGATAAATCCAAGTTATCTAAAAGCATACTTAGAAATAAATCATATGAGAGTAGAGTACTATTTATCTTCTGGCTAAAATTTATTCGTTATCAAAGACCACTTTGAATCACATCAAAGCAAATTAAGAAGCACAATGGGAAGAAGCATTGTCCTTAAAAGTAAATGGTGTTCAGTTTTTTCTTTTTATAAGAAGAATATGAAAGCATGTGCTAGAGAAGGACACGTACATGGTGTTCATATTAAAACAATAAAACACCTATTTGACTGCAAATAGCTTCTGTCCCGATATTTCGTTCGTTTTACTTCTACAGAGTCAACTTGACTGATTCTCAGCCTTTAATTGGACATAGAAAAATCCTCTTACAGCAATTTGTTTTGGAAACCAAAAGAATTGTTTCAGGAACGCCCTAATTAGAAACAGCTTTTTCCATTTCACAAACTGCATTTTGCCATAGTTATTTGACTAGGGTATAAGCCCCACTGACAACTGATCCTTCAAAGATGAAAGAAATATTTGAAATTTGAAGCTCGATGAATAAGAAAGGAGCATGTTACAGAAGCAGCCATAATATAGTTATTTGACACAGTAGAAGAAGCTCACCATGCTCTTCTACAAACTTCAGGGCTTTCTCCAAGAAAGATGGAGTTCCGTCAATATCTTCCAGAGCAAGTAAAACCGGCCGACCAATTACCAAGGACTTCACAGGCTGTCTATCATTAGCTACAAAGGCAAAATGAAATAAAAATGGTTGAAGATTAGATCCATGAAAAGTCCATAATATTTTAAGGCAAATACACATCGGGCAACGGCAATAGCAAGATAAAGAACGGCGCGATGCATAAGCCATTGTAAGTAACTGAGCTCTTTGGTAGTCCAGTCAGATTTCGTACTACCTGAGAACAGATCTCATAAGCTTTCTCGAAACAACTTCCCTACTGAAAAACTGTTAGATATATATACCACAGAAACGGAGATATGTATACCTAACATTCATTAAAGTTATACATACATATAGAAAAACAGAACCAGCTTGACTATTTGCTGTCGTGAAAAAAAACCGCTTATAAATCAAGCATTAGTATAATTACGTTATAAGTAGGTTCATATTTCCTCGACCTGCAAGACGCATACCAGATGCTGGCCATGTTTAGAACAAGGTAATGAGAACTTACATTGCTCAAGTGAAACATCAACAGCATTGGCCTGATCATTCCTAAATATTCCATTTTGGCCCATTACAAGAGCAGCACTAGGTGCATTTGCCAAAGCTTCCTCAAGTGCAGTTTTCCACTGAAGCAAATCCTCTGATGTTTCCGCCTATGACATCAAAGCTGTTAGACTATATTTGGTTTTATACTTTACAGAAACAGATTCCTAGAATGCTAATGATAATCATGATGATACAATACAACAATGTAAACAGCAAAAAGAATGTTAAGTGAACCCATTTAGAAAGCAATGGCCAACCAAAAGAACTTTTAGAGTCATTAAGTCATTAATATCATGATACAGGAAAGTAAAATATACGCCTTAGACATGGAGGGCTACCAAGGACATGCATGACTAAACATGCGAATAAATAAAGACCGCTACAATTTGAAAAATAATTGGTATACCCTCCATCCCATTTTATGTGAAGGTGTTATTGTTTGGGAGTCAAACAGTTTTTTCTTTGACTACAATTTTCTCAAACATTTTAAAAATATTTTGAATCATTAGTTATGTTGACTTGTAGTACTTTTCGACTCTTCGTGTAGCTTTCAAATATGTAAAGTTTATTTCAAAAAATAGAAGAATCTATACCCGAATTCTAAGTCAAAATTAAGTGTTTTGACCATTGTCCCTTGAACCCCTTTACATAAATTGCCAAATTGGGACAGAGGGAGTACAGCTAAAAACTACTTTGCAAGCTGGTTACCACTGTGCCTTTGAGCTTGAAACTACTAATTAGGCGACCATTTAAGTGGGGCAAATTGAGGGAATGCTTTCAATTCTCAAATAAAACTGAAGAGAACTAATAAGTTAGTAGCATTCTAAGTATGCTTGAGTAGATTATTAGCAACGAAAAACAAATAAATAAACTCGAGCTTCCAACTTATAAGTACTGATAATAATATCTCTATTTCAGATTTATTTGTGAAACTGTGGATTATCTTTAGGTACTTATACGGTAAAAGTAACACAATTGAGCATAAACCAGTAAGAAGCGTGATCTTCCCCTATATAATGATTCTTATGGGAAAATGAAAACTCAATTTAAGGATGACAACAAACAACAACAAAAATGATAAAACTATTAAAGATAGAAAAGAAAAAAAAAGCTATGAGAAATAAAGGCACCTTGAGTGTGAAAGCTCGTCCATCACGACCATCAGGAAATAGCACAGTCAACAGTTTCTTATCTTCTTTGACAACCACGCTGAAAACTCATGGAGAAAAATAGGATCATTCACCATTTTAGTGTAACTTGTCATAAGGAACCCCCGCTAAGGACTATCTTAAGCATATATACTAAGCCAACCTGCCTGAACTGTTGAGATCAATACCACCCAGGGTTAAATTCACTTCGGTTCCCTTTTGAGGAGTAGCATTCTGAAAAGAATCAGTCAAGGACATAAGGTCATTGAGTAAAAATTATATAAGTCAAAGATACCATTGAGCACTCAAATGATTGGTAACCAAATAAGATTCATGGACTTATCAGAAACAACTGGGAGTTAGGAACAAATTAATAGTTACCAAATACTATTGGTGGAAGACATATGAACTGATCGAATATAAACTCACTATGCTTTCATCAACCAAACGATTTTTCAAAAACAAATGCCACACTATGAACCTGAATAGGTTCAAAGGTATAATACAGTACCAGTTTCTCAAAAAAAAAAAAAAAAAAAAATAGGTTCAAAGGTATAATTTCTTCACTAGTTGATCTCTATGTCAAGAGAGTATATAATCTCCCTCTGGTCCATAATAAGTGTCCTTTTGGCCTTTGGCACACCCCTTAAGAAATACTAAAACCTAGAAAGAAAAAAAAAGGTATTTTGACTAATTTACCCTTAATTAAATGGTACCTATTTAATATAGCTTCTTGTTACATAGAAACTCACTTATCTAAACAGGGGCGAATTCCGAAGAAAACAATTTATACCTTTTTGACTATGTAAAAGGCCACTTTTTTAGACTAAAATAAAAAGGCCAAAAGGACACTTACTATGAGCCGGAGGGAGTATAAGGGAAAGATGTAAATTCAAATGAACCTAAATCAAGGAAGAAATATGTTCTCGTTGTTTGTGCTTCAACCAACACTAACAAATCTTCGGAGGAATACAAAATAATATTGCAAGTGAAATGCAATTTTTTTTTTTTTGACTAGCACCGGGTGTCCGAGTCTCTTTGAGCCCCGACTAATCCCGGGGGTGCACAGGCCCTCGGCAAGGAGTTTCCCGCAAGTGCACCACGGTTAATTCAGGGTTTTCCCCAGTCCGATGGCCCCCAGAAATTGTTTGCACCTAGCGGGTTTCGAACTTGAGACCCTGAAGGGGAGCACCCCAAGGCTCAAGTCAATTGCCACCAGGCCAACCCCTGAGGGTTCAAGTGAAATGCAATTTTTCTAAAACCATTTATGTATTTAAATGCTCAAACGTATATTACAGGATAATAAACCATGATATGATATAGTCCACTACTTGCATAATAAGCGAGTAACTAACTTAGGTTCTACTAAGTAGAAAGGAATGATGGGTTCAATATACAACGTCAAACTTACAGGATCAGTTCTGTAGAAGACCAATGAGGTACGAGTTAGAATGAACCACCTCTTCTTCCATGATGTCCATCCAATTCCTACATGCAATAGACATCAGAAGTATCAACTAACTCCTAAATTCTATACAAGTCAAGAATCTCTGTTTTCCTTCTTGCTTTCTGACAAAAATACAGAATATGTCTCAGTATACGCCTGAAACTCCAGATATCTATTCTTTTTTAACTAGAAATTAGCAAATAAGTGATGGCCACAATGTAATACAAGACAATAAAGCATATCTGACAGAACACAAAAGTAAATAGAAACACAAAAGTAGCTAAAATATTTGTCAAGACAGTTCAAGATAGCAGACCATCAAAAGGAATAGAAACAAGTGTTATTACTTTCCTCAATAATAACTTATACAACAGTCTACATAGAAATACAGTAAAATCATCTTTTTTAGCTAATGGAAAATGAACTGAGAGAACTGCAAATCAAATGGTAACATGAAAGATATTCGCAAATAACTATAATCAAAGATAATGGCAACCCCATTTATCATTTCTGCAAATACATGATAAAAATCATTCTTATTTGTAAGAGAGTTGACTTCAAATCTGATGTGGTCATTTGAAAGCAGAAACCTTTTGTTTTAAGGAAGATGCTTTTTTTTATTTTTGTGCTTCACGAGGAAGAATAATTGACACTGCACCATCATGGATCCTTTTCTTTCTTACTAAACACACGATAGAAAGTTTTCTAATGGGTACAAACGAATGTGTGCCAACACAAAACACTAGAAAGTACACACTCTTCAGCTATTATACCATCTTCTGGGCTACAGTCCCGCTGCATTTAGAGGCCAAGACACAAAACTAAAACAACTATATAGCAAACATGTGAAGTTATAGAATTCTATGTAACTAAGAAAATGTAAATAAAATAGCGTTTGAATCAAAAGAAGAAACATGACACTAGAAATAGGAAAAATAAGCGTGAAAGTGGGAGATAATAACAAGTGAGGAGAAATCACGTTCCTTTCTTGCAACTATATGCTAAAATTAAGCATACCTCTTGACGATAAAAACAGGGGACCACTTTTGTAAACCTGCCAAGACCAAATTCTTATCTTCAGTCAACTCCGTCATCCACAATCTCTAAATTTACTCAACTATTTAGGCAAATATCAAATGCATGGAGATTTTAAATTGCCTTAGGTAAAGCTGCAGAAATAGTGAACTTTTAACTTGAAGAACCAGGTCACTCTCTTGGAGTGATCAAATTGAAGGATCAAATTTGTATCTGATAAGCAGGTTACATTCCTAAAAAGGGACATGTTTCTATCACGAAAACTAAAGCTTACAATATGAAATACATGTTCTCAATTTGTAGCCTATTCTTTGTTGCTCTTGCTAGGTACCATTATTATTTAAAAAAAAAAGGTGACTTGACTCCAAATGTTAGCATGTGATGCCTCAGGCTTGTTCATCAAATCTAAGTATGTCTGTAACCATTTTGCCCCAAAAAGCACATGAAACTAATAGGGTATATGAAAAGTAAGGAGAAGGGTGATGGGGTCTTCTCTAATCTATGCACCATTAAACAAGAGATTAAGCACGATTTTTGTTTATGAGATTATAAAAGGCAAATAAGATTAACAAGAGATTAATTAAGCACAATGAATCAAAATGCTAAACGGCAATAAACAAGCTGACCTTATTTCCACCACGAGTGTGATCATTAGCCCCAGGTGGTGGAGGTGTTTGATTAACCCCCTCAACCTGATAATAATTAAAGAAAAAATACACCAACATAAATACCAATAAAAACACCCAAATAAATGATACAATGCAGAGATTGAGATGAGAAATTACAGAACCTTATTAGCATCAGCACTGCGATTAGTTGTCATGGTATAGTAATTTCAAATAACATTCGTTAATCTTGGTCAGCAAACCTGCATTTAGGATCAATCAAATGTTTCAAGCCCAACATTGTCCAAGAAAATGATGAAAACGAGGTTGTGATGTGAATTCAAGAAATGGGATCAGACCAAAATACTATCACCTTTTTTTTTTTTTTTTTTCAGACAAAACACAATAAATACATTGGAAACTGAAACAAGAAAATGTTGGACAAGGGAAAGAGAAACTACTTTTAGTGTTTGTTTCTTTCTTTTTTTAATTGATTTTTTGCCTTACTGGAGAAGATTATTGGGTAACGGAAAAGCGAGAGTCAAGCAAAGGATTAATTTTCTCTCTCTCTTTTGTTGTTCCTCAAATTGAGCGGGGGTACATGACCTTTTCCTTTTTCTTACACGTCGACCTTATATGTCTCTCATTCTATATTTATTTCCATTTTATTAACGTTTAGAATATAAATATTTTCTTTTGGAGGGAAAAGAATAGGGAATATTTTTGTCCCCTTTTTTGGTTAATAGTTTTCGTTTGTTATGCCCCCATTGTTGGGTTATATAGTTCTAGTTACCCTTTCTTGGGTTAATGTTTCTAATTTGATTTTATCATTATTTTCTTAGGAGATAAAGTCTCTAGGGAAGTCCTTTGGAATCTTGGGAGTACATGTTAGGGTTATCAAGGACATGTATGATGGAGCCTTTTGAGCTGAGAGTTTACCTTCCCAGACCTCACTCATGGTATTACACTGAGTATGTTGGTGTTATTCTTTTCTTACGTGAGAAAACTAAAAAAAGAAAAGAAAAAGGAAAGGTCTTAGAGATGTATAGCATGTGAGGGATTTTGTCGTAAAATAGAAAGAAGTTTATTTTTAGTAGGAGTGCTCTTATGTTAGTAGGATATTCCGTGCAAGAACTAGCTCTGAATTAGTGCATTAACTAGGTTCTTTTTTTCTTACCTAATGGCTTATTTCTAAGGTAACCCAGATTAGTAGCAATCAATTCTATTGAATAAGATATTGTTTCATAAAATTGATTGTTCTTTTTTTCTCCTTTCTTCTAGATGAATTCAGTTGTTGGATTGAGTACAGATCTTATAGTTAAAGTTGCTGTTACAAGTTACAAACATTATTAGATTGCAATTTTGATTTCAGTGATTTTATTTCAGGGCTTTGTAATTTTAATCGATTAAAATCAGTTTTCGTAGTTTATAGTTAAATAATCATCATATTCCTCATAAGTTTGGAAGAGCCATGGAATTGGTATTATAGGTAATGGACTAATAACTTGATTTTATTATTCAAATTTTTGTCATTTTATACTTAGATCGCGTTATTATTTGTGATTTACTTTTTTCATTGTCTAAATTGTGTTGTCATATTTTGTCGTATATTCACCTTTTATACTTTTACAAAAATTATTATGAAATTGCAATTTTTATTTTTAAAACTTAACAAGCACACCTTAAATTTATATAACTTAAATCTTTGAATCCGCCGCACAAACTTAATACAAATGGTGCAAAGTCATTTAAGTGTCCCAACAACATAAATTAGTTTATCAAGGAAAGCCACATTCATCAAAATTTAGTTGAGTACGTGTACCAAATTTAGTTGAATTCACTTTAATTTCATCAATTATTTTTCTCGAGCTTTAAATGAACACAATAATTATTTTCCAAGAATAGTTAGCCCCCGTTTGGCCATAAGAATTATTCACTTTATTTCTATTTTTTTTTTCACTTTTTTCCAGAATCAGCGTTTGGCCATGAGAATTCCGAATACAACTTGAAGTTGTATTCCGAAATACCAAAAACTCAAAAAACTTATTTTTTAAAAAAAAATCACTTTCTTCACTTTTTTACAACTACATTTCACCAAAAACTACAATTTCAAAAACTATGGCCAAACACAACTCCAACTCCAAAATTCCAAAAAAAAAAAAAGTGAATTTTTTTTTTGGTATCTATGGACAAATGGGGCCTTAGTTTCAACTATTTTTCAGACCCAAAAAAAAAAGAGTTTCAACTATTTTCATTTCTTATTATAACCCTTTTTGATTTGGTTGAATCTGTTTGATCTAGTTATAGACCAATCACTTTCTTTCTGTTGGGAAACATTATTATTTTTTAGAAAAGCTAAGGATAGAAGAAACTACAGCTCCAAAAGAGGCAATTGATAGTTACAAAACTTGCAACAACATTTATTTTGTTTATTAATCCATATTAAAATGGGAATAAAGAAAATGAAAGCTGGCCAACCTACTACTTCTAAGTAACGCGTTTCATTTGATGAGGTTGGCCACACCATCAACTATTTCATTCGAATACATAATTTTAGAAATCAAGTAAGGTATTTTTAATATTTTCTTCTATAGTTTAATCATTCCAAAAAAATAATGATACATCTTACAACATATAAGATATGTCTCGTGTACCTTTTCAAACTCCCCAACCTCCAAAATGACCCTAATTATGCTGACATACTTTATTGTGAGACATGAGTGCATGTATCAAATATCTTCTTTATTTCCTCTCTACTATTGTATCATTGTTAATGTGGTTGGCAACAAATATCCACACAATGGTATTATTTAAGAGGATATGTAGTTAGTAGTCGAAATATTGCAATAAAATTGTGATATCACGAGTTTCGAATACTATTTTAGTTCATATGATTTGTTGTTTTGACAAACCGGACTTGTTTCACAGTATTTAACGTTTGAATAACAAAAATCATTATTTAGTACTTTCTCCAAATTCACTCTTATGTAGTTATAATTAGTGAAATGTTAATCAAGTGAGACATTGAAGAGAGATGAAGGATGAAGGCTATTAATTTTCTTCCTGGAGATACATACAAAACTTTAAAAGACATACTAATATAAATCGAAGGGAGTGATAACTTGGTAAATATTTCCCTTTGTTATTCTTTTTACTAATTTTTATTTACTTTCCACTATGTGAACAAATCACTAAAATAAGCGTATATACAATATATAGTACCAAAGTCGATCAATTTCTTCGAAGAATGTCAATGAAGTTGGCAGAGGCAGACCTTTTCTCTTAGCTTATTTTGACTTCAACATTGATAGAGACGTCAAATTCCTTAATCAATGCCTTATTTTGTTCTTGTAAATTTTCCAAATAAACGGCTCATGCGCCATTGAGCCTGCGCTAATTATGAAAACTACAAATGCAGATAATCACAATGTAATATATTCATATAGAAAGTGAAAACCTTTGTTTTTATGTATCTCTTTCAGAAACATGATACTCCCTCTGTCTCAATTTATGTGACAAAGTTTAAATTTTGAGAGTCAAATTTCTTAGTTTTGACCGTGAATTCAAACATAGAATCTCTAGTTTTTTTCAAAAAAATAAAATTACATATTTGGAAACGACATAAGAAGTATTATAAGTCACATCCAAATTATTTAAAATGCATATGAAATAATTGCGGTAAAAAAAATCTCGTTTAAATCTCGAAATTTAAAAGGTGAAAAGTAGTTAGTGGTGTTGAAATCATTCCTAACGTTTATGATTTTGTGTAATGCAAAAGATACAGATATGTTACAAGGAGATTAACCTATTCAGTCCAAATGCATGAATTCTCTACAAACACGTTACAAGGACTTGAAACAAATTCATCCAAATGAATTATGTACCATTTGATGTAATGGTCAATTAATTCCATTAATTTCATTCATCTCCTCTTCTGTAAACTCTCCTATTTGCAAACGTAAAACTCTTGGAAATCTCCTATATAAGAAGAGACATTGGTGAACATAAAATACACTAAATCAAAAAAGAAAAACACTCTTCCTCTCTTCTTCTCAAGTTAGTTTCTGGGCGATTGTATTTTGTGCAAAGTACTCCAACTTCCAACCACGAGTACACATTTCTAGAAGAACTGTGAGACCTTGGGAAGCGACCGGCTGTGAACAATTCGTACCGGTGTTGCGGCGAAAATCGCTTTCAAGGCAGTGGCTTGCCACGACACAGTGTTTGTGATAATTTGGTTACTATTTTTTTTTTTTAATTTCGAGTTCAATATCAATATTGTGCTATTTTCCCTAACAATTTGAAAGAGATTTCCACATACAATACTGAACAAATGGCTATTTCCTTGAACAAAACTCTTCTTGATCTGTCAAAGCTCGAGCCTTTGGACGGAAATAATTTTAAACGTTGGTCACAAAAACTTCTCATTTTCCTTGAACAATTAGAAGTTGATTATGTTTTGTTTAACAAACCTCCTACTTTTGTTTCTAACATTGTTGTTGATGTTGCTAACGCTACTACTGTTTCTAGCACTGCTATGATTGTTGAGATGCAACTAAAAAAAAGTTTGAAAAAGATAATAAAACTGTTAGAGGGCATTTGCTGAACCATATGACTAATCCTTTATTTGATTTATTTGTTACTTATAAATCTTCCAAGGAAATATGGGACAGTTTGGAAAAGAAATATGATGCTGACGATGCAGGAAAAAAAAATATGTTGTTGGGCAGTGGATTAAATTTCAGATGGTTGACAATAAACCAATCATGGGACAGGTTCACCAGTATGAGAACTTGACTGCTGATGTTCTCAACGAAGGCATGAATATGTGTGAGATTTTTCAGGCTAATGTTCTACTTGAAAAATTTCCACCATCATTGTCACGCCCCGAACCATGGCCTGGACGTAACACGGCACTCGGTGCCTGACTGCATGTGACCGAGCGAACCACATGGCCTGTTGAACTATCATGAGGCATACATGAGCGGAAATATAACGTGAATGCATGATGAGCCTTTATAAAATGTAGTAAGTCATAATACTTAATAAAAACACTTGTTTAAACATGAGTGAGCCAAAATGGCTATACGACTCCAAATGTCTGACATGACATAACTGACTTGTCTAGCCTATGAAACCTCTATCATGAGTCTGACTGGAAAACATACTTACTGGGACAAGGCCCCCAGCATACCTTTAGATGCAAAACTAAATAGAGAAAAACAATGTCTAAACCCCGAATGAGATGGGGCTCACCAATAAGCTGGTACGAGCAAATCCTAATGATCAGAAGCGTCGTCCTGTAAATCCGTACCTGCATCGTGAAATACAGGCCCCCGGGCAATAAAAAGGGGACGTCAGCACATTGAATGTACTGGTATGTAAAGCAACCGGAAGAAACAACATGGGACATGGAATAACATGATAAGAACTGAAACTGAAAACTTGGACATGAACATGAGCATGAGCATGAGTACATATATATATATATATATATATAACATGAGTAAAACATGATAAGTGGGGAGAGCATTTCATAAACCGACAACATGATATCACCACGTGGATACGTGGAGTCTGGTACCTCGCCGGACCAGCAGAGCCCCTATACCTTGCCAGGGTATAAGGTAATAACGTACCTGATGGAACCATTCAGTGTGAAATTAAGGTATCGTCCTAACTGGGCGGAGCGATCCTTGTCCTATGGTGGCTACATAGTTTCAGGCTATCTGAGCCTTCTCGGTAATTCGTGCAACTCCCAAAAACATGAACATAATATAATTGGCTAAGAAGCCCATGATTTTCGTGAATTAACTTGTAATCATGATTCCACGAAATAACTTGTAACATGGTTTCGTGAATTAACTTGTACTTGTCTTGTAATCATGATTTCACGAAATAACTTGTAAACATGGTTTCATGCAATAATTTTGTAAACATGGTTTCATGAAATAATCTTGTAAAATAGTTTCATAAGATAACTTGTCATAATCTTGCAAACATGTTCTTGATTCATGAGTAATAAGAACATTTCGAAATCATATATATAATTGACTTGAAAACATGCTTGTAACTTGCTAGATAAAATCATAAAGTTTCATATGAACATAATGAGAACACATGAGGAGGAATTCATGATTCATGGATTAAGCTGGGATTCCTAATATCAATAATGGAAGATTAGGAATACAATAACGAACATAGATACGAAATTCATGTACATACATACATAATTACGGGCTACCAATATGTTGGATTTAATGCCCTAGGATTTGAACTTCATAGATTTTTACGAAACGGATCATGGGGAAGAACGTAGAGATTCCCACATGTGGATGGAAGTTCTACATACCTTAACTTCCCGCTTTTGAGCGTATCACAATGTTCTTCAATCCCTTCAACTTCAATCTATAGCAATACAAGTCATAGGGATTCTATATTAGCAACAATATCCATGTTTTGTTCATCTAAGCATTTTATCAAACACTTAGTGGGCATGAAGCTCTATGACCCTCATTAATGGTGTTTTCTTCACCAAATCCCCATTCTTTTACTTCTAGCCAAATCTACAATCTCAATTAGGTGTAATTAACATCATTCTTCATCACACATATGAATCCAACAATCCTAGCATAGTTCATATAATTCTCTTCAACAACCCAATTATTATTCTCCCAAGAATTCATCAATTCAAAACCATAAATGATTAGGGAGTAGAAATATTACCTTTCAAGAGTAGTAATCACGAAATCAACACCCCCAAGTCCGATCTCGGGCTTAAAATGACGACAACGACTTGTACTACACTTTTTCCTTCACGAGCTTTGGGATTCGGGGCCTTAAACTTGGTTGATTTTCTACTTTCTCTCTCTAATTTCCCTTCTCTCTCACTTCATCTCTCTAAAATCTGAATTTGGAGAAAGAAATGGGCTGCTAGGGTTATATTTCCCTTTTATACCAAGGGAAAATGGGTTTGACCCAACTTGAAAACGGGTTGAGACCTTGCTGCCTTAAAACGTCCATATCTCCTTATCCCGACGTCTCCTGTGAACCCACAACCTATGGTTGGATAGTTTTTTCAATTATCTACAACTTTCGTTCTTTGTGTTTTCCCAAATTCCCAAGTTATGATAGGGTTATGGCCTCCCGAAGTCAGGTGACCCGAAACGTACATACGGACCAAGATACGGTCACTGTTACGGTCCCGTAACACGAGGTACGGACCGTAACTTGGTACCGTACCTTGGGGAAAATTTCCAGTGAGGTTCTGGAATTTTTCGGGACGTTACAGTCCACTGTTACGGACCGTAACACGAAATACGGCCCGTAACGTCACCGTTACGCTGGCAGAACTTCCAGCGAACAGGCTTCAGTAAAATGGGCATAACTCTTTGCACAGATGTCCGTTTGACCCCCGTAAGATACCGTTGGAAAGCTATTTCAAAGGGCTACAACTTTAATCAAGGAAGTTTTCTCAAATTCCCAACGGAGTTTCATGAAATTTGACTGGAAGGCAGACGTATCAAAAACTTAGCCGATTCTATAGGATTTCAAGTGTCTTACTATTAGCCATATTGAGACGATCATATCTCCTTGCTCCGATCTCTGATTGGCTTGATCCTTATATCGTTAGAAAGGTATTTCTACATACTACAACTTCATTGATAGTACCTTCCAAAATTCCAAACCGATCAAGGAGTTATCGCTGCCCGAAATAGGCCTATCAACCATTTTCGCAAAACGTTCAAACCTTCCATGTTTCCACTAGAACTCTAATGATATGAGCTTAAACTCAATCCCAAAATGCGGGGTGTTACAATATCTCCCCCTTGGGATCATTCGTCCTCGAATGATGGGTCATGGTTAAGAATATGGCTAGACATGGCTTGATTACATGAATGTGAAGGAAACATGACATGAAACATGGAGACTGAACTAACATGACATGGTTACATGGAAACGTGGATACTGAGACATGAACATGGGCACTGGATAGCTGACATGAGCGTGGAACATGAGACATAGCATGACATGGGGCATGAAAACTGAGATGACATAGTTTCATGAAAACATTAGTGCCCAAACATGAGACATGAATAGCGAATACATGATCTCGAACGTGAAACGTGAGGCAAGAATACATAAGGGACATTATAACTCTTCTCCAAAATGTCATTAAGCCATCATTTTGTCGATACTCGTAATCCTTGCCCGACACACAACATATACCTTTCTTTCCTTAACAACTTTCGTCTCCTACCTCAAATGTCTTTGAAATCTCATTTAGAATCATTAAATATTACTCCTTACTCATCAACATGTCGTATACGTCATACCCTTCGTGGGTCTATTCGCGGTATGCTAACGGAGAAATTTCCTAGGTGTAACATTCTCCCCCTCTGTTGGAACATACGTCCTCAAATGATAACATTCGGGATTCTACAAAAATTTCGCCAGAGTTTCCCCTATAATATGGCACTACCAACCTGTCACAACAGCCCATAATATCATTGCCTCACAGGGCTACATCACAATAGCATTATACATTGGCCACACACGACCAAAAGCATGAAAAGAAAGCTTACATACCTCAAAATCTTGGTGCTTCATCATAAATCTCTTCTGTCTCACATTTGTGTAAAATTTCTGGAAATTTTGCGTCATTTTCAAACGCTTCTGTATCAACTTGACTTTCTCCATAGCTTGATAAACCAAACCTGGTCCTAGTAACTCTGCTTCACCAATTTCTAACCAACCAATTGGTGATCTGCACCTTCGCCCATACAGAGCTTCAAATGGAGCCATCCCAATACTAGCTTTATAATTATTATTATATGAAAACTCAATGAGAGACAGGTGATCATCCCAATTACCATTGAAATCAAGGACACATGGTTACTGAACTAAATGAATACATGACTACTAAACTGTTGAGATACTAAATTGAATGTCTATTGAACTGACTGAAGACTGGTTGACTGAATACTGAGCTAACTGAATACTGGATTAGCTGAATACTAAGATGGCATGAATACGTGAGTATTGGATTGATACCTGAGTACTAAGCTGACATAAATATCTGAGTATTGAACTAACATGAATATCATAACATGAGATCTGAATAGCGTATCTGTCTGACCATTTGTCTGAGGATGAAAGGTTGTGCTAAGGTTCACCTCCGTACCCAAATCCTTTCTGAAAGGATTTTCAGAAGTTCGCTGTGAACTGAGCACTAAAATCTGAAATAATGGACACTAGGGTCCCATACAATCCGAAAATTTCATTAACATATGACTTGGCATAATCTTCTTGTTCAATCTGTGGTCTTAACTGGCAAGAAGTGCGCTGACTTCGTAAGTCTGTCCACAATCACCGAAATTAAATCATACCTCCTAGCTGAACGAGGTGAACCTGATACAAAGCCCATATTGATCATTTCTCATTTCCAGACAGGAATCCCAACATTATGAGCCAAGCCACCAGGCCTCTGGTGTTCGGCTTTCACCTGCTGACAATTCGGGCACTTAGCTACAAAATCTGCCACATCGTTCTTCATATCGTTCCACCAGTAAATCTCCTTGATATCATGATACACCTTAGTGGAACCTGGGTAAATGGAATACCTGGAGTTGTGAGCTTCTAACATGATTCGCTCTCTAAGCCCATCAACATCTGGAACGCATAATCTGCCTCGATATCTCAAGGTACCATTATCTCCCTCCTGTTCAAAAGCTAAGGCTTTCTATTTGTGAATCCCCTCTTTCATCTGCAGCAAGTAGGAATCACCAAACTGCTTCTCTCTAACTTAAATGACCAAGCAGGAATGCCATGTTTTGGGCAATAACTCCACCCACTTCGGAGTCTGAAAGTCGAATTCCTAGCTGGGAGAAGTAGTGAAATTCTTTCACCTTAGTTCTCTTGTCTGCCTAAATCATGAGTTGTACTTCTCATACTTGATTTTTTTTTTTTTTTGAGATACTTCCTAAAATACTCATAGTACAGTTGTACGCTAAGTCTTTTACAAGCACCTTAGAGATTAGAGTCTTGTGCAATGGCACTACCCTTATGACACATAACTGGACATGATCTCATATCTTTTTTGTGATCGCCTAATCGATAGTAATTGATCTTGACACGATTCGTTCGACGACCATTCTACTCACTTCGGGTTTTCCTCTAAGATGAGGCATATTCCTTATGGATACTATCTCATTATGCCAACTTAACTGAACTGAGGTTCTTCATATCTCATACTAATCATTGAGGTCTTCAATTATCTCGTTGGACTTACTAGCGATTTATGCATCTCCCCCTTAGACCAAGGCTAACATCTTACACTTATAAATTCTTCTCTTCTGATGGGATTGCAATTAACATTCCTTATCTTCTGTAATTTCTTTGTACTCTACAACACTGACGATTTTTTTTTGACTCATATCTGAGCAATTCCTCATGGGGAAAACTAAATTTACTTACATGAACAGGTTGCTACTGTATTCGTAACTGGCATACTCCATCTTAACGACTTAACTCTGCTCACACTGTAACTATTAGGACAACCCCTTTTGACAACTCTTAAAGGCTATTCTTCTGTAGTTTGCTCCTTTACGGTTTAGCTGATTTCTTCTTCCACTAATCACTCTATTCTGAACTTAACTTAAGCCCTTGGTTTCTAACACACATTCGGATGTATCCGAACTGTCACCCACTCAAGGTGTTCATCTGAATAGGAAATCAAATTATATTTCTCAAGGTCAGCCGTACTCGTAACTTAGTCAAATCTTATCATTACTGTTGACATGGCTTTTCCAGACATATTACGAACTTATATCTTATTCTCCTTCTATTTCTAGGAAAACATTTGGTAGAGTTTCCTTTGTATTTCTTACTATCCCAAAACCTGCACGCAGAAAATACCAACAATGCCTCACAAGGCCAGCATATATACATATATCATACAATATCGTAGCCACACAGGGCTCCCAATTTCGAAAACAGTATAAAAACGATGAACTTACCTCATATGTCCAACTCAAACTGTATCTGATACACTTTCCTGTTTATTTTCCCTTTCAATCTTTAACTGCGGATGGAGTGGGTCCTGATGACCTCCGGTAGAAAACTGTCTACCACCACTCCCTTGAGATCCTCCATGATTTACCTTTTTCCTGTTGTATTCCATTCTCCTTTCTCAAGAACATCATTATCATTCAATATACCATTCATTCCACTACACCCCTTCTCGGGCAACTTACATTGTATTCCACTTTCAATAGCACTTGAAGTCTCATTCGTTACCAGTAAGTACTGCACAATTGTACCCCCTATGGGTAAACATCCTTACTTGGACCTTGAATTTTCTGTTCATCTCCTGCGCATTCGAAACTTACGTAATTCGATAGGAAGAGAGGTTTCTTATTGCTCTAAGCTTCATGGCACGATCTAGAGTAGAAAGAAATGAGACAATCCTGAATGTCTTGGTGGTCAACTGTTTATATGTGTGGCGCGCACACACATATAAAAGTGACCCCACTGGACACGGTTTCATAGACTCCCTAAGACACTTGAACCTAGGCTCTGATACCAAGCTTTGTCACGCCCCGAACCATGGCCTGGACGTAACACGGCACTCGGTGCCTGACTGCATGTGACCGAGCGAACCACATGGCCTGTTGAACTATCATGAGGCATACATGAGCGGAAATATAACGTGAATGCATGATGAGCCTTTATAAAATGTAGTAAGTCATAATACTTAATAAAAATACTTGTTTAAACATGAGTGAGCCAAAATGGCTATACGACTCCAAATGTCTGACATGACATAACTGACTTGTCTAGCCTATGAAACCTCTATCATGAGTCTGACTGGAAAACATACTTACTGGGACAAGGCCCCCAGCATACCTTTAGATGTAAAACTAAATAGAGAAAAACAATGTCTAAACCCCGAATGAGATGGGGCTCACCAATAAGCTGGTACGAGCAAATCCTAATGATCAGAAGCGTCGTCCTGTAAATCCGTACCTGCATCGTGAAATACAGGCCCCCGGGCAATAAAAAGGGGACGTCAGCACATTGAATGTACTGGTATGTAAAGCAACCGAAAGAAACAACATGGGACATGGAATAACATGATAAGAACTGAAACTGAAAACTTGGACATGAACATGAGCATGAGCATGAGCATGAGTACACATATATATATATATATATATATATATATATATATATATATATATATATATATATAACATGAGTAAAACATGATAAGTGGGGAGAGCATTTCATAAACCGACAACATGATATCACCACGTGGATACGTGGAGTCTGGTACCTCGCCGGACCAGCAGAGCCCCTATACCTTGCCAGGGTATAAGGTAATAACGTACCTGATGGAACCATTCAGTGTGAAATTAAGGTATCGTCCTAACTGGGCGGAGCGATCCTTGTCCTATGGTGGCTACATAGTTTCAGGCTATCTGAGCCTTCTCGGTAATTCGTGCAACTCCCAAAAACATGAACATAATATAATTGGCTAAGAAGCCCATGATTTTCGTGAATTAACTTGTAATCATGATTCCACGAAATAACTTGTAACATGGTTTCGTGAATTAACTTGTACTTGTCTTGTAAACATGGTTTCATGCAATAATTTTGTAAACACAGTTTCATGAAATAATCTTGTAAAATAGTTTCATAAGATAACTTGTCATAATCTTGCAAACATGTTTTTGATTCATGAGTAATAAGAACATTTCGAAATCATATATATAATTGACTTGAAAACATGCTTGTAACTTGCTAGATAAAATCATAAAGTTTCATAGGAACATAATGAGAACACATGAGGAGGAATTCATGATTCATGGATTAAGCTGGGATTCCTAATATCAATAATGGAAGATTAGGAATACAATAACGAACATAGATACGAAATTCATGTACATACATACATAATTACGGGCTACCAATATGTTGGATTTAATGCCCTAGGATTTGAACTTCATAGATTTTTACGAAACGGATCATGGGGAAGAACGTAGAGATTCCCACATGTGGATGGAAGTTCTACATACCTTAACTTCCCGCTTTTGAGCGTATCACAATGTTCTTCAATCCCTTCAACTTCAATCTATAGCAATACAAGTCATAGGGATTCTATATTAGCAACAATATCCATGTTTTGTTCATCTAAGCATTTTATCAAACACTTAGTGGGCATGAAGCTCTATGACCCTCATTAATGGTGTTTTCTTCACCAAATCCCCATTCTTTTACTTCTAGCCAAATCTACAATCTCAATTAGGTGTAATTAACATCATTCTTCATCACACATATGAATCCAACAATCCTAGCATAGTTCATATAATTCTCTTCAACAACCCAATTATTATTCTCCCAAGAATTCATCAATTCAAAACCATAAAGGATTAGGGAGTAGAAATATTACCTTTCAAGAGTAGTAATCACGAAATCAACACCCCCAAGTCCGATCTCGGGCTTAAAATGACGACAACGACTTGTACTACACTTTTTCCTTCACGAGCTTTGGGATTCGGGGCCTTAAACTTGGTTGATTTTCTACTTTCTCTCTCTAATTTCCCTTTTCTCTCACTTCCTCCCTCTAAAATCTGAATTTGGAGAAAGAAATGGGCTGCTAGGGTTATATTTCCCTTTTATACCAAGGGAAAATGGGTTTGACCCAACTTGAAAACGGGTTGAGACCTTGCTGCCTTAAAACGTCCATATCTCCTTATCCCGACGTCTCCTGTGAACCCACAACCTATGGTTGGATAGTTTTTTCAATTATCTACAACTTTCGTTCTTTGTGTTTTCCCAAATTCCCAAGTTATGATAGGGTTATGGCCTTCCGAAGTCAGGTGACCCGAAACGTACATACGGACCAAGATACGGTCACTGTTACGGTCCCGTAACACGAGGTACGGACCGTAACTTGGTACCGTACCTTGGGGAAAATTTCCAGTGAGGTTCTGGAAATTTTCGGGACGTTACGGTCCACTGTTACGGACCGTAACACGAAATACGGCCCGTAACGTCACCGTTACGCTGGCAGAACTTCCAGCGAACAGGCTTCAGTAAAATGGGCATAACTCTTTGCACAGTTGTCCGTTTGACCCCCGTAAGATACCGTTGGAAAGCTATTTCAAAGGGCTACAACTTTTATCAAGGAAGTTTTCTCAAATTCCCAACGGAGTGTCATGAAATGTGACTGGAAGGCAGACGTATCAAAAACTTAGCCGATTCTATAGGATTTCAAGTGTCTTACTATTAGCCATATTGAGACGATCATATCTCCTTGCTCCGATCTCTGATTGGCTTGATCCTTATATCGTTAGAAAGGTATTTCTACATACTACAACTTCATTGATAGTACCTTCCAAAATTCCAAACCGATCAAGGAGTTATCGCTGCCCGAAATAGACCTATCAACCATTTTCGCAAAACGTTCAAACCTTCCATGTTTCCACTAGAACTCTAATGATATGAGCTTAAACTCAGTCCCAAAATGCGGGGTGTTACAATCATGGAGTGATTATAGAAACCAATTAAAACATAAGAATTGTTTTTTAACTCTCTAGGAACTAATCAGTCACATGAGGACTGAGGAGGCAAACCATCTCAAAGAGAAGATGGAAGCTCTTTCTCTTAATTCTTCTAAAGCTAATCTTGTGGAATCTTCTGGTACTATTGTGAAAGACAAGTTCAAAGGCAAACAGAAGAAAGTCCTAAAAAAGGAATATGTGAAGAAGAAGAACCACTTCAACAAGCCGGAGAGCCAAATCCAAAAATCAAAAGGACCTTATTTGTCTGTGGGAAACTTGGTCATAGGGCTGCCCAATGCCATCTAAGACAAGGGCAAAACTCCAAGCAGGGAGGACAAGGTGATATCTAAGCTCATCTTGCTGAGGGTAATGAAGTGATTGTTGCTGTAGTCGTCGAGGATAACCTGATGGCTAACAAGACTGACTGGGTACTGGACACAGGCACTTTAAGGCATTTCTGTGCCAACAAGGAACTATTCCATGACTTTGAGGAGTCCATTGATGGAGAATGTGTCTTCATGGGTAACTCCACTACTGCTGGAGTTATGGGTAAAGGAAAAATCTTTCTTAAATTAACTTCTGGAAAAAGATTAGCTTTGAACAATGTTCTGTATGTTCCCTCCCTCTGTAGAAACTTAGTTTCTGGAGCACTTCTCAACAAAACAGGCCTTAAACTTGTTTTTGAAGCTGATAGAATAATTATTTCTCGTGGAAGAGACTTTGTTGGGAAGGGATATCTCAGTGGGGGTTTATTTGTACTTAACATTGTTCAAGAGATTGTCAATAATGCAAGTGTTTCTAATTCTGCTTATATTGCGGAGTCTATTAATTTGTGGCATGGTAGACTAGGTCATGCTAATGTTGCTTCTATTAAAAGACTTAGAAAAATGGAGTTAATCCTTGTGATAAAAAATGATGATTTTTCTAAATGTCCTGTGTATAGAAGCAAAACATGCCAAGAAACCATTTAAACCGATTACTAGTAGAAAAACAGAATTGATTGAATTAGTACATTCGGATTTAGCCGATTTCAAGAATACTAGTAGTAAAGGTGGAAAGAAGTATTACATTACTTTTGTTGATGATTTTTCTAGGTACACTAAGGTATATCTTCTTAAGTCTAAAGATGAGGCTGAAAGCATGTTTTTGAAATTCAAAGCAGAAGTACAAAATCAATTAGACAGAAAAATCAAGAGACTAAGATCTGATAGGGGTGGTGAATATAGTACTAATACTCTACAACATTTTTGTGAGAAAAATGGTATTATACATGAGGTTAGTGATCCTTATACTCCCCAACAAAATGGTGTAGCCGAACGGAAAAATTGATCTCTTAAGGAAATGATGAACTCTATGCTTTTGAGCTCGGGTCTATCTGACAACATGTGGGGCGAAGATGTCTTGTCTGCATGTTATATTCTTAATAAAGTCCCTCATAAAAAGCTGGACAAGACTTCCTATGAGTTGTGGAAAGGGTTCACCCCTAACTTGAAATTTCTGAAAGTGTGGGGGTGTTTGGCTAAAGTTGGTCTGCCTGATTTTAAACGTGTAAATATAGGTTCTAAGACTATTGACACTGTCTTTATTGGTTATGCTAAAAATAGTGCTGCATATAGGCTTATGTCTTTAAATGATTATTCTATTTGTGAATTTAGAGATGCAGAATTTTTTGAGTATGTTTTTCCTTTTAAAAATGATGTGCCTAGTGATGTGAAAAATAATGTTTCTACATCTACATCTGTTAATTCTCATGGTGTTCCTTCTTCTAATATCCTTGATAATGAGCATGAAACTGAACTTAGGAGGAGTAAAAGACGCAGAAATGATGAATTAGTGTCTATCTACCTAATAGAAGAAGACCCTAAGACTTATGATGAAACAATAAAGTCAATAGATGCTATGTTTTGGAAAGAGACCATTAAAAGTGAATTAGACTCTATAGTATTTCATCACACTTGGGACTTGTATGATTTGCCTAAAGGTTGTAAATCCATAAGTAGCAAGTGGATATTTAAGAAGAAATTGAGACCTGATAGTACGATTGATAAATATAAGGCTAGACTTGTGGTTAGGGATTTTAACCAAAAGAAAGGTGTTCATTACTTTGATACTTATTCTCCTATAACTAAAATAATGACCATTAGGACTCTTATTGCTTTAGCCGCTATTCATAGTTTAGTGGTACACCAAATAGATGTCAAAACGACATTTCTAACTGGTGATTTAGAGGAAGAGATCTATATGATTCAACCTGAGGGTTTTGTGGTCCCAGGACAGGAAAATAAAGTATGTAAATTGAGGAAGTCTTTGTATGGGCTAAAGCAGACACCTAAACAGTGGTATGAAAAGTTTAATGTCACATTAGTGGATAATGGATTTGTTGTTAATGCATTTGATACCTGTGTTTATTCCAAAATGATAGGATCAGATTGTATAATTATATGTTTATATGTGGATGACATGTTAATCTTTGGCCCTAATGTGAATGTTGTTAATGAGACTAAGAATTTTTTATCTTATAACTTTGAAATGAAAGACCTTGGAGAAGCAGATGTGATTTTAGGGATTAAAATCAAAAGAACTATTAATGACTTTTCTTTGTGTCAATCTCATTATATTGAAAAGATGTTGAAAAAGTTTGATTGTTTTGATGTTGTGCCAATGAGAACTCCTTATGATCCTAGCGTACACTTGAGAAAGAATAAAGAATCTAGTGTTTCTTAAACTGAATATGCTAAAATAATTGGGAGTGTAAAGTTTCTAATGAACTATACTCGGCCTGATATAGCTTATGTTGTTAGCAGATTAAGTAGATATACTCATAACCCCAGTAGTGAACACTGGAATGCTTTTCATCGTTTGCTAAGGTATTTGAGAGGTACTATGGATTGGTGTTTGCATTTTAATAAATTTCCTGCTGTTTTAGAAGGTTTTTGTGATGCAAACTGGGTAGCTGACAATGATGAAGTTAGCTCCACAAGTGGCTATGTGTTTACTTTGGGTGCAGGTGCTATTTCATGAAAGTCTTCCAAACAGGCTTGTATTGCACGTTCTATCATGGAATCTGAATTCATTACTCTCGAGTTGGCAGGGCAAGAAGCTGAGTGGTTGAGAAACCTTTTGGCAGATGTACCGTTGTGGGGAAGACAAGCTACATCAGTCTCTTTACATTGTGACTCACAGACGGCAATTGGGATTGCCAAGAATAGTGTTTACAATGGAAAAAGAAGACATATTTGCCTCAGACATGGTGCAGTTAAACATTTGCTGAAACATGGTGTTATTTCCTTGGAATATGTAAAGTCCGAAAGAAATTTGGCGGATCCTTTAACCAAGGGTTTAGCAAGGAAAATAATCCTTGATATGTCGAGGGGATGGCACTAAAGCCCATTGATTGAGGTAATATGGTGGATACCCGTTTGTGGTCAAACAAAGCCATATAGGCCATCAATATACACTATATTTCCTGTCCCTGTGGCATGTGGTAGTGTTTATAAGGTTGAACTTATTTTGCTCTTAATGATTCCATAGCCTTAAGGTGGTCTATGTTGAGATAGACTTGAGAGAATCATCTATGTGAGTGTAAAGGTGTGGTCGCCTTTTATGAAAGACTTGGGTCGTCTTTCTAGAGCACTCATGAGACCCAAGGTGTGTGCATGACCATAAAAGCACTTGGTTAGTATCGCGGAGGTTGCACAAAATTAAGGATATCGTATGTGTTATGGGGGTCTCAACTTATGTCCATTCAGTTCAAGAGTACTTCACTTTGTGGATATTAGTTGTTGCCTCATTTCACTATGTGTTAATTCAAATCGAAAGATATTGACAGTTAAGTACATGTTCCTTCCTTTCGCCTAGAATCTGTTCTTACTCTTTATCTTTGCATTAGTGGGGGACTGTTGAAATCATTCCTAACATTTGTGATTTTGTGTAATGCAAAAGATACAGATATGTTATAAAGAGATTAACCTATTCATTCCAAATGCATGAATTCTCTACGAACACGTTACAAGGACTTGAAACAAATTCATCCAAATGAATTATGTACCATTTGATGTAATGGTCAATTAATTCCATTAATTCCATTCATCTCATCTTCTGTAAACTCTCCTATTTGCAAATGTTAAACTCTTGGAAATCTCCTATATAAGAAGAGACATTGGTGAACATAAAATACACTAAACCAAAAAAGAAAAACACTCTTCCTCTCTTCTTCTTAACTTAGTTTCTGGGCGATGGTATTTTGTGCAAAGTACTCTAACTTTCAGCCACGAGTACACGTTTCTGGAAGAACTGTGAAACCTTGGGGAGCGACCGGCTGTGAACAATTTGTACCGGTATCAGGCCGAAAATCGCTTTCAAGGCAGTGGATTGCCACGATAGAGTGTTTGTGATAATTTAGTTACTATTTTTTTTTTTTAATTCCAAGTTCAATATCGTGCTATTTTTCCTAACAAGTGGAACAGATGGAGTACACCAAAGAGGGAACAAAAGCATTTTCCAACTCAATAGAACTGACTTACGTAGTGTAATTTGTGCACCATTCTTTATTTGATTAGACTTTTTTTGTTCCAATGAGGGAGAGGAGGGACATAATACGCAAATAAGCACCCGTATTTACATAGGATTTTGTTCCCATTCCCCCAACTTACCAATTTTCATCCAAACACTTATTTATTAGCACCAACTATAGGATTATTGGAAGTGCTAATTTGTACACAATAGAAATTCATTTCCCCTTAATGAAAAAAGAGAGATATTCTAATAATATATATCTAGAGAAATAGTAGTAAATATTAATGCTAGAAAACAAAGCTTTTTTTATTTTTTTATCTCATGGGAAAAATAAGTGTGAAAACTTGATTTTTTTGGACTATATTCCTATTGGGAAAAGGTCAATTATAAAAGGGCTGGTCGAAAATAATTTTCACTGACACCCTGGAAATTTTCTACTGCGTTTCCCACAGAAAGTTTAATTCGAAACTTACATGGCGATTGGGAAACACAATGATATATTTCCCATTTGTCCGGATTTTCTTGAATTTCGGTGGAAATTGCCACTGATAATATTTCTATGGGAAAAATACATTCTTCTAGTAATTATGTACTACCTTCGACGCATAATAAATGTCAACTGTCACCTTAGTAAAAAAAAAAATTGTCCCAAAATAAAGTTATCTTCGGGATTTAAGATAAAATTGATAAGTGTTTCCAATTATGCCCTTAGCATTAAAGAATTTGTCCCTTTAATATTAATGCTCAATTCTCATAACACGTCTAATAAATAGGATAGTTTAGTTAAATCCATAATGTATTTATTGTTTCTTAGGACCCGTTGGCCATAAGAATTATTCACTTTTTTTGGAAATTTTTTCCACTTTTTTCCGGAATCAGCATTTAACCATGGAAATTCCAAATGGAATTTGAAAAACAAGAAAAACTTGTTTTTCAAGTGTTTCACTTTTTTCACAATCAAAACAAGTACATTTCAACAAAAAAATACAATTTCAAAAACTATAGCCAAACACAACTCCAACTCCAAAATTCCAAAAAAAGTGAAACAGTTTTTGGTTTCTATGGCCAAACGCTTATTTAATGAGCGTGATTTTTGCTAAGATGACACTTATTTTAAGACGGAGGAAATATATATTTTTAAGAAAGATGAATATACTTGGCATGGTTTATTTTCTATGTGAAAAAAATGAAATCATCATCACCAAGAAATAATGCCAAGTGCAAGACAAAAGAGAGTGATGATGGAACAGAAACACCAATGTCTGAGAAACTGAGGTCAAAGCCGAAGTGGAGGGACCTCAATTGTAAAACATGGAGTACACTTTTTAGCAGCAAATGACATGGTGAAAAAAGTAAAAGCATGCAGAGACTGAAAATGTGAATAAGAAACAAATATCTTCTGCCACTTAGCACATGCACAATTAGAAATTTGTGCTTTGTTGTTAGGAATAACTAAGCACGTGCAAAGCATAAAGTTGTGGGCAAAAAGTGTCATGTTCCTATCAATTCCTTTTCCCACATTAATTTTGACAAACCATCAGAAGAGTTCATCTGAACATGAAGTAAAGTAGGTTTTGTAATAGTTGCATAAAATCCAATATTTAAAATGTGGAATAAGAATATAGAAATTAGTAAAATATGAATTAATTAAAATAACTAAAATGACCAAAATAATAGTCATGTATTAAACAACAATGATAAAAGCAAATAAAACCCGTATTTTAATCCATCTTATTAATCTCTACATTACAATTCTTATGTTACTAATTACTATATTATAATTTATGCATTACTAATACTTGCATAACTTGTCTTTAAACTAACGTGCTAACAAAATAGTTTCAATATTAATTTTTGCACAAGTAATTAATATTACATATACACATGGTTGGTTGCATAAGTAATTTCAATATTATTCATTCTCAGGGCTGAACTCAATACCTGATTAAGGGTGGAGAAATCTTATTCGCCCCACCATAACTCTTTTGGGTAGGAAGTAAAGTTTTTAACATGTTGAAAAATATTTCTCAATCACTTTCTAGACCAAAGCATGTGCTCTCTGCTATACTATTCCATTCCCCTCCGTAAGGTTGAAAAAGCAGATGATTGACATTTAAAGTATACATTGTCTTTATTGTAGTAGCATATATATATACACGCTATAATATAGTGTGTAATTTCAATTTTCAAACATGTACTTTTTCTGTTCTCGTCATTTCAAAGCATGTAGTTGTTTGTAGTTTGTCTATTTTGTTACTTGTGTTTACTTTATCGAGAAGATCGAGCTAACAAGAGCACGTGAATGAGTAGAATGTGCAAAGAGGTGACTTGCACTGCAGAAAATATAAATAGTAGTACTACTATTTTGTTTCTACGTGTTGATGATGATATACCTGTATAGAAATTTGTCTGTATATCAATTGAATGAGTTTGCAAGTAACGAAGCGATATAGGAAGGAGCTGAAAAATGTTTTGAAGCAAGAATTAAATTTCAAGCTCAAGGCCCACTAACGCAATTGCTTTTAAGCTACAAAAACTGAAGGGCCCAGGTCAATTAAACGATTTTCCCACATCAAAATACATTTTAATTACTAAAATATATGAAATTATTGACATTCCAGTATTTCCAGACATGATCAGGTTAAAATTTGAAAAAGAGTATTTGAAGTTAAAGTTGAAAAACGGTAAATAACCTGAACTATTCAAAATAATGAAATTATTTTGGAAAAACAATAGAAATACCCTTAAAATGCAAAATATTTACCGGGCCATGCCTCCTCTAAATTAATTTCGCTTTACCGAGCCGGCTAAAAATATTTACCCGAGTACCCGTCGCTCAAAACCATTCCTCCATGATACCATCTCAGTATATTTATATACCATGATGGCGCTGTGGAGGACTAAGAGAAGGACTGAAGTAATCCTCCGTGATACCATCTCAGTATATTTATATGCCATGGATGGTATCATGAAAGACTAAGAGAGTATCTCATTGAAGGTCTGAAGCAATCTTCCATGATACCGTCTCAGTATATTTATATCTCATGATGGTATCATGGAAGACTAGGGAGTGTCTCATTGAAGGATTGAGAATGTCCTCCATGATATCATCTCATTGTATGTATATAAGATGATGATATTATAGATGTATTTTTGTTTTAAGGAAAGTGTGTTTTTTGAATAAATGAACATGATCCTTTATGATATTCCGTTTGTCAGTATACTGTATGGTGGTTTCATAGAGGGCTAATGAGTGTTTTTGAAGAAATGAAAGAAGTCCTCTGTGATATCATCACCATATATAAGAGACAGGGTGATACCGTGTTGGTAGCATAATTTTGGGGCCATTTCGGATAAATAGTTTTGGGGGCGTGGAAGTAAAGGGTATGGCCGGGTAATTATTTTATTTTCAGGGGCATCTACGTTCTTTCCCCAGTTATTTTTGACGTCCTGCAAATTTTCCTATATTTGGATAATCCTGTAGCTAAATGCTTTGCTCTTATCAATGCTAATAGCTGTTTGAGTTATGTCTATTTACTGTTGGGAAAAATGTGAGGTAGTCTCAAAATTATTGGAGAGCAGCAGTAGTGGTATTCCATCTGCTCGTTCTTAAAAGACAAAGTCATAAGCAAGATTGAGCGAAAAATCTCTCTGGTTTGCACCACTTGTCTTGTCCTCTTCAGTGCAAGTTACTCTGAGGGGGTTCTTGCGAATCCTCATGTTTCTTGATTGTCTAAAACAGAAAAACATACAGACACTTTACTAAACATTGTGCATTTTAACTAAGAAAAAAAGTTGACATCTAAATCAGCCAAGAAACTATCATGTTTGCTTATTAGAGTTTTAATACTTCCATTTTAACATGTTGCCTAATTACTTATCAGTTTCTAACACTTGATGTTTATCAATTACTTTTGATCAGAATACAAACCGGTGACCCTATTCACGAAGAGCTTGAAATGTATTCCTCATTAATTACATAGGCTGATAAGATATCCATCTCTTCAGCATGGCCAGACACTCAACAGGCTTGTACTCTGGAGCTGTATGTCCTCCTCCCTGCAAAAGAGTTTTAAAAAAATGTTAACTTGCTAGAGAAAGAGGAGAAAACAAAAGAAAATGAAACTTGAAGTCAAATAGTTGCTTTCCTTCACTGTGGCAAATGTCATTTTATTTGAATATGTCCTTGTATACCTGCATGTTTCAGTACAAAGAAAAATTGGAAAGACAAGAAAAATTCAGGTTGAGGCATGTTCAAACATCAAAGAACATTCATTCAGTTTTGAACTTACCCTGCAACTTGACCATCAACAATCCATGGTCGCCAATCATCAGCAATAGAGTAGTTAAGAGATCTTATCCAAGCTTCAGTTGATATATAAGGGATCCATTTATCATGATCACCACTGTTTTACAAAATACTGGAAATTAAGAAACATTTATCTATTGTTTATTTAATAAATTTCACTACTTTATAGACACAAGATATAATTACTCAACCTGTATATTAAGGACCTATAACCTTTAACACTGAGATTTGCATGATATGGAATGCTGTTTTGCACTATCTTTTGGAAAGGCAAAGCATCGACAGCGCATCGCTTCCATTTTCCAATACTGCCCTGCATGGGATAAAATTCATAGTTTGGTTTTTATTGCTTCCAAACTTTAGATTTCTCCTTTTATGAAGGAAAAAGGAAAAACATACTCTTCGAACATGGAGGGCCTCTCTAACTTTGTCATCACCAGCCCACTGGTAAGAGAGCTTTTTCCAGTCAAACTAGCATGACAGAAAAAGAAATACGTAAAAGTATGAAGTTTTTGAATTATCGTATAGTTGTATCTTCTGTGATTTGGGTAGAGTATAATTTTCAAGATTTGGGTATAGCATATTTTCAAGGGGATAGACACCAGTGATTCTTACTCGACATCTTAGCCGTCCACGATATAGCATGTCATCGAGAGACCTTCTTTGGCCTAACCATTTTTGTGGCCTTGATGAATCCATCTCACATTTGGGCTCCAAAATGTGCACACTATTAATTCCATCAAGCATCT
Source organism: Lycium barbarum (assembly GCF_019175385.1). Lineage (NCBI taxonomy): Eukaryota > Viridiplantae > Streptophyta > Magnoliopsida > Solanales > Solanaceae > Lycium > Lycium barbarum. The sequence continues at coordinate 140,270,867 of NC_083338.1, read as the reverse complement.
ATAAAAATCATAAAGCTTATATTAAGTTTAGTCGAATAAACCAAGCACTAAGATGGAAGCAGCACAAGAGAAAAGAATTGCTAGACACAAACCTGATCATAAGTCTGACGATCATTCAAACATTGCGTGTTGCTAGGATGTATATCGAAATACTCTCCTTTACAATTTCTCTTCAAGGACTGTACAAGAGTAGTAAGCCTTTTAATCAGTGTAAATGTGTGAAGCAAATGCTTAGAAGAAACATTTAACTTCTATACCTTGAAAGAGTAACTATTTTTACATTATCATGTCATTTACAAGATAATTGTAACTACTCATAATAAGTTGAATTAGCAATCTGAACAATAAGGCAAGTAACCTTTTCCAACGTGTTGAATTGCATTTACAGTGTAAATGTTCTATTACATTGTGTTACATCCCACGTTTTCATACGTCAAGTACGTCGTAAGTCAATTGACATAAGCTCGGAAATGAGATCATCCTTAAAATTATACAAAGTAAGTTAATCATGATAGCTTGGAGGTTACAAAGATTTAAGATCATGATCAGGAAGTACCAAGAGGGTTGGAAGGTTTAGAAGTTAAACGAATCGAAGAAAATAAGTTTCGTCGAAAGTCGGCAAGATTGGGAATGTTATAACTCGTACTTTTGGGGTGAGACTTGGGGTGATTAACATGTTAAGAAGGTCATTTTATGAGGTATTATAGTTGTATGATAGTCGTATGTTAAGTTTTGAAGTCAAGAGAGTTGTAAAACAAAAGTCGACAAAAGACGTCACAAGTTAAGTTCATAAGTTAGCTGAAATTTGGGTCAGATGTCACTAGATTTTCTCCCAATCTACTTGGATTTACGGGGTGATCCACCCACCAAATTGAAGGTCTACGAGTCTAGTACGCATTAAACCGTTCGTCGATACGACGTCGGAGTAGAGAGATATTCGCGTTTTCGCGAGACTGTGCAAGCATCTCCCTTTGGGACCCACATAGGCAGTGGAACTTATCCAATTGTATATAAAGCGGTGCAGCCCTTTATTCACCTCAGTTTCTCGTCCAAACTGAATCCTAAGCTCTTAAGATACTCTCCAAGAGTTCTCCCACCACCCAAGAGTGATTTTCGCAAGTTTACAACACAAACTACCCCTCGGAAAGATCGTAGAACAAGTGGAACACGATTTCTACGGAGTAGTTGTTCTAGTGGGGATTACTTCAGGTTGAAGAAAGGTCAACAAGGGTTTGTACCTACTGTCCAAGGTAAATATCTCTCCTTTTCTTGGTGTGTATGAGCTTATTGAAGTATTAAAACTTAATGGTTGTTGGGATAAGAATATGCGAAATAGCGGTCGGAAACAGCTAGCAACTGGTTTGTTGTTCTTATGATGGTTTGAAGTTGTTTTTGTGATGTGGAAAGGCTGGAAATATGATTAGGAACATGAGAGCTATGTTTTTTTTTTTGTTGTTTATGGGCCGGAAGTATAAAAAAAAAAAAAAAAGAGAAACATGATAAGATGTTGTTTGGTTAAGAACTTATGAGGTAAAGGTCGAAAATCGTATTTAAGATATTGTATTGTATTAGATTGCTTTGAAGTCATATTTATGATGTGTAGTGGCTGGAAAATTGGATGAATATACTTGTCATCATGTTATAGATATTGTTGATTTAAAGTAAGAAATTCATAAGGGGTGACAAGGGTTGTATGAGTTCCAATCTGAGCTTGCCGTTTGTCGTGATATGTTGATGACTTGTTAATGATATATTCTACCTTGTTGTTGATGTTGTTTTTGTTGTATTGCTCTGGTTGTTGTTGATGATGTGTGGAGTTGGAGGAAGTCAAAGTTATAGGGGAGCTGCTGCCCAAATTTATATAGACAAGTTAATAACTTAGAGATTCAAAGTAAGTTCCTTCTTGGCATTAATCATGGACTTTGTTGTATTAACGTAGATTGAGTTGTATTGTGGGATGCTTTGAAAATATTGAGGAGACAAGGAGATCTAGGTATGTAAAGGCTATCCTTCCTTCTTTGTTTGGCATGATTCCTTATCGAACGAGTCCCGGCCAAGTGCACAAAGAGGTTCCACTCATAGAGATTCCATGTCTATGTTATTTCATGATATTCGTATAGTAGTTTCCCTTGTCGGGAGTTCACTTTTAGTTAGACTTGTTGCTTATGTAGCTAGCAGATAGAAGTGAGATTGTTGAGTCTATAGAAGTATATACGGTTGCCTTTGGGGCTATGTTATTCTTGCCTTTGGGGCTATGACGGTTGCCTTCGGGGCTATACAGACGCGCGCTTGCCTCTGGGGTTATTCGCCATATAGATGCCTTCGGGCCTATACAGATGCACGCTTGCCTTCGGGGCTACATTGAGCGCCCTCGGGGCTAATCATGCATGTCTAGATGCCTTATACGAGGCTGAGTAGTTTGATGTCGTATGATTAGTTATTAGACGTCAGAGGCAGGTAAGTGCATCCAGATTCTTTATTGACTCTTCAGTTTATGTTCAGTTATCTTATATTCCATGTCAGTATTAGTTTCAGTCGCCTTACATACTCGGCACATTATTTCGTACTGACGTCCCTTTGCCTGGGGACGCTGTGTTCATGCTCGCAGGTTCAGATGGGCAGCTGGAGAGACCGCCTCAGTAGCTTGCCGAGTACCAGCTAGTGTGGTAAGCTCTATGTCATTCGAAGTTACCCAGTCCATAGTTTTGTGTATATACAGATGATGGATAGGTCGGGGCCCTGTCGTGGCCATAGTTTAGTCATTACTCTTTAGATGCTTGTAGACGTATCATGCAGGTTATGTATGTCAATGTAGCGGCCTTGTCGGCCTTTGTGTAAATTCATTTTGATAGTACTGTTTGTAGACGTTGATAGCGACCTCATCGGCTTCCGCAGTTTTATATATATACGCCTTTGGGTGTGCTTACCCTTCAGGCGAGATTAGTACTATGTTCAGATGATTCAGGATACGACCTTGTCGGCCTTGATTGGTATTGTCTGTTTGTAGGTAGGCCTTGTCGGCCTAAGTTGAGGGTTACCCCTTTAGAATTACAGTTACAGAGTGGTACGCTTGGGCCGAGTATGGCACCGGGTGCCGGCTACGCCTCTTCAGATTTAGGGCGTGACACATTGTTAGCGAATATAAGTTGAATAAAAAAAGGATTCTATTAGATAATGCAAACCTCAAAAAGTTCATCAGAAATAAGTCCCATTCCATGAGCATATGGGATCCTGTAATTGTATTCACCATGAAATGTCGCCGGATTTCCTAGTAAATATCCCTGAAACCATTTGAAGAATACAAAATGTTAAGAGCACCTATAGCTAGAGGCGGAGCCAGACATTTCGTCAAGGGTGTTCAATGAACGAGTGCACCAAAATTTAAAAATCTAATAAATGGGTGCAAGGAAAATTTTTCCTTTTTAAATCGAGATTTATTTACCAGCATCCTATCATCCGTAAGATAAAACTTACATATCTTACCAAAAAACAAAACGTATCAAACCAAAAGTCGGGCTTAAACAAATAATAAATCAGAATTTTTTTAACGGAAAAGGCTCAAATATGCCATCGAACTATCAGAAATGGCTCATTTATGCCACTCGTTGAAAGTTTGGCTCAAATATGCCACTGCCGTTACCTTTTTGGCTCATCCATGCCATTATTCACTAACGGTGGTTTTAAAATACCAGATATGCCACGTGGCAAAAATTTATTGGTTCACGTCACTTAAATGAATACCAGCCAAAATAAATCCTAATTAAACCAACGGAAAAGGCTCAAATATGCCATCGAACTATCAGAAATGGCTCATTTATGCCACTCGTTGAAAGTTTGGCTCAAATATGCCACTACCGTTACCTTTTTGGCTCATCCATGCCATTATTCACTAACGGTGGTTTTAAAATACCAGATATGCCACGTGGCAAAAATTTATTGGTCCACGTCACTTAAATGAAAACCAGCCAAAATAAATTCTAATTAAACCAACCCGACCCGTTGACCCGACCCACCCATCTTATACCTATTTCTTTGCCCCTTTTTCATTATGTTATAACGATTAGGGTTTGATTAGGGTTAATCGTTATAACATAATGAAAGAGGGGGTAAAGAAATAGGTATAAGATGGGTGGGTCGGGTCAACTGGTCGGGTTGGTTTAATTAGGATTTATTTTGGCTGGTTTTCATTTAAGTGACGTGGACCAATAAATTTTTGCCACGTGGCATATCTGGTATTTTAAAACCACCGTTAGTGAATAATGGCATGGATGAGCCAAAAAGGTAACGGCAGTGGCATATTTGAGCCAAACTTTCAACGAGTGGCATAAATGAGCCATTTCTGATAGTTCGATGACATATTTGAGCCTTTTCCGTTGGTTTAATTAGGATTTATTTTGGCTGGTTTTCATTTAAGTGACGTGCACCAATAAATTTTTGCCACGTGGCATATCTGGTATTTTAAAACCACCGTTAGTGAATAATGGCATGGATGAGCCAAAAAGGTAACGTCAGTGGCATATTTGAGCCAAACTTTCAACGAGTGGCATAAATGAACCATTTCTGATAGTTCGATTACATATTTGAGCCTTTTCCGTTTTTTTAATTCAACAATATCATATTGCATTTCAAACCATGTGTTAGTGGTACTCAGAGATTTTTCTAGAAACCTAAATGTGAGTCATTATTGTTGAATTAACTTTTCTCAAATTAATATTACCGAAAATCCATTTTCGGTTGTATTTAATTATTTTGCAATGAAGAGAGACAATGGGTCCAATTTTGACTTTCTATCACCATGGAAGGTTTTCTTTCCACTAATACCATGGAAGGTTAGCTTTGCAGCTAAAAACATTCTAGAACTCAAATTGAAATCTTCCCGTTTAATTTATTAACAGTAAAAGAAACCAAGAATGGTAGGATTTTGAAAAGCAAAAGAGACTCAGAAAATTGCCACGCGTGTGTTAGTTACTTTCCATTTGAAATTTTTTATTGTGAAAAACAATTAATAATAAGAGAGAAAAAGAAAAGAAAAAAGCAAGGACAGTGTATTTTATTATTCAAATTAGTCTATTTTTTCACGCAAAAGGGTATTAGAGGAGGGTCAAACTCGGGAGCCTCCAAGCAAAATGAACACCCTCTACCGCCAGACCAAGTCTTTTTCTTGGTTCTAGGGTGTTCAAATGAACACTTACTATATATTCAATAAATGCAATATGATTTTTCCGCGAAGGGCGTTCATTTGACCACCCTTGAACCATTGTAGCTTCGCCCCTGCCTATAGCTGTATCTTTTCGTAAGTTCATGAATATAAAACAAAAGAACTCATTATGTAAAAAACGTAACAAAAAAAAAAAAAAAGACGGACCTTAAGATTAATAAATGGCTCAAGTCCCTTCTCATTTCCTGCATTACCACATCATCACAAATGGTGAATGATTATCCAGGGGGAGAACAAGCAAATGAGGTTCTTGGGGCCAAACAACAATGCACTTCATTTGATGTCCTACCATTTGCTATGAGTTTAGAAATGATTGGTACGCCTATTCCAGAATAGGAGTCCCCACCCACGTAAAATGGATTTCTTAAGAATTCTGGGCGATCATTTAACCACTGAAAGGAAATGGATGAATTAACTGAAATGGCAAAGCGATTTAAAAATAGAAATTTGATTCCATAATCTCTGTCAAACAAAAGTTTTACATCAGAAGTATGAGGTGCAGAGATTAATTACCTTGTGAAGAAATTGATATGCATGATCACTAGCTTGTAGATCATCTGATTGACGAGCCGCTGAAGTTCTTGCATAAGAAAATCCAGTACCAACTGGAAGATCTAAAAATATAAAGCTTGCTACCTGATTAAACAACATTTAAGTTAGGCTGGAAGCTTATGAATATTCCAAGATTAGTCGGTGACAGATATGTTCACCTTTGTCCATGTATGAGGATTCAAGACCAGTGAGGGGAAGCTCCCATTATATTCTGCTGGCGTAAAAGCACCATACTCCACAGGCTCAAATGTTATCGGTCCTTCACAGTTTACAGGTAAAAGGTCCCCAAATTAACTTGCTTGTGGAAACTTTGACAATCCAAAACCAATACAATTTAATTTGACAAGCGCTTAGCACCACGAGATGATATTGTTTGAAGATGTCCTATGTAGACCTCCAAATACATCAATCCATAGGTATGATACATGTAAGGTATTATGTGCACTGTACTTTATAATGTGTAATGTGCGTACTATAAAAAGTAGAACAAAGGGTGTATTTGGTATGAGACTGTTTTCCCAAAAATATTTTCCTATTCTCCCTTGTTTGGTTGCATTAAATATCTTGAATTCCTTTAAGAGAAAACATCTTCCGGATTAATAAAAACACACTAACACATTCTCAACCCACCCCCGCACTATCCACCCTCCCCTACCTGCCTATCCACCCCACCACCAACGCCGCCCCACCTACCCCACCCCACACCCCCACCTTCGCCAAACCCTCCACCTACCACCCCTTACCCCACCCAACCCCCTCCCCCCACCACTCTAGCCCCCTAGCCCTGCCTACCCACCCCGCCTATTCCCACCACCAGAAGTTGCAATCCGAATTCAAAAACCTCATGCTAGTATTTTGCTTTGAATATATGCAAATACTCTTAAAATGACATATTCCAACTTGCGTGTCAAACACGTGAAAATGAGTAGGAAAATTGCTTATTTACCGAGAAAATATTTTCTTGGAAAACATTTTCCGTCATACCAAACGCACCCAAAATGCAATTTAGTTTGCTCTACAAGAATGCGTTCATCTACCTTGATGCATCAATTGTGGGGGTGATGCCTCATCATTTGTTTACAAAGTAAATGAGTGAAAACAACATCACATGGAGGTCCAAAATAGAGAAGGAAAAAGAAAAGAAGAGAATCATTTACCTATCTCATAGATAAGACCAGATAAAGCAGAGCAGCCAGGGCCTCCTGTAAGCCATAGGATAAGAGGGTCTGATTTTGGATTAGATTCAGACTTAATGAAATAGTAGAATAGCTGCACATCATCTGAATCACCCACTCCTATGTACCTGAAAACACCACCCCTTGCTGACTTCCATTTGAGCACTAAAATTATATTGGTAGTATTTGTGGTTATGAACTTCGGCATTCACAATTACTTGTTTGACAACTAGTATCTAAAAATATTGAAACACTGGTTTGAAGGTATATATCAGGTAAAACATTGTTTTACACTCACAATATCAACTTTCACAAACTATTTTTCCAAGTAAATTCATGTCCGAAAACAACTTGACTTGAACATACTTTTTCTAATACTCTTCTTTTCAACCTCAACTGAAACATTGCCCAAGCCTCTACTTAGTAGGTATAAACTGAAATAGTTCCAGGAAATGTACTGGAGTACTAATGCACCCCTACACGTGCGAATTTAGTACTATAAATATTTATTTTCTAATTTTGTTCAATCATATATAGGAGTACTTAGAGAAGAAAAAAAAAAACTAGACTAAACATAAAAAAGTACCTTTTGCACTTACCCTGTTTCAAGTTCAAAGGGAAGTGGCCCTTTAAATCCTGGAAGAAACTTGACGGGTGAACCAGCAGCCTCAACACGCTCTGGAAATTGTATTACTTCTGCAAGAAGAAGAAGAAGAAGAAGAACTGAAAACAAATTGCAGCAAAGCACAAAACTTGTCTTTCTTTTGGCCATTGCTTTTTGTCTATAGAGAACTTTCTTGAAAACCCTCTGGAGATGGATATATAATCAGAAAAAGCAATAAAATAGTCAATCACGAGGTAATTAATAGAATACATAGAGATCCAAGAATTGAGGAATACTTTAATATATGGAAGTCAACTTTCCGTAATATTCATAATCCATACACGTGAATATAAAGATGAATATACTCCTTTGCTGTACACCTGATGCTTGGATTCAGAGAAAGTGTCTCGAGATAACGTAACAAACAAAAATGTCGACTTTAAAGTTATCATTACTAGTTTTTTTTAGTTAAAATTGTCTTATTTGAAATAGTTCAGGGGCATATTGGACCCTCAAAACTTGGATAATGGAAGAAGAGAATAAAAATTAGCGGTAACGAACTGAAACAGTAATCCAACTGTTGAAATTCAAACATTTTCTCGTATGTGTCTAATACAAATCATTTTTTTACACATGACAAACGTGTGATAAAATTGATATTTTAATTGAACGATACATACTTGATAAAATTGATCGTATTATGTGCAGAGGGAAACTAGAATTTCAGTTTAAGGTTCTCGATCATAATTTTTCTGTTAACTGAATTTTGTATGTACTATTTATACATACATATATATATATCAATATATATATAAAACTGTAAGAGAATATTTGTCGTCCCTATTCTCATTCATTCAATAGGTTAATATACATCATTTACAACGTAATTGTAGGCTACAAATTAAGAACTAATTTGACTAATTGATTCTAACGTATGCTAACCTAAAATAGAGGATTACAAAATATTTTTGACTAAATATTTACGTAATCTAACACACCCCGCAGTCGAAGCGGTAGGTTTACGAACGGTTAGACTGTCCCGAAAATCATCAAATAGTACGCGCGGAAGACCTTTGGCGAAAATGTCGGCAATCTAATAACGGGACGGAACATGTAGGACACGAACCTCTCCACGTCTAACCTTTTCACGAACAAAATGAATGTCCATTTCAATATGCTCGGTACGTTGATGTTGTACCGGATTTCCAGATAAATAGATGGCACTCACATTATCACAATAGACCAAAGTTGCTTTACGAATAGGGCAATTGAGTTCAAGCAACAGATTACGAATCCAACAAGATTCAAAGACAACATTAGCAACCCTTCTATACTCAGTTTCAGCACTAGACTTAGATAGAGTAGGTTGGCGCTTTGAAGACCAAGAAATCAAGTTATCCCCAAAATATACACAATAACCCGATGTGGAGCGTCGAGTGTCTGGACATCCTCCCCAATCTGCATCCGTATATGATAGTAGTGACTATAGAGAGGTTTTGTATAAATGTGTACCAAATTCAATCGTACCTCGAATGTAACGCAAAATGCGTTTTAATGCTTCCATATGCTCGACTTTGGGATCATGCATAAACAAGCAAACCTGTTGTACTGCGTATGATATGTCTGGCCGAGTAAATGTCAAGTATTGCAAAGCACCTGCCAGACGACGATACTTCGTAGGATCTTCATATGGGGCGCTCGAAGTAACGCTGAGTTTGCCCTTTGTATCAACTGGTGTGGGGCAAGGCTTACATTGTGACATGCCTGCCCTGTCAAGAATATCCTCTGCATAAGAACCCTGAGACATGAATAGGCTATTTTTGTCTCGGGAGACGGCAATCCCCAAAAAATAGCTCAACGGACCCAAATCTTTCATTGCAAATTCCGTAGCTAACTTGGACATAATACCGAGTCTGAGAGAATATGAAGATGTAGTTAGAATAATATCATCCACATATAACAAAATGTAAGCAGTATCTTTTCCACGACAGTAAATGAAGAGAGAGTTATCAGATGTACTATGCGAGAAACCAATGGTTGTCACATATTCAGCAAAACGCTGATACCATGCCCGTGGTGCCTGTTTCAAGCCATAGAGAGACTTACGCAAGAGACAAACATGATCAGGACGAGTCGAATCCCGGAATCCTAAAGGCTTTACATCAAGTTGGTGAATGGGCCAAGAGTGAGATAAAGCAATAGTAAGAACCACACAGATAGTTGCCGGTTTGACAACCGGACTGAAAGTCTCGTCACAATCAACACCTTCCCGCTGAGACCTGCTATCACCTACAAGACGGGCTTTATGCCTCTCAAAAGAACCATTAGATTTCTTTTTATGCCGAAAAATCTACAAAGACCGAATAATATTAGCATTTGAAGGATGAGGGACCAACTCCCAAGTCTTACTATCAATAAGAGCATTATATTCATCCTGCATAGCATTTTTCCAATTCGAGTCATTAAGTGCACCAACTGGATTCCGGGGAATAGGAGAGATGGAGGTGTTGGTGGCACTTAAGGCTTGATTTTTGTATTTCAAGTTCGGCTTAAATATCCCATGTTGACTACGCGTAGTCATGCGAGGAAATGGTGGCAATGTAGGTGAGATGGGGCTGGCAGGGACGGGGCTGCTGCGTTGGTGAGGCGGGCGATAGATGCCTGGGCTCACAACACGCAGCGAGGGTGAAGGAGAGAGTTGGGCCGCGCCAGGAGAGAGAAGAAGCTATTGGGCCGCTGGGGTGGTGGGAGTGGCCTACTGGACAGGCAACAAGGGAGGAGAGGAAATGGGTGAGTTTGGGTGTTGGGTTGCAGAAGGGGAAGTGGGCCTTAATGGCTGCATTTGTGGAGTTGGCCCATTAGGTGGAGCAGCATTGGCCTGGTCATGCAACAAATGTATTCTTAATGGAGAATTATCATCACCCAAAAACTCATATGAGGTAGGAGTTGGATTATTTATTTTTGAAAATGGAAAAAAGTTTTCATCAAACCACACATGCCGGGCTATGATTATTTTTCGGCTCGATAAATCATACTATTTGTACCCCCGATGATTGGAAGGATACCCTAGGAAAACACACGGAGTGGACCTAGATTGTAGCTTATGAATTTGTGTGGAAGGGAAGAGAGGAAAGCATAGACAACCAAAAACCCGAAGATGAGAGTAGGATGGATTATTTTGATAAAGATTCTGAGTGGGTGTCTTATATGCTAAGATTTTAGAAGGGAGAATATTATGTAGGTACATTGCCATGGCCAAAGCATGATGCCAATAGGAAGGAGGCATAGATGTATGGGCAAGGAGTGTACGAACAATATTGTTTATGGATTTAATTTTCCGTTCCGCCTTACCATTTTGGGGTGAGGTGTGCGGATAAGAAAATCGAAAAAGCATCTCGTTTTGTTCACAAAATTTATGAAAAGGACCATTATCAAATTCACGCCCGTTGTCACATTGAAAAGTTTTGATTTCTTTTTCAATTTGAGTGCGAATGAAAGTCCGGAAAGACAAAAAGATACCATAAACTTGGGACTTTGTTTTGATGGGAGAAGTCCAAAGAAAATTAGTATAATTGTCAAGAAAGAAAACATAATATCTGTGACCGGAAGAGCTAAGAACGGGTGAAGTCCATAAATCACTGTGAACAATATCAAAGGGCATAGTAGTAGTTGATAGAGAGTCATAAAAAGGCATTTTAATCAATTTCCCTAAAGGACAAGAATGACAAACATTGTTTCGAGCCTTATTACATTCAATCAAATTACTACTACGTAAAGAACTAAGAATTACATCCCCCGGATGACCCAAACGGGAGTGCCAAATATAAGGAGAGATGACGGTAAAAGCAGATGGTGCGGAAGAGGAAATGACTCGCTAATTTTTGGAGAATGGATAAAGATCACCTGAACTCTCACATCTCATGAGTTTGCTCCCCGTCCGTAAATCCTTCACAGAAAAACCAAAAGGATCAAATTCAACAGAAACCATATTATCGATAGTAAATTTACAAACGGAAATAAGGTTTTTGATGAGTTTAGGTGCATGTAAAGCATTTTTCAGGTTTAGGGAGGGATTGACTTGAAGGGAAGTATGACCACAACCATGAATCGGAATCATGTTACCATTACCAACAACAATGCCATTGTTTTTGCTCAATTGAAAGTAAGACGAGAGAGTACCTTGGGAGTTGGTCACGTGCGATGTGGATCCGGTGTCCATGTACCAATTGTTGTCATCGGGCGGATGCAAGGACATTGTATGCATAGCCTGATCAATATCCGTGGGCACATACCCACCATGCTGCGGTGGCGGGGCTGTCAAATAGAATGACTGGGGAGGGCGAGCACCGAGAATGCTGGGCAAGAGCTCCTTGGTGCTACGATGTGGCGGGCAGACTGGTCTGGTGGTTATTTCGGTTGCCCCCCGCTGCTGTCTGGCCATTCCCAGCACCACCACGGTTGTTGTTGCGGTTCCCACCGCCCCGACCGCGGTTGTTCTTCTTTCCACGATTGTGAAAATTTCCTCGATTATTGGAGGTATTTTCAGAATTATTGGGCTGCCCATTAACAGAGAAATTATGAGAATTAATATTGTGGGAAATGAGAGAAGCATTCGAAACTGATTCATGAATGGCGTCCTCGCCATTGTTGTCTTTCTCAAGGTCGAGCATCGACCGCACAACTTTAAAGGATGGGAGAGGAGTACGGTGTTGCACCGTTGTTCGAAAATGCTTATATTCTTCCGATAACCCACGCAGAAGACGGAGCACCAGACGTTCGTCGGAGAATTTGTGGCCGACGTTGGCGAGGTTGTCTGCAAGAACCTTGAGCCTGGTACAGTATGCTTTCACGTTTGGGAAATCCACCAATTTGGTGTTCGTGAATTTTGCATCAAGGGAAAGAGCCCTAGCCGATTTGTTGTCCTGGAAGAGATGAACAAGGCGATTCCAGGCCTCAGCTGCGGTGTCCTCTTGATGAATGATTGTGTTGAGAAGATCATTGGATATCGTACCATATATCCATTGCTGTACGATGTCATCTAGCCGTTCCCATAGACCCTTTGCAACAATTTTCTCGGCTTCGGTTGCTGTGGATGAGACGGTGGGGGAGGCAGGAGGTAAGATGTGATCAATTACCAAATTCGCTCGGCAATGGAGCTTGAAGAGGGTAGCCCAGTTATTGTATTGGCTTCCTTCATAGTCAAGAACAATAGGAATGCAGGATTTGATATTGGTGACTGTAGTTCCAGGATGCAACTTGGATGCGTCAGCCATGGAGATGAGAAGAAGGAAGGGACGAAGAAAATGGGAGGTGGGCGGCTGCTAGGGTTGCAGAGACCTAGCTCTGATACCATGTAAGAGAATATTTGCCGTCCCTATTCTCATTCATTCAATAGGTTAATATACATTATTTACAACGTAGTTGTAGGCTACAAATTAGGAACTAATTTGACTAATTGATTCTAACATTTACGTAATCTAACAAAAACAGGACAAAGGCCCGTTGCGTGGCTCAACAGAAAGGCAGGGTTTGTATTTTTTTTTTTAATAGATTTTTCAGAATTAATTCGCTTTGTTCATGCCCAAAGAATTAAAACCGGCAATTAGAAACGCCGCTTCGCCCATTGCACCGCAAAAGCGGGACAAGAGAAAAAAAAAACCTTCACCAAATCTCCCTTATTCCTTTATCAATCTCTGTGTTCTTCTTTCTATTCTCCCCATACTTGCCAACATCAATCTCCAAAGAAATTAAAAATTCGTCTTCACCGAGTCCAAAATCCCTCCTTGATTTGAACTTTGTCTTCGCGGCGCACAAAATCCCTCCTATAAACCCAGGTATGCTGCTTCTCCATTCACACCCCACTCTCTTACACTTCTGTATGCGTCCTTTTGGATTCCCAGAAATTTGATTTTCCACTTTTACTGCGTTCAAAATCCCTCCTGACTTTAAAATTCTGCTTCAAGGCCCACAAAATCACTTCAGGCAGTCCAAGTATGTTGTTTCCACATTTTCATGTGAATTTCTAGCGCTTCTTTCGTTTACTTACATTTCGACTCCCTTATGTTTTGATTAAAAAAATCTGGACTTCAAATAGTACATGACAATTGATTGTGTTAGCAAATATGTAACTATATTCTTGAGGGTCTTTACTCCCTAAAAATAGCTAATCTAGAGCATCTAGGAGTCAGGATTGAAAAGAGGTTCTTTTTTGTTGCCTATAAAACTATAATTGTATTCATATTTTTAATATCCATTGTGACACGTTTAGACTTTAGGTATGTTGCCAAGAGTTACCACTGTTAGGATTTGAATCCCAAATCCGACCTTTGTAAGCAGGTTCCCAGGAAAGATTGGAGGGTCACAGCTGGACCACTTAAATACCAACCTCCTTAGACAGAACCTACTTACGCCGTGATGTAAGCGAAGAATAAATAGCACACACAGATTTATAGTGGTTCACCCTCAATGTGAGAGCTACGTCCACGTTGCTGCTGCAGATCTTATTAAAGAAGAAATATTACAAGTGTTTACAACACTCAACCTCACAACCCCAATCCCAATTACACTCAAGAATTTTACCACAGAAAATTCTCTCAAAGACCTTCTCTTACTTAGGCCTTTCACTAAGAGTATTTCTCTTAGATTTTTTTCTCTCTTGGGATGTGTATAGCAAATGATCTTAATGATATCTTACAAATGAACCATAAGCTACCTATTTATAGGAATGAATTTCCTATGATGAGGTAAGCGCTTACATCACGACTATTATGAGGTAAGCGCTTACATCACGACTATGTGAACAAAAGAATTGACTTGTTTGGCCAATTCCACACCTAACAAATCTCCTACTTGAAGACTAATTTTAATTTGTCTTCACACTTTGATCGATGCAGCAGCTCTTTCCTACTTTCATACTTCGTGCAGGCCAACTGAAGTTGAGCATAGCTTCAGTTTGTCTATCGTCACTGCCTTTGTCAGCATGTCTGCTGGATTCTGACTCCCTGCGATCTTCTCAAGCACCAGCGCTCCATCTTCCAAAGCTGATCTAATGAAATGGTACCGGAGTTGTATGTGCTTCGTTCGAGCATGGTAAACCGGGTTCTTTGCCAAATGAATGGCGCTTTGGCTATCACAATATAACACACTTCCCTCGTGGTCCTGATCCAATTCCCGCAGAAAAGATTGTAGCCACATCATTTCCTTTGTGGCCTCCGTCACAGCAACGTACTCAGCCTCACAACTAGAGAGAGCTACTATCTTTTGCAACTTGGAAACCCAAGAGATTGCAGTACCTCCGAAGGTGTAAACATACCCGGATGTGCTCTTTCTGCTATCAATATCACCACTGTTGTCAGCATCAACATACCCTTGCAATCCTGTTTTTGATTTTCGAAAATACAGAGCTGAACTCGAGCTGCTTTTCAGATATCTGAATATCCACTTCACAGCCTCCCAGTGTTGCTTTCCCGGATTGCTCATAAATCGGCTGAAAACTCCCACTGCATGTGCAATGTCTGGCCTTGTACATATCATTGCATACATAAGACTACCGATTGCAGATGCATAAGGTATCTTGTCCATCTGCTTCTTCTCATCCTCGGTTGTCGGCGACTGATCCTTTGACAATCGAAAGTGTCCAGCCAAGGGAGTGCTGACTGGCTTGGCATCATGCATGTTAAACCTTTTGATAACTTTCCTCACATATTCTTCTTGTGAGAGTTTGATGCCCTCCTTGCTTCGGTCGATTCTCATCCCAAGGATTTGCTTTGCAGCTCCTAAATCCTTCATTGCAAACTCTTCCGATAACCCTTTTTTCAACCGATCAATCTCCTGTAGGTTTGCTCCTACGATTAGCATGTCGTCGACATAGAGTAGCAGTATCATGTACGAGTCTTCAAATTTTTTTGAAGTAACAGCAGTGATCTGCCTCGCACCTTAAAAAATCAGCTTTCTTCATAAAGCTGTCAAACTTTAAATACCACTGTCTTGGAGCCTGTTTTAGTCCGTACAGACTCTTTTGAAGTTTGCATACCAGATTCTCCTTTCCTTTGATTTTGAATCCCTCCGGCTGTCGCATGTAGATTTCCTCTTCTAGATCACCGTGAAGAAATGCAGTTTTCACGTCCATCTGTTGCAGATGTAGATTTTCCTTTGCTACCAGCCCAAGAACAGTTCTGATAGTCACCATCTTGACTACGGGAGAGAAGATCTCCGTATAGTCGATGCCTTCTTTCTGTTGAAATCCCTTTGCAACCAGCCTTGCTTTATAACGCTTGCTTCCATTGGGTTCTTCCTTTATCCGATAAACCCATTTGTTTTGCAATGCCTTTTTATCCTTTGGCAACTCGGATAATTCCCATGTATGATTTGCCGATAGTGAATCCATTTCATCCTTCATTGCCAGCTCTCACTTAGTCGATTCATCGACTTGCATTGCTTCTTCATAACATTCCGGCTCCCCTCTATCAGTGAGTAGAATGTAGTTGAGGGATGGAGAGTACCTGTGAAGCGTCTTCCTGATCCTGGATGATCTACGCAGTTCTGTGATTGGCGTCTGTTCATTTGTTTCAGAATCAGCACCTTCTCGGATTGTTTGGTCCTCTGCCTCGGCTGTACCTGGCTGCGGCTCAGGTGTCGGGAAGTCCCTCAAATCGACTATTTCCGATTCCTTGTCCTGACATTCTGAATTTTTTTGCAACTTGTCTTTGTATAGCACCTCTTCGTTGAAGACAACATTCCTGCTTCGGATGATCTTCCGATTTTGTTCATCCCAAAATCGGTAACCAAGCTCGGTGTCACCATAGCCAATAAAGTAACACTTCTTTGATTTTGGATCAAGCTTGCTTCTAGCCGTATCATCATTATGAACATATGATAAGCAACCGAACACTTTCAGAAATGAAAGATTTACCTTCTTGCCACTCCAGACTTCTTCTGGAATTCTGAAATCCAAGGGAACTGACGGTCCTCGGTTAATTAAGAAGGCCGCGGTATTGACTGCATCTGCCCAGAATGTCTTGGGCAGTCCAGAGTGTATTCTCATACTCCGAGCACGCTCGTTCAACGTTCGGTTCATTCTTTCGGCTACTCCATTCTGTTGCGGCGTTCCAGGAATAGTCTTCATCATCTTGATCCCATTATCGGCACAGTACCGTTTGAAATCACCATCAGTGTATTCTCCGCCGTTGTCGGACCTCAAACACTTCAACTTGAGGTTTGTTTCATTCTCGACCATGGCTTTCCATCTTTTGAATACACTAAACACATCGGATTTTTTTTTCATAAAATAAACCCATACCTTCCTGGTTGAATCATCAATGAAGGTCACGTAGTAGTGTGATCCTCCAAGAGAGGGGACAGTGGTAGGTCCCCACACGTCTGTGTGCACCAATTCCAGCTTCTCGACCTTCAACTCCCTGCCTGCATTTGAGAAGCTTACTCGCTTTTGTTTTCCGAGAATGCAACTCTCACACGTATGAAGGTCCACCGTCTTCAGCTTCAGAATTAAGCCATTTGTCACCAACAACTTCATCCCCTTCTGGCTGATATGCCCCAGCCGACAATGCCACAAATCTGTCTTCTTTGTGTTGTCAACCACAGCAACAGTATCACGACAGCTAGTCGTCATGTAGAGAGTGCCAATCTTCTTTCCTCGGCCAACTACCATAGCACCTTTCGCCACCTTCCAAGACCCATTACCAAAATTGAGATCATATCCCTCATCATCAAGCTGACCTACTGAGATCAGGTTTCGCATCAGCTTTGGAACATGTCTAACTTTTGTAATCTTCCACGAGGATCCATTTGACATCTTCAAATTAATGTCTCCCGTGCCAACAACATCTAGCGGCTCTCCATCGGCTAAATAAACTTTGCCGAGATTCCCAGCCACGTAGTTTGTCATTATATCATGATGTGGGGTGGTATGAAAGGACGCTCCTGAGTCAAGCACCCAAGAGTCTATCGGGCTGTCAACCGATAGCAACAACGCATCGCCAATGTCTTCCGTAGCAGCGTTGATTCCAGCCCCCTTGTTGTCCTCCTTCTTTGGCGCCCTGCAGTTCTTCTTGAAGTGACCTGGTTTTCCACAGTTCCAACACTCAAATGTTCGTCCTGGTCTGGATTGACCCCTGCCATTCCTTGACTTCGATCTGCCCCTATTTCGGTTGTAGTTTCTGTCATAATTTCTGCTTCTGTTTTCAACATTAAAAGCAGAACTCGTCGATGCCTCTCCAGAATCTGTCCTGCGCACTTCCTCAGCAAGGATACGATCCCTAACATCGTTGAACTTTAGTTTTTCACTACCGACAGAATTACTAACCGCTGCTCTCATTGGCTCCCAGCTATTTGGTAGGGATGCCAACAAAATTAGAGCTTGCACTTCATCATCGAAGTCAATTTTTACCGATGACAATTGATTTACAATAGTATTGAATTCATTTACGTGTGCAGCAACATGAGCATTTTCCATCATCTTTAGATGAAATAGTTTCTTCATGAGAAATACCTTATTATTTGCCGAAGGTTTCTCATACATGTCAGACAATACCTTCATCATATCAGCGGTGGTCTTCTCCTTTGCCACGTTGTGAGCAACGTTCTTCGACAGCGTCAGCCGAATGACTCCCAGAACTTGTCTGTCGAGGAGATTCCAATCTGCTTGCTTCATCTCCTCTGGTTTCGGACTCAGAGGTTCATGAAGCTTTCTGCCATATAAATAATCTTCAATTTGCATTCTCCAGAACGCAAAGTCTGTACCATCGAATTTACCGATGCCGTGCGTCGTACCATCTTCGCCTCCCATCGTTTCTAAATCACAACACAACCTGTTGCTCTGATACCAGTTGTTAGGATTTGAATCCCAAATCCGACCTTTGTAAGCAGGTTCCCAGGAAAGATTGGAGGGTCACAGCTGGACCACTTAAATACCAACCTCCTTAGACAGAACCTACTTACGCCGTGATGTAAGCGAAGAATAAATAGCACACACAGATTTATAGTGGTTCACCCTCAATGTGAGAGCTACGTCCACGTTGCTGCTGCAGATCTTATTAAAGAAGAAATATTACAAGTGTTTACAACACTCAACCTCACAACCCCAATCCCAATTACACTCAAGAATTTTACCACAGAAAATTCTCTCAAAGACCTTCTCTTACTTAGGCCTTTCACTAAGAGTATTTCTCTTAGATTTTTTTCTCTCTTGGGATGTGTATAGCAAATGATCTTAATGATATCTTACAAATGAACCATAAGCTACCTATTTATAGGAATGAATTTCCTATGATGAGGTAAGCGCTTACATCACGACTATTATGAGGTAAGCGCTTACATCACGACTATGTGAACAAAAGAATTGACTTGTTTGGCCAATTCCACACCTAACAACCACTACTATTTTTTTATGAAGTGCTTCACTGGTTACCAAATCTTGCGATAGAAATATTTGAATGTTTTAAGTTTGAATGCAATAGCGATATCTTGCATTCTTCGTCAATTACTACATGGTTTTGTTTTTGAAGAACGTGGATGTGATTTCATTTTTCTTTCATTTAAAGAGAATGAGTTATCCTCCAACTTGCAGCATATGTGCAAAGTAATATAATACTTTGTGAATGACTATGCGGTTGATTATTTTCCTAGAAAATCATGTGAACTGAGTGTGGAATCCATTTATTAAGAGAACCTTTGTTTATTTACCCTATTACTGAGTACCTGCAACTAATGTGATATTGTTCTTTACCTTACAATGTTCGACAATGTCTATAAATATTTTCTGTAGTTTAGTAATTTGGAGTTTAGACTATATTACATTTTCAACTTTTCATACTCTGTTATTGTTTCCTGCTAAACTCTTTCATGTTCTGACTTGCGAGCGATGAAACCGTTGTTTGCTTTTACCAGACCAGTTATTCTCGCGAAAAACAAATAAATCATTTGAGAAGTTTAAAGGCTACAAGGCAACAACTCATATAAAGTGACCTAAAGCCATTTTGTATAATTTTCAAGCAGCTCTTCCCTGAAATTTTCCCCGATAATTCAATCCATTTGTGCACATTATCCTTTTTTGCTGTAAGTTGCCTCTGTTTGTTCAATCAGAACACAACTTTGATACGCCTAAACTTTAGAGTTTATTAAGACTTTAGGTACGCTTCAAAGATTTACTTCTAGTATTTTATTTTGTAGAATGCTTCGTTGTCTTCTAATTAAAGTTTTACCCTTGCAAGGTAAAAAAACACTTACCAAGTTCACCATTACGTTTATTGGCGCATCTGTTTTCATGGATATACATTTATTCCTTCCTGATTTTCATGATATATTTATAGATATTTTCTGACCAGTAATAGGAGATGTTCCATGGTCTGCAAACAAAATACTTTCTCCTGTTATTCCAACAAAGAACTTGTGTTCTAATCTCTTAATCTTGACGATAATTTTATTCGGCTTACCAAATGGTTTCCTATAGCTTACCGGATACTAATGCTTTCAAAATCCAGATTAGATCGTAATTATCCTAAATTATTGTAAAGATTTGATGAGCCGAGGGTCTTTCGGAAACAACCGTCCTAACTTGATAGGAGTAAGGTTTGCGTACACTCTACCCTCCCCAGACCCCACGCTGTGGGATTTCACTGGGTTGTTGTTGTATTGTAAAGATTTGAGTGGTGTTGCTAAGAATTAAACTACCATGAGGAGCTTCTTTTATCTACTCATTTAGCCTCATATGATTTCTACTATATAGAAATATGAGATGGCAGTGAGGATCGACATGGCAGCTTAATGCCAATAAAATTCGAGTTGAGGGCACTTTAGACTTTGAGCGATATTAATGCAACGTGTCTTTTAAGAACTACCACGCACCAGCACCACCTGTCGTTTATACTCTCACTTATGGTAAAGTTTTTTCTTCCATCTCTCTTCATTGCTGGTGAATTTAGGAATTTCTCATGTAGAAGTTATAGTTCATTTTTGTTTTATCGTATCTGCTTTGAGTAAGCTTTTTCGGTGCAATTTGCTATTCTTATTGCCCTCTCTGTTGGTAATAACAATTTTCTTGGTATGTGTAATTTTATCCTTTTGATTTTGGGATTTATTTTTGATGATTTCTGTTCGAATGGTTTAATATGATCTCTTTTCTAATTGTTCTTTGATTAGTATGTTTGTTATAACTCTATGGAGTGGACTTTCTTAGTCTGGAGCAATACAATACTTCTTTTCCCCACAAAGTAATAAATTTTGTTTGCAAATCCTATCCACTTAAGATTTGTCTATAATTAGATGCTTCTTTCCTCTTCGTTGCACGACAATTATTTGATGTCATCTGTCCATTGAATTAAAATTTTGAATCACGTAGTAGCTATAGGTTACTTCCTTCTTCCATCATTTCCTGCATATATCATCTGGACCTTGGGTAGGAAAGGTGTTTGATGATATGTTTGACTTATTTTATTTGAAGTAACAAAGTCCACAAACTTTGTTTTAATCTTGGTGTTAGGGGATTTGTGCATTTTGTTTCCCGCTTGCTGGCGGGATGCTCAGGTTAACATTTTGATATTGGGTGCAACATTTAATCCATAAAATTCGGTCAACATATTTTTCAGAATAGGAAGGTAGGATTTCTCTGATTAGTGTTTATTTTCTCTAACCAAGCATAGTTTGACACATTGGGCGTATGCAACTAGATGATATTAATCTCCTTGGAGAGGAGACAACGGAGAAGAAGGCAGTGGAAGCGATGGAGGCTGGTAAGATATCTACCAAGAAGAAAGAGAGTGAGCTTTGATATTTCCTTCTCAGTTGATTTTGTGTTCCATTCATAATTACTATGGAAAGAAAATGCAGAACATCTTCAAACTTGAATGTGGAAAATATGTTCATTTGCTCAAGTAAATCATCAATAAGCTTCCTCGTGGTGTTGTTACTTTTGAAGGTGAAAATTCATCAATTTCTTTGGACGTTAAGCCTTGGGATGACTAAATCATATGAAGAAGCACGAGGAGGTTGTTTGCAATGTTCAGATGGAAGGGCTTTTCTGGGGAGCATGCATGACTTATTATATCCATTCAACTCTTTAACCATGCCCTAACCATTATATATATGAGTTTGGTTATTGACAAGCTGTTTCTGCATCTCTTTGACAGCCAAATTAGTTCTAATCGGCAACGGGATTAAGAAATTGCAAATCATGCTTACCATCGTGGATGACCTGAAATTTGGGCTGCGTAGAGCCCCATGTTGTTGGTAAGTTTTTGCGCATTTGTGCTTGAGATTCTGTGGATTTCCTTATGTTTCTTTTGATAGCATTTCCTAATGGGGAAAACTTTGAGGTAGGGAGTCGAAGTTGTTATTGCTAAAACTTTGAGAAGATACACCATAATAAAGGCAAAATTTCAAATTGCGCCTCTATCTAAATTTGTCAATTCTCCTTTTCTCTTTTTCTTCTGTAATATGATTTATATTCCGGATTTGGATGATAGTTTAATATCTATTTTAAGGCTAACTAGAAAATAAAGAAAACTTGGAGCTAAATAAACAAATTTGTGGTATCTCTCTGAGAAGGTTGAATTTTCAGGTTCAATGTTGGATCAAATAGATGCTTCCCTACTTAGCTACTACTACTCTGTATTTCAAATGAGTATCATTGGTCAACCTCTTATCTTTGTGTTCAAACACATAAGATACAAATCTGACACTTTATTAAACCTTAGTTTTTACAAGTCATAATATGGTTTCAGGCAAAATAACTTCAGAAACTACTACTACTACTACTACAGGTCAATCTAGCTTTTTCCATTTTGATTTTGTTATTTTAAATATGCAAGGAAATCACATTCACTTCCTAAAAGAGTGGTGGAATACCTTGAACCTGGGCAGTAAAATAGGCATAGGTAAAGAGAATATCATTCTCTATTTAGATTTAAGTTGGATTATAAATATAAATCTCTTGAAAATGTATCGTGGTTGTCAAAAATTGGAAAATAAGAGCAAAAAAGATCCCTAAGGTTGGTTAACCTGTTGGTTTTGAAGGGTTAAATAGGTACAGTTAATAGAGATCAATTGTTCAAGTGATCATAGGTTTTATTTAGGTGGTTATCTGAAATATGCAAAGAAGTTCAAGGGGATATCTATGTATCTGGCCCTTAAAGTATAATATATCTATGTTATCCAGTATTCTTGATTTCTGATTAATATTAGGTTGGTTGTAGCAATGAATTTGGTAATGCGGCTTTTTGTGAGATTCAATGAATCTCAAATGGTTTATTATTTAGTTCTCATCCAACTTTTCCAGCATAGCTAATGAGATTAACATGTTTGTTCAATCTTCTTGAGTTTTGCCTTTAGGTTAGAATGTCCGTCACCTGCAAGTTGTTCTCTATTTCAAACAATCAGATTCTAACAGATGTGCTTAGAGGGAAATATTTGTCAATAATATCTAAGGTATACCCGCTTTGATGTTTAGTGCATTTTCATCACTATTTCTCATGGTATTTTTACTCCATGAAACATATTTGACATTTTTCTGAGAAAAACACTTAGAGGAACAGAGGAACACACTGCAGCAAGTTAATCCATCATTACAACTTTCTTAGAAGCAGAATCAAAGTTTTATAATTGATCACTTCTATATCACATCCTAGAATGCAACTTACAAAGCTTGCCATCAGGGCAATTAAAAAAAATTAAAAGACATCCTTATGCTCAGAATACTTTTTGGGAAATCAACTAAGTACAAGATTAGTTCTGATATCGCCCATTGCAAAATAGTGTTAACTGAAGCATATTTGCAACGACTATGATTTCACTTAGTATGAATTCCCTTAATTGAGTGTTGCAATTCAATTTGTTATGAATGTATAGTGAGATCAAGATGAGTGTTTTTTAAATTCAGACTGAGATAGAAACTATTGCATATTGACAACAAGAATGCACGAAAATTTTCATTACAACAAAAGAAGAGACGCTGGGAAGTTTCTCTTTGTTAGATCTTTTTTTTGGGAGGTTATTTTTGTTGTATTTTTTGCAATTATAATGGAATATCGATATCATTTAAACGGTTCTTTATCTCTTGAACCTACGGCTTGGATGTATTGCTGGTTCCATAAGAATTTTTAGTATGAGGAGATAGAAATATCGGATACCATGAAACTTTAGATAATGAAAAGTTCAGTTCCATCCATAATAATGCAAAAGTTGTGTCCTGTTGATATTGGATTACGGTTATCTATATGTTCACTTTACTCTTTTACATATAACATGCCTTCTAATCTCTTCCAAAAGTCTTAAAATATCGACTTCTCTTTGCATCCAGTAGCTATTTTATATATTAGTTCTCTTCCAATAGCTTAAAATGTCGGCTTTTCTTTGCATTTAGTAGCTATTTTCGATGTTAGTTCGGATTCAAAGATCAGATTTGGTTAGCGACTTTAAGAAAATGTTCTGGTTGATTAGAAACGCCTCAGAGAAGTGCCTGGACCACTTCCATTATATAACTTATTTACTCAGATATACTGCCCTGCAGGTAAGGAATCTTGCAGCAGACCGTTTCTCAATAGAGATGATGTTCTTGAAGAATTTTGCAGCTGATCTATATCTCTATACATGGATGGAGGTGATGTTTTGTATTACTCCATGATCTTCCACCAAATGGGAATTGCCTTTACGTTTGGAAAGAGGAATTGGTTCATTTTTTAACTTTTATGTAATTTGTATTGTTTGCATCTGGAATCAGAACTCAAATATTTTGTTGATAATTTTTGTTGGTTTTTGCACTAGAAAGCCTCTAATTTTCACATGTTAACAGAGTCATTTTATTGGTTATTTTGTGGACTTCTTTTTCATTAGAAACCAAAAAAGGAACAGGGGAATATATTACTAAGATCCAACTTTGGTTTAGAAAAGTTGTAGTAAAATGCACGAGTGAGTACTTTATGAGTAATAAAAATCCAAAAAAGAAAATAGGAAGAAGTAAAAAACGAAAAACAAACATGACAAGGACAATAATACACATAAAAATGCATGATTAATACTGTATTACTGCAAATAGTGAAAGCAGTTTGCAAAACGTGAGTTTGTGCAGGTTTTGATATTAAAGTAAGGCTTATAGTCTGTTTGACTGAGCTTCTAAAATCAATTTATTTTGAAAAGTGCTTCTCAAAAAAATACTTTTGATGAGAAACAATTTGTGTTTGACCAAGTATGTTAAAAGACACTTTTGAGTAGATTTAGCGTACACCTTCTGCACTAGATTCAACTAACATTCAATGACTTTAACCCTCCTTACAAGAAGGTTCAAAGCAACTATTAGTGCGTAGTTAAAAAAAAATGAAATGTCATCATTAGAATTCTGCTATATAAAGGATGTAACTAAGCATGCGCCAGACAACACCTCCGTTTGTGGCACTTAAAACAAAACTAAAAAGAAATTGAAATTAGGACCCAATGAGATATTTTGGTACGTTCCAATTATCATCCAAAACTGGTACATTTAGTGTACACAAAAAAAAGAGAATACGACATTTGTAAGCACTCATTAGAGCTTCAGATATGTGTTTAAAATTTTAACATAAATTACCTTAAGTTATCTGTGTCAAACGAATATTATGAAATGAACATACATAATCTTAATGAGGTCGTACACTACCGCGTGAAGCGCGGGTGCATTACCTAGTTTTTAACATAAATATAGGGCTTGAGGCAAAGATACCGGGTTCTGCCAAATCTGTAGTTAAAGAGGTGGCTCCGCCCCAGATTAGGTGTTGAAAATTTCTTGTTGAACTGGAATCTAACTTCTATTCCTTTATATCTGATTTGAGTAGAGACAAGCGATAACCACTATTGTTGAGAATTAGAAGTTTCATTTTGAGTTGGAGAATTTCAAATTGGGATCTGATTTGTTATTTGGAGTTTGATTTTGTAGTTATTGCTGAGCTGAAAATTGATGATTAATCTCGGCAAAATTCGAGGAACACCATTGACAATCTTGAAGCTAGGGAATTGGGAAAAATGAGGGTTGGGGGATTGTTCCAATTTATATGATACACTTTTCTTTTTAGTTTGTCTGAAAAAATGAAATATTCTATACTTAAAAATAATTTAACTTAAAACTTCTCCTTTTACCCTTCATGAAATGATTTAGAGTCATCCAAATATCAATGACTTGTTTTAAATAATTAGTTTCAAAAATATTTTTTTCTTTTTTAAATTTCGTGTCAAGCCGAACTATATTAGATAATTAAGATGGAGGAAAGTATTATTTCCCCCCCTTAATTAAGTTATGATATGTGTCCTGTGTAAGACAATCACTGAGAAAAAGTGGGTCAAGCACCGTAATGGTGTGTAAAAGACATACAAGAAAAAATGTTTTGTACACAAAAAGTTGTCAATGCGTCAAAATATCTCTCTCTCTCTTTATATATAAAGAGACATAAGCGATGTGGAGCAATCTAAGACCGGTATACATATTTTTTTTTCCTCAGAATTTTACCTTTTTCCCTCTATTTAATTACTAGTATCCGTACCCGCGCGGTGCGCGAACATAATTAAAAGGGAGTTAATCTTGTCAAATTGTTATTTGGTTTGATTGAGCATTAAATCACATTGTTTAAAAAAGAAAGTCATATCATCTAATTTTAATACAATGTACTGAATAGCAACATCTTTAATTAGTTAAAGAAAATGAATTATATAGTAATTGAATAATTTTTTGTCCCTTCTTTCTCTTTACTATTCTCATACACTATTTAGTACAGTTACTACATTGTTACTTTGTCACTTGGTTTAATATCATTATCAATTACTCACCTCTAAAATAATGCAATATATATATATATATATATATATATATATATATTTCTAGTACTCATGAGACATTTTGTATTTTTAAACTTATATTTTATTGTTCCAATTTTTCAATTGTCTAAATTTATCAATAATATTTTTGAGTATTACTTCGTTACTTTTTTAGTTTTTAAATAATTTAAATATAGAGATTATATTACTATCTCTATCCCCGGCCTTTTGTAGATCATTTAGTACTGTAATATACTAATTAGTTTTTCCATATTAATTTGACCTATCACTGATAATTTCCTATTTAATAGTACTAAACTATGATTTTGAATTCAACCAAAGTATAAATAGGGAAGCTTTTTAATTTTTAATTTACAATCCATAATATTTATTAAAATTATTTTTATATTATATGCAATAAAAAATATGTTGTTCTTCCTCTTATTTACAATATAATCTTTCATTTTAAATTACAAAACTTAGAATTATATTTTAATTATCAGATTTAATCAAATAAAATTAGCACATTTATAGCCTGTTTAAAAAGTACTTTTTTCAAAAGTACTTTTCAAAAAAAGTACATTTGGTTAAAATTAGTTTGTGTTTGGCCAATTAATTTAAAAAGTACTTTTGAGTAGTAATTAGTGTTTGACCAAACTTTTAAAAAGTGCTTCTATGTGTATGTTTCTCAAAAGTACTTTTCAAAAAAGTACTTTTGGAAAAAAACTATTTTTTTTAGCTTATGAAAAACTGCTTCTGCTACTCCCTAAAAACACTTATTTTTTCTCAAAAGCTTGGCCAAACACCTCATTTTTTTAAAAAAATAAGTACTTTTGGGGGGAAAATAAGCTTGGCCAAACAAGCTATTAGATGGGATAATCTAATTAAGTTGATTTTTATTATAACAGAAAAGTGCCTGGTCCTTATGTTTTTTTTTGTTTTTTTGTTTTACGGTGTCCTTATTTTATTGTTTTTTGATTTAGCCAATAAGTTAGTCTAATCTTGCAAATTTTGATTTTATTAAGTGATATAAAATTAAATGAGTCCTTTTCAAAAAAAAATTCCGTTTTAAATTTCCTTGTTTTCTTCATTAGCCTACCAAATTTTTTGTATCATTATATTACCAAGTGCCTTTTTATTAATTTGTTATTCAACATAATATTCTTTCTCTCTCTCCTAAATGTTTGTACTCAATTAAATTTGAAGCTGAAATTTATTAATGAAATCAGTTCCAGAGCAGCCACCGTGCTATGCTAAATAACCTGTAGTAACAAAATGCGTTAGTCAGAGTATTGCCAATCCAAGCCTAAGCAGGCACCATTTTAGAGTATTGAAAATGCTGGAAAAGACTTCTATATGGCTGGAAATTCTGCTTGTCCTGCCTGTTAAGTGTTCACTATTCACGACCAATTAGTGTTGGTAATTACCGCTAGGTTTTGGACTTCATCTTTTCAGTTTCCCCTTGTTATTAATCTAATAAAACTGATACTTGGGAAAATTACCTTTCAATGAAATTTATAGTAGCCAATCGAGTGGCTACAGAAGAAGTCGAGTACATATGTCAACTTCCTTCTCACTCCGTGATAAAAAGAAAATTTTATAAATGGTTATCTTTTAGATGACTTGAAAGAGCAATAATTCTTTTATATGATAAGCGTATATTATTTGAACTCTAAAAATAGAAAACTTTGAAGCAAGTTTTACCATGATTATCTACAATTAATTGAATACTACACCACCCAAAACCTTCTCTGGGTAATTGATTATAAATCCATCTTAGATGACTTGAAAGTGTGAAAATTGTTTTATACGGTAAGTGTTGGCTTGAAATTAATATCTCAAGGAGATGGGAGAGTTTAAGTAACTTTGCCAACAATAGTAAGTTTTAAGAGCAGAAATTTGTTTCATCCTTAATTTGATCATCAATTTTATGTACATATTTGTCTGAGTCAATGATCCTTGGCAATATACGCAAGGCAATTGCCTCCATTTCTGGCAGAGTATTCACAACTCGAATTATATCTGCAGGTTGTACTGCAACATCCATCATTATAAAATGACACAAATTCATCCTCTTCCAGCAGCAATTTGCTCAGAACCTTTCAATTGATCACAAGACTCAATCAACTCTTCCCACTGATCATTTCTGATACATAAATACATACTATGTACATCTCACTTTTGTCATTTATTGTTGTTGATGGTAGCCAATTTCATCCTGCTAGTGCATGGCGCATTGATAGCATGAGCTTCCTTTTGATAATATCATAACGCTCCTTCCTCCTTTCTAGTTCGATCCTGCAAAATCACACTATTTTGATCATTAATCAAGATAAGCTGATACAGTAAGGATGCAAAGCGGAAAAACATGCATATTATTGCTCAATCAAGAATTCAACATAACTAAACTAACATATGTATCATACAATAGATAAACTATCAATACAATGCAAGACAGAGAAATGAAAAGAACTACATGACTTTCATTCCTTTTTGTATCCGTACCCGCGCGGTGCGCGGACACAATTAAAAAGGAGTTAATCTTGTCAAATTGTTATTTGGTTTACTTGAGCATTAAATCACATTGTTTAAAAAAGAAAGTAATATCATCTAATTTTAATACAATGTACTGAATAGCAATATCTTTAATTAGTTAAAGAAAATGAATTATATAGTAATTGAATAGTTTTTTTGTCCCTTCTTTTTCTTTACGGAAAAGGGTCTAAAATACCCTCGAACTATTAGAATTGGTGCAAAAATACCCTCTATCCACCTTTGAACCCCAAATACCCCCGTCATTCACCTTTGAGCCCCCAAATACCTCTGACATCCACGTATGGGGTCTAATATACCCTTATTTCTAACAGTCTCATGTTGACGCCTAATTTTGTCCATCTTTTCGTCCAATTTACATTGTTGAGCTTCTATTTTATTAGAATATTAATTATATTTTTTTTTATCACAACCTTTAGTTAAATTTGTTGATGATCTCTACTACTACTACTGCTACTACTACTACTACTACCTTTTCGTTATACTAGAAAAAAAAAATCACTCATGCATTTATTCTCCTTCTGGCTTAATTGTAGTGTTAATCCTATTCGTATCTCTATAAATATTTATTTAAACATGTTTTTTGTATTACCATTTTTATCCCTTAAGTGTTGGTGGGGTTGCCTGAAAATAGAACTGATTTCACTCCAAGTCCGGACAACCAGGTTTGGAAGCAGCAAACCATAGGGGCTTTCAGATAGTTTCTTTTGAAAAAAGCAGTCCAAAGTATGACTCCCTCTTATTGACCAGGCCAACTCCTTTACGTCATACTTATAGTTGTTGTTATGTTTCTATGATTACTTTACTATTACAAGTGATAAAATTATTTACCAAAATATTTTGTCCCTCTACTTTTATTATCATTATGAAAGTCGAGAAAATCTATTTGAAATTACTTTATTCCCCAAATAAACCAAATAAATTTTTTCACCCATTTCCTAAAGTTTCTACCCAGCCCATAATCCCTTTCCTACTAAAAATCCCTAAAGGCATTAGGTTACCCCCAAAACCAAATATCCATAACTCATTGTTATTTACTCAAAATTCCTAAGACCCGTCATCTCTAAATTTCATTAAAATCAAACATTCCCCGATTCTCGTCGAAATTCCATGTCACGCCCCGAACCATGGCCTGGACGTAACACGACACTCGGTGCCTGACTACATGTGACCGAGCGAACCACATGACCTGCTAAATCATCATGATGCATAACATAAGCGGAATATAACGTGAATGCATGATGAGCCTTTGTAAAACGTAATAATTCATAATACTTAATAAAGTACTTGTTTAAAAAATGAGTGAGCCAAAATGGCTATACGACTCCAAATGTCTGACATAACATAACTGACTGGTCTAGTCTATGAAACCTCTATCATGAGTCTGACTGGAAAACATAATTACTGGGACAAGGCCCCCATCATACCTTTACATGCAAAACTAAACAGAGAAATACAATGTTTAAACCCCGAATGAGATGGGGCTCACCGATAAGCTGGTACGAGTAAATCCTAATGATCAGAAGCGTCGTCCTGTAACTCCGTACCTGCATCGTGAAATACAGGCCCCCGGGCAATAAAAGGGGACGTCAGCACATTGAATGTACTGGTATGTAAAGCAACCGGAAGAAACAACAGGGGACATGGAATAACATGATAAGAACTGAAACTGGAAACTTGGACATGAACATGAGCATGAGCATGAGTACATATACGTATACATAACATGAGTAAAACATGATAAGTAGGGAGAGCATTTCATAAACCGACATATCATATCACCACGTGGGTACGTGGAGTCTGGTACCTCGCCGGACCAGCAGAGCCCCTATACCTTGCCAGGGTATAAGGTAGTAATTTACCACGTAGGTACGTGGAGTCTGGTACCTCGCCGGACCAGCAGAGCCCTCATACCTTGCCTGAGGTAGTAAGGTACCTGAGGGATCCATTCAGTGTAAAATTAAGGTATCGTCCTATCTGGGCGGAGCGATCCTTGTCCTACGGTGGCTCCGTAGTTTCAGGATATCTGAGCCTTCTCGGTAATTTGTGCAACTCCCAAAAACATGAACATAATATATTTGGCTAAGAAGCCCATGACTTTCGTGAATTTACTTGTACTTGTCTTGAAATCATGATTTCACGAAATAGCTTGTAAACATGGTTTCATGAAATAGCTTGTAAACATGGTTTCATGAAATAATCTTGTAAACATGGTTTCATGAAATAACTTGTAAAATAGTTTCATAAGATGACTTGTCATAGTCTTGCAAACATGTTCTTGATTCATGAGTAATACAATAGTTCATAATCATATATTTGTAGTTGACTTGAAAACATGTTTATAACTTGCAAAATAACTCATGCAGTTTCATATGAACATAATGAGAACACATGAGGAAGAATTCATGATTCATGGATTAAGCTAGGATCCCTAATGTCCGTAATGGAAGATTAGGAATATAATAACGAACATAGATACGGAATTCATGTACATACATACATAATTACGGGCTACCAATATGTTGGATTTAATGCCCTAGGATTTGAACTTCATGGATTTTATAAACGGATCATGGGGAAAACGTAGAGGTTCCCACATGTGGATGGAAGTTCTACATACCTTAACCTCCCGCTTTTGAGCGTATCACAATGTCTTTCAATCCCTTCAACTTCAATCTATAGCAATACAAGTCATAGGGATTCTATGTTAGCAACCATATCCATGTTTTGTTCATCTAAGCATTTTATCAAACACTTAATAGGCATGAAGCTTTATAACCCTCATTAATGGTGTTTTCTTCACCAAATCCCCATCCTTTTACTTCTAGCTAATTCTACAATCCCATTAGATGTAATTAACATCATTTTTCATCAACCATATGGATACAACAATCCCAAGTCAACAATCCAACAATTCTAGCATAATTCATATAATCATCTTCAACAAACCCAATTATTATTCTCCCAAGAATTCATCAATTCACAACTATAAGTGATTAGGGAGTAGAAATATTACCTTTTTGGGTAGTCACCACGAAATCAACACCCCAAGTCCGATCTTTAGCTTAAAATGACGACCACAACTTGTACTACAAATTATCCTTCATGAGCTTCGGGATTCGGGGCCTTAAACTTGGTTGATTCTCTACTTTCTCTCTCTATCTCTCCTCTCTCTCACTTTCTCTCTCTAAAAATCTGAAATTTGTTAATATGGAGGCTGCTAGGGTTTTTATTTTCTTTATATACCAATGGGAAAATGGGTTGACCCAACTTGAAAACGGGTTGGGACCTTTCTGTCTTAAAACGTCCATATATCCCTATGCCGATGTCGCCTGTGAACCCACGACCTATGGTTGGAAAGGTATTTCAATTATCTACAACTTTAATTCTTTGAGTTTTCCTAAATTCTCAACTTACGATGGGGTTATGGCCTCCCGAAGTCAGGTGACCCGAAACTCAACTGCGGACCAAAACACGCCCATGTTACGGTCCCGTAACACAAGGGACGGATCGTAACTTGGCGTCGTACCTTGTTGAAAATTTCCAGAAAGTTTCTGGAAATTTTCCCCATGTTACGGTCCACTGTTACGGCCCGTAACACAAGGTACGACCCGTAACACGAAGGACGGACCGTATCTTGATGAAAATTTCCAGTGAGGTTCTGGAAATTTCGTCTGTGTTACGGCTCACTGTTACGGCCCGTAACACGAGTTACGGTCCGTAACTCGTCACCGTAACGCAGACAGATTTTTCCAGCGTACAGGCTTCAGTCAAATGGGCATAACTCTTTGCACAGATGTCCGTTTAATCCCCATAATATACCGTTGGAAAGCTATTTAATAGGGCTACAACTTCCATCAAGGAAGTTCTTCCATATTCATAACGGATCAAGGAGTTATCACTGCCCGAAATAGGCCTATCAACTCACTAGAACTTTAATGATTTAAGCTTAAACTTAGTTCCAAGATGCGGGGTGTTACATTCCACGGCTACAAAATCCCTTTCTTTGTGCCTTTTATATTCTTTCATTTATTCTAATTTGATTTTCTCTTCTCTTCTCTTTTCCATTCCACTTTATTTCCTTAATTCATTCACCTTAATTTCTTACTAGTAATCATAAAAATCATAGCTTAATATCCGCCTTAATTGCGAAATCGAAACTTTCATCTTTTCATCTAATATGCCAAGAACAAAATGACAGAAGTTTGGACCCGAATCTGTTTGAAAAAACCATTCAAGTTCAAGATTAATAATAATAATAATAATAATAATAATAGTAGTAGTAGTAGTAGTAGTACTACTACTACTATTACTAATAGTAATAATAGTAATAGAGATCATCAAGAAATTTGACTACAAGTTGTGATAAAAAAAATACAATTAATAATCTAATAAAATAGAAGCTTAACGATATAAATTGGACGAAAGGATGGACAAAATTGGGTGTCAACATGGGGCTATTAGAAATAAGGGTATATTAGACCCCATAGGTGGATGACAGGGGTATTTGGGAGCTCAAAGGTGGATGACAGGGGTATTTGGGAGCTCAAAGGTGGATGGAGGTTATTTTTGCACTAATTCTAATAGTTCGAGAGTATTTTAGGCTCTTCTCCGTTCTCTTTACTATTCTCATACACTATTTAGTACGGTACTACATTGTTAGTTTGTCACTTTGTTTAATATCATTATCAATTACTCACCTCTAAAATAATGTAATATATATATATATATATATATATATATATATATATATATATATATATATATATATATATATATATATATATATATATATATATATATATTTCTAGTACTCATGAGACATTTTTTATTTTTAAACTTATATTTTATTGTTCCAATTTTTCAATTATCTAAATTTATCAATAATATTTTTGAGTATTACTTCGTTACTTTTTTAGTTTTTAAATAATTTAAATATAGAGATTATATTACTATCTCTATCCCCGGCCTTTTGTAGATCATTTAGTACTGTAATATACTAATTAGTTTTTCCATATTAATTTGACCTATCACTGATACAATTTCCTATTTAATAGTACTAAACGATGATTTTGAATTCACCCAAAGTATAAATAGGAAGCTTTTTAATTTTTAATTTACAATCCATAATATTTATTAAAATTATTTTTATATTATATGCAATAAAAAATATGTTGTTCTTCTTCTTATTTGCAATATAATATTTCATTTTAAATTATTAAACTTAGAAGTTATCTATTAATTATCAGATTTAATCAAATAAAATTAGCACATTTAGATGGGATAATCTAATTAAGTTGATTTTTATTATAACAGAAAAGTGCCTGGTCCTTATGTTTTTTTTTTTTTTTTTTTTTTTTTACGGTGTCCTTATTTTATTGTTTTTTGATTTAGCCAATAAGTTAGTCTAGTCTTGCAAAATTAACAGTATGTTCTATTACTTTCAAAAAGATAACGATTGCCAACAAATGTAGTATAATTCTCCCTTCGGTCTCAAATTATCTTTTTTTTTCTGTTTTGTTTTTGTTTTTGTTTTACACACCTCTTAACAAATATCAATTAGGAGGGGCATTTGACTACTTTACCCCTTATTTATGTCTAAGTTATAATCTCTCTCCATTAACTAGTGACTCTATTTATGTGTCATTTTCATTAATAACAAAATTCCACTAAGGGTCAAATGAGAAAATAATAATAAATTGTGCCTTGAACTTCTAAAAGACAAATAATTTGAGACAACTATTTATAGTAACCATGACAGATTAGGCATATATGGAACAACTATAATACTCACCCCGTCTCAAATTATCCGTCGGGGTTACTAAAAATAGTTATCTCAAATTATTTGTCGTTTTAAAAGTTCAAGACCAAATTGACTATTTTCCTATTTTACCCTCAGTAGTACTTTCTTATTAATGGAGATTACACATAAATAGAGTAAACATTTAATGGGGAGAGATTATAACTTATAACCTGTTTGACCAATTAATTTAAAAAACACTTTTGAGCAGCAATTTGTGTTTGACTAAGCTTTTAAAAAGTGCTTTTAAGTGTATTTTACTTAAAAGTGCTTCTGGGCAAAAGTTTTTTTTTTTTTAGCTTCTGAAAAATTGCTTCTACTACTCCCAGAAGCACTTATTTTGCCAAACACCATACCTTTTTAAAATAAGCACTTATTAAAAAAAAAAATACTTTTGGAGAAAATAATGGATAATTTGAGACAGAGGGAGTAGTAATATAAAATATTAATAAGTAATGCGATGGATTAGGAAGAAAATCATCGGTTTTGTGAAGGCCTCTGCTATTCAGCAAAGGGGCATTTTTATTTGTTCCCTTTTGCAAAGGTCTTGATGTTTTCCATCCTGCACAATTTGAAACTCGAAAGAGTTTTTTTTTTTTTTTTTTTTAAAATAAAAAGAACATTTAATTTCACCTCCAAAATTAGGAGAAATGTTTTCTGAGAACTCTCTAATTATGAAAATTATAAGAAAATAGTGAATGATGTGATTATTTTGATTTGCTTTTCTGTTTGATTTTTCATAGCTATATTTCTGTCATTAGCATTTTATTTTTCTTTCTGCACGTCTTACATTACATATTTTTTGTCCTTTGTTATTATAGAATTTTTACTTCCTTTAGATCAACTAATCAACTAAACATCCAAAAAGACGTACCACTGCACGAAGCGCGAGTTCCTTGACTAGTTACGTATAAGCTGAGGGGGCGAATTATGCATTATAGTGAACATTCTAGGAAATTTTTCATTCTAGGAAAATTTTCCCTTAGCGCCCGATTGTACAACCTGAACACGCCTAACGCTCAACGCTCGGGGCTCGCATAAAATTTCTTACACAAATTATGTGTCAAATGCCTCAGTTAATAGTATTGACCCTCATAATTCTTTATTAAATGAATGATGCTTAATTGTTTTCTTCATCTATAGAAATAAGGCGATTAAAAGTAACTCAAATAACAAACCGTAGTATTGCACATTTACTATATGAGAACACTGTGGGGGTAAACATTACTTAACATTTTTTTTAAGAATACAAAGGCGAATTTTACATCTTCACTTGCCATTAATCTTCACATTTTTGTCCAATGTCTCAAAATTATCATTGTTTATTATTTTGCTATTTGAAAGTAAATTTATTTTTATTCATGAAGGAGTGATTTTCTAATTATAATTTGATAAATTTTATTGATTTTTTTTGGGAAGGTAAATTGCATAGTATGCTTTGAGAAATTGTGATTCTTTTATTGTTTGAAATTGAAAATTAAGAGGTTAGAGTTGGTTTGCATCTCATAATAACTTTTAAATCATTGCATTATTTATACTTATAAAATCATGTTAGAAGTTTTGTTTTCTATGAGTTTCTTTAATCATGTTTTAAATTTGTAAAATTATTAATATATTTTTTATAATATTTGTGTTATTATACTATTTTACAATATTATAATTTAAAATTAAAAGATCGATGGGGCTTACAAGTGTCTCGCCCCGTACTAAATAAAACGCCCCGCCCTCATGCCCGCCTTTTAAAACACTGGTGCTGAATGTCATTTTAACTAATTAAAATGCCAGAATGCTTTGCCTTACCGAAAGACCAACTAAAATAGCTAAGCATCCAAAAGAATCAATACTTATCTTTAACTGAGACCTTCAAGCTTTAAAATCTCCGAAAATATGTCTCTAAAACAAAGCATAAATCCATCAAACTCAAATAATCACAGTTATTCCCTATAAATTTGGATCCATACCCAGCTTTTGAACCACTTTGAAACCTTACAACTACAACAACAACAACCTAGTAAAATCCCATCAGGTGGGTCTGAGGAGGGTAGAGTCTACGCAGACTTTACATCTAACTTGTGACATGTATAGAGGCTGTATTCGATAGACCCCCGGCTCAAGTAGAGAAGAAAAGAGAGATGAAAAACATCAGTAATAATAGGCAATAATAACAACCAAATAATAAGATGATAGTGTGAAATAAACAATCAGATAGTACTAGGGATCTAATAATAAGCAGACAAAACAAAGTTAGTATCACTCCTAGTATGGGAAAGTAAATCGTGTGCAACTGATAAGTTGGTATTTTACCAACTTATTTCTTCTTTAATCTTAGATTGTTGCTATGTTTTGATTGAAAAAATAGTGCATTTAATGTCGTTTACTTCCATTTTATAGGTTTATGTGATTTAGAAGTGATCGGAAGAAACCAAGTCAAAAAGAGGCCAAATTGGACAAAAACTGCACAGTTTTGCAAAACTGTCAAAAGTGGACAGTTTTGCAAAAACGGGACAGAACTGCAAAAAACGGGCAGAACTGCAAAAACTGAAATTTGGGGCATATTTTGTCATTTTTGGAACTTGAAAAAATGAGGTAATTACAAAAGAAAGAGAAGGGAGCAATTTTATTCATCTTTTGCCATTTTGCAAGCTTGGAGGCTAGGGTTCATCTACACCACACTTTGGGGTTGAAGATTTGAAGATTTGGTTGAGCATTTCTTAAACCTTTAATTCATTTCTTCAATCTCTTGTTTTGTATTGTATATCTAAGTGTGTAGTATTTCATTTCAATACTTGAATCTTGTTTATGAAAATATTCTTGATTAAAGTTTGGATTGAATCTCTTGTTATGCTTATGTATTGAATGATTTTTATTTCTAATGAAGTGGGTTTATTGTTTTTCTATTAACTCTTCATGCTTAAATATCTCCTAATGGTTGCAAACATTATTTGTGCCTAAGCACTTTTACTTTGCTTGAGAAAGAAAGTGAAAGTTAGGAAAAGAGTTTGATAGCAAGGATTTGGGTCATTAAACCCATCTAATAACTTGAGCTAGAGATAGGATAGTTAACTTGAGGTTGAATTGATTGTGTTTAACATCACACTCTAAGGCTTGAGAAAGCTTAGAGTGAAATTCATTGATTTGGTTGAGAAACTTTCAATGAGATTTTAGAAATCATTATCTATTAACATAGACCCGCTCTTAGTTGTAATATCATAAAATATATTGGATCGTTACTTGAGTGTAATTTCCTTTGTATCCATGCTTGTGGCCATTGATCAATTTACTTGCTTTCTAGGTTAGTTTATATATTTTCGCATTAGTCATAAATTTCTCAAAAACCCAAAATATCATTTATCGTTTGGCAGAGCTTAGTTAGTAAAAATTCCTTACTTTCTTAATCGCCTAGCACATTGTTCCCTGTGGGATCGACCCCGACTCATAGTTGGGTAAATATATTGCATACGACCGTGTACACTTTCTCTTTGAGGAGTGTATTTGGACGTTATCAAAAATGGCGCCGTTGCCGGGGAACAATTTGGCGTATTTGAGTTAGTTTGGGATTTAAGCTAACTTGCTTTGGTTCAAACTTTCATTGCTTTAAAAAAAAAAAAAAAAAAAAAAAAAAAAAACTGACCAGTTTTGCAGAATTGCAAAACTGTCCAGTTCTGAAAAACTGTCCAGTTTTTGCTTCTGCAGAAACTGTCCAGTTCTGAAAAACTGTCCAGTTTTTTATTTTTTTGCAAAAACTGTTCAGTTTAAAAAAAAAAATGGCATCATATAATGATAATTGGTCGGATGGTAGTTATGCATACTTTGATGACCCTTGTCTTTATTGCGGAGGACCACACTCATGGCAAAATTGTTTGAATTCTTCCGGGGGCGGGTTGTGCGCACAATCCCAAACCTATGAGTGGAGTATATGTGATAGATGTGGTGGTCAAAATGGTCATTGGGATAATTGTGATTATTTGTCCTTCCCTTCCCCGAACCCCCACTATGACTATTCTAGTTGTGATTTTGATGATAGTAGGGATAAGGAAATGGAAGAAGCCTCAAATGCTCAAAATGAGAGGATAATGCTCATGTTAGAGACCATCCTTGAAAAAGTTGAAAAACAGGACTTAGCGGTTAAGGACTTGAGGCAACCACTTGATGACTTGAGGCAAGCAATTAATTGCAATGACAAAGCTATTCACATCTTGGAGGATCAAATGAAATTATTGGTTCAGATTCATAATGCTCAACAACTTGAGGATGTTGAAAGTAGGCAAGAAAGTGACCAAAACATGAATGTCTCCAAGAGTGAATTTCTACAAGCTTTGAATGACTCTCAACTTGAAGAAAGCCTTGACAAAGTGGAAATAGTGAGCCAAGATTGGCTTATGTCTCAAGCTCAACAACTTAGAGCCTATGGGGATCATCGAGAAGACATTTCGAGGATGGTGGAAGAATTTGTAAAAATCCATGTTGAGCAAAGGCAAGAGTTGAAGGAACTTGAAATTGCTATCCGTGACTTGAAAGCCGAATTGAATGCAAAAGTTGAGGTATGCAATACTCAACATCAAATAGTCATGTATAGTAGTTTTAAGTTAGTTTCCAATGAAAAAGTGGTCAACATTGATTTTCAAGAGCTAATGATAAATTGCCAACCGACCAATCCAAATATAATGCAAGATGCCGAAATTGAAGAAATGATACTAGAGTTGCATAAAAAAGTTCATATAATGGTTTTTGAAGACTCTAGTTCATTTTTGGGTGAGGATGTCAAAAATGAAGTGAATTTGAAAATGGAGCGCCTTAGACCACATTCCAACCATTTTTCAACATTGTGCTTGGTTGATGATATGGAAGTTGAACTAACCGAGCCTATGGAGAATTGTGAAAATGAAGAAGAAAGCGTTTTCATTTTGAAGTTTGCTATGCCAAGAAGACAAAATGGCATGCCTCACTTAAGGGCCAAGAAGTGCAAAATGCGATACCCGAAAGTTGGCCTCGTTTTTCTGCCACCGCCCCATGAGCGCCATCATGATCTTGATTCAAAGTTGGGGCGCAAATTCATATCTTCCAAATGGAAGGAAAAGTGGTAAAGGTAACCGTCGTGCCGCGACGTTAAATCAAGCGCTTGGTGGGAGGTAACCCATCGTTTTAAAAGTTTTAAATCGTTTTTGAAATTTTATTTTTTAGAATAGTTTAGTTTATGGTTTTTGACTAATCTACAAAGTTTCAGAATTTTTGGAGTTGTTTTGAGCATGTTGGATATCCGGACAGCCCCTAAAACCAGTTAAAAAAAAAAAAAAAAAAAAAAAATCTGGTGGCATAACCTGCGAAACGTAGGTAATACCTGCGAAACGCAGGTCATACCTGCGAAATCGCAGGTCTGGTCGCATAGTGTGACAGAGACAAAAAAAAAAAAAAAAAAAAAAAAAAAAAAAAAAAAAAAAAAATCTTTCGCAGGTCGTACCTGCGACTCGCAGGTCATACCTGCGAAATCGCAGGACGGGTCGCAGGTCGTGCCAGTGAGCAAAAAAAAAAAAAAAAAAAAAAAAAAAAAAAAAAAAAATTTTTTTTTTTTTTTTTTTTTTTTTTCTCTTTCCTTACTGTTTTATGTTTTGTCTGATTATGTGCAGTGAGGACACTACATTGTTTGTAGTTGGGGGTGACATGTGATAGCTAGCACATTATATTTTGGTTATGCTTTATTTGTAACCTTGTCGGGCTTGTTTTGTGACTGTCGTTGTGGCTGTGGATAGACGTTGTTACAAATGGAACTTGCTCAAATTTCTGAAAATGTCGTTCTTTTGGCATGTTGTGGATTAGTCACTTTACTTAATTTATTTTCATTCTTAGTTAGGTAGTTTAGGAGTAAAAATGGTATTGGGATGTGATTTTTTTTGCCTCTTGACTAACTTTTGGCTTACTTGGTACCAACATATTTAAATCTTGGCATATGAATTCTTGATTTTTGAAAAAGAAAAAAATGATTGAAGTAAGGGTTCTTGTTGTGACTTTTAGATTCAATTTTTGGCTCTTACTTTCACTAATTAGTCTCTTTTGGCTATGAGTGACTTTTTGAGTTCATTTGTTTCAATTTGTTCTTGGATACATATTCTACTTGAGTTTTCATGTGCCATGTGTGATGAGGTTTATTTGTGAGTTCTGTTGCATTATTTGTGGTCTAGAACTTGCCCGGAATGAGTTTCAAGGTGAAATCCTAGACTACACTTGGTTTGAAAAATGATGTTAGGCCTTCATTGAACCGCTTTTGTGCCTTAAATATCCTACCCTTGCATATTCTCCCTAGTCAACCCCTTTTGAGCCTTTAACCTTTTCTTTGGCAACCATGTTACAAACTTTAACCTTTTGTTCTTCATTGATCCATCTTTTGGTACCCTACCTCCTTAAGTGCGTTGAAAGTGCAAATATAGGCTAAAAGCCTAAGTTTGGGGGTGATGGTGGCTATTTTTTACCTCGGATGGTGGCTATTTTTTACTTGAGTAAGATTCAAATAACTCCGAAACTAAAAAGCATTGAACCATAATTGTATTTTGTCAATAACAACATAATAATTACAGTTTCTTTCTTTTAGCAATGGTGGCAAGAGAGGGAAAGTATTGGAATCAACCTTTGCTGCAGTGGTTAACTTACATGTACTCTTCCTCAATCTTTCTCTTTATTACAGGCAAATAACGTACTCTCTATGTCTCAATTTATGTGGCATACTTTGTTTTTTAATTTGTCACAAAAAGAATTTCATCTCTCGAATTTATAAATAATTTGACAAAAAATCTCTTTTGACCCTTAATGAGATGATTTAGAGCCACACAAGTATCTAAGTCTTGTTTTGGATCAAATGTTTTAAAAATCTTATCTTCTTTTTTAAACTCTATGCCTA
The DNA here is from genome assembly GCF_019175385.1 of Lycium barbarum. Classification (NCBI taxonomy): domain Eukaryota; kingdom Viridiplantae; phylum Streptophyta; class Magnoliopsida; order Solanales; family Solanaceae; genus Lycium; species Lycium barbarum. The sequence continues at coordinate 140,229,287 of NC_083338.1, read as the reverse complement.
GTCAAATGATGTCACATAAATTGGGCTGGAGGGAGTGTTATTTTTGTCCTTTTTATTTTATTTTTTATAACGGTGGTGTTTGGGCGTACTTTGGCACACATCTTAATCCATTTCACCAAGTATCTGCTATCTCTTATCAGCAAAAATATCGAATAACTCTATCCACGAAAACATAGGTAGATGGGATATATATATATATATATATATATATATATATATATTATCGTTCTGGTCGTTTTCCACATGCATTCATACATATTGAAAAATTTATATACTTGTGAATACATATAAATTCTATTTCATGATTTGTCATAACTATATTCCAAAGTTAATTTCATTGACGGTTACTCAACTTTTACTTTTTTTCATTAAAACCATTAAACTTATTTTATAAACGAATAAAGTGCTCATTTCAGTATCACAAAAGTCACTAAACTTTTATTCGCAACAAAAGCAGTCACTCAACTTTGTGTAAATATCACAAACAATAATTAGGATGAAATAAAAAAAAAAAGTTGTTGTAATCCATTTGATTATTCTCATCTTGCAAGATGCTTACATGAACTCTTTTATTGGGTTATAGAATTCAGCAAAAATGTTGCCTTCATCATGTACTTCAAGAAAATTGGATCCAACATTGGTAAGAGCAATTTCATCACCAGTCTCAGTTCATATATAACTGACTTATTTTCTTATGTATCTAAAACTAATAATTTCACAAATTATAACTTGCAGTGTTTTTTCCCACAAAATTTACAACAATATATCAAGACACCACTTTTCATAATCAATTCTGCTTATGATTCATACCAGGTTTGTTTATTAGTCACCAAATACACAACAGTAAAAGCATATTCTATTAATTTCCTTTTCCAATTCAACTATAGTACTTCTTTATTTTTATTGATCAAATTCTTTTTGGTGTATTTTAGAAAAGTGTCATTTCTTTTAGGAACAGACTAAGAAGAAAATATAATCACTTAAATAGGAATAAGTGGAAGCGTATGTGAGAGAAGGAGATGCTTAACCAAAAAAAAAAAAAGGTGTTGACTCGAGGGAGTCAGCCCTTTACCACATGCCAGCAGTAATTTTGGGTTGATCATAGAGCAAACAATAGTTGCATTAATTCTATATCTCCAAATAGAAATATAATTAGCACACGTAATTTGATGTGGTTCTTTTGGTCTATAGTAGATAGTAATTTTTTTTTTTTCCTTTGGCAGAAGTGTATCATCAAGATGGCATCAGTGGTTATTCCTAGTGATTTGTTCATTGATACAAGTAAAAGCTGAGGTTTTGCAACCAACAGTTGAGAAAACGCTGGTTAAAGACGCCGTCTCAAAAGGAGCTGGTCAAATCCTTAATTAACTCTTGATAGATCAAAATGATTCGAGAAATTTTATTTGAGTAATTTTACTAACTTGTTTTGTGGTGACAAACCATTTACAGTTTGTTTAGACGGAAGTCCAGCAGCATATCATTATGACAAAGGGTTTGGAGATGGAGTCAATAATTGGGTAGTTTTTCTTGAGGTGAGCCATATTTATCCACAACTTTATTTTCATGCATCTCCGATAAAAAATCTTCGAGGCTTGAATATGAGCTAATTATCTCTTGGAGTTTTTTCCCGGAATAAAACATTTTTCCGTCTATAATCATTCACAAAATCATCCCTTAAGAAATTACAATGCAGCAATTATGTACGTTGTATATTTTTGGGTATCCAACTTACATGTTGCATACCAGCTGAAAAGTATATATATATATATATATATATATATATATATATATATATATATATATATATATATATATATATATATATATATATATATATATATATATATAATCAACTGAGTGTTCTTAAACATATATAAAGTGTAGTATTTTCTAAAACGAGCATTTCATGTATCTTATTTTATTGTCTTGCGTAAATGTCTCTTATCTTTTGCTACTTTCATATGATGTTATTTTCTCATTAATTGTCATATCAAGTGGGCATGTTGGGTTAAAGTTGAAAAGATAAAAATAACTTGAGTCAACAAACACGTTTACTTGGATGAAGATGTACGAGTCAAATTAAGCTAGATATTGGGTTTTAACAAACCGACTTTGTATTTATTTGTTTGTTGATTTAATTATTTTCATCAAACATGATTAACAATTTTTTTCTTTATGATGGCTATATCCAACATGCAAACAAAAGAAAAAAGAAACTTATTTTTCTATGATTTGATTAAAAAAAATAAAATTATAGGTCAATTTCACTACATACCTAAGTCGAAATCAGTCAATATTTTTAAACGTGTTAATTTGGATTGTGCCGAATTAAACTGTCATGAGTATATGTCCTGTCCAACCTATTTAAAATTGGGCTGGTTATATTTTATGGACTAAATTTAACATCCATATTTGCAACAACAACATCAATTCGCTTCCAAATTTCAAACCAGTGCTTAGTTTATATCATGTTTTGTAAAATATAGACTAGTGCTAATTAATAGCTTTGCACGTGATTAATTAGGGGGGAGGATGGTGTGGAAGTGTGGAAGATTGTGGACTCCGTTTTGGCAACTCCACGGGCTCCTCTAACCATATGGATAACACCCGTGTTTTTAGCGGCTTGCTAGATTACAACAAGACCAATAATCCAGGTACATATGAACATATTTTTTATATATACTTCTTATTAATTGGATAATAACGATCTTGACTAATGATTATTTTTTTCCAGACTTCTACAATTGGCACAGAATTATGATCAAATATTGCGATGGATCTTCATTCACAGGAGACGTTGAATCAGTCGATAAAGTACGTCACCACATTTGTGTTATCAAATGTAGACTTTAATTATGTCCTATATATTTATAAGTTATAGAAGTGGAATTATGGTAATATGTCAAACTTCTTTTTCAGGCTACCAATCAACATTATAGAGGTGCAAGGATTTTTCAAACAATTATGGAGGAGCTACTAGCAAAAGGAATGAAGAATGCAAAAAATGTATGGTCAATTAGTGCAAATTAAACTATCATTTTAATAAACAAAACTACAATAAGTTAAGAAAGGAGTTTAAGCGTTGTGAATTGATAGTTTGTAATATTATTATACCATCAGATTAAGTTACCTGTAACAGCACGTAGTGTTTTAAAACAAGAATGATATATAACTTGAAAAATAAAATAAATAATATAGATTAAATTGTGATGATAGTGCAAAGAATATTACTGACGGTTATCAATGGATTTTTGTGATGGCAGGCTATTCTTTCAGGCAATTCAGCTGGTGGATTGGCTTCTATGATCCATTGTGATCGTTTTCGATCTCTGTTACCTAGCACGCCTAGAGTGAAATGCCTCTCGGATGGTGGCTATTTTTTACTTGAGTAAGATTCAAATAACTCCGAAACTAAAAAGCATTGAACCATAATTGTATTTTGTCAATAACAACATAATAATTACAGTTTCTTTCTTTTAGCAATGGTGGCAAGAGAGGGAAAGTATTGGAATCAACCTTTGCTGCAGTGGTTAACTTACATGTACTCTTCCTCAATCTTTCTCTTTATTACAGGCAAATAACGTACTCTCTATGTCTCAATTTATGTGGCATACTTTGTTTTTTAATTTGTCACAAAAAGAATTTCATCTCTCGAATTTATAAATAATTTGACAAAAAATCTCTTTTGACCCTTAATGAGATGATTTAGAGCCACACAAGTATCTAAGTCTTGTTTTGGATCAAATGTTTTAAAAATCTTATCTTCTTTTTTAAACTCTATGCCTAGTCAAATGATGTCACATAAATTGGGCTGGAGGGAGTGTTATTTTTGTCCTTTTTATTTTATTTTTTATAACGGTGGTGTTTGGGCGTACTTTGGCACACATCTTAATCCATTTCACCAAGTATCTGCTATCTCTTTTCAGCAAAAATATCGAATAACTCTATCCACGAAAACATAGGTAGATGGGATATATATATATATATATATATATATATATATATATATATATATATTATCGTTCTGGTCGTTTTCCACATGCATTCATACATATTGAAAAATTTATATACTTGTGAATACATATAAATTCTATTTCATGATTTGTCATAACTATATTCCAAAGTTAATTTCATTGACGGTTACTCAACTTTTACTTTTTTTCATTAAAACCATTAAACTTATTTTATAAACGAATAAAGTGCTCATTTCAGTATCACAAAAGTCACTAAACTTTTATTCGCAACAAAAGCAGTCACTCAACTTTGTGTAAATATCACAAACAATAATTAGGATGAAATAAAAAAAAAAAGTTGTTGTAATCCATTTGATTATTCTCATCTTGCAAGATGCTTACATGAACTCTTTTATTGGGTTATAGAATTCAGCAAAAATGTTGCCTTCATCATGTACTTCAAGAAAATTGGATCCAACATTGGTAAGAGCAATTTCATCACCAGTCTCAGTTCATATATAACTGACTTATTTTCTTATGTATCTAAAACTAATAATTTCACAAATTATAACTTGCAGTGTTTTTTCCCACAAAATTTACAACAATATATCAAGACACCACTTTTCATAATCAATTCTGCTTATGATTCATACCAGGTTTGTTTATTAGTCACCAAATACACAACAGTAAAAGCATATTCTATTAATTTCCTTTTCCAATTCAACTATAGTACTTCTTTATTTTTATTGATCAAATTCTTTTTGGTGAAATGCCTCTCAGATGGTGGCTATTTTTTACTTGAGTAAGATTCAAATAACTCAGAAACTAAAAAGCATTGAACCATAATTGTATTTTGTCAATAACAACATAATAATTACAGTTTCTTTCTTTTAGCAATGATGGCAAGAGAGGGAAAGTATTGGAATCAACCTTTGCTGCAGTGGTTAACTTGCATGTACTCTTCCTCAATCTTTCTCTTTAGAACAGACAAATAACGTACTCCCTATGTCTCAATTTATGTGGCATACTTTCTCTTTTAGTCTGTCACAAAAATAATGTCATCTCTCGAATTTATAAATAATTTGACAAAAAATCTCTTTTGACCCTTAATGAGATGATTTAGAGCCACACAAGTATCTAACTCTTGTTTTGGACCAAAATTTTTAAAAATCTTATCTTCTTTTTTAAACTCTATGCCTAGTCAAATGACGCTACATAAATTGGGATGTAGGGAGTGTTATTTTTGTCCTTTTTATTTTATTTTTTATAACAGTGGTGTTTGGGCGTACTTTGGCACACATCTTAATCCATTTCACCAAGTATCTGCTATCTCTTATCAGAAAAAATATCGAATAACTCTATCCATGAAAACATATTTTTGGAAATTGCGTAGTTAACCGAGAAGGCTCAGATAGCCTGAAACTACGTTGCCACCGTAGGATAAGGGTTGTCAGCAAGGAGGCAACACATTCATTATGCAGTTTGGATCCTTACATGCTTATTATCACTTAAGTCTCATATCCCTGGTAAGGTGTGAGTGTTCTCCTGGTAGGACGCAAGTACCAGATCATGTTGTCGGTTATACTATAGCGTTCCCCACATTACAAGTAGTTTTACATACATGTACTTTCCATTGATTTACTGTTTTCAGACTTTACTCACGTTTCATGCTCATGTTCAAGTTACATTCAGTTTCGGTTCATGTCCTGTACCTATGTTGTGCCATGTTCTTCGTTTCAACAGGTTTTACATACTAGTACTATTCACTATGTACTAACGTCCCTTTTGTCTGGGGCCTGCACTTCACGGTGCAGATACTAGTTTTCAGGAACATACACCTGCGCAGTAGGATCACCTCAGTTATCAGCTTATTAGTATTCAGTTTATGGTAGTCCAGGGCCATGTCCTGGTAGTTAGTATTTAGACATGTTTTAGAGGTTTCACAGACATATATTAGTTCACAGAGTCAGCTATGCTTTCATGTTTGCAGACTATTATGTTATGATATTTCATGTTATAAGAAAATTCTAAGACTTTATTCCGCAAATTACATTTCATGATTCATTTAAATTGCATCATATAGATTGTATTGTTTTGATGCCCATGTTGACAAGCAAGCCATAAGGTTCGCTCGGACACATGCAAGCAAGGATCGAGTGTCGTGTTACGCCTAGGCCATGGTTCGGGGCGTGACAAAGCTTGGTATCAGAGCCTAGGTTCAAGTGTCTTTAGGGAGTCTATGAAAACGTGTCCGGTGGGGTCACTTTTATATGTGTGAGGGCACCATACATATAAACAGTTGACCACCAAGACATTCAGGATTGTCTCACTTCTTACATATTCTAGATCGTGCAGTTAGCGCAGTGCTTTTAGGATGTCTTTCTAATTCGTGCGTGTACGTATTTTCAAAAAATGCCTGCGAAAAGGAAATACACCAGAAAGGCTACAGCTACCAGCCAAGGGGTTACTACAGAAGCAACTCGCGAAGAGACTATTTCGACTCAGATAGCAGCCCCAACCGATCCTACAGTAACACCTCCAATTGATTCGGATGGGGGATGTTAGGAATGCTATCAATATGCTCACACAACTGGTAGCAGCTCAGGCCCAATGTCAGAGTCTGGGTCAAGCTCAAGAGGTAATGGAGAGTCTTCTAAGACTAAGGACTTTCTCAGGATGAATCCCCCAGTCTTTACGGGGACAAAGAAAGATAAGGACCCTCAGGACTACATCGATGCTCTTCAGAAAATCTTCAGGATTATGACAGTTATGACAATCGAAACAGCTACTTTTGGAGCTCATCAGCTGCAGAGCATTGCTAACACCTGGTATGAATCTTGAGAATTTCCCCGAGGTGAGGATGCACCTGATGCTACATGGGATGAATTCACAAGTGCATTCCTGGACCACTTCATGCCAACAGAAGTCAGAGAAGCTAAGGCTGAGTAATTCCTGAAGCTTAAACAGAATGGTAGGTCAGTTCAGGACTACTATTTAGTCTGGCTAAGCATGCTCCAAATATGGTATCGGACATGATGGCACGAGTGAGGAGGTTTGTTAGGGGTCTTAATCCCTATTTGTACGATGGGGCCAATATTGCGACACAGAATGGGGGGATGACTATCTCCAAGATGGTTGCTTTCGTAGAAGGGTATGAGACAAGGATGAAGGAGGATGAAGCCTTACAAAAAGATAAAGACAAAGAGTTCAACAAGAGGGCCAAGTCTACCAGACAGTTCAGAGGTAATGAAAATAGAAAGTTCTTTAAGAACAGGTCAGCCGGACTTACTCCGTCCACGATAAGTGCTCCAGTTTCCAAGTTCAGGAAAGATAACCGTCAACAGAATTTCAGGTGGTCAGGATCCCAGTCTCAGGCCAGTGTGACTCAGAGTAACTTCACCAATCCGTTTTGTGCTAAGTGTGGGAAGAGGCATCCTGGGGAGTGCCACCCTGGATCGAATATTTGCTATGGGTGTGGCCAGCTGGGCCATGTTCAGTGAAATTACCCTTCAATCAGACAAGGCACAGAAGGTAATCAAACTCAGTCAGTAAGTTCATCAGCTCCTCATAATAACCAAACTCGAGCAGGACATGTACCAGCTGGATCCGGCAACACGAGCATGGCCCAAACCATTTGTATGCTTTGACCGAGCTCCAGGATACCGATTCCCGTACTGATGTTGTTACAGGGATACTCACCATTTTCAGTTTCGATGTTTATGCTCTCATGGACACTGGATCCACCTTATCCTATGTCACCCCTTATGTTGCTAGGAAATTTGGTATCGAACCTGAAAAGCTAAAAGAACCTTTTGAAGTGTCAACTCCAGTTGGTGAGTCAGTCATAGCTCGATGTGTCTATAAGGGTTGTCCAGTCAGAGTCTATCACCATGTTGTTCCAGCTGACCTATGTGAGTTAGAAATAGTAGATTTTGATGTAATCATGGGCATGGACTGGTTATATTCATGTTATGCGTCAGTTAATTGTAGAACCAACACTGTAAATTTCAAGTTTCCTGATGAGCCAGTCTTAGAGTGGAAGGGTGATTCAGTGAGTCCTAAGGGTAGGTTTATTTCTTACCTCAAGGCAAGAAAAATGGTGTCTAAGGGTTATATCTATCATCTCGTTCAGGTTAGGGATTCAACTTCCCAGACCCCAACTCTTCAATCAGTCTCTGTTGTTAATGCGTTTCTAGAAGTCTTTCCCGAGGAACTTCCCGGAATCCCTCCTGATAGGGAAATTGATTTCGCAATTGACCTACTCCCAGGTACAAAACCTATATTTATTCCACCTTATAGGATGGCTCCAGCAGAATTACGCGAGCTTAAGGCTCCATGGGGTGCCCCAGTCCTTTTCGTTCGCAAGAAAGATGGTTCTTTGCGTATGTACATTGACTATCGTCAGCACAATAAAGTCATGGTCAAGAAAAAATACCCTCTTCCACGAATAGACGACTTATTTGATCAACTTCAGGGTGCCCAATGTTACTCCAAGATAGATCTCCGATCAGGTTACCATCAGCTTAAGGTTAGGTGACAAGATATTCCTAAGACAGCCTTCAGAACCAAATATGGTCATTTCGAGTTCTCTGTCATGTCCTTCGGTTTGACTAATGCCCCAACGGCATTTATGGACCTCATAAACAGAGTCTTTAAGCCATACCTCGACCTATTTGTCATTGTCTTCATATATGATATCCTTATTTACTCTGGTAGTGAGGCCGAGCACGTAGAACACCTTCGTATAGTTCTTCAGATTCTTAAGGACCGCAAGTTGTATGCAAAATTCTCTAAGTGTGAATTTTGGCTCAAGTTAGTGGCCTTCTTAGGTCATGTGATTTCTGGTGGGGGTGTTCAGGTTGACTCTCAGAAGATTGAGGCCGTTAAGAATTGGCCCAGACCCGCATCAGTTTCAAATATTCGCAGTTTCTTGAGTCTATCAGGTTTTTACCGACGTTTCGTAGAGGGGTTTTCGTCTATTTCAGCACCATTGACCAAGCTGATGAAGAAGGACATTAAATTTCAGTGGTCAGATGCCTGTGAGCACAGTTTCGAGGAATTAAAAACGTTACTGACTTCTGCGCCAGTTTTGACTCTACCAGAAGGAACCGAAGGTTTCGTGGTTTATTGTGATGCTTCGGGAGTTGTTCTCGGATGCGTCTTAATGCAGCATGGTAAGGTTGTAGCTTATGCATCTCGTCAGCTCAAGGTTCACGAAAAGAATTATCCGACTCATGACCTAGAGTTGGCAGCTGTAGTTTTTGCACTCAAGATATGGCAGCACTACTTGTATGGAGTACATGTTGATATTTTCACATAATAAAACGCCCCGCCCTCATGCCCGCCTTTTAAAACACTGGTGCTGAATGTCATTTTAATTAATTAAAATTCCAAAAAGCTTTGCCTTACTGAAAGTCCAACTAAAATAGCTAAGCATCCAAAAGAATCAATACTTAGCTTTAACTGAGACCTTAAAGCTTTAAAATCTCCGAAAATATGCCTCTAAAACACAGCATAATTCCATCAAACTCAAATAATCACAGTTGTTCTGTATAAAATTTGATCCATACCCAGCTTTTGAACCACTTTGAAACCTTACAACTACAACAACAACAACAACCTAGTAAAATCCCATCAGGCGGGTCTGAGGAGGGTAGAGTGTATACAGACTTTACCTCTAACTTGTGACATGTAGAGAGGCTGTAATCGACAGACCCCCGGCTCAAGTAGAGAAGAAAAGACAGATGAAAAGCATCAGTAATAATAATCAGTAATTATAGGCAATAATAACAACCAAATAATAAGATGACAGAGTGAAATAAACAATCAGATAGTACTAGGGATCTAATAATAAGCAGACAAAACAAAGATAGTACCACTCCTAGTATGGCAAAGTAAATCGTGTGCAACCTACTAACCTTCTACCCTCATACTCGATCTCCACGCCCTCTTATCAAAGGTCATGCCCTCGGCAAGTTGAAGTTGCGCGATATCCTTCCTAATCACCTCTCCCCAAGACTTGTTAGGCCTACTTTTCCCTCTTCTTAGCCCAACCATGCCAACTAGCTCTCGCACCTCAAGCATCCGCAGATCTCCTCCGCACGTGTCCAAGCTATCTCAACCTCCCTTCCCACATTTTGTCCCGCATGGGCTACTCCTACCTCGCCCCGAATCACTTCATTTTTAATCTTATATCTCCTGGTATGCCCACACATCCACCTCAACATCCTCATTATTCTACTACCTTCATCTTCTGAACTTGAGCTTTCTTAACATGCCAACACTCCACCCCATACAACATAATCGGTCTAACCACCACTCTATAAAACTTGCCCTTCAGCCTTGCTAGTACCTTCTTATCACACAAAACGCCGGAAGTGAGCCTCTATTTCAACCGCCCCACTCCAATGCGATGTGTCACTTTTAAACCTAGTGAGCCCTAAAAGATACATACAACTTGATGATGGTTTTTTTTTCTTTTTGAAATTTAAATCATATATGATGACAGTGAACTTTAAAAGATCAGAGTCGGGTCCGTCTCATTATAATGGTTAATTGATTTAATGAAATCAAAATATATTAACTATTTTAATTAAATAAGATTAGTGTGCAAAACATGCATCGTATATTTATTTATTTGATATAAACCGCGAGGATGGAGTAAGTTTTTACCATTCAATATGGCTCACATATTACATATTGCCCATATAATTAAGCACCTTTTAGCTTTAGATATGCCTTGCATACTTTTTTTAAAAAAAAACCCCATATGCCTTGCATACTGTGCAATAGACACCTGTAATTTTTTATCTTCTTTCTTTTCAATCATTTCCCAGGGAGAAATTAGTTTATAATTTTGCATTTTTTTGGGGAGATTGAAAATTTCAAATATAGCCATAATTTTGTTATGGATTTCATGAAGTCAAAATTTTGAGCATTTGTATTATTACTTTTAATTTTTCAAAAGAAAAGAGAATATCGTACACATAAATACTAACAAAGAAAAAAAATGTTTTCCTCGTTGTTGCAAATTCAAGAACTTTAGGCATTGGTGAATAATTTTCAGTGCAATCAGACAATTTTATCTTATTCTACTTTTTTTAAGGAATATTTATTGTTATATATATAATGTAAATATTTAATTTGGCTTTCTGTAAAGAGTTTCGCCCCATACATATATTTGGAAAATGGTGTTTTATACGCGTATGAATGATATGAAGAGTGAATATTATAAACGAACGTAATACCGCATTTCTTGGCATTGCCTCTGCATTTTAAATATATTTGCTAAGAGAATACATGTTCAAACGACAATTACAATACAATTAGGATAGGCATAACAATAAGACTCCATTGCAAGTCTTTTCTTCGCAGACACAAGAGATCTCCACAATGAGGTATCTCAACCTTTATATACACAAGATTTTTCCAGTGAGAGATATTTAATTTATATTAATGCTTTGGTTAAAATAGTACTCTTTCTGCTCTATTTATTTATATATGTAACCTATTTGATAGAACGCGGACTTTAAAAAAAATGAAGGCTTTTGAAATTTGCCATTATTAACATGCATTATATTTGTATGACTATAAAACTTTATCGTTAATAGAGTGAGAGATTAAGTTGAATTATTTCCACATTTTAGAAATGTGTCATTTCTTTTAGGAACAGACTAAGAAGAAAATACAATCACTTAAATCGGAATAAGTAGAAGCGTATGTGAGAGAAGGAGATGCTTAACCAAAAAAAAAAAAAAAAAGGTGTTGACTCGAGGGAGTCAGCCCTTTACCACATGCCAGCAGTAATTTTGGGTTGATCATAGAGCAAACAATAGTTGCATTAATTCTATATCTCCAAATAGAAATATAATCAGCACACGTAATTTGATGTGGTTCTTTTGGTCTATAGTAGATAGTAATTATTTGTTTTTTTTTTTCCCTTTGGCAGAAGTGTATCACCAAGATGGCATCAGTGGTTATTCCTAGTGATTTGTTCATTGATACAAGTAAAAGCTGAGGTTTTGCAACCAACAGTTGAGAAAACGCTTGTTAAAGACGCCGTCTCAAAAGGAGCTGGTCAAATCCTTAATTAACTCTTGATAGATCAAAGTGATTCGAGAAATTTTATTTGAGTAATTTTACTAACTTGTTTTGTGGTGACAAACCATTTACAGTTTGTTTAGACGGAAGTCCAGCAGCATATCATTATGACAAAGGGTTTGGAGATGGAGTCAATAATTGGGTAGTTTTTCTTGAGGTGAGCCATATTTATCCACAACTTTATTTTCGTGCATCTCCGATAAAAAATCTTCGATAATTATCTCTTGGAGCTTTTACCCGGAATAAAACATTTTTCCGTCTATAATCATTCACAAAATCGTCCCTTAAGAAATTACAATGCAACAATTATGTACGTTGTATACTTTTGGGCATCCAACTTACATGTTGCATACCAGCAGAAAAGTATATATATATATATATAGTCAACTGAGTGTTCGGTAAATCTTCTTTTTAAACATATATAAAGTGTAGTATTTTCTAAAACAGGCATTTCATGTATCTTATTTTATTGTCTTGCGTAAATGTCTCTTATCTTTTGCTACTTTCATATGATGTTATTTTCTCATTAATTGTCATATCAAATGGGCATGTTAGGTTAAAGTTGAAAAGATAAAAATAACTTGAGTCAACAAACACGTTTACTTGGATCAAGATGTACGAGTCAAATTAAGCTAGATATTGGGTTTTAACAAACCGACTTTTTATTTATTTGTTTGTTGATTTAATTATTTTCATCAAACATGATTAACAATTATTTTCTTTATGATGGCTATATCCAACATGCAAACAAAAGAAAAAAGAAACTTATTTTTCTATGTTTTGATTAAAAAAAAAATATAGGTCAACTTTACTATATACCTAAGTCGAAATCAGCCAATATTTTTAAACGTGTTAATTCTGACTGTGCCGAATTAAACTGTCATGAGTATATGTCCCGCCCAACCTATTTAAAATTGGGCTGGTTATATTTTATGGACTAAATTTAACATCCATATTTGCAACAACAACATCAATTCGCTTCCAAATTTCAAACCAGTGCTTAGTTTATATCATGTTTTGTAAAATATAGACTAGTGCTAATTAATAGCTTTGCACGTGATTAATTAGGGGGGAGGATGGTGTGGAAGTGTGGAAGATTGTGGACTCCGTTTTGGCAACTCCACGGGCTCCTCTAACCATATGGATAACACCCGTGTTTTTAGCGGCTTGCTAGATTACAACAAGACCAATAATCCAGGTACATATGAACATATTTTTTATATATACTTCTTATTAATTGGATAATAACGATCTTGACTAATGGTTATTTTTTTCCAGACTTCTACAATTGGCACAGAATTATGATCAAATATTGAGATGGATCTTCATTCACAGGAGACGTTGAATCAGTCGATAAAGTACGTCACCACATTTGTGTTATCAAATGTAGACTTTAATTATGTCCTATATATTTATAGTTATAGAAGTGGAATTATGGTAATATGTCAAACTTCTTTTTCAGGCTACCAATCAACATTATAGAGGTGCAAGGATTTTTCAAACAATTATGGAGGAGCTACTAGCAAAAGGAATGAAGAATGCAAAAAATGTATGGTCAATTAGTGCAAATTAAACTATCATTTTAATAAACAAAACTACAATAAGTTAAGAAAGGAGTTTAAGCGTTGTGAATTGATAGTTTGTAATATTATTATACCATCAGATTAAGTTACCTGTAACAGCACGTAGTGTTTTAAAACAAGAATGATATATAACTTGAAAAATAAAATGAATAATATAGATTAAATTGTGATGATAGTGCAAAGAATATTACTGACGGTTATCAATGGATTTTTGTGATGGCAGGCTATTCGTTCAGGCAATTCAGCTGGTGGATTGGCTGCTATGATCCATTGTGATCGTTTTCGATCTCTGTTACCTAGCACGCCTAGAGTGAAATGCCTCTCGGATGGTGGCTATTTTTTACTTGAGTAAGATTCAAATAACTCAGAAACTAAAAAGCATTGAACCATAATTGTATTTTGTCAATAACAACATAATAATTACAGTTTCTTTCTTTTAGCAATGGTGGCAAGAGAGGGAAAGTATTGGAATCAACCTTTGCTGCAGTGGTTAACTTACATGTACTCTTCCTCAATCTTTCTCTTTATTACAGGCAAATAACGTACTCTCTATGTCTCAATTTATGTGGCATACTTTGTTTTTTAATTTGTCACAAAAAGAATTTCATCTCTCGAATTTATAAATAATTTGACAAAAAATCTCTTTTGACCCTTAATGAGATGATTTAGAGCCACACAAGTATCTAAGTCTTGTTTTGGATCAAATTTTTTAAAAATCTTATCTTCTTTTTTAAACTCTATGCCTAGCCAAATGATGTCACATAAATTGGGATGGAGGGAGTGTTATTTTTGTCCTTTTTATTTTATTTTTTATAACGGTGGTGTTTGGGCGTACTTTGGCACACATCTTAATTCCATTTCACCAAGTATCTGCTATCTCCTATCAGCAAAAATATCGAATAACTCTATCCATGTAAACATAGGTAGATGGGATATATATATATATATATATATATATATATATATATATATATATATATATATATATATATATTATCGTTCTGGTCGTTTTCCACATGCATTCATACATATTGAAAAATTTATATACTTGTGAATACATATAAATTCTATTTCATGATTTGTCATAACTATATTCCAAAGTTAATTTCATTGACGGTTACTCAACTTTTACTTTTTTTCATTAAAACCATTAAACTTATTTTATAAACGAATAAAGTGCTCATTTCAGTATCACAAAAGTCACTAAACTTTTATTCGCAACAAAAGCAGTCACTCAACTTTGTGTAAATATCACAAACAATAATTAGGATGAAATAAAAAAAAAAAGTTGTTGTAATCCATTTGATTATTCTCATCTTGCAAGATGCTTACATGAACTCTTTTATTGGGTTATAGAATTCAGCAAAAATGTTGCCTTCATCATGTACTTCAAGAAAATTGGATCCAACATTGGTAAGAGCAATTTCATCACCAGTCTCAGTTCATATATAACTGACTTATTTTCTTATGTATCTAAAACTAATAATTTCACAAATTATAACTTGCAGTGTTTTTTCCCACAAAATTTACAACAATATATCAAGACACCACTTTTCATAATCAATTCTGCTTATGATTCATACCAGGTTTGTTTATTAGTCACCAAATACACAACAGTAAAAGCATATTCTATTAATTTCCTTTTCCAATTCAACTATAGTACTTCTTTATTTTTATTGATCAAATTCTTTTTGGTGTATATTTACAGATAATATTTACCGTTATACCCTCCGCACAAAGAGCTGACTTTAAGGAAAATTGTATGCTAGATTTCAATAATTGCTCTTCTGATCAGCAAAAGATGTTACGAGGTTAGTGCCACAACACTGTATGAATCATAATAGTATTTCATGGAAAATCCTTTGCGAGATTGGATATTTTTCGCATTGAAAATGCGATAAAGCGCGACCTATGATTCATGATATGAAAATCAAAATGAGAATAATAAAAAAATTGTCATTCTTGAACAATAACAATTCTTTTCACTTCAATTCAAGGCTAACGCAACCATTATAATATATAGTTGGTGTGGTATCAAGATATAACTTATCGTACTAGATCAGATGGTATGATTTATCGATCATGAATCACATTCTTCTAGAGTTTTTTTTGTTGTTTTAAAATTAATTCATTTGGCTTTGAGTTTTCAGATTTTGGGGCAGAATTTGTAAGTGCATTACCAAACTCATACAGCCCTTCACAAAGAGGAATGTTCGTTAACTCTTGCTTCATACATCTACAAATTTCCTACAGTACCAGCTGGACTAGTCCTTTACTCATGGTGAACAATAAGGTAATCAATAGCTCCCAATTTTTGTCAAACTTTAAATTTGTTTAAACTAACGATGCGAAATTTACATTTTTTTAACAGACAGTTGCAAAGGCATTTGGTGATTGGTTCTTTGAACGAGATCACCGCCGAGAGCCGGTCAAACTACAAGATTTGCCACAAATATGTCGTCCACCCCCTCAACCGGCTCAAGGCCAACGCGAAGACCCCCCAAAACGACTCTGATCAGGACAACACTGCTTAGTTGGTTTTAATTTGGCTCAACCTTAGATGCAAGACCAAAGAATCTTCTTTTTTATTTAGCAATGAACCAAAGGTGCTATGTTGCTCCCAACGCACACGCAAGTATACGTGGTCACCAAGTAATATATTGATTTTTATAGTCGGATATTGTACCCACAAAGATTTATGATCGACAGTTAAACTAGGATGCAGTAATATTGCTAATTATGCAAGTATGTGTGCAGACTGTTTGATTGTTTGGTAAACTAATGCAAAAACTAAATAACTAAATAAGTATGCTAACAGTTTGTCACAAACGTTTGTTTAAGTGGGTTTATCACAGAGATATGAGTATTCCAGGGTAGTGGTTGGTTCACCAATCGTATTGAGTCATGCAAGTACCTTACCCTAGCAGTTTTATTCGAGATTGCTAATTAACCGGATTATTAATCTCGTAGTATTCTCCGGAACCATTACTCGCAGATTCGAAGTAGTTCGCCGCGTATATACATAAGAAAATTGACCTGTTAAAAATGCAATTCATTTACAGTATTTGATTGAATGCGGCAACTATGTATATTCCTATCCTAACCCACCTAGAGGGATAATCAGATCACACCCTTTTTAATTCTTCTCTAATCTGATAACATATTTCCCAAGTATATATATTAAATAGTAAATCGAACTAGACTGTTGCGCAGACAATCAAACAATTAAGAACGTAAGTAGAGAAAGAATCGTATATGAATAAACTACTAAGATGAAAATACATGTTCAAACGTCAATACTCATGGTTACATCAAAACCCCAGAATTATAGAGTTTAACCACACATAATCGGATTACAACAATTGGTTTTCATGTTCGATCTAAGAAAAGATGAAATAATGAAGGTAAAAGAGATAACCCTATGATGAAAAGCCTTACTCCTTGCTCTCTGTGAAATAAAACATCTGAACCCTTATATTCAAAATGACCTAAGGATCTTTTTATAGTGTTGGGAAATAATCCTCCAAAGCCCATTCAAAACGGGTCAAGACTTAGAAAATATTTCGTGTCGACATATCGAGCTCGCTGGGCGAAGTGTATAGGAAGACAGTGTCTCGCCTTGACCTTCACTCAGTGAGGCAAAGCAGTTTTCCTATTCTTAGTGAATTTCGCGACTTTTCCTTCGTCACGTGTTGAGCTCGCTGGGCGAAAGGTATAGAGAGATGGGGTCTCGCTTTCACCTTCGCTCAGAGAAGGGACACCATCATTTTATACTTAGAATATTTTTCTTGATCTTGTCATGACCTAATTCGTGAATCGTGATGACACCTACACTGTCCCCCCAGGTAGGCGAACTATTCCTAACTTGTTTTAATCATTTATAAAAATTATGCGAAATTAGTGCAAATTAAACTATCATTTTAATAAACAAAACTACAATAAGTTAGGAAAGGAGTTTAAGCGTTGTGAATTGATAGTTTGTAATATTATTATACCATCAGATTAAGTTACCTGTAACAGCACGTAGTGTTTTAAAACAAGAATGATATATAACTTGAAAAATAAAATAAATAATATAGATTAAGTTGTGATGATAGTGCAAAGAATATTACTGACGGTTATCAATGGATTTTTGTGATGGCAGGCTATTCTTTCAGGCAATTCAGCTGGTGGATTGGCTGCTATGATTCATTGTGATCGTTTTCGATCTCTGTTACCTAGCACGCCTAGAGTGAAATGCCTCTCAGATGGTGGCTATTTTTTACTTGAGTAAGATTCAAATAACTCAGAAACTAAAAAGCATTGAACCATAATTGTATTTTGTCAATAACAACATAATAATTACAGTTTCTTTCTTTTAGCAATGATGGCAAGAGAGGGAAAGTATTGGAATCAACCTTTGCTGCAATGGTTAACTTGCATGTACTCTTCCTCAATCTTTCTCTTTAGAACAGACAAATAACGTACTCCCTATGTCTCAATTTATGTGGCATACTTTCTCTTTTAGTCTGTCACAAAAATAATGTCATCTCTCGAATTTATAAATAATTTGACAAAAAATCTCTTTTGACCCTTAATGAGATGATTTAGAGCCACGCAAGTATCTAAGTCTTGCTTTGGATCAATTTTTAAAAAAATATTATCTTCTTTTTTAAACTCTATGCCTAGTCAAATGATGCCACATAAATTGGGATGGAGGGAGTGTTATTTTTGTCCTTTTTATTTTATTTTTTATAATGGTGGTGTTTGGGCGTACTTGGGCACACATCTTAATTCCATTTCACCAAGTATTTGCTATCTCCTATTAGCAAAAATATCGAATAACTCTATCCATGAAAACATAGGTAGATGGGAAATATATATATATATATATCGTTCTGGTCGCTTTCCACATGCATTCATACATATTGAAAAATTTATATACTTGTGAACACATATAAATTCTATTTCATGATTTGTCATAACTATATTCCAAAGTTAATTTCATTGACGGTTACTCAACTTTATTTTATTTCACTAAAACCATTAAACTTATTTTATAAACGAATAAAGTGCTCATTTCAGTATCACAAAAGTCACTAAAGTTTTATTCGCAACAAAAGCAGTCACTCAGCTTTGTGTAAATATCACAAACAATAATTAGGATGAAATAAAAAAAAAAGTTGTTGTAATCCATTTGATTATTCTCATCTTGCAAGATGCTTACATGAACTCTTTTATTGGGTTATAGAATTCAGCAAAAATGTTGCCTTCATCATGTACTTCAAGAATGGATCCAACATTGGTAAGAGCAATTTCATCACCAGTCTCAGTTCATATATAACTGACTTATTTTCTTATGTATCTAAAACTAATAATTTCACAAATTATAACTTGCAGTGTTTTTTCCCACAAAATTTACAACAATATATCAAGACACCATTTTTCATAATCAATTCTGCTTATGATTCATACCAGGTTTGTTTATTAGTCACCAAATACACAACAGTAAAAGGATATTCTATTAATTTCCTTTTCCAATGAAACTATAGTACTTCGTTATTTTTATTGATCAAATTCTTTTTGGTGTATATTTACAGATAATATTTACCGTTATACCCTCCGCACAGAGAGCTGACTTTAAGGAAAAGTGTATGCTAGATTTCAATAATTGCTCTTCTGATCAGCAAAAGATGTTACGAGGTTAGTGCCACAACACTGTCTGAATCATAATAGTACTTCAAGGAAAATCCTTTGCGAGATTGGATATTTTTCGCATTAAAAATGCGATAAAGCACGACCTATGATTCATGATATGAAAATCAAAATGAGAATAATAAAAAAATTGTCATTCTTGAACAATAACAATTCTTTTCACTTCAATTCAAGGCTAACGCAACCATTATAATATATAGTTGGTGCGGTATCAAGATATAACTTATCGTACTAGATCAGATGGTATGATTTATCGATCATGAATCACATTCTTCTAGAGTTTTTTTTGTTGTTTTAAAATTAATTCATTTGGCTTTGAGTTTTCAGATTTTGGGGCAGAATTTGTAAGTGCATTACCAAACTCATACAGCCCTTCACAAAGAGGAATGTTCGTCAACTCTTGCTTCATACATCTACAAATTTCCTACAGTACCAGCTGGACTAGTCCTTTACTCATGGTGAACAATAAGGTAATCAATAGCTCCCAATTTTTGTCAAACTTTAAATTTGTTTAAACTACGATGCGAAATTTACATTTTTTTAACAGACAGTTGCAAAGGCATTTGGTGACTGGTTCTTTGAACGAGATCTCCGCCGATAGCCGGTCAAACTACAAGATTTGCACAAATATGTCGTCCACCCCCTCAACCGGCTTAAGGCCAACGCGAAGACCCCCCAAAACGACTCTGATCAGGACAACACTGCTTAGTTGGTTTTAATTTGGCTCAACCTTAGATGCAAGACCAAAGAATCTTCTTTTTTATTTATCAATGAGCCAAAGGTGCTATGTTGCTCCCAACGCACACGCAAATATACGTGGTCACCAAGTAATATATTGAGTTTTATAGTCGGATATTGTACCTACAAAGATTTATGATCGACAGTTAAACTAGGATGCAGTAATATTGCTAATTATGCAAGTATGTGTGCAGACTGTTTAATTGTTTTGTAAACTAATGCAAAAACTAAATAACTAAATAAGTATGCTAACAGTTTGTCACAAACGTTTGTTTAAGTGGGTTTATCACATAGATATGAGTATTCCAGGGTAGTGGTTGGTTCACCAATCGTATTGAGTCATGCAAGTACCTTACCCTAGCAGTTTTATTCACGATTGCTAATTAACCGGATTATTAATCTCGTAGTATTCTCCGGAACCATTACTCGCTGATTCGAAGTAGTTCGCCGCGTATATACATAAGAAAATTGACCTGTTAAAATGCAATTCATTTACAGTATTTGATTGAATGCGGCAACTAAGTATATTCCTATCCTAACCCAACTAGAGGGATAATCAGATCACACCCTTTTTACTTCTTCTCTAATCTGATAACATCTTTCCCAAGTATATATATTAAATAGTAAATCGAACTAGACTGTTGCGCAGGCAATCAAACAATTAAGAACATAAGTAGAGAAAGAATCGTATATGAATAAACTACTAAGATGAAAATACGTGTTTAAACGTCAATACTCATGGTTACACCAAAACCCCAGAATTATAGAGTTTTACCACACATAATCGGATTACAACAATTGGTTTTCATGTTCGATCTAAGAAAAGATGAAATAATGAAGGTAAAATAGATAACTCTATGATGAAAAGCCTTACTCCTTGCTCTCTGTGAAATAAAACATCTGAACCCTTATATTCAAAATGACCTAAGGATCTTTTTATAGTGTTGGGAAATAATCCTCCAAAGCCCATTCAAAACGGGTCAAGACTTAGAAAATATTTCGTGTCGACATATCGAGCTCGCTGGGCGAAGTGTATAGGAAGACAGTGTCTCTCCTTGACCTTCACTCAGTGAGGCAAAGCAGTTTTCCTATTCTTAGTGAATTTCGCTACTTTTCCTTCGTCACGTGTTGAGCTCGCTGGGCGAAAGGTATAGAGAGATGGGGTCTCGCTTTCACCTTCGCTCAGAGAAGGGACACCATCATTTTATACTTAGAATTGTTTTCTTGATCTTGTCATGACCTAATTCGTGAATCGTGATGGCACCTACACTGTCCCCCCAGGTAGGCGAACTATTCCTAACTTGTTTTAATCATTTATAAAAATTATGCGAAATTAAACAATGATTTAGTTAACCAATTCAAATTATATTAATAACAAGTGCGAAAGTAACAACAACCCCAAAATCTGGTATGGACTAGTACAAGAGCTACTATCAAGAAGATACAAAGTCTGATAAGAAATAGAAATCTCAAAATATCAATACTTTCTCCAGAATGCAAAGTAGACAGTTAAATACAGGAAGAGTCTCCGTACTACAAAAAAAAGGTAATTTGCGGTGGTTGAAAATTGCAATTCGTGGTGGTTTTGGCCTCCGCTAATTGCTTGAGTAGACTAAAACCACCGCGTATTGCAACTTTCGACCTCCGAAAATTACTCTTTTTTTGTAGTTTCAGATTGCGGATCTAGCCAAAGCACACCCTGGAATCTCTATCAAGTAGACTCGGATCACTCTCGACGACAGGAACTAGAACTAGTAACAGGCTCTGCACTCAAAAGGAGAGGACATCAAGAGTAGCATCTGTACAAACAACACGTACTGAGTAAGAATCATAGGACGACTAAGATTAGCTCACGCATATAAGCATAAACTCTATCAAGATAAGCAGATAGGCACATAATACCCAAATCAAGGTCATAACATATCACATAACCGAATCACAACCTCAGGTGAAGCTTCTTGTCACGACCCAATCGGAGGGTCATGACGGGCACCCGGTGCTAACATACCGAGCACCTCTTATCATACTTGCGTAATCCTCTCTAGGTGAGCCACATAACTAACTCATAATTACCATGCATCAATAACACAAATTCCATCGGACTAAGGCACCATTTTATATAAACATCATTAACTATGCCCATATAAACACAAGCTGACAAGGCTATCAAAATGATATAAAAAATGTGAACCGACGACACTGAGGGATACCCAGCTATACACATCTGTGTATGAGCCTCTACGAAGAGTACACAATCATAAAGATGGGACATGACCCCGCTATGCCCATATATGTACATAAAAGAATAATACCAACTATTGCAACTCTGAATCAAATGGAGCACCTCTATCAATCACTGGTGAAACAGGCTTGAAAGCAGCGTCCACAAACAAAAGGACGTCAGTACGAACAATGTATTGAGTATGTGCGGCATGAATAGTAACATGATACAAGCATGAAGAATAACATAAGAAAGATGAATCATTTATACCTTATAATACCTCTTAGGATGTTCATTGTGATTACTTAACCTTCCTCCAAAGAAAACATTTCATACATATACATATACACATAATGGTACCATACCCGACCATGTAGGTTCGGTGTCATCCATACCTGGCCATAATAAGGCTCGGTGTTTTCCATACCCAATTACAATGGTGTGCGCACAATAGATATCATATCCGGCCATATAAGCTCGGTGTCACAAAATAGTTACATACATATATGACATACATAAGTATCCGAGAGAAACATTAAAACTCTATCGGGGTGACATAAGGTCAATAAACCCCCGATTTCTATTATGGAATCACTACCACCATCATCATCATCATTATCATCATCAAAGTGAAGAGATTTTACCAATGACATCTCAAGAATCTTGAAAGTCATAAACTTTTAGCATTTCTAGGAATAGGACATTGTGGATATCTTAAATGGCATATCTAGAATTTAAATCATCATCATAATCGTTATCATCATCATGACAAGGAACATTGTCAACTATATCATGAGAACATTGAGAATTATGAGCTTCTAGCATTTATAGGAATAGGAATATTACGGATATCATGTATAGATTCACAATAAGGAAATCATGCCTTTAGAAAGAAGGGTTATCCTTACATACCTTTACGTCTTCTTAACTATTTAAAGTTCTGTCACGACCCGACTAGGGGGCCGCGATGAGCACCCGGGCACCCCTTAGCTTACTTTATTACTTACATCTAGGTGAGCCACATAATTAGACATACATTCCTTTCGTTTATCGAACTAGTCCCATTGGACAAACACCTCTTCATATCATCATAGGCATTTATGGCACATCGATGTACGTGGGCCAACATGGCCGACAAAATTATATACAAAACATGGGCCAACAAGGCCAGACATATCTAACCACAACACGTGACTACGAGCCTCTAAGGAGAGTATGACAAAACATATGAGCGGGACAGGACCTCACTATGCCCATAATCATATACACAAAAGAATAAGTACCCAAAAGCTATGGCTCCGGAAGAAAAGAAGCTCTGCTATGCAGTCTCTGAATAAGCAGATATGGATTAAGTCTATCTCCCTGTGCACCTGCGGGCATGGCGCAGCGTCCACAAACAAAAGGACGTCAGTACGAAGAATGTACTGAGTATGTAAAGCATGATAAACATCGATATATATATAAGCATAGTAAACAACATGTGAAGTAGCATAGGAGGGGAGATAATAATATCATCGTCATAGCACTTACTTGCATTTCATAGGACTTTCCATTTCTCATACACACTTATACACATACATCGTCCTCCGTATTCCATAATAGTAACCGTACCATATTGTGTCCGTATTCGTGTACATACCCGTATTTACATTCGTTTACGAAGTCTTATCACATTCATATTCATATTATATACATAGCATTCGCATAACATACCCGACCTCATAGGATCGGTGTTTCGTATACATACTTGGCCAACTAAGGCTCAAGGTTGCTCATACCTGGCCCTACCAAGGCTTCAGGGTTATCCGTACCATCTGCAGAGGTGTGCGCGCGTTTCGTAATCATATACTTACTCTATACATATTTATATACATATATTCTACCCGGCGTTATAAGCTCGAGGTTTCATTTTAGCCCTTCATAGGTACATATAAGTATACTAGCCCGTAGGCACCTTTAACATCATTATTAATATCATCATCATTACTATCATCATCATTGTCGTTACATCTACATCATAGGCTTACTTGTCACCTGGGGTGCGTAGTACAATCGTAGTACATATAGAGGATCGGGAGCTTATGAGCTCGGAATATCAATCATTTGAAGACAACATACTCATATAGAGGATTTAAGAGTTTGGCCAAGGAACCATGCCTTATGAAAGAAGGGTTAGCCTTACATACCTTTCCGTCGCACTATTCTACACTTGCGCGTTCTCTTCCAACGGTTGCATGTGTACCTTCATTAAGGTCATAACAACAACCATTAATCATCCATATTACCCACATTATCTAGATTTCTCAATTTGCTTCTAATTCACCCATATCCATGGTCATAACACCCGACTTCGTCCATTCGTCTAAAGTGTCTAGCTCATGATCTTAACACCATTTATAACACATTCATATCACAACACAATAACAATCATAATCCAATTCAAACTATTTCTCAAAATGTCACTATTCATCATTCATGGCCCATTTTACCATATTTCCTACAATCCATGTATATCAACTCTCCAATACCTTAAACATCATACAAATATCATGAATCTTACCTTAGATGTTGTAGGAGCAAGCTTTAGTTGATAATACTCCACTTTGAGCAAAACCCTAGTTTTCCTCCATTTGGATTTCTTGACTTGGATGGTCTTTGATGGTTTCCTCACTCTTGATTCACTTGTTTTAATGTTGTTGAAACAACATTATCCTTGAAAACTTGTATAGTAAATGTAGAGAGATGTTCTAGAGAGAAGGTGTGTAGTGTGGAAATGAAATAAAACAAGTCTTGGTCCTCCTATTTAATGAATTGCAAATCTGTGTTGAAGTGAACAGTGGTCGTAAATCATGGTTTACGGCCCGTATTTCAGTTTACGGACCGTCCCTCGTGGTCGTCTTTAACCTTAACAAAATCAGAAACTTGGGCTGCTTGCATGGTGATTTATGACCATGGTTTATGGGCCGTAAATCACTTTACGGTCCGTATTCCAGGTCGTATTATACCATTTCCTCGACTGGCAGAAGGTTGAAGTCTTGCATGCCAATTTATGACTGCCAGTTTACGGACCGTATACCAATTTACGGTCCGTATTTTCACTTTACGACCACTGGGCAGATTTCAAATCTGCAACTTTTCATATTTCTTAGACTTCTCATTCTAATCGTCCACATCCATTTGCATGCATCACTGGTTCATTTACTTGCGTTCCAACGGGAAATTTTCCGAGGTGTAACACGTTCTCCCCCAAAGTCCGCAAAATCTACATTCAAGAGGATTCACACTAAGGGTAAGTCTTGAAAACATTCTTAAGTTCAAACTAGTGCAATTAACGAGCTAACGAAATTTGGGCATCATTTCCCCTATTTTGTCAACTTTCACCATATCACAAAACAACTCCAAAATAACAATAACAACATCCACAATAGCATAATAAATAATTTACATTCAATTTAATCTCAAATTTATCCCAAAATCCCTTTTCAAGTTCATCTCATAATCATTTTCTTCACTTTAACATTTTATAACTTCTCCACTTTAATTCTTCTCCTTTCCAAGGATTACAAAACCTTTACATCAACCCCATCATGCAAATACAAGGAAGAACATACCTTATAATAGAGGAACTTCACTTCCCTCAACTCCTTTCAAGACCAAGTTCATCAGAACTTTCAAGAGAAGCAAGAACCATCACCTTCCATGGATTAGCTTTTGGGGTTTTGATGTTGATCTTTTCTCTTGATGATACGGAAAGGTTTGGAGTGTTATGGAACCTTCAATAACTCTCAAGAACCCTCTAGAAATAAATGAGGGAAGTTGAAATGAAAATGGGATCTTTTGGGGTTTAAAAAGATATCCAATTCGCCCCACCGCTCCGTGTTGCGGTGAGTATGCGGCTCAGCATACTAAGTATGCAGCCGCATACTCCCTCCACAACATGGGGGTGGTGTTGGGCAGAAAGCTCACCAAAATGGGGAGTTGGTGACCAATATGCGGCCACATATTTCTCCTTTTTCCCCGGTTTTGCGAAAACGTGCTCTTTTCGATTCGTTTGACCTCCAATCCTTTTGGAACCTTCTTGGAACTTGTGTAAAACTTCATTAACAATATAAGGGGCCCTATAGCTTCCCCCTCAAGGTAAACCTAAGCAATGAATAACTCAAAAGATACGAAATCTTCCCAAAACATAACTCAAGTTCCAATTTCTTCAACAAACTTACTTCCGCCGATTCATATGACTCCAAAACCTTCAGGTACACACTTAAAGTAATCAAATACACTTCTTAACCTTATAAGGACATCATTTCCACTTTAGTCTTGCGTTAGTTCAACACTCATGAGGCAAACGACACGAAATTTCCAAGATGTATCAACCACAAATCTGACAAGTCTCAATAATCTCAAGTCTATAATCAACAATTTTATGTCTTGGAACTAGGCAGAGTCACTAGTCCACAATTCCGATCTAGTCCATAATCCGATCCATGCCATAATAAAGGTACAACAAAACATACCAAATCAGAAATAAGAAGCCATGTGATGATGCAGAATAAAATGTAATGATGTGTAATGCAATGCAATAAAATGCACTGGCCAAATACTCCAAACCTGTACACACATGCTAAATGGTAATGTTTTCCTTAAATAGTCATGACCTGAAGGGGACCCATGGTGTCCATGTACTACTCATTCAGGAACAAATCTCGGACCACGAGCTCACTACTAGGCCACATCATCACCCCCTGTCAAATGTGCCTTAATAGATGTATATGTTACATTTCAAATCTCATCAATAATGCCTCATAATTGAATCACAAGGAATAACTCAAGAACACATATCAAAGTCAGAAACAATGAAGTACAATCATAGTAACACAAGTCATAACAAGACTCACAGATAATCTGCTCAGTGATAGTCTAAGTATGTAACTATCTCAATCAGTCCGTGATTGGTATTAATGGAGATTACACATAAATATAGCAGACATTTAATGGAGAGAGATTATAACTTATAGCCTGTTTGGCCAAGCTTCTAAAATCAGCTTATTTTGGAAAGTGCTTATAGAACTTCTGACGAAAAGTAGTTTGCGTTTGGCCAATTAATTTAAAAAGCACTTTTAAACATCAATTTGTGTTTACTAAGCTTTTAAAAAGTGTTTCTAAGTGTATTTTTCTCAAAAGTGCTTTTTAAAAAAAGTGCTTTTGGGCAAAGGTTTTTTTCTTTTTAGATTCTGAAAAACTACTTCTACTACTCTCCAGAAGCACCTATTTTTCCCAAAAGCTATGTCAAACACCCCACCTTTTAAAAATAAGCACTTATTGAAAAAAAAAAAGTACTTCTGGAAAAAGTGATGGATAATTTGAGACAGAGGGAATAGTAATATAAAATATTAATAAGTAATGTGATGGATTAGGAAGAAAATCATTGGTTTTGTGAAGCCCTCTGCTATTCAGCAAAGGGGCATTGTTATTTGTTCCCTTTTGCAAAGGTCTTGATGTTTTCCATCCTGCACAATTTGAAACTAGAAAGAGGTTTTTTTTAAAATAAAATAAAATGAACATTTAACTTCACCTCTAAAATTAGGAGAAGTGTTTTTTGAGAACTCTCTAATTATGAAAATTATAAGAAAATAGTCAATGATGTGATTATTTTGATTTGCTTTTCTGTTTGATTTTTCATAGCTATATTTTTGTCATTAGAATTTTAATTTTCCGTTTGAACGTCTTACATTACATATTTTTTTGTCTTTTGTTATTGTAGAATTTTTATTTCCTTTAGATCAACTAAACATCCAAAAAGACGTACCACTGCACGAAGCGCGAGTTCCTTGACTAGTTACGTATAAGCTGAGGGGGCGAATTATGCATTATAGTGAACATTCTAGGAATTTTTTCCTTCTTGTATGTTAGTGTATAGAGAAGAATTCCATTATAATAAACCACCCCTTTTGAAAAAAAGAAAAAAATCTTCTTTTTTTTTTGTTTTTTTTTTGTTTTGCTTTTTGACTAAAGAAATAATAAATCCTTTGCCCTATTGGATTTTGGATGAAGAGATGGATTTCGTTTGAATTAGTTTGTGAAACTTAGATACAAAATATTATTGACAGAAGTTGTGTACGTGCTTAGATTACTTCTAGGGAAAAAAAATACCATATTTTAAAACACTGGTGCCGAATGTCATTTTAACTAATTAAAATGCCAGAATGCTTTGCCTTACCGAAAGACCAAGTAAAATAGCTAAGCATCCAAAAGAATCAATACTTATCTTTAACTGACACCTTAAAGCTTTAAAATCTCCGAAAATATGTCTCTAAAACAAAGCATAAATCCATCAAGCTCAAATAATCACAGTTATTCCGTATAAAATTGGATCCATACCCAGCTTTTGAACCACTTTGAAACCTTACAACTACTACAACAACAACAACCTAGTAAAATCCCATCAGGTGAATCTGAGGAGGGTAGAGTGTACGCAGACTTTACATCTAACTTGTGACATGTGCAGAGGCTGTATTCGATAGACCCCCGGCTCAAGTAGAGAAGAAAAGAGAGATGAAAAGCATCTGTAATAATAGGCAATAATAACAACCAAATAATAAGATGATAGTGTGAAATAAACAATCAGATAGTACTAGGGATCTGATAATAAGCAGACAAAACAAAGATAGTATCACTCCTAGTATGGGAAAGTAAATCGTGTGCAACCTACTAACCTTCTACCCTCATACTCGATCTCAACACCCTCTTATCAAGGGTCATGTCCTCAGCAAGCTGAAGTTGCGCCATATCCTGCCTAATCACCTCTCCCCAAGACTTTTTATGCCTACCTTTCCCTCTTCTCAGCCCAACCATGGCCAACTAGCTCTCGCACCTCAAGCATCTGCATATCTCCTCCGCACGTGTCCGAGCTATCTCAACCTCCCTTCCCACATTTTGTCCCGCATGGGGCTATTCCTACCTTGCCCCGAATCACTTTATTTCTAATCTTATATCTCCTGGTATGCCCACACATCCACCTCAACATCCTCATTTCTGCTACCTTCATCTTCTGAACTTGAACTTTCTTAACAGGCCAACACTCCACCCCATATAACATAATCGGTCTAACCACCACTCTTTAAAACATACCCTTCAGCCTTGCTAGTACCTTCTTATCACACAAAACGCCGAAAGTGAGCCTCTATTTCAACCGCCCCACTCCAATACGATGTGTCACTTTTAAACCTAGTGAGCCCTAAAATCTACATACAACTTGATGATGGTTTTTTTTTGTTTTGTTGGAAATGTAAGTCATATATGATGATAGTGAACTTTACAAGATCAGAATCAGGCCCGTCTCATTATAATGGTTAATTGATTTAATGAAATCAAAATATATCAACTACTTTAATTAAATATGATTAGTGTGCAAAACACGCATCGTATATTTATTTGTTTGATATAAACCGCGAGGTTGGAGTAAGTTTTTACCATTCAATATGGCTCACATATTACATATTGCCCATATAATTAAGCACCTTTAAGCTTTAGATATGCCTTGCATACTTTTTTTTTTCAAACCCTATATGCCTTGCATACTGTGCAATAGACACCTGTAATTTTTTATCTTCTTTCTTTTCAATCATTTCCCAAGGAGTAAGTAGTTTATAGTTTTGCATTTTTTTTGCGGAGATTGAAAATCATAAATATAGCCATAATTTTGTTATGGATTTCATGAAGTCAGGATTTTGAGCATTTGTATTATTACTTTTAATTTTTCAAAGAAAAGAGAATATCGTACACATAAATACTAACAAAGAAAAAAATTTGTTTTCCTCGTTGTTGCAAATTCAAGAACTTTAGGCATTGGTGAATAATTTTCAGTGCATTCAGACAATTTTATTTTATTCTACTTTTTTTAAGGAGTATTTATTGTTATATATATAATTTAAATATTTAATTTGGCTTTCCATAAAGAGTTTTGCTCCATACATATATTTAGAAAATGGTGTTTTATACGCGTATGAATGATATGAAGAGTGAATATTATAAACGACCGTAATACCGCATTTCTTGGCATTGCCTCTGCATTTTAAATATATTTGCTCGGAGAATACCTGTTCAAACGACAATTACAATACAATTAGGATTGGCATACTCCATTGCAAGTCTTTTCTTCGCAGACACAAGCGGTCTCCACAATGAGGTATCTCAGCTTATAAAATGACAACCTTTATATACACAAGATTTTTCCAGTGAGAGATATTTAATTTATATTAATGCTTTGGTTGAAATAGTACTCTTTCTGCTCTATTTATTTATATATGTAACCTATTTGATATAATGCGGACTTTAAAAAAATGAAAGCTTTTGAAATTTGCCATTATCAACATGCATTATATTTGTGTGACTGTAAAACTTTAGCGTTAATAGAGTAAGAGATTAAGTTGAATTATTTGCTTTTTTTTTCCTTTGGCAGAAGTGTATCATCAAGATGGCATCAGTGGTTATTCCTTGTGATTTGTTCATTGATACAAGTAAAAGCTGAGGTTTTGCAACCAACAGTTGAGAAAACGCTTGTTAAAGACGCCGTCTCAAAAGGAGCTGGTCAAATCCTTAATTAACTCTTGATAGATCAAAGTGATTCGAGAAATTTTATTTGAGTAATTTTACTAACTTGTTTTGTGGTGACAAACCATTTACAGTTTGTTTAGACGGAAGTCCAGCAGCATATCATTATGACAAAGGGTTTGGAGATGGAGTCAATAATTGGGTAGTTTTTCTTGAGGTGAGCCATATTTATCCACAACTTTATTTTCGTGCATCTCCGATAAAAAAAATCTTCGAGGCTTGAATATGAGCTAATTATCTCTTGGAGTTTTTTCCCGGAATAAAACATTTTTCCGTCTATAATCATTCACAAAATCGTCCCTTAAGAAATTACAATGCAACAATTATGTACGTTGTATAATTTTGGGTATCTAACTTACATGTTGCATACCAGCTGAAAGGTTTATATATAGCGTCAACTGAGTGTAGTATTTTCTAAAATGGGCATTTCATGTAACTTATTTTATTGTCTTGCGTAAATGTCTCTTATCTTTTGCTACTTTCATATGATGTTATTTTCTCATCAATTAACATAAATAGGGGTATCAAACGGGCATGTTAGGTTAAAGTTGAAAAGATAAAAATAACTTGAGTCAACAAACATGTTTAATGGATCAAGATGTACGAGTCAATTTAAGCTAGATTTTGGGTTTTAGCAAACCGATTTTTTATTTATTTGTTTGTTGATTTAATTATTTTCATCAAACATGATTAACAAATTTTTTCTTTACTATGGCTATATCCAACATGCAAACTAAAGAAAAAAGAAACTTATTTTTCTATGTTTTAATTAAAAAAAAAAATTATAGGTCAACTTCACTATATACCTAAGTCGAAATTTTTTAACGTGTTAATTTGAATTGTGCCGAATTAAACTGTCATGGGTATATGTCCCGCCAACCTATTTAAAATTGGGCTGGTTATATTTTATGGACTAAATTTAACATCCATATTTGCAACAACAACATCAATTCGCTTCCAAATTTCAAACCAGTGCTTAGTTTATATCATGGTTAATAAAATATAGACTAGTGCTAATTAATAGCTTTGCACGTGATTAATTAGGGGGGGAGGATGGTGTGGAAGTGTAGAAGATTGTGGACTCCGTTTTGGCAACTTCATGGGTTCATCCAACCATATGAATAACACCCGTGTTTTTAGCGGCTTGCTAGATTACAACAAGACCAATAATCCAGGTACATATGAACATATTTTTTATATATACTTCTTATTAATTGGATAATAACGATCTTGACTAATGGTTATTTTTTTCCAGACTTCTACAATTGGCACAGAATTATGATCAAATATTGCGATGGATCTTCATTCACAGGAGACGTTCAATCAGTCGATAAAGTACGTCACCACATTTGTGTTATCAATTGTAGACTTTAATTATGTCCTATATATTTATAAGTTATAGAAGTGGAATTATGGTAATATGTCAAACTTCTTTTTCAGGCTACCAATCAACATTATAGAGGTGCAAGGATTTTTCAAACAATTATGGAGGAGCTACTAGCAAAAGGAATGAAGAATGCAAAAAATGTATGGTCAATTAGTGCAAATTAAACTCTCATTTTAATAAACAAAACTACAATAAGTTAAGAAAGGAGTTTAAGCGTTGTGAATTGATAGTTTGTAATATTATTATACCATCAGATTAAGTTACCTGTAACAGCACGTAGTGTTTTAAAACAAGAATGATATATAACTTGAAAAATAAAATAAATAATATAGATTAAATTGTGATGATAGTGCAAAGAATATTACTGACGGTTATCAATGGATTTTTGTGATGGCAGGCTATTCTTTCAGGCAATTCAGCTGGTGGATTGGCTGCTATGATTCATTGTGATCGTTTTCGATCTCTGTTACCTAGCACGCCTAGAGTGAAATGCCTCTCAGATGGTGGCTATTTTTTACTTGAGTAAGATTCAAATAACTCAGAAACTAAAAAGCATTGAACCATAATTGTATTTTGTCAATAACAACATAATAATTACAGTTTCTTTCTTTTAGCAATGATGGCAAGAGAGGGAAAGTATTGGAATCAACCTTTGCTGCAGTGGTTAACTTGCATGTACTCTTCCTCAATCTTTCTCTTTAGAACAGACAAATAACGTACTCCCTATGTCTCAATTTATGTGGCATACTTTCTCTTTTAGTCTGTCACAAAAATAATGTCATCTCTCGAATTTATAAATAATTTGACAAAAAATCTCTTTTGACCCTTAATGAGATGATTTAGAGCCACACAAGTATCTAACTCTTGTTTTGGACCAAAATTTTTAAAAATCTTATCTTCTTTTTTAAACTCTATGCCTAGTCAAATGACGCTACATAAATTGGGATGTAGGGAGTGTTATTTTTGTCCTTTTTATTTTATTTTTTATAACAGTGGTGTTTGGGCGTACTTTGGCACACATCTTAATCCATTTCACCAAGTATCTGCTATCTCTTATCAGAAAAAATATCGAATAACTCTATCCATGAAAACATATTTTTGGAAATTGCGTAGTTAACCGAGAAGGCTCAGATAGCCTGAAACTACGTTGCCACCGTAGGATAAGGGTTGTCAGCAAGGAGGCAACACATTCATTATGCAGTTTGGATCCTTACATGCTTATTATCACTTAAGTCTCATATCCCTGGTAAGGTGTGAGTGTTCTCCTGGTAGGACGCAAGTACCAGATCATGTTGTCGGTTATACTATAGCGTTCCCCACATTACAAGTAGTTTTACATACATGTATTTTCCATTGATTTACTGTTTTCAGACTTTACTCACGTTTCATGCTCATGTTCAAGTTACATTCAGTTTCGGTTCATGTCCTGTACCTATGTTGTGCCATGTTCTTCGTTTCAACAGGTTTTACATACTAGTACTATTCACTATGTACTAACGTCCCTTTTGTCTGGGGCCTGCACTTCACGGTGCAGATACTAGTTTTCAGGAACATACACCTGCGCAGTAGGATCACCTCAGTTATCAGCTTATTAGTATTCAGTTTATGGTAGTCCAGGGCCATGTCCTGGTAGTTAGTATTTAGACATGTTTTAGAGGTTTCACAGACATATATTAGTTCACAGAGTCAGCTATGCTTTCATGTTTGCAGACTATTATGTTATGATATTTCATGTTATAAGAAAATTCTAAGACTTTATTCCGCAAATTACATTTCATGATTCATTTAAATTGCATCATATAAATTGTATTGTTTTGATGCCCATGTTGACAAGCAAGCCATAAGGTTCGCTCGGACACATGCAAGCAAGGATCGAGTGTCGTGTTACGCCTAGGCCATGGTTCGGGGCGTGACAAAGCTTGGTATCAGAGCCTAGGTTCAAGTGTCTTTAGGGAGTCTATGAAAACGTGTCCGGTGGGGTCACTTTTATATGTGTGAGGGCACCATACATATAAACAGTTGACCACCAAGACATTCAGGATTGTCTCACTTCTTACATATTCTAGATCGTGCAGTTAGCGCAGTGCTTTTAGGATGTCTTTCTAATTCGTGCGTGTACGTATTTTCAAAAAATGCCTGCGAAAAGGAAATACACCAGAAAGGCTACAGCTACCAGCCAAGGGGTTACTACAGAAGCAACTCGCGAAGAGACTATTTCGACTCAGATAGCAGCCCCAACCGATCCTACAGTAACACCTCCAATTGATTCGGATGGGGGATGTTAGGAATGCTATCAATATGCTCACACAACTGGTAGCAGCTCAGGCCCAATGTCAGAGTCTGGGTCAAGCTCAAGAGGTAATGGAGAGTCTTCTAAGACTAAGGACTTTCTCAGGATGAATCCCCCAGTCTTTACGGGGACAAAGAAAGATAAGGACCCTCAGGACTACATCGATGCTCTTCAGAAAATCTTCAGGATTATGACAGTTATGACAATCGAAACAGCTACTTTTGGAGCTCATCAGCTGCAGAGCATTGCTAACACCTGGTATGAATCTTGAGAATTTCCCCGAGGTGAGGATGCACCTGATGCTACATGGGATGAATTCACAAGTGCATTCCTGGACCACTTCATGCCAACAGAAGTCAGAGAAGCTAAGGCTGAGTAATTCCTGAAGCTTAAACAGAATGGTAGGTCAGTTCAGGACTACTATTTAGTCTGGCTAAGCATGCTCCAAATATGGTATCGGACATGATGGCACGAGTGAGGAGGTTTGTTAGGGGTCTTAATCCCTATTTGTACGATGGGGCCAATATTGCGACACAGAATGGGGGGATGACTATCTCCAAGATGGTTGCTTTCGTAGAAGGGTATGAGACAAGGATGAAGGAGGATGAAGCCTTACAAAAAGATAAAGACAAAGAGTTCAACAAGAGGGCCAAGTCTACCAGACAGTTCAGAGGTAATGAAAATAGAAAGTTCTTTAAGAACAGGTCAGCCGGACTTACTCCGTCCACGATAAGTGCTCCAGTTTCCAAGTTCAGGAAAGATAACCGTCAACAGAATTTCAGGTGGTCAGGATCCCAGTCTCAGGCCAGTGTGACTCAGAGTAACTTCACCAATCCGTTTTGTGCTAAGTGTGGGAAGAGGCATCCTGGGGAGTGCCACCCTGGATCGAATATTTGCTATGGGTGTGGCCAGCTGGGCCATGTTCAGTGAAATTACCCTTCAATCAGACAAGGCACAGAAGGTAATCAAACTCAGTCAGTAAGTTCATCAGCTCCTCATAATAACCAAACTCGAGCAGGACATGTACCAGCTGGATCCGGCAACACGAGCATGGCCCAAACCATTTGTATGCTTTGACCGAGCTCCAGGATACCGATTCCCGTACTGATGTTGTTACAGGGATACTCACCATTTTCAGTTTCGATGTTTATGCTCTCATGGACACTGGATCCACCTTATCCTATGTCACCCCTTATGTTGCTAGGAAATTTGGTATCGAACCTGAAAAGCTAAAAGAACCTTTTGAAGTGTCAACTCCAGTTGGTGAGTCAGTCATAGCTCGATGTGTCTATAAGGGTTGTCCAGTCAGAGTCTATCACCATGTTGTTCCAGCTGACCTATGTGAGTTAGAAATAGTAGATTTTGATGTAATCATGGGCATGGACTGGTTATATTCATGTTATGCGTCAGTTAATTGTAGAACCAACACTGTAAATTTCAAGTTTCCTGATGAGCCAGTCTTAGAGTGGAAGGGTGATTCAGTGAGTCCTAAGGGTAGGTTTATTTCTTACCTCAAGGCAAGAAAAATGGTGTCTAAGGGTTATATCTATCATCTCGTTCAGGTTAGGGATTCAACTTCCCAGACCCCAACTCTTCAATCAGTCTCTGTTGTTAATGCGTTTCTAGAAGTCTTTCCCGAGGAACTTCCCGGAATCCCTCCTGATAGGGAAATTGATTTCGCAATTGACCTACTCCCAGGTACAAAACCTATATTTATTCCACCTTATAGGATGGCTCCAGCAGAATTACGCGAGCTTAAGGCTCCATGGGGTGCCCCAGTCCTTTTCGTTCGCAAGAAAGATGGTTCTTTGCGTATGTACATTGACTATCGTCAGCACAATAAAGTCATGGTCAAGAAAAAATACCCTCTTCCACGAATAGACGACTTATTTGATCAACTTCAGGGTGCCCAATGTTACTCCAAGATAGATCTCCGATCAGGTTACCATCAGCTTAAGGTTAGGTGACAAGATATTCCTAAGACAGCCTTCAGAACCAAATATGGTCATTTCGAGTTCTCTGTCATGTCCTTCGGTTTGACTAATGCCCCAACGGCATTTATGGACCTCATAAACAGAGTCTTTAAGCCATACCTCGACCTATTTGTCATTGTCTTCATATATGATATCCTTATTTACTCTGGTAGTGAGGCCGAGCACGTAGAACACCTTCGTATAGTTCTTCAGATTCTTAAGGACCGCAAGTTGTATGCAAAATTCTCTAAGTGTGAATTTTGGCTCAAGTTAGTGGCCTTCTTAGGTCATGTGATTTCTGGTGAGGGTGTTCAGGTTGACTCTCAGAAGATTGAGGCCGTTAAGAATTGGCCCAGACCCGCATCAGTTTCAAATATTCGCAGTTTCTTGAGTCTATCAGGTTTTTACCGACGTTTCGTAGAGGGGTTTTCGTCTATTTCAGCACCATTGACCAAGCTGATGAAGAAGGACATTAAATTTCAGTGGTCAGATGCCTGTGAGCACAGTTTCGAGGAATTAAAAACGAGACTGACTTCTGCGCCAGTTTTGACTCTACCAGAAGGAACCGAAGGTTTCGTGGTTTATTGTGATGCTTCGGGAGTTGTTCTCGGATGCGTCTTAATGCAGCATGGTAAGGTTGTAGCTTATGCATCTCGTCAGCTCAAGGTTCACGAAAAGAATTATCCGACTCATGACCTAGAGTTGGCAGCTGTAGTTTTTGCACTCAAGATATGGCAGCACTACTTGTATGGAGTACATGTTGATATTTTCACATAATAAAACGCCCCGCCCTCATGCCCGCCTTTTAAAACACTGGTGCTGAATGTCATTTTAATTAATTAAAATTCCAAAAAGCTTTGCCTTACTGAAAGTCCAACTAAAATAGCTAAGCATCCAAAAGAATCAATACTTAGCTTTAACTGAGACCTTAAAGCTTTAAAATCTCCGAAAATATGCCTCTAAAACACAGCATAATTCCATCAAACTCAAATAATCACAGTTGTTCTGTATAAAATTTGATCCATACCCAGCTTTTGAACCACTTTGAAACCTTACAACTACAACAACAACAACAACCTAGTAAAATCCCATCAGGCGGGTCTGAGGAGGGTAGAGTGTATACAGACTTTACCTCTAACTTGTGACATGTAGAGAGGCTGTAATCGACAGACCCCCGGCTCAAGTAGAGAAGAAAAGACAGATGAAAAGCATCAGTAATAATAATCAGTAATTATAGGCAATAATAACAACCAAATAATAAGATGACAGAGTGAAATAAACAATCAGATAGTACTAGGGATCTAATAATAAGCAGACAAAACAAAGATAGTACCACTCCTAGTATGGCAAAGTAAATCGTGTGCAACCTACTAACCTTCTACCCTCATACTCGATCTCCACGCCCTCTTATCAAAGGTCATGCCCTCGGCAAGTTGAAGTTGCGCGATATCCTTCCTAATCACCTCTCCCCAAGACTTGTTAGGCCTACTTTTCCCTCTTCTTAGCCCAACCATGCCAACTAGCTCTCGCACCTCAAGCATCCGCAGATCTCCTCCGCACGTGTCCAAGCTATCTCAACCTCCCTTCCCACATTTTGTCCCGCATGGGCTACTCCTACCTCGCCCCGAATCACTTCATTTTTAATCTTATATCTCCTGGTATGCCCACACATCCACCTCAACATCCTCATTATTCTACTACCTTCATCTTCTGAACTTGAGCTTTCTTAACATGCCAACACTCCACCCCATACAACATAATCGGTCTAACCACCACTCTATAAAACTTGCCCTTCAGCCTTGCTAGTACCTTCTTATCACACAAAACGCCGGAAGTGAGCCTCTATTTCAACCGCCCCACTCCAATGCGATGTGTCACTTTTAAACCTAGTGAGCCCTAAAAGATACATACAACTTGATGATGGTTTTTTTTTCTTTTTGAAATTTAAATCATATATGATGACAGTGAACTTTAAAAGATCAGAGTCGGGTCCGTCTCATTATAATGGTTAATTGATTTAATGAAATCAAAATATATTAACTATTTTAATTAAATAAGATTAGTGTGCAAAACATGCATCGTATATTTATTTATTTGATATAAACCGCGAGGATGGAGTAAGTTTTTACCATTCAATATGGCTCACATATTACATATTGCCCATATAATTAAGCACCTTTTAGCTTTAGATATGCCTTGCATACTTTTTTTTAAAAAAAACCCCATATGCCTTGCATACTGTGCAATAGACACCTGTAATTTTTTATCTTCTTTCTTTTCAATCATTTCCCAGGGAGAAATTAGTTTATAATTTTGCATTTTTTTGGGGAGATTGAAAATTTCAAATATAGCCATAATTTTGTTATGGATTTCATGAAGTCAAAATTTTGAGCATTTGTATTATTACTTTTAATTTTTCAAAAGAAAAGAGAATATCGTACACATAAATACTAACAAAGAAAAAAAATGTTTTCCTCGTTGTTGCAAATTCAAGAACTTTAGGCATTGGTGAATAATTTTCAGTGCAATCAGACAATTTTATCTTATTCTACTTTTTTTAAGGAATATTTATTGTTATATATATAATGTAAATATTTAATTTGGCTTTCTGTAAAGAGTTTCGCCCCATACATATATTTGGAAAATGGTGTTTTATACGCGTATGAATGATATGAAGAGTGAATATTATAAACGAACGTAATACCGCATTTCTTGGCATTGCCTCTGCATTTTAAATATATTTGCTAAGAGAATACATGTTCAAACGACAATTACAATACAATTAGGATAGGCATAACAATAAGACTCCATTGCAAGTCTTTTCTTCGCAGACACAAGAGATCTCCACAATGAGGTATCTCAACCTTTATATACACAAGATTTTTCCAGTGAGAGATATTTAATTTATATTAATGCTTTGGTTAAAATAGTACTCTTTCTGCTCTATTTATTTATATATGTAACCTATTTGATAGAACGCGGACTTTAAAAAAAATGAAGGCTTTTGAAATTTGCCATTATTAACATGCATTATATTTGTATGACTATAAAACTTTATCGTTAATAGAGTGAGAGATTAAGTTGAATTATTTCCACATTTTAGAAATGTGTCATTTCTTTTAGGAACAGACTAAGAAGAAAATACAATCACTTAAATCGGAATAAGTAGAAGCGTATGTGAGAGAAGGAGATGCTTAACCAAAAAAAAAAAAAAAAAGGTGTTGACTCGAGGGAGTCAGCCCTTTACCACATGCCAGCAGTAATTTTGGGTTGATCATAGAGCAAACAATAGTTGCATTAATTCTATATCTCCAAATAGAAATATAATCAGCACACGTAATTTGATGTGGTTCTTTTGGTCTATAGTAGATAGTAATTATTTGTTTTTTTTTTTTCCCTTTGGCAGAAGTGTATCACCAAGATGGCATCAGTGGTTATTCCTAGTGATTTGTTCATTGATACAAGTAAAAGCTGAGGTTTTGCAACCAACAGTTGAGAAAACGCTTGTTAAAGACGCCGTCTCAAAAGGAGCTGGTCAAATCCTTAATTAACTCTTGATAGATCAAAGTGATTCGAGAAATTTTATTTGAGTAATTTTACTAACTTGTTTTGTGGTGACAAACCATTTACAGTTTGTTTAGACGGAAGTCCAGCAGCATATCATTATGACAAAGGGTTTGGAGATGGAGTCAATAATTGGGTAGTTTTTCTTGAGGTGAGCCATATTTATCCACAACTTTATTTTCGTGCATCTCCGATAAAAAATCTTCGATAATTATCTCTTGGAGCTTTTACCCGGAATAAAACATTTTTCCGTCTATAATCATTCACAAAATCGTCCCTTAAGAAATTACAATGCAACAATTATGTACGTTGTATACTTTTGGGCATCCAACTTACATGTTGCATACCAGCAGAAAAGTATATATATATATATATAGTCAACTGAGTGTTCGGTAAATCTTCTTTTTAAACATATATAAAGTGTAGTATTTTCTAAAACAGGCATTTCATGTATCTTATTTTATTGTCTTGCGTAAATGTCTCTTATCTTTTGCTACTTTCATATGATGTTATTTTCTCATTAATTGTCATATCAAATGGGCATGTTAGGTTAAAGTTGAAAAGATAAAAATAACTTGAGTCAACAAACACGTTTACTTGGATCAAGATGTACGAGTCAAATTAAGCTAGATATTGGGTTTTAACAAACCGACTTTTTATTTATTTGTTTGTTGATTTAATTATTTTCATCAAACATGATTAACAATTATTTTCTTTATGATGGCTATATCCAACATGCAAACAAAAGAAAAAAGAAACTTATTTTTCTATGTTTTGATTAAAAAAAAAATATAGGTCAACTTTACTATATACCTAAGTCGAAATCAGCCAATATTTTTAAACGTGTTAATTCTGACTGTGCCGAATTAAACTGTCATGAGTATATGTCCCGCCCAACCTATTTAAAATTGGGCTGGTTATATTTTATGGACTAAATTTAACATCCATATTTGCAACAACAACATCAATTCGCTTCCAAATTTCAAACCAGTGCTTAGTTTATATCATGTTTTGTAAAATATAGACTAGTGCTAATTAATAGCTTTGCACGTGATTAATTAGGGGGGAGGATGGTGTGGAAGTGTGGAAGATTGTGGACTCCGTTTTGGCAACTCCACGGGCTCCTCTAACCATATGGATAACACCCGTGTTTTTAGCGGCTTGCTAGATTACAACAAGACCAATAATCCAGGTACATATGAACATATTTTTTATATATACTTCTTATTAATTGGATAATAACGATCTTGACTAATGGTTATTTTTTTCCAGACTTCTACAATTGGCACAGAATTATGATCAAATATTGAGATGGATCTTCATTCACAGGAGACGTTGAATCAGTCGATAAAGTACGTCACCACATTTGTGTTATCAAATGTAGACTTTAATTATGTCCTATATATTTATAGTTATAGAAGTGGAATTATGGTAATATGTCAAACTTCTTTTTCAGGCTACCAATCAACATTATAGAGGTGCAAGGATTTTTCAAACAATTATGGAGGAGCTACTAGCAAAAGGAATGAAGAATGCAAAAAATGTATGGTCAATTAGTGCAAATTAAACTATCATTTTAATAAACAAAACTACAATAAGTTAAGAAAGGAGTTTAAGCGTTGTGAATTGATAGTTTGTAATATTATTATACCATCAGATTAAGTTACCTGTAACAGCACGTAGTGTTTTAAAACAAGAATGATATATAACTTGAAAAATAAAATGAATAATATAGATTAAATTGTGATGATAGTGCAAAGAATATTACTGACGGTTATCAATGGATTTTTGTGATGGCAGGCTATTCGTTCAGGCAATTCAGCTGGTGGATTGGCTGCTATGATCCATTGTGATCGTTTTCGATCTCTGTTACCTAGCACGCCTAGAGTGAAATGCCTCTCGGATGGTGGCTATTTTTTACTTGAG
Source organism: Lycium barbarum (assembly GCF_019175385.1). Classification (NCBI taxonomy): domain Eukaryota; kingdom Viridiplantae; phylum Streptophyta; class Magnoliopsida; order Solanales; family Solanaceae; genus Lycium; species Lycium barbarum. The sequence goes on along the minus strand of NC_083338.1, from coordinate 140,187,248 downwards.
TAAGATTCAAATAACTCAGAAACTAAAAAGCATTGAACCATAATTGTATTTTGTCAATAACAACATAATAATTACAGTTTCTTTCTTTTAGCAATGGTGGCAAGAGAGGGAAAGTATTGGAATCAACCTTTGCTGCAGTGGTTAACTTACATGTACTCTTCCTCAATCTTTCTCTTTATTACAGGCAAATAACGTACTCTCTATGTCTCAATTTATGTGGCATACTTTGTTTTTTAATTTGTCACAAAAAGAATTTCATCTCTCGAATTTATAAATAATTTGACAAAAAATCTCTTTTGACCCTTAATGAGATGATTTAGAGCCACACAAGTATCTAAGTCTTGTTTTGGATCAAATTTTTTAAAAATCTTATCTTCTTTTTTAAACTCTATGCCTAGCCAAATGATGTCACATAAATTGGGATGGAGGGAGTGTTATTTTTGTCCTTTTTATTTTATTTTTTATAACGGTGGTGTTTGGGCGTACTTTGGCACACATCTTAATTCCATTTCACCAAGTATCTGCTATCTCCTATCAGCAAAAATATCGAATAACTCTATCCATGTAAACATAGGTAGATGGGATATATATATATATATATATATATATATATATATATATTATCGTTCTGGTCGTTTTCCACATGCATTCATACATATTGAAAAATTTATATACTTGTGAATACATATAAATTCTATTTCATGATTTGTCATAACTATATTCCAAAGTTAATTTCATTGACGGTTACTCAACTTTTACTTTTTTTCATTAAAACCATTAAACTTATTTTATAAACGAATAAAGTGCTCATTTCAGTATCACAAAAGTCACTAAACTTTTATTCGCAACAAAAGCAGTCACTCAACTTTGTGTAAATATCACAAACAATAATTAGGATGAAATAAAAAAAAAAAGTTGTTGTAATCCATTTGATTATTCTCATCTTGCAAGATGCTTACATGAACTCTTTTATTGGGTTATAGAATTCAGCAAAAATGTTGCCTTCATCATGTACTTCAAGAAAATTGGATCCAACATTGGTAAGAGCAATTTCATCACCAGTCTCAGTTCATATATAACTGACTTATTTTCTTATGTATCTAAAACTAATAATTTCACAAATTATAACTTGCAGTGTTTTTTCCCACAAAATTTACAACAATATATCAAGACACCACTTTTCATAATCAATTCTGCTTATGATTCATACCAGGTTTGTTTATTAGTCACCAAATACACAACAGTAAAAGCATATTCTATTAATTTCCTTTTCCAATTCAACTATAGTACTTTGTTATTTTTATTGATCAAATTCTTTTTGGTGTATATTTGCAGATAATATTTACCGTTATACCCTCCGCACAGAGAGCTGACTTTAAGGAAAATTGTATGCTAGATTTCCATAATTGCTCTTCTGATCAGCAAAAGATGTTACGAGGTTAGTGCCACAACACTGTATGAATCATAATAGTATTTCATGGAAAATCCTTTGCGAGATTGGATATTTTTCGCATTGAAAATGCGATAAAGCGCGACCTATGATTCATGATATGAAAATCAAAATGAGAATAATAAAAAAATTGTCATTCTTGAACAATAACAATTCTTTTCACTTCAATTCAAGGCTAACGCAACCATTATAATATATAGTTGGTGTGGTATCAAGATATAACTTATCGTACTAGATCAGATGGTATGATTTATCGATCATGAATCACATTCTTCTAGAGTTTTTTTTGTTGTTTTAAAATTAATTCATTTGGCTTTGAGTTTTCAGATTTTGGGGTAGAATTTGTAAGTGCATTACCAAACTCATACAGCCCTTCACAAAGAGGAATGTTCGTCAACTCTTGCTTCATACATCTACAAATTTCCTACAGTACCAGCTGGACTAGTCCTTTACTCATGGTGAACAATAAGGTAATCAATAGCTCCCAATTTTTGTCAAACTTTAAATTTGTTTAAACTAACGATGCGAAATTTACATTTTTTTAACAGACAGTTGCAAAGGCATTTGGTGATTGGTTCTTTGAACGAGATCACCGCCGAGAGCCGGTCAAACTACAAGATTTGCCACAAATATGTCGTCCACCCCCTCAACCGGCTCAAGGCCAACGCGAAGACCCCCCAAAACGACTCTGATCAGGACAACACTGCTTAGTTGGTTTTAATTTGGCTCAACCCCTCACATTCTTCTTTTTTATTTATCAATGAGCCAAAGGTGCTATGTTGCTCCCAACGCACACGCAAATATACGTGGTCACCAAGTAATATATTGAGTTTTATAGTCGGATATTGTACCCACAAAGATTTATGATCGACAGTTAAACTAGGATGCAGTAATATTGCTAATTATGCAAGTATGTGTGCAGACTGTTTGATTGTTTGGTAAACTAATGCAAAAACTAAATAACTAAATAAGTATGCTAACAGTTTGTCACAAACGTTTGTTTAAGTGGGTTTATCACAGAGATATGAGTATTCCAGGGTAGTGGTTGGTTCACCAATCGTATTGAGTCATGCAAGTACCTTACCCTAGCAGTTTTATTCGAGATTGCTAATTAACCGGATTATTAATCTCGTAGTATTCTCCGGAACCACTACTCGCCGATTCGAAGCAGTTCGCCGCGTATATATATATATATATATAAAAGAAAATTGACCTGTTAAAAATGCAATTCATTTACAGTATTTGATTGAATGCGGCAACTATGTATATTCCTATCCTAACCCAACTAGAGGGATAATCAGATCACACCCTTTTTAATTCTTCTCTAATCTGATAACATATTTCCCAAGTATATATATTAAATAGTAAATCGAACTAGACTGTTGCGCAGGAAATCAAACAATTAAGAACGTAAGTAGAGAAAGAATCGTATATGAATAAACTACTAAGATTAAAATACGTGTTCAAACGTCAATACTCATGGTTACATCAAAACCCCAGAATTATAGAGTTTAACCACACATAATCGGATTACAACAATTGGTTTTCATGTTCGATCTAAGAAAAGATGAAATAATGAAGGTAAAAGAGATAACCCTATGATGAAAAGCCTTACTCCTTGCTCTCTGTGAAATAAAACATCTGAACCCTTATATTCAAAATGACCTAAGGATCTTTTTATAGTGTTGGGAAATAATCCTCCAAAGCCCATTCAAAACGGGTCAAGACTTAGAAAATATTTCGTGTCGACATATCGAGCTCGCTGGGCGAAGTGTATAGGAAGACAGTGTCTCGCCTTGACCTTCACTCAGTGAGGCAAAGCAGTTTTCCTATTCTTAGTGAATTTCGCGACTTTTCCTTCGTCACGTGTTGAGCTCGCTGGGCGAAAGGTATAGAGAGATGGGGTCTCGCTTTCACCTTCGCTCAGAGAAGGGACACCATCATTTTATACTTAGAATATTTTTCTTGATCTTGTCATGACCTAATTCGTGAATCGTGATGACACCTACACTGTCCCCCCAGGTAGGCGAACTATTCCTAACTTGTTTTAATCATTTATAAAAATTATGCGAAATTAAACAATGATTTAGTTAACCAATTCAAATTATATTGATAACAAGTGCGGAAGTAACAACAACCCCAAAATATGGTATGGACTAGTACAAGAGCTACTATGAAGAAGATACAAAGTCTGATAAGAAATAGAAATCTCAAAATATCAATACTTTCTCCAGAATGCAAAGTAGACAGTTAAATACAGGAAGAGTCTCCGCACTACAAAAAAAAAGTAATTTGCGGTGGTTGAAAATTGCAATTCGTGGTGGTTTTGGCCTCCGCTAATTGCTTGAGGAGACTAAAACCACCGCGTATTGCAACTTTCAACCTCCGAAAATTACTTTTTTTTTTGTAATGCCAGATTGCGGATCTAGCCAAAGCACACCCTGGAATCTCGATCAAGTAGACTCGGATCACTCTCGACGACAGGAACTAGAACTAGTAACAGGCTCTGCACTCAAAAGGAGAGGACATCAAGAGTAGCATCTGTACAAACAACACGTACTGAGTAAGAATCATAGGACGACTAAGATTAGCTCACGCATATAAGCATAAACTCTGTCAAGATAAGCAGATAGGCACATAATACCCAAATCAAGGTCATAACATATCACATAACCGAATCACAACCTAAGGTGAAGCTTCTTGTCACGACCCAATCGGAGGGTCATGACGGGCACCCGGTGCTAACATACCGAGCACCTCTTATCATACTTGCGTAATCCTCTCTAGGTGAGCCACATAACTAACTCATAATTACCATGCATCAATAACACAAATTCCATCGGACTAAGGCACTATTTTATATAAACATCATTAACTATGCCCATATAAACACAAGCTGACAAGGCTATCAAAATGATATAAAAAATGTGAACCGACGACACTGAGGGATACCCAGCTATACACACCTGTCTATGAGCCTCTACGAAGAGTACACAAAATCATAAAGATGGGATAGGACCCCGCCATGCCCATATATGTACATAAAAGAATAATACCAACTATTGCAACTCTGAATCAAATGGAGCACCTCTATCAATCACTGGTGAAGCAGGCATGAAGGCAGCGTCCACAAACAAAAGGACGTCAGTACGAACAATGTACTGAGTATGTGCGACATGAATAGTAACATGATACAAGCATGAAGAATAACATAAGAAAGATGAATCATTTATACCTTATAATACCTCTTAGGATGTTCATTGTTATTACTTAACCTTCCTATAAAGAAAACATTTCATACATATACATATACACATAATGGTACCATACCCGACCATGTAGGTTCGGTGTCATTCATACCCGGCCATAACAAGGCTCGGTGTTTTCCATACCCAATTGCAGTGGTGTGCGCACAATAGATATCATATCCGGCCATATAAGCTCGGTGTCACAAAACAACTACATACATATATGACATACGTAAGTATCCGAGAGAAACATTAAAACTCTATCGGGGTGACATAAGGTCAATAAACCCCCGATTTATATTATGGAATCACCACCATCATCATCATCATTATCATCATCAAAGTGAAGAGATTTTACCAATGACATCTCAAGAATCTTGAAAGTCATGAACTTTTAGCATTTCTAGGAATAGGACATTGTGGATATCTTAAATGGCATCTTTAGAATTGAAATCATCATCATAATCGTTATCATCATCATGACAAGGAACATTGTCAACTATATCATGAGAACCTTGAGAATTATGAGCTTCTAGCATTTATAGGAATAGGAATATTACGGATATCATGTATAGATTCACAATAAGGAAATCATGCCTTTAGAAAGAAGGGTTATCCTTACATACCTTTACGTCTTCTTAACTATTTAACGTTCTCCCCCAAAGTCCGCAAAATCTACATTCAAGAGGATTCACACTAAGGGTAAGTCTTGAAAACATTCTTAAGTTCAAACTAGTGCAATTAACGAGCTAACGAAATTTGGGCATCATTTCCCCTATTTTGTCAACTTTCACCATATCACAAAAAAAAACTCCGAAATAACAATAACAACATCCACAATAGCATAATCAAGAATTTACATTCAATTTAATCTCAAATTTATCCCAAAATCCCTTTTCAAGTTCATCTCATAATCATTTTCTTCACTTTAACATTTTATAACTTCTCCACTTTAATTCTTCTCCTTTCCAAGGATTACAAAACCTTTACATCAACCCCATCATGCAAATAAAAGGAAGAACATACCTTATAATAGAGGAACTTCACCTCCCTCAACTCCTTTCAAGACCAAGTTCATCAGAACTTTCAAGAGAAGCAAGAACCATCACCTTCCATGGATTAACTTTTGGGGTTTTGATGTTGATCTTTTCTCTTGATGATACGGAAAGGTTTGGAGTGTTGTGGAACCTTCAATAACTCTCAATAACCCTCTAGAAATAAATGAGGGAAGTTGAAATGAAAATGGGATCTTTTGGGGTTTAAAAAGATATCCAATTCGCCCCACCGCTCCGTGTTGCGGTGAGTATGCGGCTCAGCATACTAAGTGTGAGGACCCACAGAACCTCGAAACTGTGAACCCCCTGGACCTCGGTCCCATGACTGACTGCTAGTGTCCTCGGCCCTGCTGACTGGTCATGACATACTCAGGTATTGTATGGGCAGGTGCCAATAGACAATTCGATGGTATCGAACCCGTGACCTCCCCCCTTTTGTTCTCCCAAAGGAGACGACTCTCACCAGTTGAGCTGCAGCTCAACTGGTAAGAGGCGTCTCCTTAGGGAGGACAAAAGGCTTGAGGTCACGGGTTCGAAGCGCTGCAGCGTGTGCGAATTGTCTGTGATTTCTTGCCACAATAGCTCAGTAGTCCATGGTCAAGACCATGTCAGCTAGTCAGCGGGCCGAGGCCACAGCATGTCAGCATGAGGGGGCAACCCACAGGCGAGCCTGTGGATCCTCGACAAAAAATAGCCTTTTTTTTTTGTGAGGACCCACAGAACCTCGGAACTGTGAACCCCCTGGACCTCGGTCCCATGACTGACTGCTAGTGGCCTCGGCCCTGCTGACTGGTCATGACATACTCAGGTATTGTATGGGTAGGTGCCAACAGACAATTCGATATACGCTGCAGCGGCTGGTATCGAACCCGTGACCTCCCCCCTTTTGTTCTCCCAAAGGAGACGACTCCCATAGATGTATATGTTACATATCAAATCTCATCAATAATGACTCATAATTGAATCACAAGGAATAACTCAAGAACACATATCAAAGCCAGAAACAATGAAGTACAATCATAGTAACACAAGTCATAACAAGACTCACAGATAATCTGCTCAGTGATAGTCTAAGTATGTAACTATCTCAATCAGTCCGTGATGAGTATTAATGGAGATTACACATAAATAGAGCAAACATTTAATGGAGAGAGATTATAACTTATAGCCTGTTTGGCCAAGCTTCTAAAATCAGCTTATTTTGAAAAGTGCTTGTAGAACTTCTGACGAAAAGTAGTTTGCGTTTGGCCAATTAATTTAAAAAACACTGTTAAACAGCAATTTGTGTTTGGCTAAGCTTTTAAAAAGTGCTTCTAAGTGTATTTTTCTCAAAAGTGCTTTTTAAAAAAAGTGCTTTTGGGCAAAAGTTTTTTTCTTTTTAGCTTCTGAAAAACTACTTTTACTACTCCCCAGAAGCACCTATTTTCTCGCAAAAGCTATGTCAAACACCCTACCTTTTTAAAATAAGCACTTATTGAAAAAAAAAATAAGTACTTCTGGAAAAAGTGATGGATAATTTGAGACAGAGGGAGTAGTAATATAAAATATTAATAAGTAATGTGATGGATTTGGAAGAAAATCATTGGTTTTGTGAAGCCCTCTGCTATTCAGCAAAGGGGCATTGTTATTCGTTCCCTTTTGCAAAGGTCTTGATGTTTTCCATCCTGCACAATTTGAAACTAGAAAGAGGTTTTTTTTAAAATAAAATAAAATGAACATTTAACTTCACCTCTAAAATTAGGAAAAGTGTTTTTTGAGAACTCTCTAATTATGAAAATTATAAGAAAATAGTCAATGATGTGATTATTTTGATTTGCTTTTCTGTTTGATTTTTCATAGCTATATTTTTGTCATTAGAATTTTTATTTTCCGTTTGAACGTCTTACATTACATATTTTTTGTCTTTTGTTATTGTAGAATTTTTATTTCCTTTAGATCAACTAAACATTAAAAAAGACGTACCATTGCGCGAAGGGCGGGTTCCGACTAGTTACGTATAAGCTGAGGGGGCGAATTATGCATTATAGTCAACATTCTAGGAAATTTTTCCTTCTTGTATGTTAGTGTATAGAGAAGAATTCCATTATAATAAACCACCCCTTTTGAAAAAAAGAAAAAAATCTTCTTTTTTTTTTGTTTTTTGTTTTTGTTTTGCTTTTTGACTAAAGAAAGTATAAATCCTTTGCCCTATTGGATTTTGGATGAAGAGATGGATTTCGTTTGAATTAGTTTGTGAAACATAGATACAAAATATTATTGACAGAAGTTGTGTACGTGCTTAGATTACTTCTAGGGAAAAAACAAACCATATTTTTAAAACACTGGTGCTGAATGTCATTTTAACTAATTAAAATGCCGGAATGCTTTGCCTTACCGAAAGACCAACTAAAATAGCTAAGCATCCAAAAGAATCAATACTTATCTTTAGCCGACACCTTAAAGCTTTAAAATCTCCGAAAATATATCTCTAAAACAAAGCATAAATCCATCAAACTCAAATAATCACAATTATTCCGTATAAAATTGGATCCATACCCAGCTTTTGAACCACTTTGAAACCTTACAACTACTACAACAACAACAACCTAGTAAAATCCCATCAGGTGGATCTGAGGAGGGTAGAGTGTACGCAGACTTTACATCTAACTTGTGACATGTGCAGAGGTTGTATTCGATAGACCCCCGGCTCAAGTAGAGAAGAAAAGAGAGATGAAAAGCATCAGTAATAATAGGCAATAATAACAACCAAATAATAAGATGATAGTGTGAAATAAACAATCAGATAGTACTAGGGATCTGATAATAAGCAGACAAAACAAAGATAGTATCACTCCTAGTATGGGAAAGTAAATCGTGTGCAACCTACTAACCTTCTACCCTCATACTCGATCTCAACACCCTCTTATCAAGGGTCATGTCCTCAGCAAGCTGAAGTTGCGCCATATCCTGCCTAATCACCTCTCCCTAAGACTTTTTACGCCTACCTTTCCCTCTTCTCAGCCCAACCATGGCCAACTAGCTCTCGCACCTCAAGCATCTACAGATCTCCTCCGCACGTGTCCGAGCCATCTCAACCTCCCTTCCCACATTTTGTCCCGCATGGGGCTACTCCTACCTTACCCCGAATCACTTCATTTCTAATCTTATATCTCCTGGTATGCCCACACATCCACCTCAACATCCTCATTTCTGCCACCTTCATCTTCTGAACTTGAGCTTTCTTAACAGGCCAAAACTCCACCCCATATAACATAATCGGTCTAACCACCACTCTACAAAACTTGCCCTTCAGCCTTGCTAGTACCTTCTTATCACATAAAACACCGAAAGTGAGCCTCTATTTCAACCGCCCCACTCCAATACGATGTGTCACTTTTAAACCTAGTGAGCCCTAAAATCTACATACAACTTGATGATGGTTTTTTTTTTGTTGGAAATTTAAGTCATATATGATGATAGTGAACTTTACAAGATCAGAATCAGGTCCGTCTCATTATAATGAAATCAAAATATATTAACTACTTTAATTAAATAAGATTAGTGTGCAAAACACGCATCGTATATTTATTTGTTTGATATAAACCGTGAGGTTGGAGTAAGTTTTTACCATTCAATATGGCTCACATATTACATATTGCCCATATAATTAAGCACCTTTAAGCTTTAGATATGCCTTGCATACTTTTTTTTTAAACCCTATATGCCTTGCATACTGTGGAATAGACACCTGTAATTTTTTATCTTCTTTCTTTTCAATCATTTCCCAACGAGTAATTAGTTTATAATTTTGCATTTTTTTTGCGGAGATTGAAAATTACAAATATAGCCATAATTTTGTTATGGATTTCATGAAGTCAGGATTTTGAGCATTTGTATTATTACTGTTGGAAATCTTACGGAAAATACTTCATCACGAACACGTGTAGGGACTTTTCTTCATCACGAACACTTGTAGGAACTTCTTTTACACTTGAGGAAAATGCTTGATCACGAACAATTGTAGAGAATTCTTCGTAGCTTGAGGCATGCCAATGGCACTGTCCTTAAGGATATTTCACCCGGTATGGGTGTATCCCCCAGGATTCAACAAGCTCTTCTAGTACAAAACTAGGAACCAGAATCTAACAAAGATTTCTTTTAATATATATAAAACCCAGTACAAACAAATATGGGAGGAAGAATTGTCTTTCTTGTTTTTTTTTTTTGTTACCTCCCTAAAGTAGATATATAGAAGTATATATATAGGTAGTAGTTGAAAACCATTGTTAAAGAGCTGCCAACGTTCTCATTTTAATTTAAATGAATATAAGCCAAAGATAACCATTTAAGAGGTCAAATACGTTATCATTTGAATTGCAATGAATTCAAATTATATGTTACAAAATGGCAACTTATTGCTCATTAAAAATCAATATGTGACAATCAATAGTTTGAAGAAAACCTTCTGGCAACGGATCAAATATTCCCATAATAAATGCCATTAAGGCAATTCAACTTTTGTACCAATTGATTGTTGAAATTGTAAATAGAAATATTAGAAACTAATATTTCTTTTTGAGATATTCAAATTATTTTTACAACAATTACTTTTAATTTTTCAAAGAAAAGAGAATATCGTACACATAAATACTAACAAAGAAAAAAAAATTGTTTTCCTCGTTGTTGCAAATTCAAGAACTTTAGGTATTGGTGAATAATTTTCAGTGCATTCATACAATTTTATTTTATTCTACTTTTTTTAAGGAGTATTTATTGTTATATATATAATGTAAATATTTAATTTGGCTTTCCATAAAGAGTTTTGCTCCATACATATATTTAGAAAATGGTGTTTTATACGCGTATGAATGATATGAAGAGTGAATATTATAAACGAACGTAATACCGCATTTCTTGGCATTGCCTCTGCATTTTAAATATATTTGCTCAGAGAATACCTGTTCAAACGACAATTACAATACAATTAGGATTGGCATAATAATAAGACTCCATTGCAAGTCTTTTCTTCGCAGACACAAGAGGTTTCCACAATGAGGTATCTCAGCTTATAAAAAGACAACCTTTACATACACAAGATTTTTCCAGTGAGAGATATTTAATTTATATTAATGCTTTGGTTGAAATAGTACTCTTTCTGCTCTATTTATTTATATATGTAACCTATTTGATATAATGCGGACTTTAAAAAAATGAAAGCTTTTGAAATTTGCCATTATCAGCATGCATTATATTTGTGTGACTGTAAAACTTTAGCGTTAATAGAGTGAGAGATTAAGTTGAATTATTTCCACATTTTAGAAACAGACTAAGAAGAAAATACAATTACTTAAATCGGAATAAGTAGAAGCGTATGTGAGAGAAGGAGATGCTTAACCCAAAAAAAAAAAAAGGTGTTGACTCGAGGGAGTCAGCCCTTTACCACATGCCAGCAGTAATTTTGGGTTGATCATAGAGCAAACAATAGTTGCATTAATTCTATATCTCCAAATAGAAATATAATCAGCACACGTAATTTGATGTGGTTCTTTTGGTCTATAGTAGATAGTAATTATTTGCTTTTTTTTTCCCTTTGGCAGAAGTGTATCATCAAGATGGCATCAGTGGTTATTCCTAGTGATTTGTTCATTGATACAAGTAAAAGCTGAGGTTTTGCAACCAAAAGTTGAGAAAACGCTTGTTAAAGACGCCGTCTCAAAAGGAGCTGGTCAAATCCTTAATTAACTCTTGATAGATCAAAGTGATTCGAGAAATTTTATTTGAGTAATTTTACTAACTTGTTTTGTGGTGACAAACCATTTACAGTTTGTTTAGACGGAAGTCCAGCAGCGTATCATTATGACAAAGGGTTTGGAGATGGAGTCAATAATTGGGTAGTTTTTCTTGAGGTGAGTCATATTTATCCACAACTTTATTTTCGTGCATCTCTGATAAAAAAATCTTTGAGGCTTGAATATGAGCTAATTATCTCTTGGAGTTTTTTCCCGGAATAAAACATCTTTCCGTCTATAATCATTCACAAAATCGTCACTTAAGAAATTACAATGCAACAATTATGTACGTTGTATAATTTTGGGTATCTAACTTACATGTTGCATACCAACTGAAAGGTATATATATAGCGTCAACTGAGTGTACGTACTATTTTCTAAAATGGGCATTTCATGTAACTTATTTTATTGTCTTGCGTAAACGTCTCTTATCTTTTGTTACTTTCATATGATGTTATTTTCTCATCAATTGATATAAATAGGGGTATCAAATGGGCATGTTAGGTTAAAGTTGAAAAGATAAAAATAACTTGAGTCAACAAACACGTTTACTTGGATCAAGATGTACGAGTCAAATTAAGCTAGATATTGGGTTTTAACAAACCGACTTTGTATTTATTTGTTTGTTGATTTAATTATTTTCATCAAACATGATTAACAATTTTTTTCTTTATGATGGCTATATCCAACATGCAAACAAAAGAAAAAAGAAACTTATTTTTCTATGATTTGATTAAAAAAAATAAAATTATAGGTCAATTTCACTACATACCTAAGTCGAAATCAGTCAATATTTTTAAACGTGTTAATTTGGATTGTGCCGAATTAAACTGTCATGAGTATATGTCCTGTCCAACCTATTTAAAATTGGGCTGGTTATATTTTATGGACTAAATTTAACATCCATATTTGCAACAACAACATCAATTCGCTTCCAAATTTCAAACCAGTGCTTAGTTTATATCATGTTTTGTAAAATATAGACTAGTGCTAATTAATAGCTTTGCACGTGATTAATTAGGGGGGAGGATGGTGTGGAAGTGTGGAAGATTGTGGACTCCGTTTTGGCAACTCCACGGGCTCCTCTAACCATATGGATAACACCCGTGTTTTTAGCGGCTTGCTAGATTACAACAAGACCAATAATCCAGGTACATATGAACATATTTTTTATATATACTTCTTATTAATTGGATAATAACGATCTTGACTAATGATTATTTTTTTCCAGACTTCTACAATTGGCACAGAATTATGATCAAATATTGCGATGGATCTTCATTCACAGGAGACGTTGAATCAGTCGATAAAGTACGTCACCACATTTGTGTTATCAAATGTAGACTTTAATTATGTCCTATATATTTATAAGTTATAGAAGTGGAATTATGGTAATATGTCAAACTTCTTTTTCAGGCTACCAATCAACATTATAGAGGTGCAAGGATTTTTCAAACAATTATGGAGGAGCTACTAGCAAAAGGAATGAAGAATGCAAAAAATGTATGGTCAATTAGTGCAAATTAAACTATCATTTTAATAAACAAAACTACAATAAGTTAAGAAAGGAGTTTAAGCGTTGTGAATTGATAGTTTGTAATATTATTATACCATCAGATTAAGTTACCTGTAACAGCACGTAGTGTTTTAAAACAAGAATGATATATAACTTGAAAAATAAAATAAATAATATAGATTAAATTGTGATGATAGTGCAAAGAATATTACTGACGGTTATCAATGGATTTTTGTGATGGCAGGCTATTCTTTCAGGCAATTCAGCTGGTGGATTGGCTTCTATGATCCATTGTGATCGTTTTCGATCTCTGTTACCTAGCACGCCTAGAGTGAAATGCCTCTCGGATGGTGGCTATTTTTTACTTGAGTAAGATTCAAATAACTCAGAAACTAAAAAGCATTGAACCATAATTGTATTTTGTCAATAACAACATAATAATTACAGTTTCTTTCTTTTAGCAATGGTGGCAAGAGAGGGAAAGTATTGGAATCAACCTTTGCTGCAGTGGTTAACTTACATGTACTCTTCCTCAATCTTTCTCTTTATTACAGGCAAATAACGTACTCTCTATGTCTCAATTTATGTGGCATACTTTGTTTTTTAATTTGTCACAAAAAGAATTTCATCTCTCGAATTTATAAATAATTTGACAAAAAATCTCTTTTGACCCTTAATGAGATGATTTAGAGCCACACAAGTATCTAAGTCTTGTTTTGGATCAAATGTTTTAAAAATCTTATCTTCTTTTTTAAACTCTATGCCTAGTCAAATGATGTCACATAAATTGGGCTGGAGGGAGTGTTATTTTTGTCCTTTTTATTTTATTTTTTATAACGGTGGTGTTTGGGCGTACTTTGGCACACATCTTAATCCATTTCACCAAGTATCTGCTATCTCTTATCAGCAAAAATATCGAATAACTCTATCCACGAAAACATAGGTAGATGGGAAATATATATTGTTCTGGTCACTTGCCACATGCATTCATACATATTGAAAAATTTATATACTTGTGAATACATATATATTCGATTTCATGATTTGTCATAACTATATTCCAGGTTAATTTCATTGTCGGTCACTCAATTTTTACTTTATTTCACTAAAACCATTAAACTTATTTTATAAACGAATAAAGTGCTCATTTCAGTATCACAAAAGTCACTAAACTTTTATTCGCAACAAAAGTAGTCACTCAGCTTTGTGTAAATATCACAAACAATAATTAGGATGAAATAAAAAAAATTGTTGTAATACATTTGATTATTCTCATCTTGCAAGATGCTTAAATGAAATCTTTTATTGGGTTATAGAATTCAGCAAAAATGTTGCCTTCATCATGTACTTCAAGAATGGATCCAACATTGGTAAGATCAATTTCATCACCAGTCTCAGTTCATAGATAACTGACTTATTTTCTTATGTATCTAAAACTAATAATTTCACAAATTATAACTTGCAGTGTTTTTTCCCACAAAATTTACAACAATATATCAAGACACCACTTTTCATAATCAATTCTGCTTATGATTCATACCAGGTTTGTTTATTAGTCACCAAATACACAACAGTAAAAGCATATTCTATTAATTTCCTTTTCCAATTCAACTATAGTACTTCTTTATTTTTATTGATCAAATTCTTTTTGGTGTATATTTACAGATAATATTTACCGTTATACCCTCCGCACAGAGAGATGACTTTAAGGAAAATTGTATGCCAGATTTCAAGAATTGCTCTTCCGATCAGCAAAAGATGTTACGAGGTTAGTGCCACAATAATGTCGAAATCATAATAGTATTTCATGGAAAATCCTTTGCGAGATTGGATATTTTTCACATTGAAAATGCGATAAAGCAAAATCAGAATAATAAAAAAATTGTCTTTATTAAACAATAACAATTCTTTTCACTTCAATTAAAGGCTAACACGACCATTATAATATATAGTTGGTGTGGTATCAAGATATAACTTATCGTACTAGATCAGATGGTATGATTTATCGATCATGAATCACATTCTGCTAGAGTTTTTTTGTTGTTTTAAAATAATTCATTTGACTTTGAGTTTTCAGATTTTGGGGCAGAATTTGTAAGTGCATTACCAAACTCATACAACCCTTCACAAAGAGGAATGTTCGTCAACTCTTGCTTCATACATCTACAAATTTCCTACAGTACCAGCTGGACTAGTCCTTTACTCATGGTGAACAATAAGGTAATCAATAGCTCCCAATTTTTGTCAAACTTCAAATTTGTTTAAACTATCGATGTGGAATTTACATTTATTTTAACAGACAGTTGCAAAGGCATTTGGTGACTGGTTCTTTGAACGAGATCTCTACCGAGAGCCGATCAAACTACAAGATTTGCCACAAATATGTCGTCCACCCCCTCAACCGGCTCAAGCTCAAGGTGAAGACCCCCCAAAACGACTCTGATCAGGACACCATTGCTTAGTTGGTTTTAATTTGGCTCAACCTTAGATGCAAGACCAAGGAATCTTCTTTTTTATTTAGCAATGAGCCAAAGGTGCTATGTTTCTCCCAACGCTCACGCAAGTATACGTGGTCGCCAAGTAATATATTGACTTTTATAGGCGGATATCGTACCCACAAAGACTTATGATCAATAGTTAAACTAGTATGCAGTAATACTGCTAATTATGCAAGTATGGGTGCAGAATGTTTGATTGTTTTGTAAACTAATGCAAAAACTAAAGAACTAAATAAGTATGCTAACAATTTGTCACAAACGCTTTATTTAAGTGGGTTTATCACAGAGATGTGAGTATTCCAGGGTTGTGGTTGGTTCACCAATCGTATTGAGTCATGAAAGTACCTCACCCTAGCAGTTTTATTCACGATTGCTAATTAACCGGATTATTAATCTCGTAGTATTCTACCGAACCACTACTCGTCGATTCGAAGTAGTTCGCCGCCTATATACATAAGAAAATTGACTTGTTAAAAATGCAATTCATTTACAGTATTTAATTGAATGTGACGACTAAGTATATTCCTATCCTAGCCACAAATCCTAACCCAACTATAGGGATAATCAGATCACACCCTCTTTACTTCTTCTCTAATCTGATAACATCTTTCTCAAGTATATATATTAAATAGTAAACTTAACTAGACTGTTGTGCAGGCAATCAAACAATTAAGAACATAAGTAGAGAAAGAATCGTATATGAATAAACCACTAAGATGAAAATACGTGTTCGAACGTCAATACTCATGGTTACACCACAATCCCAGAATTATAGAGTTTAACCACTCATAATCGGATTACAACAATTGGTTTTCATGTTCAATCTAAGAAAAGATGAAATAATGAAGGTAAAAGAGATAAACCTACGATGAAAAGCCTTATCCCTTGCTCTCTGTGAAATAAAGCATCTGAACCCTTATATTCAAAATGACCTAAGGATCTTTTTATAGTGTTTGGGAAATAATCCTCCAAAGCCCATTCAAAACGGGTCAAGACTTAGAAAATATTTCATGTCGACATATCGAGTTCGCTGGGCGAAGTGTATAGCAAGACAGTGTCTCACCTTGACCTTCACTCCGCGAGGCAAAGCAGTTCTCCCATTCTTAGTGAATTTCGCGACTTTTCTTTTGTCATGTGTTGAGCTCACTGGGCGAAAGGTATAGAGAGATGGGGTATCGCTTTCTCCTTCACTCAGAGAAGGGACACCATCATTTTATACTTAGCAATTTTTCTTGATCTTCATCCTTTAGCCACACATAGCTCGCTGGTTGAGCCTTATGGCAAAGCCCCTGCTCGCTGCAGCCTTCGCTCAGCGAAGGGGAGTATTCTTCCAACGCTTAGTCATTTTCTTCAACTTCCATTTTGCAACTATCCATTTCACTAGGCGAAGCTGAGAGCGGGACTGCCTCTCGCTCCTGCCTTCGCTCAGCGAGGCAGTCCTTCTTCCTTTATTTAGCCAATATTCAATAACAGCTCGTAATCAAGATTCAATAATAGTTAGGTTATTGAGAACAATTAGTCCTCTAAACAAGGTATAAATATGGGTAAAACACGGCGGTTAGGCATATAATACACCTATCATCACCACCCTACGCTTGAACATTTGTTTGTCCTTGAACACACACCCAACTCCAATTAAGATTTGCCAAACGTTACCAAATTGGATAGGTCTACTCAGGATAAAGTCACTGCGATTAGTTAAATATGTAAGAGCAACATCTCAAGTAGTACATCAATTTCAAATATGCCAACAACTTGTTCAGAATAACCTAACCTCTAAAATCGACTCGCTTATATGAATTTAGGCAAAAAGGGTCTTGTCGCCATAGGCTTGGCCTTAAAGTCATACTGTATTAAAAAACATATTAAGCATAGGATCAAATAGGACTTTAATGCTTGTAATGTCGGCTAAGGGACAGGTAAAAATTATGTAGGTAAATAGTGACTAACCTCCCTAAGCACTTTTAAGACATACACTTTATCACTTCTACGCTTTCCACTATTTCATCAACATTTCAATCATTCTTTTCCACTTTATGTCCCCTTTTTTCATTAAGCACTCGCTTCATTTTCTTTGTACGTCTCTAGCAAGGTACAATTTTCTATAGTTCTTCTCTTTCAAGTATATCACATTTTTCTTTTCTTTTTCCGCTCCCTACTATTTTCAACAAGTGCACCCATGAGTACATTTTCACCCATGATACCTTTTTTAAACTCAAGGCCATTGTTAGTTCAAAAGAGGTGTCAAAAAGTGCCATGAATAAATTCTAAAAATAATGTGAAAACGATAACTTCACCCATGGTACCTCTTTCGAACTCAAGCATAATGTTCGTTTCAACTCGTGTTTTAGTTGAATATATTTTTGTCAAAAAAAAAAAATCGTGTGGAAAGAGTGGCTAAATATATAGCTTTTAAAATAGCGGCCATAGTATTATTTACCAATTTTATCCTTGTTTTCTTTATTCTTTAAATAGGTTTTCATTTTACCAGTTTCTGGACACGTTCTTTGCATGCGTTTCCCATATTAATTAGTACGAATTTTTTAATTAATATGGTACAAATAATAATTAAATATGTAAACAATGAGTAATTCAAAAGAAAAAGAAAAATACTAGTTGAAATGATGAAAAATAAGTTTATTCAACTGACTTGATCGTCGATTAGTATTGTAGTTTTTAGTTATACACAATCAATTGAAAATGATATAACCTTTTTCTGATGCAGTTCTTCCAATATATTCAATATTCAAGTTAATAGTTTCCTTGTTTTTTGATACTGCAACAACACATAGTTTAAATGTGAATGTGAGTAGCATTGATTAGTCTTTGAAAATGACTTGTCTACACTATCTCCTTCTTTATGCGGGATTTTTTTCACTATTAACAACAACACAACATATTCAATGTAATTTTACAAGTGGAGTCTGAAGAGGGTGGAGTGTGTAAATTTCAAATCTCATCAATAATGCCTCATAACAGTCACTTGTCTATACTACAATGTTAACTCAAGTTCCAATTTCTTCAACAAACTTACTTCCGTCGATTCATATGACCCCAAAATCTTAAGGTACACACTTAAAGTTAAATTTCAAATCTCATCAATAATGCCTCATAATCGAATCACAATGAATAAATCAAGAACACATATCAAAGCCAGAAACAATGAAGTACAATCATAGTAACACAAGTCATAACAAGACTCATAGATAATCTGCTCAGTGATAGTCTAAGTATGTAACTATCTCAATCAGTCCATGATGGGTATTAATGGAGATTACACATAAATAGAGCAAACATTTAATGGAGATAGATTATAACTTATAGCTTGTTTGGCCAAGTTTCTAAAATCAACTTATTTTGGAAAGTGCTTATAGAACTTTTGACGAAAAGTAGTTTGCGTTTGGCCATTTAATTTAAAAATCACTTTTGAGAAGCAATTTGTGTTTGGCTAAGCTTTTAAAAAGTGATTCTGAGTGTATTTTTCTCAAAAGTGCTCTTTTAGAAAAGTGCTTTTGGGCAAAAGTTTTTTTTCTTTTTAGCTTCTGAAAAACTACTTCTACTACTCCCCAGAAGCACTTATTTTCTCCCAAAAGCTATGCCAAACACCCACCTTTTTAAAATAAGCACTTATTGAAAAAAAAAAAAAAAAAGGTACTTCTGGAGAAAGTGATGGATAATTTGAGACAGAGGGAATAGTAATATAAAATGTTAATAAGTAATGCAATGGATTAGGAAGAAAACATCGGTTTTGTGAAGCCCTCTGCTATTCAGCAAAGGGGCATTGTTTTCCATCCTGCACAATTTGAAACTAGAAAGAATTTTTTTTTAATCAAATGAACATTTAACTTTGATAAGTTAGTATTTTACCAACTTATCTCTTCTTTAATCTTAGATTTTTGCTATGCTTGATTGAGAAAATAGTGAATTTAATGTCGTTTACTTCTATTTTGTAGGTTTTATGTGATTTAGAAGTGATCGAGAAGAAATCAATTGAAAACAAGTCAAAAAGAGGGCAAATTGAAGAAAACAAGAAAAGTGGCTAAATTTGCGAAAACGGCCAGATTTGCAATTTCGAAAATCTGAAACTTTGGGGGCTGTTTTTGTCCTTTTTTCAGTTGGGAAATTTGGGAATTATAAAAGTGAAGCTTGGGGCAAAACATTTCCATCTTTGGCCATTCAACACAAGCTTTGGAGCTAGGGTTTTACACCACACCTTTGGAGGAGAAGATTAGAGCTCGTTAATGATAAATTTCTCAACCCTTCCTTCAATTCCTTACTTTGTATTGCTTATTTAAGGGTGTTGTATTTTATTCCATTACTTGAATCTTGTTTATGATATTATTCATTATCAAGTGTTGGATTAAAACTCTTGTTATGCTTATGTATTGAATGATTTTTATTGCTATTGAAGTGGGTCTTTTTGTTGTTTTACCTATCATAGCTACCTCTAAGACTTATTTATGAATAATAACTACCTTATTTTTTTATTTAATTTTTGTAGCTTTATTTTTCTAAAATTACATTTCATAACCAGTCCAGTAACTTTTGAAATACATGTACCTCTTTATTCTCCCTCACTACATATTTAAGATTTATCATCTTCTCCAAATCCTAAAAAAATTCTCTCTCCTCTTTCCCTTTCCCCTCACTGTCGCCTCGGCTCTGACATCTCCTTAGCGCCACCGCAGCTAAGGCTGCTCTTGCCGTCGGTGATGCCAAAAAAAACTTCTCTCTCCTCTTGTCGTTGGTGATGCCAGAATCCATGGCTTCTTCTCAGATCTGGATGGTTATCGAGTTCTCCAACCCTACACAATCGATTAAGATCGAGTTCTTCTCACCGGATCCAAATCGGTTGAGATCGAGCTCCCTTCAAACAAGTTGATCGGATTTGGAATAATGAACATCACAACCGTAAAGCTTCGGACAGGTTCGTGAGGTTAAAGCTAATGGAACTTTATGAAAAATCCGGAGAGTTTAATGACGCGAAGAAGGTGTTTGATGAAATGCCTCAAAGATATATTATTGCCTCTACTGTTACGATATCATGTTATCTTGATCATGGGTTGGTGAATAAGGCAATGCGTCTGGTTTCTACCAAGGATAATGTTGGCTGTACAGCTATGATTGATGGTGGTTAGAAATAGTGAAATGAACTTTGCATTGGAGTTATTTAGAGAAATGCAGATCACAGGTGTAAAGCCTAATGAAGTTACGATTATTTGTGTTCTATCTGCTTGTGTGCAGCTGGGTGCATTAGAGCTCGGTAAATGGGTTCATTCGTATGTAGAAAAGTACAAAATTGAAGTTAATCATATAGTTGGTTCAGCTTTGGTGATTATGTATTCAAGGTGTGAAGATGTTAAAATTCTCTCAGTTCCTTCTCTCTTCTCCCTCGGCTCCGACGTCGTCATACACGTGGTGGTCCTTAGCATTGCTGCAGCTAAGGTGGCAGTCCTAGCCATAGGTGATGCCGAAATAGCTTCTTCTCCTTCTTGTATCTCATATCTGAGTGTATTCGTTATTGAAAGGTTGAGGAAACTAGAAGAAGCTTCGGAGTGGAAAGCTTCTCAGATCTGGACGGATAGCAAAATTCACGGATTCTTCTCCTTGTTGTATCTTAGATCTGAGTGTATTTAAGTGTACTATTTCAGTATATTTCAGTGTACTGTTTCAGTATATTTCAGTATATTTCGTTGTATTTCAATGTATTTCTAATTTATGAAACAGATTCTGATATATTTCATTGTATTCCATTGTACATACACATACTGCAATTTTATATTTCTTAAACAATCAATCATATTTCATTGTATTTCAGTGTATATTTTTCTGTATTTGGAAGTATTTCTAAAAGTTTAGAATGGAGTAATTTGGAGAGAGAAACATGGGTTGTTATGGAACTTCAACAGTAATGTCGTTATACATGGTTGATTTAATTTGACTTACCATTTAAAATGAAAGAAGATAATCTATTCCATAAATACAGCCTATTTTTACTCTGCCAGATTTTGTATTTCAGTGTATTTCAAAAATGTGAACTCTCCCAGATTTTGTATTTCCGTGTATTTCCCTGTATTTCAAAAACGCGAAATACAACCAAATACAACAAAAACTAGCTACGATTTGTAAATATAGAAAAAGTAGCTATAAATTGTTAGAAGCTATTAAAAGGTAGTTGTTTATGTAAGTTTCACATAATTAATCTTGTTCTTTAATGTTTCTTAAGGGACTAGCTAACCTTAAGACTCATCCATTTACTTTGATTGAGCTCGGAAGAGGAAATCTAGGTTAGGAAAGATTAATTAACAAGAATTTGGGTCATTAAACTCATTTAATAACTTGAGCTAGGAATGGGAAAGTTACTTGAGATTCAATTGGTTGTGCTTGATATCACACTCTAAGGCTTGGAAAAGCTTAGAGTGAAATTCATTGATTTTGTTGGAAGACTTTCAATGAGATTTTAGAAACCATTATCTATTAACATAAACCCGCTCTTAGTTGTAAAATCATAAACTACATTGGATCGTTACTTGACAGTTCCTTGTATCCTTGCTTGTGGTCATTGATCATTTTATTCTCTTTCTAGATTAGTTTACATTTTTGCATTAGTTATAATTTTCTTAAAATCAAAATATTATCAAGTGTTTGGCTTAGCGTAGAACGTGATAATTCCTTACTTATTTAAATTGCCTAGTATATTCTTCCCTGTGGGATCGACCCCGACTCATAGTTGGATAAATTATATTGCATACGACCGTGTACACTTTCTCTTTGAGGAGTGGATTTGGACGTTATCAAACTTCACCTCTAAAATTAGGAGAAGTGTTTTTTGAGAACTCTCTAATTATGAAAATTATAAGAAAATAGTCAATGATGTGATTATTTTGATTTGCTTTTCTGTTTGATTTTTGATAGCTATATTTTTGTCATTAGAATTTATTGTTCCTTCTGAACGTCTTACATTACATATTTTTTGTCTTTTATTATTATAGAATTTTTATTTCCTGTAGATCAACTAAACATTAAAAAAGACTTACCATCGCGTGAAGCGCGGGTTCCTTGACTAGTTACGTATAAGTTGCGGGGGCGAATTATGCATTATAGTGAACATTCTAGGAAAAACATTTTGAACTTAAATCATCATCACATGTGACCCTTGCTCTTTCTCTTTTTCAAGAATTCATTTTCTTTTCTTTCTACTTCTAGGAAAAACATGGGTGTTGCACGTTGGTAGTTATATATAGATACCTATACAAATTTCAAGACATATGTAATAGGGGTTCTTTTGAATTCTCATTGCAAATAAAACAATCTGTCCCTTGAAGAGGAACAAGGGCAGTAACAGCAGCGAGCAAGCAACCAAAGGACAACTTGCACCTTATGGATTAATTTAAGTAGTGCTTAGTAAGCGATCAAGAACACTTGTTTTTTTTTAGGAAAGTTGAGAAAAAAATTTTACACTTCATTTTGAGAAAGAAATTGGGCAGCAACGTTCAAGTGATTATGGTGAAGCTTTTGCTTCAATTGAAAAATGGAGGCAGCAACGTTCAGGTGTTGTAAGCCAACTAAAGCAGCTTGTTTTAATTTTAAGGTAAGATTTCATTTCCATCTTTGTTTTGTTTTAGTTTGTTTAGTCCTTAACCAACTAGTTGGGGATGGAAAATTATGGAAGAGAAACTCAAACTTGTGTTAAGACTTGATGATCTAGTGGGCTGCCTTGGAGCATAATATTGTGGTGCTATGCTTCATGAATTTTAACGAAGAAAGTGTATAAGGATATTGTATACGAACGTATATTGGACTATTTTGTATATACCTTCGTATGATGATGATTTAAGTTCAAGAGGGATTAAAGAAGATTGTAGTTGTCGTTGTTTATATGAAATTATTGAGATATGAATTGGATTTTGTAGAATTAAGAGGATTGTTATGGTGCTACGTTCTTATGGATTAGATGTATATAAGGTTGTTGGTGTTGTTGTTGTGATTTGGAAGTAATTTGGAGTTCGCATGGGGTGAATTATCTAGAGGAGATGCCGCCCGAATTATACGATCCTTAGATAATGGGTGAAATTATTTTTCAATAAAATTCCAAATCTGCCTTTGCGGGCCCAAGGCCACTTTTTGGAGTGAGTTTTGGATTTCGAATATAGGTATAGCAATATGGGCGCTATTAGATTCGTATTCTAACGTAGATTATATATTTGATAGACTTTGCCCGTTCGGAAGCACTTCAGAAGGAAAAAGCTTTGGCGTGGAAGTTCGTGACACCTGTTCGGCATTGAGGTAGGTTACGGCTTACTTTATGTCTAGACTCCGGTTAGCAAAACGTATGTAGATAGTAGAGATTGACGGGGAAAGCATGATAGGTCTTCAAGCATGGTGTGGAGGTAAATTCCATTTAGGTTGATATTGTCAGCTGTTACGTGGGCTTGTCGCCATTATTGTGATACTGTTATGTGGGCTCGTCGCCATTATTGCGATATTGTTAGGTGATCTTGTCACTGTATTGTGATTTCATGTACTTGATATAATTTCCTCTCTCTTGTTATCTCACTGGTCATATGGAAGAGGAAGGTTATTACTGAGAAACTGAATATTGAATTGCACTTCCTAGTATGAATCTATGGAACCTATGACTGCGGTGATTATTGAGGTTGATTTCATGCGAGGCATGCATCCCATATTCTATGTGCTATTTGATGTAATTATCACCTAGTTGTATCTTTATCACATACTAGCTCACTCACCTTATGAAAGGGAAGGGTAATATTGATTATTGAGGCATGGACAATAATATGACTTGTACTTGTTTATTGCATATTGGTGATATAGTTGAAACTGATATCATGCATGACATGCTTCCATATTACTTTTATGTTGTCCTAATGATGAGGAGAGTGATTGAGAGACTCTGAGGTCTTTGCCGGAGATTGAGAGTGAGAGAGAGACTCCGAGGTCTTTGCCGGAGATTGAGAGTGAGAGAGAGACTCCGAGGTCTTTGCCGGAGATTGAATATGATTGAGAGACTTGATAACGTCCAAATCCACCCTATTAATTAGAATGGGCACGGTCGTATGCAAATATAATTTACCCAACTATGAGTCGGGGTCGAATCCCACAGAGAACAATATGTAGGCGATTAGGAAAAGTAGGAATTTTCACCAGTAATAGCTAAAACCAAACGATGGATAATGTTTTGGTTTTGAGAAGAGAATTATAACTAATGCAAAAATGTAAACTAACCTAGAAAGCAAGTAAAATGATCAATGGTCACAAGCATGGATACAAGGGAAACTACTCTCTAGTAACGATCCAATGTACTTCATGATTCACAAATAATGGTGAGCTTATATTACTTAACCTCGGATAATGACTCTAAATTAGCTTCTTCCGAAGACTAACTAGACTACCTAATTGAATATCCCTAAAGCAATTAGGAGCATTAAGAACACCCGAATATGGCTACAAGTGGTGTCGCCTATCCCTAGGTCGATTTCCATTAGATGAGGGTTAACGCCCCAAATTCTTGTTAATTAATCTTTCCCAATCCCGAGTTTGTCTCTTCCAAGTTTAAACCGAAATAAATGGGCAAGTCTTAGGGTTAGCTACTCCCTTAAGAATCATTCAAAATGAGATTAATTAAAGAAACAATAACTCACTTCATTAGGAATAAAATCATTCAACACATAAGCAAAACAAGAGATTCAATCCAAACTTTAATCAAGAATATTTCCATAAACGAGATTCAAGTATTGAAATGAAATACTACACACATAAATATTCAATACATAGCAAGAGTAGAAGAAATGGGTAAAAAATTTCTCATTGGTGTCTCCAAATCTTCTTTTCCAAGGTGTTGGTGATGAAACCCTAGCCTCCAAACTTGTGAAAACTGTCAAAAGATCCTTATGTTTTTGCCCTAGTTTTCTATTTAAAGGGACTGGAATAGCAGAAATCGTCAAAGCCCAAGTTCTGGTCGAACTGGGCTAAACATCCTTCAGCGCGAACGCGCCATAATTCAGCGCGAACGCGTGGAGTCATGCCCGTTCTTTAGCGCGAACGCGTGATATTCCAGCGCGAACGCGTATACTTACTAACGCGCGTCGGTACGATCGCATGGGTTACCTGCGCGAACGCGCAGAGTAATTTTCCACAAAATTTTCCAGAACCTCCAGTTGTTTCCAGTTTTGCAGCTTTTTTGCTTGTTTTCCACACTTAGGCTCTAGGGACCCTGTATTACCTGAAACATACTAAAAACCACGTAAAATCACATAGAGTTTCTTGAAAACAAGTAAAACTTATAGCTAAAAAGCGTCGATTGTGGCATAAAATCACGCCACATCAATACCCCCAACTTAAAGTATTTGCTTGTCCTCAAGCAAGCCATACAAAACAACGACTCAATCTAACACCTAGATATCATAGAATAACAACGTCTACATTGGTTTTGACTTTGAACTACCGGCTTGCATGTTTTCCTTTAAACGACCACCCCAACTTTCTACTTTAAAGCAATATGCACAACTCAAGAACACTACGACTAACAATGAAGCTCCAATGAATGACATTACATTATCGAACATATTATGGTGCACACAAACGCTACTTTAGGCAGTCACTTTATTTTGTTCAATTCTCATCCTTATGCCCTCACATAGACCAAAGAATGTCCCAACACACATATATATGACAAGAATGGGACGAAGATGAAAGAGAAGAGAAAAACACTCAACACTCACAAAGAATTCATATCTACACATGCAAATACCATAGGCTTGCCCTTATTTTCTATGTTCTCATCCTAGGCTCGTTCGGTTGTGATCACATTAGGACTTGTTTCGGCTTGTAATGTAGGTTTAGGGACGGGTCGGATACTTTTTGGATATTAGTGACTCACCCTCCTTGAACACTACAACATCTTGTCACCTTAATTCGCCTCTTTTCTTTTCACCCTTTTATTTTCTTTCAGTTTTCGACCTCGATGTGAACTTACAAATCTTTTTGTGTTACAATTTTCTGTTTTTTTTATTATATATATATACGCAACTACCACATCGAATCTCCACTAGCAAACTCCGCCACCCCCAACTTATGTTTTTAACATCTACTCCACATTTTAATTCACCCCCAACTTAGGCATTTTGCCTCTTCTAACTAGTAGCATCAAGGAGGGAACGGGTGCGAAGATGGATTAATTGCACAAAGGGTAAAGTTTCATAATTTGCTAGCCAAGAAAAAGGTCAAAAGGCTCAAAAAGGGAAACTAGGGGTATGTAAAACTTTTGGTAAGGCTTATTTAGGCAAAGTGACTATTTCAACAAAGAAAACATAAGATTATCTCACAACCAAACTAACTTTTAGATTTCATACAAGACCAACCGGGCAAGTTCTAGATTATACATGCATAAACAGAATCAAACTAACAGCTCACACACACATTGGCATAAGGACAATTATTTTTACACTTGTGACCTCCTAAGTAGTCATTTGTCACACACAATACCCCAATAATAATAATGTCATATAAAGAATCAATCATGTTAATCAATCCTGTTCTAAGTATGCATTTTTCAAAATTTCGAGGGATCCAAAATTTCCAACAAACCACAATACATGCCATTAGTTACCAAGTAGTACCAAATAAGACAAAATTACTCTACTCAACCTAAGTAACATCCTAAACATGCCAGTTTCAACAAAATAAAACCCCCCTCAGGAAAAGAACTCTGGCAAAGAAAAGCCGAGGGGGTTCCTAAACACATATTTACGATACAACACTATCAGATAGTCACCCCCAACTAAAAAATTTGCAGTGTCCTCACTGCATCCCATAAGCATACCAAAAACAAAAAATTAAAAACAATAAAAAAAAATCCGAGGCATACCTACTAGCACTGAGTGCTATGGTCATCTCTGCTCACCCTCGGAACTGGAGCTGCTGGGTTCTGGCAGGACAAAATCTTCCTCATTTTCCTCCTCTTCATGCTGTGCTCCGCATACACTCCTCAGAATGCTCATCATTTTGTTCAAAAACTTGCTTTACTTTTTGGCGTGCTCTCTTGTCTTTTTCTGCCTCCTCTCTATCTTACCCTGCTTTTCTTTTATATGCTTCATGTCCTCCACCACACCTGCTAATGTCGGACCACCAGGACCAGAGGGAGCTGTAGATGTGCCCTCTCCATGTGGGCCCGAAGGGAGACTAGCCACTAGCTGCTGAATCCGATTGTCCACCCCATGGACCTGGGTGGAGATATACTGGAAAGGTCTGGCGGCTTCTTGCAGTGGTGGCAAGATTGGTATACCCATGGGAGGAGCAGGTGCCCCACCAGTCGAATCTGATGCAGTAGAGGTGAACTGCCCAAATGACGGGGCTGCTACATCAATCCTCCTTTTCTTCTGCACATTCCCGGGCCCTCTCTTCTTCAATTGATGAATCGGTCCACCGGGGCCCTTTTCTTTGTCACCTGTCCTTGTGGGCACCCCATCAGTGGCGCACAAATAAGTGATCAACGACGGGAAGAATAGACTCTTAGTCCTTTCAAGCACCACCTCCCGTATTTCTCGCATAATAAGCCTCCCCACATCAACCGGCAATCCTTCCATCACAGCACAAATTAACTTAGCCCTCTCAAGGGGCACCTCTGAATCATGTTTAGAAGGCATCACCCTGGATGTCACAATATCTAGCCAAGTTTTGGCCTCAGCAGTGAACTCTGTTGAATCAATATTTCTTTGCATTGTGGTCAACCACTTCGGTTGCTCCCCACCGTGAAGGTGGGTCACAAACCATTGTTGCCGCATTTGTTCGTACCGCTGTGCCATCTCACTATTGTCACCATCCTGCAGATTGTAGTAGGCATTGATTCGAGAAGCATTGCACAGGACATCTACACCTCTGACTTTGACAATTGCCCGATGTGTAATGTCTGCCTCTGCAGCATTGGCATAGAATTCCCGCACAAGGGTATAATTTGCCTTGATTGGTTCATCCGCAAAGTGTATCCATCCGCTTGTTACCAGCCTTTCATAGAATTCGGGCATCTTTTCTTCCAAATTTTCGGTGACGATGCCCCTTTCTTCGATGAAGCTCTTTCCCAACAGTCTATCATAGAGCTTCGAACATTTTGCTGACTGAAAGGTGGTGGTGTCGTAGTATTCAATCAAGGGCACTTGGGCAGCATTGGATGATGAAGCCATTTTTCAAGTTTAAGTACCTACAAAACAAAAGCAATACATATGAATACCTAGAACGGTGTATAATGAGGCAATTAGGGGAAGGAAATTGGTCACAGAAGTTTTGAGCAGCTCTGTGCAAGCATTCTGATTGTGAGCTGATTTTTTTTTCAGCGCGTTCGCGCAAATAATGGACGCGTTCGCGCTACATTGGCTCATATTTTCTGCGCGTTCGCGTAATGTGTCAGCGCGATCGCGCAGTGGCGTTTCAGATTCTCAGAAGCATTTTCACAAACAGGTTATGGGCATGATTTTTGGGGCTTCGATTCAACGATTTTAAGCCTGTATTTTGCCCCATCTTTTTCATATATCAGCACCCAACTCTCAACTCACATCACTCAACAACAAACAACAATTTATATGACAAGAAATTTCAACAATTTTATCAAGTTTTTATGGTTAAACAAGTGAAAGTCAAAATTTTCTTTCACAAATCTTACATGAAGAGATGATAAAAACAACCCTATGAACAAGAGAATGAGAGAATTACATACCTTGTGGTTGCAAGTTGAAGAATTTTTTCTTAAAATTTTGAAGTTGGGGTTGAGAGGAAAGTTAGGGAAATAGGAGGAAAATGGGGGTTTAACCCCCTGGTCTTCTGTTTTGTAACAGAAAAACGCGCGTCTGCGCGTTCGCGTGTCCATATGGCGCGTTCGCGCAGAGTAAATTTTCTTTTTTAACGCGTTCGCGTCATTTTCTTGCGCGATCGCGCAGAGGTAAATCAGGCCCCATTTTTCCAGAGTCAGAAATTAAGTACAGAAACCAGTCTAACAACTTATAACTCATGTTTCAGCAGCTGCTACTGATTTGTGGCTGTTCTGAAAACCCAACCTGCTCAAAAAAAATTCCAAAAATTTTAAAATTTTGCAGATTAGTCACAAATCATAAACTAAACTGTTCTAAAAAAAAAAAATCAAATTTCAAAAATGATTTAAAAATTTTAAAACGATGGGTTGCCTCCCACCAAGCGCTTAAGTTAACGTCGCGGCACGACGGTTACCTGTACCACTTTTCCTTCCATTTGGAAGATATGAATTTGCGCCCCAACTTTGAATCAAGATTATGATGACGCTCATGGGGCGGTGGTAGAAAAACAAAGAGGCCAACTCTCGGATGTCGCATTTTGCACTTCTTGGCCTTTGAGTGAGGAATGCCATTTTGTCTTCTTGGCATAGCAAACTTTAAAATAAAAACGCTTTCTTCTTCATATCCAAAATTCTCCATTGGCTTGTTTGGTTCAACTTCCATATCATCAACCAAGCACAATGTTGAAAAATGGTTCGAATGTGGTCCAACGCGCTCAAATTTCAAATTTGCATGAATTTTGACATCCTTACCCATAAATGAACTAGAGTCTTCAAAAACGATTTCATGAACTTTTTTATGCAACTCTAGTATCATTTCTTCAATCTCGGCATCATTCACTATTTTTGGATTTGTTGGTTGGTAATTTATCATCAGCTCTTGAAAATCACTAGTGACCACTTCTTCATTGGAAACCAACTTAAAACTACTATCCATGGCCTTTTGATATTGAGCGTCACATGCCTCAATCTTTGCATTCAATTCGGCCTCCAATTTTTGGATAGCAATTTCAAGTAACTCCACTTCTTGACTTTGCTCAACATGCATTTTTAGAAATTCTTCTATCATCCGTGAAAAGCCATCACGGTGATCCCCATAGAGTTCAAGTTGTTGAGCTTGATTCATTAGCCAATCTTGGCTCATAATATCCACTTTGTCAAGTTTTTCTTCATGGGGAGAATCGTCCAAAGCTTGTAAAAATCCTAGCATGGTGAAATTCATGTTTTGGATAGTTTCATCATCTCCACATTGAACTGCTTCCCACCATTTGGCCACAATCTTCCCATATGTTTCATTTCTCGCCATAATGCCATTCAACATTTACTCAATTTTCTCATTCCGAGTATTGTAGATTTCTTCTTTATGGATTGGCTCATTTTCTTCAAGTTGAACCACTTCTTCAATTTCACAACTCTTGTTGTGGTCACAAGAATTTTCGGGTTCATCTTGTAATTTTGAAATCTCTTCTTCCGCTATTTCACTTTGAGGAATAGGCACATCCATGGAAATTGAAAAAATTTCATCTTCAAGTGATTTGTTCATTTCCAAAATGGATTGCCCGACGAGTTCTTGTTCCTCCTCCCTTTCTCGGTCAAAGTATGCTTGGAGCAATTCCATGACACCTTCATATCCGGCACTTTGTTCTTCACTTGCTATGTTATTGTCCCTATCAAACTCAAAAGCACAACTAGCATTTTTGTTAGAACTACTTGGGGGAGGGGAAACAAAATAATTGGGACAATCACCCCAATGTCCACTTTGACCATCACATATATTACAAATACTCTCATCATAGGATTGAGACGGTGCACACATCTCTCTCCCAGGAGCATTTTCACAATCTTGCCAAAAGTGAGGTCTTCCACAATATGGACATGGGTCATCAAAATATGGACAACTACCATCCAACCAATTTTCATTATATGATGCCATATATATATATATATATATATATATATATATATATATATATATATATATATATATATATATATATATATTTTTATATAAAGCAAAGAAAGTTTGGACCAAAGCAAGTTAGCTTAAATCCCAAACTAACCCAAATGCGCCAAATTGTTCCCCGGCAACGGCGCCATTTTTGATAACGTCCAAATCCACCCTATTAATTAGAATGGGCACGGTCGTATGCATATATAATTTACCCAACTATGAGTCGGGGTCGAATCCCACAGAAAACAATATGTAGGCAATTAGGAAAAGTAGGAATTTTCACCAGTAATAGCTAAAGCCAAACGATGGATAATGTTTTGGTTTTGAGAAGAGAATTATAACTAATGCAAAAATGTAAACTAACCTAGAAAGCAAGTAAAATGATCAATGGTCACAAGCATGGATACAAGGGAAACTACTCTCTAGTAACGATCCAATGTACTTCATGATTCACAAATAATGGTGAGCTTATATTACTTAGCCTCGGATAATGACTCTAAATTAGCTTCTTCCGAAGACTAACTAGACTACCTAATTGAATATCCCTAAAGCAATTAGGAGCATTAAGAACACCCGAATATGGCTACAAGTGGTGTCGCCTATCCCTAGGTCGATTTCCATTAGATGAGGGTTAACGCCCCAAATTCTTGTTAATTAATCTTTCCCAATCCCGAGTTTGCCTCTTCCAAGTTTAAACTGAAATAAATGGGAAAGTCTTAGGGTTAGCTACTCCCTTAAGAATCATTCAAAATGAGATTAATTAAAGAAACAATAACTCACTTCATTAGGAATAAAATCATTCAACACATAAGCAAAACAAGAGATTCAATCCAAACTTTAATCAAGAATATTTCCATAAACGAGATTCAAGTATTGAAATGAAATACTACACACATAAATATTCAATACATAGCAAGAGTAGAAGAAATGGGTAAAGAATTTCTCATTGGTGTCTCCAAATCTTCTCTTCCAAGGTGTTGGTGATGAAACCCTAGCCTCCAAACTTGTGAAAACTGCCAAAAGATCCTTATGTTTTTTCCCTAGTTTTCTATTTAAAGGGACTGGAATAGCAGAAATCGTCAAAGCCCAAGTTCTGGTCGAACTGGGCTAAAATCCTTCAGCGCGAACGCGTGGAGTCACGCTCGTTATTCAGCGCGAACGCGTGATATTCCAGCGCGAACGCGTATACTTACTAACGCGCGTCGGTGCGATCGCGTGGGTTACCTGCGCGAACGCGCAGAGTAATTTTCCACGAAATTTTCCAGAACCTCCAGTTGTTTCCAGTTTTGCAGCTTTTTTGCTTATTTTCCACACTTAGGCTCTAGGGACCCCGTATTACCTGAAACATACTAAAAACCACGTAAAATCACATAGAGTTGCTTGAAAACAAGTAAAACTTATAGCTAAAAAGCGTCGATTGTGGCGTAAAATCACGCCACATCAAGACTCCAAGGTTTTTGCCGGAGATTGAGAGTAATTGATATCCTCCGAGGTTGCTGCCGGAGAGCACGAGTGGTACATGGACTTCGCGGGTCACCCATGGGTCATGACTATGAGGCATTGCCATTGCATGTGTGTACGAGAGTGGAGCGTGAGAGGTGACTACTGCATTGCATAATCATTTACATAGCACGACATTGCATTGCATAGCACTCCATTTGAATTGCCATTCATGTCATTGCATGGCACATTCTCTGATTGATTCTTGATTTGTGAATTATTGAGTTGTTGTTTGTGAGTATTTATTTTAGAGGCTTGATGGACTCGAGGTTTATAGATTTCTCCCTAGGCTTATAACTTGAGATATTGAAATCCCTTGTGACTATCGTTACTGCAAGACTTTCATACATGCTAGAGTTGTGACTGTGTTTGATTACTTATCTGCTTACATGTTAGTTGCTTCTTGTTTATATGCGTGAACTAACCATTGTCGGCCTATGATACCTACGAGCCTTGTGTTGTGCTCATACTACTCTTGCTACACTTCTTGTGGAGTGTAGAGTTATTTTCAGGTGATGTTCGGAGTCTCACGACCATTTTGAGGCATTCGTCAAAGGGGTTTGGGTGAGCTATTTGAGATCTTACAACCCACAGTCTCTCCTTAGATTTCTGTTGTTCTCTATCCTTAAACAGAAGTCGTATCCAGTTTGAGTCTGTTATCTACTTCAAATTATAAACTTCTTAGAAGCTCTTGTATGAGTCTAGACCAGGTTTTGGGAATTTCTTATAATAAATGTATTTATGCCGCATGTTGTATTCAAATTAAGGTAGTTACTGAAGGGTTCGCCCACCAGGGAGTGTTAGTGTGGGTGCCCGCATGATCCATGATTTGGGTCGTGACAAGTTGGTATCAGAGCTTAGGTTACCCTGTCTATAAGTACAAGAGCAATGTCTAGTAGAGTCCTACTTATGGGTGTGTTGCGCGCCACACTTATAATTGGGAGGCTATGGGACATCTAGGAAACTTCAGATTCTTTCATTATTTCGTGCTACTTCATTCAAATTGGTATCTAGTGGATCCCAATTGGTATCTGAACTTCTCTGTTTTACCTTCTCCCGGATGATGGGAGCTCGTCCTTAAATTCTTGTGTGAACGGTTGTTTATGACATGTTATGGTACGGTACGAGCTGTGTTATCCTAATTTAGATGTGTGACTAAGTTCGGTTTCTAGCTATGACTTGAGGTTTCAGCTGTGTGGAGTCGTGATTTGGATCGTTTTGTGAGGTAGGTTGAAGAGATGGGAGAGGTGATTCATAGGGTCATAGGATCTCCATATTTATAGTATTGGGTTTTCTCGAAAGGGGCAAGAGTGCATTTATGGCTTAATAAGAGCGATTTGTTCGATGATATGATCGGTTTTGGGAAGCGTATAACAAAGTAAGAGTTCTTATGGTATTTTGGTAAAAGTGTTATTGTGATGATGTGACAAAGGCGTAAGAATATATATATATATAGTCAGATAGATCAATGTCCACTATAGGAATGGAATAATTGGTATCTGATGCGTTTATGAGATAAGTTGCAAAGTGTGCGTGTGCGCATGTTGTATAGGCTATGAAATGTGGAGTTGGCTTAAATTTGATTAGTATTGTGATAGCAGAATAGAATTAATGGTTGTGAGTTCTTTTGGGAATGATTTTCTGATCGAAATCAGGTTGCAGTGTCACTTATGCTAAGTGAAGTCTAGTGGAATAGACAGTAGTGTTCATTCGCTTATAAAGTGTGTTCGTGGGTTCACTTGGCATCTTCGAGGTTAGTGATGATAGAGGGAATTGTTGAAACCAAGAGTGTTGATTCGTGGGCATTTTCATAGTGGGTTGGTTTTAGGGGAGTGTTAAAGTCGTATATGCGTTTGTCTGCTGAACCCGTCATAGGCTAATGGGAGCCAGTGATCGACAATTAGAAACAACTCTTGCGTTGGACAAGGATGGAGGTATAGTTGAAGGATTACCGGGTGTTGCATCTATGTTTTCGAATGAGAATTATGGGAAAGTTGTGCAAAGGTTAAATCTTGAGGATTTCTTTGATTTTAAATACAATGACT
The DNA here is from genome assembly GCF_019175385.1 of Lycium barbarum. Classification (NCBI taxonomy): domain Eukaryota; kingdom Viridiplantae; phylum Streptophyta; class Magnoliopsida; order Solanales; family Solanaceae; genus Lycium; species Lycium barbarum. The sequence goes on along the minus strand of NC_083338.1, from coordinate 140,152,398 downwards.
TAGGGTTGACCAAAGGCCAGCGAAAAAAAAAATACACGGTTAGTTAGATGTGTATGGTTCGGTATAGTTAAGTAAGGGTTGGTTATTCATATGTGAGCACCTTTTTGAGGACTGTCGAATAAGGCATGGGTAAATGGAATTTTTGTTATTAATGTTGCTTTGGAGTTTCTCATAATATTGAAAGCTTGGACTTAGGAGAATTCAAAGGCGTTCTCCAAGTTCCTTCAATGGAGTAAGGTCTAAACCATAATATAAGTATTTCCCCTTGATTCAATTCCTTAGTTTAAACTTTAATCCAGGATTTCTAAAGTACGAAATTGGGGTTTATCCATGAAAAGTAGGTTTGTGGATTCCGTTGAGTTAAAGTATGATTTAATTAATGGGTTACATTAGTACTTGGTAATGATTTAAGGTACTATGGTTGCAAGAGGTTATAGGGTGATCTGATGGCGTCCTACGGACTTGGCTCTACGGAGTATTCAGTGGTATACTTCCTGCATTGTGATTTGGAGGTGTAAGTAAGACTTAAAATTAGCAAGGTCAATTATGAGTGAAGCAGTTTGTTGGGATCGCTTAAGGTTGCTCCACTAAGGCAAGGAGTCTTTCCCGGCAAGAGTAAGTTGTGGTTTCGGGTTGGTCTTCAAGTGTTCCTAAGAAATCGTGGTACGAAGAAAATTTAAGAAGGGTGAAAGAAGGGTTAGTGGAATCAGAATACTTTACCAGTTCAGAGTGGGCAAGGTTTGTGTCTTAGTCTAAGGTCGGTGTGGTTCTAAGGAAAATTGTGGGGCCTATCGATAACGTTCATAGGTTTGGTTATATAGGATTAGAACATCTTGACAAAAGCAGTGCTTATATTCGAAAACAGAGAATGAGGAGAAATTTGAATTTTGAATTATGAAAATTAGTATCTAAGTTAGAGGGAATTCCGGCTAGTAAGGAGAGAGAGCAATGTTTATGGCGCATTCCGTAGAGGTTTCCCGCATTGTCCTATTAAAGATTCTTTAGTTACCGTCAGCGTTCATTCTCTCTTGTCGCTCGAGGACTAGCGATTGTTTAATTGGTATCTGATGTAACGACCCATTTGATCGTTTAGCACTTTTAGGGTGTCTATAGCTTACGATAACGAGTGGTTCGGTTATTTAATTGACGAGTAAATTTTAGAATATATGTATTTAATGTGTGTGAATAGTTTATTCATAGAAATATTATTTGCACACATATAAGGTGTAAGTGGGTAAATATGGTATTTGACGGAGTGGATAATTTTTAAATAAAACAAAATGGTTGAGTTAAAAGATTATTTTGGATAATGATTTTAGTTGGGGAGTAATAGGACAAACCCATAATTAATTGTTTGAGTAATTGGTTAAGTGGTAGACATGGGCCAAATAAAGCCAAGTGTAAGTGGATTCAATCATTATCTTTATTTTCACGTTTTAGGCATAATGAGGGGAAAAGTGGCCAGCTTCTATTTTTTTAGAGCCACAACGTGTTGTTGTGTTTTGTTGGCAGCCTTAAGTGATTATAATTTAAGAGATTATGGACAAGGAATTATTTAATAATTGTAGTAGGATAACAAATGACTCACATATATGTACGAATCTGGTGGCAGCAACTAGTGGCATATGTGTCATATACATGTAGGTGACATATTTAGATGAGAGGGTTATTATTGAAGTTATTTATGGAAGTGGACCCCAAGATCCACTATGGGAGGATTCATATTTATAAAAGTAAGGTCATTTACTAATGAAAAGAATATGCAACAACGTTTTTGTTTTCATTTTAATGGGACAAAGTTCCACAAAGTGGGGACTACTTTCCACTAAGGTAAAGGAGAGCAGCAGCAAAAAAAAAAAAAAAAGAAGATACATGGTTGGATGATATATTTCTATCTATAGGGAAAGAATTAATAAGACCTGCCAAGCCAATTGCCCATAGCAGCAACTAACGTCCTTGCTCTTTCTCTTTTTCAAGAATTCATTTTCTTTTCTTTCTACTTCTAGGAAAAACATGGGTGCTGCACGTTGGTATTTATATATAGATACAACAACAACAACAACAACATACCCAGTGAAATCCCACAATGTGAGGTCTGGGGAGGGTAAAGTGTACGCAGACCATACCTGTATTTCGGAAGACAGGGAGGCTGTTTCCGATATATAGATACCTATACAAATTTGAAGACATATGTAATAGGGGTTCTTTTGAATTCTCATTGCAAATAAAACAATCTGTCCCTTGGAGAGGAACAAGGGCAGTAACAGCAGCGAGCAAGCAACCAAGGGACAACTTGCACCTTATGGATTAATTTAAGTAGTGCTTAGTAAGCAATCAAGAACACTTGTTTTTATAAGGAAAGTTGAGAAAAACATTTTACACTTCATTTGAGAAAGAAATTGGGCAGCAACGTTCAAGTGATTATGGTGAAGATTTTGCTTCAATTGAAAAATGGAGGCAGCAACGTTCGGGTGTTGTAAGCCAACTAAAGCAGCTTGTTTTAATTTTAAGGTAAGATTCCATTTCCATCTTTGTTTTGTTTTAGTTTGTTTAGTCCTTAACCAACTAGTTGGGGATGGAAAATTATGGAAGAGAAACTCAAACTTGTGTTAAGACTTAATGATCTAGTGGGCTGCCTTGGAGCATAATATTGTGGTGCTATGCTTCATGAATTTTAACGAAGAAAGTATATAAGGATATTGTATACGAATGTATATTGGACTGTTTTGGTATATACCTTCGTGTGATGATGATTTAAGTTCAAAAGTGATTAAAGAAGATTGTAGTTGTAGTTGTTTATATGAAATTATTGAGATATGAATCGGATTTTGTAGAATTAAGAGGATTGTTATGGTGCTACGTTCTTATAGATTAGATGTACATAAGGTTGTTGGTGTTTTTGTTGTGATTTGGAAGTAATTTGGAGTTCGCATGGGGTGAATTATCTAGAGGAGATGCCGCCTGAATTATATGATCCTTAGATAATGGGTGAAATTATTTTTCAATAAAATTCCAAATCTGCCTTTGTGGGCCCAAGGTCACTTTTTGGAGTGCGTTTTGGATTTCGAATATAGGTATAGCAATATGGGCGCTATTAGATTCGTATTCTAACGTAGATTATATATTTGATAGACTTTTCCCGTTCAGAAGAACTTCAGAAGGAAAAACCTTTGCCGTGGAAGTTCGTGACACCTGTTCGGCATTGAGGTAGGTTACGGCTTACTTTATGTCTAGACTCCGGTTAGCAAAACGTATGTAGATAGTAGAGATTGACGGGGAAAGCATGATAGGTCTTCAAGCATGGTGTGGAGGTAAATTCCATTTAGGTTGATATTGTCAGCTGTTACGTGGGCTTGTCGCCATTATTGTGATACTGTTATGTGGGCTCGTCGCCATTATTGCGATATTGTTAGGTGATCTTGTCACTGTATTGTGATTTCATGTACTTGATATAATTTCCTCTCTCTTGTTATCTCACTGGTCATATGGAAGAGGAAGGTTATTACTGAGAAACTGAATATTGAATTTCACTTCCTAGTATGAATCTATGAAACCTATGACTGCGGTGATTATTGAGGTTGGTTTCATGCGAAGCATATCCCATATTCTATGTGCTATTTGATGTAATTATCACCTAGTTGTATCTTTATCACATACTAGCTCACTCACCTTATGAAAGGGAAGGGTAATATTGATTATTGAGCCATGGACAATAATATGACTTGTACTTGTTTATTGCATATTGGTGATATAGTTGAAACTGATATCATGCATGACATGCTTCCATATTACGTTATGTTGTCCTAATGATGAGGAGAATGATTGAGAGATTCCGAGGTCTTTGCCGGAGATTGAGAGTGACAGAGAGACTCCGAGGTCTTTGCCGGAGATTGAATATGATTGAGAGACTCCGAGGTTTTTGCCGGAGATTGAGAGTAATTGATATCTTCCGAGGTTGCTGCCGGAGAGCACGAGTGGTACATGGACTTCGCGGGTCCCCCATGGGTCATGACTATGAGGCATTGCCATAGCATGTGTGTACGAGAGTGGAGCTTGAGAGGTGACTACTGCATTGCATAATCATTTACATAGCACGACATTGCATTGCTTAGCACTCCATTTGAATTGCCATTCATGTCATTGCATGACACATTCTCTGATTGATTCTTGATTTGTGAATTATTGAGTTGTTGTTTGTGAGTATTTATTTTAGAGGCTTGATGGAATCGAGGTTTATAGATTTCTCCCTATGCTTATAACTTGAGATATTGAAATCCCTTGTGACTATCGTTACTGCAAGACTTTCATATGTGCTAGAGTTGTGACTGTGTTTGATTACTTATCTGCTTACATGTTAGTTTCTTCTTGTTTATATGCGTGAACTAACCATTGTCGGCCTATGATACCTACGAGCCTTGTGTTGTGCTCATACTACTCTTGCTACACTCCTTGTGGAGTGTAGAGTTATTTTCAGGTGATGTTCGGATCTCACGACCATTTCAAGGCATTCGTCAAAGGCGTTTGGGTGAGCTATTTGAGATCTTACAACCCAGAGTCTCTCCTTAGATTTCTGTTGTTCTCTATCCTTAAACAGAAGTCGTATCCACTTTGATTCCGTTATCTACTTCAAATTGTAAACTTCTTAGAAGCTCTTGTATGAGTCTAGACCAGGTTTTGGGAATTTCTTATAATAAAAGTATTTATGCCGCATGTTGTATTCAAATTAAGGTATTTACTGAAGGGTTCGCCCACCAGGGAGGGTTAGTGTGGGTGCCCGCATGATCCATGATTTGGGTCCTGACATAAACTCATCTAATAACTTGAGCTAGGAATGGGAAAGTTACTTGAGATTCAATTGGTTGTGCTTGATATCACACTCTATGGCTTGGAAAAGCTTAGAGTGAAATTCATTGATTTGGTTAGAAGACTTTCAATGAGATTTTAGAAACCATTATCTATTAACATAAACCCGCTCTTAGTTGTAAAATCATAAACTACATTGGATCGTTACTTGAGAGTTCCTTGTATCCTTGCTTGTGGTCATTGATCATTTTATTCTCTTTCTAGATTAGTTTACATTTTTTCATTAGTTATAATTTTCTTAAAATCAAAATATTATCAAGTGTTTGGCTTAGCATAGAAAGTGATAATTCCTTACTTATTTAAATCGCCTAGTATATTGTTCCCTGTGGGATCGACCCCGACTCATAGTTGGGTAAATTATATTGCATACGACCGTGTACACTTTCTCTTGGAGGAGTGGATTTGGATGTTATCAAACTTCACCTCTAAAATTAGGAGAAGTGGTTTTTGAGAACTCTCTAATTATGAAAATTATAAGAAAATATTCAATGATGTGATTATTTTGATTTGCTTTTCTGTTTGATTTTTCATAGCTATATTTTTGTCATTAGAATTTTATTTTTCCTTCTGAACGTCTTACATTACATATTTTTTGTCTTTTGTTATTATAGAATTTTTATTTCCTGTAGATCAACTAAACATTAAAAAAGACTTATCATCGCGCGAAGCGCGGGTTCCTTGACTAGTTACGTATAAGCTGCGGGGGCGAATTATGCATTATAGTGAACATTCTAGGAAAGTTTTCCTTCTTGTATGTTAGTGTATAGAGAAGAATTCCATTATAATAAATCACCCCTTTGAAAAAAACAATTTTTTTTTGTTTTGCTTTTTGATTAAAGAAATTATAAATCCTTTGCCCTATTGGATTTTGGATGAAGAGATGGATTTCATTTTGAATTAGTTTGTGAAAATTAGATACAAAATATTATTGACAGAAGTTGTGTACATGCTTAGATTACATCTAGGGAAAATACATACTATATTTTTAACATCTTGTCATTTTCACTTTTTCTTCTTCCTCTTTTGTTTTAGGCAAAGGAATTAAAATTCCTCACTCCATTTGGATGAAGGGAGCGGTGATGAACAGTGTTTTAAAAGGCAATTCTATGACTTGCTTCGGGGCTCGATCCGAGGCGCGGCACTGGCAAAACGTCTCGGGGCTTACGTGTGGTGCTTAGTTCTGTGAGGCTTATATCCTAAGCGCCCGACTGTACGCCCTGAACATGCCTAACGGCCAACGCTCGGGGCTCGCCTAAAAGTTCTTATGTAGATTATGTGTCAAATCTCTCGGTTAATAGTATTGACCCTCATAATTTTTTATTAAATGAATGATGTTTAATTGTTTTCTTCATCTATAGAACTAAGACGATTAAAAGTAACTCAAATAACAAACCGTAGTATTGCATATTTACTATATGAGAACACTGTGAGGGTAAACATCACTTAACATTTCTTTTAAGAATACATAGCCAAATTTTACATCTTCACTTGCCATTAATCTTCACGTTTTTGTCCAATGTCTCATAATTACCATTGTTTATTATTTTGCTATTTGAAAGTAAATTTATTTTTATTCATGAAGGAGTGATTTTTTAATCATAATTTGATATTGTTGATTTTTTTTTTAGGGAGGTAAATTGCATAGTAAATATGATCGTAGTATGCTTTGAGAAATTGTGATTCTTTTATTGTTTGAAAATGAAGAGGTTAGAGTTGGTTTGCATCTCATAATAACTTTTAAATCATTGCATTATTTATACTTGTAAAATCATGCTAGAAGTTTTGTTTTCTATGAATTTCTTTAATCATGTTTTAAATTTGTAAAACTATTAATATTTTTTTTTTATAATATTTGTGTTATTATACTATTTTACTATATTATAATTTAAAATTAAAATATCGATGGGGCTTACGGGTGTCTCGGGGCTCTGTACCAAATAAAACGCCCCGCCCTCATGCCCGCCTTTTAAAACACCGGTGCTAAATGTCATTTTAACTAATTCAAATTAAATAGAATCTCTATAATTCCATCTAAATTCATTTTTTTTTGCTCAAATTTAAATTCGAAATTAACTATATTATTATTATGGACGTAGTTTGGTTTCGTAAGAATCAAAACAACGTATTAGAGTATTCAATTTCATATAGGAAAGATGACAGTCCATAAAACAGTACTATCATAACTACAATAATGGAGTCCGGAGCCAAAATGACATATTTTTGGAGCTAATACCCCACAATAGGATGCCTTTTTTTTTATACCAAAATGGGTATTTCGTTGGTTATCCAACGAAATGCCCACAAGCAGCACTGTTCCGGTCCGGTATTCGTTGCATTTCGCTACACTTGTAGCGAAATGTAACAATTTTTTTTTTTTTTTTTGCATTTCGTTGGTATATGAACGAAATATGATTTTTTTTGTTTGTATTTCGTTTATTAAAAAACGAAATATGAATTATTGTTTTTGGTATGTCCTTTATTAAAAAACGAAATATGATTTTTTTTTATTTCGTTCATATAAAAACGAATAGGAAAATATTATTTTTTTGTATTTCGTTTATAATAAAGCGAAATATGAAAATATTTTTTTATTTCGTTTATATAAAAACGAAATAGGAATATATATATATATTGTATTTCATTTATATACCAATGAAATAGGATAAATATTTTTCTTTTGTATTTCATTTATATAAAAACGAAATAGGAGAATAATTATTTTATTTCATATCTCGTTCGTTTACTCTTGGAGGACGAAGTAATGGCTGCATCGGGATTATTCGCTCCCAAGCCCAAACTTGTATAAGTAAATTTAAATATGTAATATTTTTTTAATTAAATAAAATAACCCGAAAATACACATGAAAATTGTGTTGTTATGGTTGGGTTCCGATAATGCGCTAATATTGTCATGCAAGCCATTCGACAATATTATAATTTTTAGTGATTTATTATACAAATTATAACACTAGAAAATCTAAAATATCATTTAAAACATAGCAGAGAAGTTGACTATTTAAACGTGTATCAAGCAATACTTTTAACTTGTTAGCGTCATAACTCAAGGAAATATGGTTAGCTAACATTTAGATATATACACAAATATTAATAATCCAAACTGCATTATATATAGTGGTGCATTTAGTGTTTATAATAAAGCTCAACTTTCGGTTCCTAATTTCATTTTTCAAAATTTGGGTAATGGTGGTTATAAAAAAGCTGCTTGATCTCTTAATTCTACTGAAGTAGAGCAATATAATATTGAAATTCACGTACCTGTAACAAAGAAATAAATCCACAAACATCACGGCTATTAGCCATCGAACCACGGCATAGACAATTGTACAAGTATGATAATGCTGCTGCTCCCCAAGCTTTCCCGCCAATTGCATCAAGGTCTATAAACGAAAAAAAAATTATTCTCCTATTTCGTTTTTATATAAATGAAATACAAAAAAAAATTATCCTATTTCATTGGTATATAAATGAAATACAAAAAAAAAAATTATCCTATTTCATTGGTATATAAATGAAATACAATATATATATATATATATATATATATATATATATATATATATATATATATTCCTATTTCGTTTTTTAATAAACGAAATAAAAAAAAATCATATTTCGTTCATATTCCAACGAAATGCAAAAAAAAAAAAAAATTGTTACATTTCTGTTACACCCCGTATCTTGGAACTAAGGTTAGACTCATATCATTAGAGCTTTAGTGGAAAAACTGAAGGTTTGAACGTTTTGCGAAAATGGTTGATAGGCCTACTTCGGGCAGCGATAACTCCTTGATTAGTTGGGAATTTGGGAAAGTACCCTCAATGAAAGTTGTAGCACGTAGAAATACCTTTCTAACGATATAAGGACCAGGCTAATCAGAGATCGGATTAAGGAGATATGATCGTCTCAATATGGCTAATAATAAGGCACTTAAAATTCTATAGAATCGGCTAAATTTTCGATACGTCTGCCGTACGGTCAATTTTCGTGAAAATCTGTTGAGAATTTGAGAAAATGTAAAACATGAAAGTTGTAGCGCTTTGAAATATATTTCCAACGGTATATTGTGGAGCCCAAACAGAGCTCTGTACAAGAAGTTATGACCATTTTACCCAAAACTGCATAGAATCGACACATGTCGCTTTCCAGGGCACGTGCGGGTGCGCGGGCCGATCGTACAACTCTGAGTATCGACCTGAAGAATGTCGCGCGGCAGCCCCGCATCGCGGACCCATCGCGTAACAGGTCGGGTTCGGGTCAAAAGTCAGGATTTCGCGTTTTAAGTTATATTTAAGCTTGGGGTTTATTTCCCTAACACCCCTAGTCACGAAATATCACCCTAAATTCATAGAGAACAAGTCTCAAACCTCAAGAACCTTCCAAGGTAAGTTTTATCATGATTCTAAGTTGAATTCAAGTCCCTAATCCCTTTCTAACTTGAGTAAACCCTTCCAACACAATTCTAACATACACTCTACTGATCTAAGCAAGAAATCATTGTTCCTAATCTAGGGTTATCAAGAAAACCCATCTCAAGGTTCAAGAATCAAGATTTAGGAAATCTCCTCCAAAATTCAAGTCTCTAATTCAAGATTTTGGAGCAATTAAGGTATGTAGAACTTCCATCCACATGTGGGAATCTCTACGTTCTTCCCCATGCTCCGTTTCTTGATATCTATGAAGTTCAAACCCTAGGGCATTAAACCCAACATATTGGTAGCCCGTAATTATGTATTTATGTACATGAATTTTGTATCTATATTCGTTATTGTATTCCTAATCTTCCATTAGGGTTATTAGGAACCCTAGCTTAATCCATGAATCATGAATTCTTCCTCATGTGTTCTTATTATGTTTATACGAAACTTTATGATTTTATGTAGCAAGTTACAAGAATGTTTCAAGTCAATTATATATATATGATTTTGAACTATTGTTATTACTCATGAATCAAGAACATGTTTGCAAAACTATGACAAGTTATCTCATGAAACCATATTATAAGATATTCATGAAACCATGTTACAAGTTATTTCGTGAAATCATGATTAAAAGTTATTTACAAGTTATTTCATGAAGATCATGGGCTTCTTAGCCAACTATATCAAGTTCATATTTTTGGAAATTGCGTAGTTAACCGAGAAGGCTCAGATAGCCTGAAACTACGTTGCCATCATAGGATAAGGGTTGTCAGCAAGGAGGCAACACATTCATTATGCAGTTTGGATCCTTACATGCTTATTATCACTTAAATCTCATATCCCTGGTAAGGTGTGAGTGTTCTCCTAGTAGGACGCAAGTACCAGATCATGTTGTCGGTTATACTATAGCGTTCCCCACATTACAAGTAGTTTTACATACATGTATTTTCCATTGGTTTACTGTTTTCAGACTTTACTCACGTTTCATGCTCATGTTCAAGTTACATTCAGTTTCGGTTCACGTCCTGTACCTATGTTGTGCCATGTTCTTCGTTTCAGCAGGTTTTACATACTAGTACTATTCACCATGTACTAACGTCCCTTTTGTCCGGGGCCTGCACTTCACGGTGCAGATACTAGTTTTCAGGAGCATACACCTGCGCAGTAGGATCACCTCAGTTATCAGCTTATTGGTGAGCCCCACTCCTCTCGGGGTTCAACATGGAGTCTGCATTAGTATTCAGTTTATGGTAGTCCAGGGCCATGTCCTGGTACTTAGTATTCAGACATGTTTTAGAGGTTTCATAGAGATATATTAGTTCACAGAGTCAGCTATGCTTTCATGTTTGCAGACTATTATGTTTTCATGATATTTCATGTTATAAGAAAATTCTAAGAGTTTATTCCGCAAATTAAATTTCATGATTCATTTAAATTGCATCATATAGATTGTATGTTTTGATGCCCATGTTGACAAGCAAGCCATGAGGTTCGCTCGGACACATGCAAGCAAGGCTCGAGTGCCGTGTTACGCCTAGGCCATGGTTCGGGGCGTGACAAAGCTTGGTATCAGAACCTAGGTTCAAGTGTCTTTAGGGAGTCTATGAAAACGTGTCCGGTGGGGTCACTTTTATATGTGTGAGGGCACCATACATATAAACAGTTGACCACCAAGACATTCAGGATTGTCACTTCTTTCATATTCTAGATCGTGCAGTTAGCGCAGTGCTTTTAAGATGTCTTTCTAATTCATGCGTGTACGTATTTTCAAAAAATGCCTGCGAAAAGGAAATACACCAGAAAGGTTACAGCTACCAGCCAAGGGGCTACTGCAGAAGCAACTCGTGATAAGACTATTCCGACTCAGACAGCAGCCCCAACCGCTCCTACAGTAACACCTCCAATTGATTCGGATGGGGATGTTAGGAATGCTATCAATATGCTCACACAACTGGCAGCAGCTCAGACCGAACGTCAGAGTCTGGGTCAAGCTCAAGAGGTAATGGAGAGTCTTCTAAGACTAAGGACTTTCTCAGGATGAATCCCCCAGTCTTTACGGGGACAAAGAAAGATGAGGACCCTCAGGACTACATCGATGCTCTTCATAAAATCTTCAGGATTATGACAGTTAAGACAATCGAAGCAGCTACTTTTGGAGCTCATCAGCTGCAGAGCATTGCTAACACCTGGTATGAATCTTGAGAATTTTTCCGAGGCGAGGATGCACCTGATGCTACATGGGATGAATTCACAAGTGCATTCCTGGACCACTTCATGCCAACAGAAGTCAGAGAAGCTAAGGATGAGTAATTCCTGAAGCTTAAACAGAATGGTAGGTCAGTTCAGGACTACTATTTAGAATTTATCAGTCTGGCTAAGCATGCTCAAAATATGGTACCGGACATGAGGGCACGAGTGAGGAGGTTTGTTAGGGGTCTTGATCCCTATTTGTATGATGGGGCTAATATTGCGACACATAATGGGGGGATGACTATCTCCAAGATGGTTGCTTTCGTAGAAGGGAATGAGACAAGGATGAAGGAGGAAGAAGCCTTACAAAAAAATAAAGACAAGGAGTTCAACAAGAGGGCCAAGTCTACCGGACAGTTCATAGGTAATGAAAATAGAAAGTTCTTTAAGAACAGGTCAGCCGGACTTACTCCGTCCACGACAAGTGCTCCAGTTTCCATGTTCAGGAAAGATAACCGTCAACAGAATTTTAGGTGGTCAGGCTCCCAGTCTCAGGCCAGTGTGACTCAGAGTAACTTCACCAATCTGATTTGTGCTAAGTGTGGGAAGAGGCATCCGGGGGAGTGCCACTCTGGATCAAATATTTGCTATGGGTGTGGCTAGCCGGGCCATGTTCAGCGAAATTGCCCTTCAATCAGACAAGGCACAGGAGGTAATCAGACTCAGTCAGTAAATTCATCAGCTCCTCATAATAACCAGAATCGGGCAGGACATGTACCAGCTGGATCCGGCAACACGAGCGTGGCCCAAACCTTTTGTATGCTTTGACCGGGCTCCAGGATATCGATGCCCGTACTGATGTTGTTACAGGGATACTCACTATTTTTAGTTTCGATGTTTATGCTCTCATGGACCCTGGATCCACCTTATCCTATGTCACCCCTTATGTTGCTAGGAAATTTGGTATCGAACCTGAAAAGCTAAAAGAACCTTTTGAAGTGTCAACTCCAGTTGGTGAGTCAATCATAGCTCGATGTGTCTATAAGGGGTTGTCCAGTCAGAGTCTATCACCATGTTGTTCCAGCTGACCTATGTGAGTTAGAAATGGTAGATTTTGATGTAATCATGGGCATGGACTGGTTATATTCATGTTATGCGTCAGTTGATTGTAGAACCAACACTGTAAATTTCAAGTTTCCGGATGAGCCAGTCTTAGAGTGGAAGGGTGATTCAGTGAGTCCTAAGGGTAGGTTTATTTCTTACCTCAAGGCAAGAAAAATGGTGTCTAAGGATTATATCTATCATCTCGTTCAGGTTAGGGATTCAACTTCCCAGACCCCAACTTTTCAGTCAGTCTCTGTTGTTAATGAGTTTCCAGAAGTCTTTCCCGAGGAACTTCCCGAAATCCCTCCTGATAGGGAAATTGATTTCGCAATTGACCTACTCCCAGGTACGAAACCTATATCTATTCCACCTTATAGGATGGCTCCAACAGAATTACGTGAGCTTAAGGCTCAACTCAAAGATCTTTTAGACAAGGGTTTTATCCGACCTAGTGTCTCTCCATGGGGTGCCCCAGTCCTTTTCGTTCGCAAGAAAGATGGTTCTTTGCGTATGTACATTGACTATCGTCAGCTCAATAAAGTCACGGTCAAGAACAAATACCCTCTTCCACGAATAGATGACTTATTTGATCAGCTTCAGGGTGCCCAATGTTACTCCAAGATAGATCTCCGATCAGGTTACCATCAACTTTAGGTTAGGGGACAAGATATTCCTAAGACAGCCTTCAGAACCAAATATGGTCATTTCGAGTTCTCTGTCATGTCCTTCGGTTTGACTAATGCCCCAGCGGCATTTATGGACCTCATGAACAGAGTCTTCAAGCCATACCTCGACCTCTTTGTCATTGTCTTCATATATGATATCCTTATTTACTCCGGTAGTGAGGCCGAGCACGTAGAACACCTTCGTATAGTTCTTCAGATTCTTAAGGACCGCAAGTTGTATGCAAAATTCTCTAAGTGTGAATTTTGGCTCAAGTCAGTGGCCTTCTTAGGTCATGTGATTTCTGGTGAGGGTGTTCAGGTTGACTCTCAGAAGATTGAGGCCGTAAGAATTGGCCCAGACCCGCATCAGTTTCAGATATCCGCAATTTCTTAAGTCTAGCAGGCTGTTATCGACGTTTCGTAGAGGGGTTTTCGTCTATTTCAGCACCATTGACCAAGCTGATGAAGAAGGACGTTAAATTTCAGTGGTCAGATGCCTGTGAGCACAGTTTCGAGGAATTAAAAATGAGACTGACTTTTACGCCAGTTTTGACTCTACCAGAAGGAACCGAAGGTTTCGTGGTTTATTGTGATGCTTCGGGAGTTGGTCTCGGATGCGTCTTAATGTAGCATGGTAACGTTGTAGCTTATGCATCTCTTCAGCTCAAGGTTCACGAAAAGAATTATCCGACTCATGACCTAGAGTTGGCAGCTGTAGTTTTTGCACTCAAGATATGGCAGCACTACTTGTATGGAGTACATGTTGATATTTTCACATAATAAAACGCCCCGCCCCCATGCCCGCCTTTTAAAACACTGGTGGTGAATGTCATTTTAACTAACTAAAATGCCAGAACGCTTTGCCTTACCGAAAGTCCAACCAAAATAGCTAAGCATCAAAAAGAATCAATACTTAGCTTTAACTGAGACCTTAAAGCTTTAAAATCTCCGAAAATATGCCTCTAAAGCACAGCATAATTCCATCAAACTCAAATAATTGGATCCATACCTAGCTTTTGAACCACTTTGAAACCTTACAACTACAACAACAACAACCTAGTAAAATCCCATCAGGTGGGTCTGAGAAGGGTAGAGTGTATGCAGACTTTACTTCTAACTTGTGACATGTAGAGAGGCTGTATTCGATAGACCCCCGGCTCAAGTAGAGAAGAAAAGAGAGATGAAAAGCATCAGTAATAATAGGCAATAATAACAACCAAATAATAAGATGACAGTGTGAAATAAACAATCAAATAGTATTAGGGATCTAATAATAAGCAGAAAAAACAAAGATAGTACCACTCCTAGTATGGGAAAGTAAATCGAGTGCAACCTACTAACCCTCTACCCTTATACTCGATCTCCACACCTTCTTATCAAGGGTCATGTCCTCGGCAAGCTGAAGTTGCGCCATATCATGCCTAATCATCTCTCTCCAAGACTTCTTAGGCCTACCTTTCCCTCTTCTTAGCCCAACCACAGCCAACTAGCTCTCGCACCTCAAGCATCCGCAGATCTCCTCCGCATGTTCCCAAGCCATCTCAACCTCCCTTCCCACAATTTTTCCCGCTTGGAGCTACTCCTACTTTCCCCCGAATCACTTCATTTATAATCTTATATCTCCTGGTATGCCCACACATGCACCTCAACATCCTCATTTCTGCTACCTTCATTTTCTGAACATGAGCTTTTTTAACAGGCCAACACTCCGCCCCATACAACATAATCGGTCTAACCACCACTTTATAAAACTTGCACTTCAGTCTTGCTGGTACCTTTTATCACACAAAATGCTGGAAGTGAGCCTCCATTTCAATCGCCCCACTCCAATACGATGTGTCACTTTGAAACCTAGTGAGCGCTAAAATCTACATACAACTTGATGATGGTTCTTTTTTTTTTTTTTTTTTTTGAAATTAAGTCATATATGATGATAGTGAACTTTACCAGATCAGAATCGGGTCCGTCTCATAATAATGGTTAATTGATTTAATGAAATAAAAATATATAAACAAATTTTAATTAAATGAGATTAGTGTGCAAAACGCGCACCGTATATTTATTTGTTTGATATAAACCGCGAGGATGGAGTAAGTTTTTACCATTCAATAGGGCTCGCATATTACATATTGCCCAAATAATTAAGCACCTTTAGGCTTTAGATATGCCTTCCATATTTAAAAAAAAAAAAAAAAAAACCCATATGCCTTGCATACTATGTAATAGACACCTGTAATTTTTTATCATCTTTGTTTTCAATCATTTCCCAGGGAGAAATTAGTTTATAATTTTGCATTTTTTTAGGGAGATTGAAAATTACAAATATAGCCACAATTTTGTTATGGATTTCATGAAGTCAGGATTTTGAGCATTTGTATTATTACTTTTAATTTTTCAAAAGAAAAGAGAATATCGTACACATAAATACTAACAAAGAAAAAAAAAAATCCTCGTTGCAAATTCAAGAACTTTAGGCATTGGTGAATAATTTTCAGTACATTCAGATAATTTTATCTTATTCTACTTTTTTAAGGAATATTTATTGTTATATATATAATGTAAATATTTAATTTGGCTTTCCGTAAAGAGTTCCACTCCATACATATATTTAGAAAATGGTGTTTTATACGCGTATGAATGATATGAAGAGTGAATATTATAAACGAACGTAATACCACATTTCTTGGCATTGACTCTGCATTTTTAATATATTTGCTCAGAGAATACCTGTTCAAACGACAATTACAATACAATTAGGATTGGCATAATAATAAAACTCCATTGCAAGTCTTTTCTTCGCAGGCACAAGAGGTCTCCACAATGAGGTATCTCAGCTTATAAAAAGACAACCTTTATATACACAAGATTTTTCCAGTGAAAGATATTTAATTTATATTAATACTTTGGTTGAAATAGTACTCTTTCTGCTCTATTTATTTATATATGTAACCTATTTGATAGAACGCGGACTTTAAAAAAAATGAAGGCTTTTGAAATTTGCCATTATCAACATGCATTATATTTGTGTGACTATAAAACTTTATCGTTAATAGAGTGAGAGATTAAGTTGAATTATTTCCATATTTTATAAATGTGTCATTTCTTTTAGGAACAGACTAAGAAGAAAATACAATCACTTAAATCGGAATAAGTGGAAGTGTATGTGTGAGAAGGAGATGCTTAACCAAAAAAACAAAAGTGTTGACTCGAGGGAGTCAGCCCTTTACCACATGCCAGCAGTAATTTTGGGTTGATCAAAGAGCAAACAATAGTTCCATTAATTCTATATCTCCAAATAGAAATATAATCAGCACACGTAATTTGATGTGGTTCTTTTGGTCTATAGTAGATAGTAATTATTTGCTTTTTTTTTTTCCTTTGACAGAAGTGTATCATCAAGATGGCATCAGTGTTTATTCCTAGTGATTTGTTCATTGATACAAGTAAAAGCTGAGGTTTTGCAACCAACCGTTGAGAAAACGCTTGTTAAAGACGCCGTCTCAAAAGGAGCTGGTCAAATCCTTAATTAACTCTTGATAGATCAAAGTGATTCGAGAAATTTTATTTGAGTAATTTTACTAACTTGATTTGTGGTGACAAACCATTTACAGTTTGTTTAGACGGAAGTCCAGCAGCATATCATTATGACAAAGGGTTTGGAGATGGAGTCAATAATTGGGTAGTTTTTCTTGAGGTGAGCCATATTTATCCACAACTTTATTTTCGTGCATCTCCGATAAAAAAATCTTCGAGGCTTGAATATGAGCTAATTATCTCTTGGAGTTTTTTCCCGGAATAAAACATTTTTCCGTCTATAATCATTCACAAAATCGTCCCTTAAGAAATTACAATGCAACAATTATGTACGTTGTATAATTTTGGGTATCTAACTTACATGTTGCATACCAACTGAAAGGTATATATATAGCGTCAACTGAGTGTAGTATTTTCTAAAATGGGCATTTCATGTAACTTATTTAACGTGTTAATTTGACTTGTGCCGAATTAAACTGTCATGAGTATATGTCCCGCCAACCTATTTAAAATTGGGCTGGTTATATTTTATGGACTAAATTTAACATCCATATTTGCAACAACAACATCAATTCGCTTCCAAATTTTAAACCAGTGCTTAGTTTATATCATGGTTAATAAAATGTAGACTAGTGCTAATTAATAGCTTTGCACGTGATTAATTAGGGGGGAGGATGGTGTGGAAGTGTAGAAGATTGTGGACTCCGTTTTGGCAACTTCATGGGTTCCTCTAACCATATGAATAACACCCGTGTTTTTAGCGGCTTGCTAGATTACAACAAGACCAATAATCCAGGTACATATGAACATATTTTTTATATATACTTCTTATTAATTGGATAATAACGATCTTGACTAATGGTTATTTTTTTCCAGACTTCTACAATTGGCACAGAATTATGATCAAATATTGCGATGGATCTTCATTCACAGGAGACGTTGAATCAGTCGATAAAGTACGTCACCACATTTGTGTTATCAAATTTAGACTTTAATTATGTCCTATATATTTATAAGTTATAGAAGTGGAATTATGGTAATATGTCAAACTTCTTTTTCAGGCTACCAATCAACATTATAGAGGTGCAAGGATTTTTCAAACAATTATGGAGGAGCTACTAGCAAAAGGAATGAAGAATGCAAAAAATGTATGGTCAATTAGTGCAAATTAAACTATCATTTTAATAAACAAAACTACAATAAGTTAAGAAAGGAGTTTAAGCGTTGTGAATTGATAGTTTGTAATATTATTATACCATCAGATTAAGTTACCTATAACAACACTTAGTGTTTTAAAACAAGAATGATAACTTGAAAGATAAAATAAATAATATAGATTAAATTGTGATGATAGTGCAAAGAATATTACTGACGGTTATCAATGGATTTTTGTGATGGCAGGCTATTCTTTCAGGCAATTCAGCTGGTGGATTGGCTGCTATGATCCATTGTGATCGTTTTCGATCTCTATTACCTAGCACGCCTAGAGTGAAATGCCTCTCGGATGGTGGCTATTTTTTACTTGAGTAAGATTCAAATAACTCAGAAACTAAAAAGCATTGAACCATAATTGTATTTTGTCAATAACAACATAATAATTACAGTTTCTTTCTTTTAGCAATGGTGGCAAGAGAGGGAAAGTATTGGAATCAACCTTTGCTGCAGTGGTTAACTTGCATGTACTCTTCCTCAATCTTTCTCTTTAGAACAGACAAATAACGTACTTCCTATGTCTCAATTTATGTGGCATAGTTTCTCTTTTGGTCTGTCATAAAAAGAATGTCATCTCTCGAATTTATAAATAATTTGACAAAAAATCTCTTTTGACCCTTAATGAGATGATTTAGAGCCACACAAGTATCTAAGTCTTGTTTTGGACCAAAATTTTTAAAAATCTTATCTTCTTTTTTAAACTCTATGTCTAGTCAAATGACGCCACATAAATTGAGATGGAGGGAGTGTTAATTTTGTCCTTTTTATTTTATTTTTTATAACAGTGGTGTTTGGGTGTACTTTGGCACACATCTTAATCCATTTCACCAAGTATCTGCTGTCTCTTATCAGCAAAAATATCGAATAACTCTATCCACGAAAACATAAGTAGATGGGAAATATATATTGTTCTGGTCACTTGCCACATGCATTCATACATATTGAAAAATTTATATACTTGTGAATACATATATATTCGATTTCATGATTTGTCATAACTATATTCCAGGTTAATTTCATTGACGGTCACTCAATTTTTACTTTATTTCACTAAAACCATTAAACTTATTTTATAAACGAATAAAGTGCTCATTTCAGTATCACAAAAGTCACTAAACTTTTATTCGCAACAAAAGTAGTCACTCAGCTTTGTGTAAATATCACAAACAATAATTAGGATGAAATAAAAAAAATTGTTGTAATACATTTGATTATTCTCATCTTGCAAGATGCTTACATGAAATCTTTTATTGGGTTATAGAATTCAGCAAAGATGTTGCCTTCATCATGTACTTCAAGAATGGATCCAACATTGGTAAGAGCAATTTCATCACCAGTCTCAGTTCATATATAACTGACTTATTTTCTTATGTATCTAAAACTAATAATTTCACAAATTATAACTTGCAGTGTTTTTTCCCACAAAATTTACAACAATATATCAAGACACCACTTTTCATAATCAATTCTGCTTATGATTCATACCAGGTTTGTTTATTAGTCACCAAATACACAACAGTAAAAGCATATTCTTTTAATTTCCTTTTCCAATTCAACTATAGTACTTTGTTATTTTTATTGATCAAATTCTTTTTGGTGTATATTTACAGATAATATTTACCGTTATACCCTCCGCACAAAGAGATGACTTTAAGGAAAATTGTATGCCAGATTTCAAGAATTGCTCTTCCGATCAGCAAAAGATGTTACGAGGTTAGTGCCACAATAATGTCGGAATCATAATAGTATTTCATGGAAAATCCTTTGCGAGATTGGATATTTTTCACATTGAAAATGCGATAAAGCGCGACCTATGATTCATGATATGAAAATCAAAATCAGAATAATAAAAAAATTGTCTTTATTAAACAATAACAATTCTTTTCACTTCAATTAAAGGCTAACACGACCATTATAATATATAGTTGGTGTGGTATCAAGATATAACTTATCGTACTAGATCAGATGGTATGATTTATCGATCATGAATCACATTCTGCTAGAGTTTTTTTGTTGTTTTAAAATAATTCATTTGACTTTGAGTTTTCAGATTTTGGGGCAGAATTTGTAAGTGCATTACCAAACTCATACAACCCTTCACAAAGAGGAATGTTCGTCAACTCTTGCTTCATACATCTACAAATTTCCTACAGTACCAGCTGGACTAGTCCTTTACTCATGGTGAACAATAAGGTAATCAATAGCTCCCAATTTTTGTCAAACTTCAAATTTGTTTAAACTATCGATGTGGAATTTACATTTATCTTAACAGACAGTTGCAAAGGCATTTGGTGACTGGTTCTTTGAACGAGATCTCTACCGAGAGCCGATCAAACTACAAGATTTGCCACAAATATGTCGTCCACCCCCTCAACCGGCTCAAGCTCAAGGTGAAGACCCCCCAAAACGACTCTGATCAGGACACCACTGCTAAGTTGGTTTTAATTTGGCTCAACCTTAGATGCAAGACCAAGGAATCTTCTTTTTTATTTAGCAATGAGCCAAAGGTGCTATGTTTCTCCCAACGCACACGCAAGTATACGTGGTCGCCAAGTGATATATTGACTTTTATAGTCAGATATCGTACCCACAAAGACTTATGATCAACAGTTAAACTAGTATGCAGTAATACTGCTAATTATGCAAGTATGGGTGCAGAATGTTTGATTGTTTTGTAAACTAATGCAAAAACTAAAGAACTAAATAAGTATGCTAACAATTTGTCACAAACGTTTATTTAAGTGGGTTTATCACAGAGATGTGAGTACTCCAGGGTTGTGGTTGGTTCACCAATCGTATTGAGTAATGAAAGTACCTCACCCTAGCAGTTTTATTCACGATTTCTAATTAACCGGATTATTAATCTCGTAGTATTCTCCCAAACCACTACTCGTCGATTCGAAGCAGTTCGCCGCCTATATACATAAAAAAAATTGACTTGTTAAAAATGCAATTCATTTACAGTATTTAATTGAATGCGGCGACTAAGTATATTCCTATCCTAGTCACAAATCCTAACCCAACTATAGGGATAATCAGATCACACCCTCTTTACTTCTTCTCTAATCTGATAACATCTTTCCCAAGTATATATATTAAATAGTAAACTTAACTAGACTGTTGCGCAGGCAATCAAACAATTAAGAACATAAGTAGAGAAAGAATCGTATATGAATAAACCACTAAGATGAAAATACGTGTTCGAACGTCAATACTCATGGTTACACCACAATCCCAGAATTATAGAGTTTAACCACTCATAATCGGATTACAACAATTGGTTTCATGTTCAATCTAAGAAAAGATGAAATAATGAAGGTAAAAGAGATAACCCTACGATGAAAAGGCTTATCCCTTGCTCTCTGTGAAATAAAACATCTGAACCCTTATATTCAAAATGACCTAAGGATCTTTTTATAGTGTTTGGGAAATAATCCTCCAAAGCCCATTCAAAACGGGTCAAGACTTAGAAAATATTTCATGTCGACATATCGAGTTCGCTGGGCGAAGTGTATAGCAAGACAGTGTCTCACCTTGACCTTCACTCCGCGAGGCAAAGCAGTTCTCCCATTCTTAGTGAATTTCGCGACTTTTCTTTTGTCTCGTGTTGAGCTCGCTGGGCGAAAGGTATAGAGAGATGGGGTATCGCTTTCACCTTCACTCAGAGAAGGGACACCATCATTTTATACTTAGCAATTTTTCTTGATCTTCATCCTTTAGCCACACATAGCTCGCTGGTTGAGCCTTATGGCAAAGCCCCTGCTCGCTCCAGCCTTCGCTCAGCGAAGGGGAGTATTCTTCCAACACTTAGTCATTTTCTTCAACTTCCATTTTGCAACTATCCATTTCACTAGGCGAAGCTGAGAGCGGGACTGCCTCTCGCTCCTGCCTTCGCTCAGCGAGGCAGTCCTTCTTCCTTTATTTAGCCAATATTCAATAACAGCTCGTAATCAAGATTCAATAATAGTTAGGTTATTGAGAACAATTAGTCCTCTAAACAAGGTAT
Source organism: Lycium barbarum (assembly GCF_019175385.1). Classification (NCBI taxonomy): domain Eukaryota; kingdom Viridiplantae; phylum Streptophyta; class Magnoliopsida; order Solanales; family Solanaceae; genus Lycium; species Lycium barbarum. Next base: position 140,130,385 of record NC_083338.1, on the reverse strand, counting down.
AAATATGGGTAAAACACGGCGGTTAGGCGTATAATACACCTATCATCACCACCCTACGCTTGAACATTTGTTTGTCCTTGAACACACACGAAACACACCCAACTCCAATTAAGATTTGCCAAGCGTTACCAAATTGGATAGGTCTACTCAGGATAAAGTCACTGCGATTAGTTAAATATGTAAGAGCAACATCTCAAGTAGTACATCAATTTCAAATATGCCAACAACTTGTTCAGAATATCCTAACCTCTAAAATCGACTCGCTTATATGAATTTAGGCAAAAAGGGTCCTGTCGCCATAGGCTTGGCCTTAAAGTCATACTGTATTAAAAAACATATTAAGCATAGGATCAAATAGGACTTTAATGCTTGTAATGTCGGCTAAGGGACAGGTAAAAATTATGTAGGTAAATAGTGACTAACCTCCCTAAGCACTTTTAAGACATACACTTTATCACTTCTACGCTTTCCACTATTTCATCAACATTTCAATCATTCTTTTCCACTTTATGTCCCCTTTTTTCATTAAGCACTCGCTTCATTTTCTTTGTACGTCTCTAGCAAGGTACAATTTTCTATAGTTCTTCTCTTTCAAGTATATCACATTTTTCTTTTCTTTTTCCGCTCCCTACTATTTTCAACAAGTGCACCCATGAGTACATTTTCACCCATGATACCTTTTTTAAACTCAAGGCCATTGTTAGTTCAAAAGAGGTATCAAAAAGTGCCATGAATAAATTCTAAAAATTATGTGAAAACGATAACTTCACCCATGGTACCTCTTTCGAACTCAAGCATAATGTTCGTTTCCACTCGTGTTTTAGTTGAATATATTTTTGTCAATAAAAAAAAAAATCGTGTGGAAAGAGTGGCTAAATATATAGCTTTTAAAATAGCGGCCATAGTATTATTTACCAATTTTATCCTTGTTTTCTTTATTCTTTAAATAGGTTTTCATTTTACCAGTTTCTGGATACGTGCTTTGCATGCGTTTCCCATATTAATTAGTACGATTTTTTAATTAATATGGTACAAATAATAATTAAATATGTAAACAATGAGTAATTCAAAAGAAAAAGAAAAATACTAGTTGAAATGATGAAAAATAAGTTTAGTCAACTGACTTGATCGTCGATTAGTATTGTAGTTTTTAGTTATACACAATCAATTGAAAATGATATAACCTTTTTCTGATGCTGTTCTTCCAATATATTCAATATTAAAGTTAATAGTTTCCTTGTTTTTTGATACTGCAACAACACATAGTTTAAATGTGAATGTGAGTAGCATTGATTAGTCTTTGAAAATGACTTGTCTACACTATCTCCTTCTTTATGCGGGATTTTTTTCACTATTAACAACAACAACAACAACAACACAACATATTCAATGTAATTTTACAAGTGGAGTCTGAAGAGGGTAGAGTGTACGGACACCTTACTCCTACCTCAGGAGCTAGAGTTTCTATGAAAGATAAATCTTCCATTGTATGACCTATTTATGTTACACCTTTGAGAACTTTCTAGAGAAAAAGAATATTACTATAACAATTTCAAAGCGATTAAGCGTCTGTTGACAAAGAGCCCACATGAACTAAATTAAATGATTTTCTGCAGAGTTAACATTGTAGTATACATTATCCTCTAAATATAAGTCCTTCGGGGGTTCAACAATATGCGGACAGCAAAAAACGAACTAATGTGGGAGGAAAATAAATAAATTTATCTGTTTAAATGATATTGTAACACCTCATACCTTTAAACTAAGCTATGTTCATAATCCAGGACTTAGGAAACCAGACGGGAAGTGTTAGATTTAAATTCTTTTCAGTTCAGTGAAGTATCAGCTATACGCCTAATCCCGATACGAAATCTTCCCAAAACATAACTCAAGTTCCAATTTCTTCAACAAACTTACTTCCGTCGATTCATATGACCCCAAAATCTTAAGGTACACACTTAAAGTTAAATTTCAAATCTCATCAATAATGCCTCATAATCGAATCACAATGAATAAATCAAGAACACATATCAAAGCCAGAAACAATGAAGTACAATCATAGTAACACAAGTCATAACAAGACTCACAGATAATCTGCTCAGTGATAGTCTAAGTATATAACTATCTCAATCAGTCCATGATGGGTATTAATGGAGATTACACATTGTTGACACCCAATTTTGCCCCTACTTTATTTCAATTTATTTACTCAGACATCTAAATTTATTGACAAGCTAAACACTTTATGTTCAATATTATTAATTTTCACTGTTTTACCATCAACATTACTAGTATTACTTTATCGCAAATTTTAAATGGTTCGTCATCATTTTTCATTTTTCGGGTTTGGACTCGTTCAAATTAATCACAGGACAACACTTTGTTAAATCCTTATTTTTCTACATATTAATTATTAATCGTCTTCACGTAGTATATATCGTACTAGTTATTAAATCAGAAGCCCAAAAAAAAATTAAATGGGGGAAAAGGACCAATAATTTTCAGCCAAATTATTAGCCCATGCTCTAATTTATTCACCCCAATATTTCAGATCAGCCCATATGTTTAATTCCCCCAGCACACCACAATACTCGGTCCAGCCCACATCCTAAACTACCTGGTCTAGCCCAAACCTTATCACTCGACCCGGCCCACACTTTCCTATTTCCTAAACCAAACAAAACCTAATCTCTTCCTCTCCTTTCTCACCTCCGCCGCTCACCCCTCTCTCTCTACTCTCCCTCTCTTCCTTTCTCTTCTGCTCCCTTCCCCACACCGCTACCCCACTCCACGCTCCTCCGCTACCCCACTCTCCACTCATCGCCGCACCCCGCTCCTCCTCTACCCTACCTCTCTTTCTTTTTCTCCTTTTTATCATCACCGCCGCTACCCCACTTTCCACTCACCGCCACTCCCCTACGCTCCTCTTCGTCCGCTCTACTACGCTCCTCCATTTTTCCCATAAAAAGGGGAATCGAGAACAGAGTTAGGGGGGATTTTGGGAGGAACAAAAAAAAAACCCAAAATCGGGAACCCGAAATTAACAAGATCAAACAAATCGGAAAATCCCCCTGAAAAACAAAAAAAAGGGGACCGGAAAATCCCCAGATTTGGAATCTACAAAATTCCCCTGCAAAAAATACAAGTTTTTGTTCGCCTCAAATTTCACCAGAAATCTTTAGCGTTTTACGACTTTCATTTTTTATTACCATCCTAACTTTAAGATTGTTAAACGTTCATTTTGTCTTGGTGCACTTTGGCCACGACAGAGGTCTTCGGATTCATTTGTATGAGTTTCAAATCCGTCAATACGAGAGAGGATTCGCGACCATCGACACCCAGTTCACTGCACCCACAAAAGGTCGGTGAATCTTAAGCTTTAATCGTTTCTTTGTTTTCTTTCACTGGTAGCATATAATTAATCTGCTCGTTTGAAGTAAAAGCATGAATTAGAGTTCTCTAGTGTAAAATCAGGCCTTCGGAGCATGTTAATGTTGAATATCTGATGCTTGTGTCGATATTTTGATATCTGTCGTGTTGATGTATTGTGAGAAGAGACGTCGAGCATTCCCCTTGTCGATACTTGTATAGTATTATGAAGTTCAAATAAGGATTTCCCTGTTTGGTTTAGATATAGGGAAATGACTATATAGCATGTCTATTGGCTTCATTTAGTCTTAAATCCTCATTCTGTGTTAGACTGCTGTTAACCACTTGTGTTGTTACTTTGCATTGTTTGATGCTTTCCAGTAATATTTTTAAGCTAGGATCTAGGATTCCCTTTGCCATAAAAACAGATCATATGATGTGTGTTAAATAATCTCCATTTGAGGAATGTACGATTGTGGGACTAAGTATTTCTTTGGAGGTCAAAAACTCAGTAGGAACTTATGGATGCTCTTTGATTCTTTTAGGACAAGTTCTTTAGTAACGCCTAGTTTGTTTAGATCATGCGAAATAGGCTGCTGAATGCTGGTCTGTTTGTATGTTCTTTATTGTTGTTTTTTTTATGTTGCACCTTAAGCTGCTTCAGTTCTTATATTGCACCTTAAACTGCTTCAATTCTGTTGAATCTCAGGACTTGTGTGTCATGCATATTGATTCTACATATTATTTGCCTGGCTTTGATTTGGTTTACCGATTGCCTGGGGTCACTTTTTGTATGTCCATGTTCTAAAAACTTCTTAATCATTGTTTGTTGTCACACTTGGATTCTGTTTAAAACCCCTGCATTATAGTAATTTATCGAATCCATGAAGTCCACAATTTGCTTGTCCAATCTCTGAAGCCTGTCAGCTTGATCTAGCAGCCTGCACATGTTTGAAATAAGTTTGATATCTTAATTTTTCCTAGTCCAAACTAGAATGATTCTTATCCCAGCATATAAATGTGATGGTATGTGACATCTTGACTATTCATCCACCATAATTCAGGCGTAAACTCAATGAGTGAAATTGTGTTTAGATAATTTAGCACTCCCTTGATACTGTTTCTGTTTGCTGGAAGGGATACTAGACATCTTCATTTACCATGTTTGTCATTGCCTCATGTTGCCTTCGCATTCTCATGTCCCATGTCACTTTAGCCGGAAATGTGCTTATTAATTATTGTCCATTTATGCCTTCTTCATAGTTGTGAATGAAATGTTTGTCATAAACCAAAATGTTCATCTTGCACTGCTTGCATTAAACTGTCCCCAGATCTGAAATCCGGTTCCCTTAAGTCACAACTTATCTCTTCTTGCTTCATATTGTTTGGACCATTTCCTGTTAATTCTAATTTTGTTGCTCCGTGCTTTGTTTCCTTGGATGCTATATTTGTCACACCTTCATGACATATGTAACCTGTCAGGAAAATTATGCATCATTCTATAATACTACCTCTTTCGTTTACGTCAAAATCATATAGGCCTTTCTTTCTTCTCTCTTTGCGTCATTCTCTGTTTCTTGGTATGTTCTGTAGACTTGGGTAAATGGAGTAAATTCATACGACACTGTTCCTTTACCTTCACTATGACTTGAATCCAACACATTCACATACTGCCAAACCTGCTTCCATTACGCTTGCTGCTTTCCTCTTTTGCTTTTTCTTTTTCTAAATTCTTTCTTTCATCCCTCTGCTTTTGTGTTCTATGATCTGGATGTAATGCCCAATGTTGACACTTCCCCATTCTGCCTAATTGCTAAATGTTGACACTGTTTAGATAATGAATCTGTTTGGATATACATGGTATACGCCCAGTCCACTGGTCTATTTTTTTTACATTATATATATTTAGTCTTATTATTGATTATATACTAATCCTTTCTTTTCATTTTTTATGCATGATATCTCGCATACTCGTCATTTCCCGCATTTGGTGTTGGGCTAAAAGCCCAACATGACCTCTTCGAGTCAGCCCCATATAGTAGCAGCCAATCCGCAGCCAAACGGGAAATAAAATCTAGGCCAAAGCCCAATAGGAAAGACAACAGCAGCAACATATAAAATTGCTACTGGGCCGAAGCCCAATAGTAGTCAGATCCACAGCAGTCCAGAAAAATGGGCCGAGCCCATTTAATTTCATTTCAGTCTCTGTTTTGTTTGTGCATTTAACTTGTATTATTTGACTAACCCGTTACTTTGTTTGTTTTCCTAACTTAGATGAATTCTAGTAAAATTAGTGGGTGAGCTTTAGCCTAATGGGTAGTTAATTCCACAAATTTACATTCTCTTCGGTTTACGTTCTAAACTATTTATAGCATCTATAATACTTGTTGGGATAATTGGTTTTTTTAAAATAGCATGACTACATACTTTGAGAATCAAGATTCACTCTTACTATCTTAGCAATTTAAAGCGTTACAAATTTTGCACTGACGTTAACTTATTTTGAGAAATAAGGAAAACTAACTATTTTCATGGATAACTGTTCTAATTTAAGCTACTTTCCCAACACTTGAAATACGTATTTGTTAAACAATCTTTTCACAGCTTATATTGAACTAATAAGTCTTCCTACAAAACCTTTAAAGTTTTATTACTATTAATCTTATAATAACTCTTTTAATTTGTATAACTTATTTTCTCCAATATTTATAAAATGCTATACAATCCCGCACTTTCTCAGTTTACCCACAACTAAACTCTTTTATGCAAATCATTATTTTCTACCAGTCTTACTTTAAATAGTGTTCTTATACACCTATCCAAATTATAACAATTCTTATAAAGATGTTTTCTTAGCCTAATTAATTAAGTCCGGTCGGTTAATCATTGTTAATGGGTCTTAAACGATGCCTAATACCTTCCCTTTAGACTAATTGAACCCTTACCTAGAATCTTAAGTTTCGCAGACCTTAAACAGAGCTAACTTTAAAAATAACTTTAATAAACTTTAGGTGTCCTAATTCACCATAAATAATTAGGTGGCGACTCCTTAACATAAACAAAAATAGGAATCACCAATATGTTGTACTTCTAATTTAACCCGGTTAAAATGGGGTACGACACACATAAATAGAGCAAACATTTAATGGAGATAGATTATATCTTATAGCCTGTTTGGCCAAGTTTCTAAAATCAGCTTATTTTGAAAAGTGCTTATAGAACTTTTGACGAAAAGTAGTTTGCGTTTGGCCATTTAATTTAAAAAGCACTTTTGAGAAGCAATTTGTGTTTGGCTAAGCTTTTAAAAAGTGATTCTGAGTGTATTTTTCTCAAAAGTGCTCTTTTAGAAAAGTGCTTTTGGGCAAAAGTTTTTTTCTTTTTAGCTTCTGAAAAACTACTCCCCAGAAGCACTTATTTTCTCCCAAAAGCTATGCCAAACACCTACCTTTTTAAAATAAGCACTTATTGAAAAAAAAAAATACTTCTGGAGAAAGTGATGGATAATTTGAGACAGAGGGAATAGTAATATAAAATGTTAATAAGTAATGCAATGGCTTAGGAAGAAAACATCGGTTTTGTGAAGCGGGCATTGTTTTCCATCTTGCACAATTTGAAACTAGAAATAATTTTTTTTTAATCAAATGAACATTTAACTTTGATAAGTTAGTATTTTACCAACTTATCTCTTCTTTAATCTTAGATTTTTGCTATGCTTGATTGAGAAAATAGTGCATTTAATGTCGTTTACTTCTATTTTGTAGGTTTTATGTGATATAGAAGTGATCGAGAAGAAATCAATTGAAAACAAGTCAAAAAGAGGGCAAATTGAAGAAAACAAGAAAAGTGGCTAAATTTGCGAAAACGGCCAGATTTGCAATTTCGAAAATCTGAAACTTTGGGGGCTGTTTTTGTCCTTTTTTCAGTTGGGAAATTTGGGAATTATAAAAGTGAAGCTTGGGGCAAAACATTTCCATCTTTGGCCATTCAACACAAGCTTTGGAGCTAGGGTTTTACACCACACCTTTGGAGGAGAAGATTAGAGCTCGTTAATGATAAATTTCTCAACCCTTCCTTCAATTCCTTGCTTTGTATTGCTTATTTAAGGGTGTTGTATTTTATTCTATTACTTGAATCTTGTTTATGATATTATTCATTATCAAGTGTTGGATTAAAACTCTTGTTATTCTTATGTATTGAATGATTTTTATTGCTATTGAAGTGGGTCTTTTTGTTATTTTAATTAATCTTGTTCTTTAATGTTTCTTAAGGGACTAGCTAACCTTAAGACTCACCCATTTACTTTGATTGAGCTCGGAAGAGGAAATCTAGGTTGAGAAAGATTAATTAACAAGAATTTGGGTCATTAAACTCATCTAATAACTTGAGCTAGGAATGAGAAAGTTACTTGAGATTCAATTGGTTGTGCTTGATATCACACTCTAAGGCTTGGAAAAGCTTAGAGTGAAATTCATTGATTTGGTTGGAAGACTTTCAATGAGATTTTAGAAACCATTATCTATTAACATAAACCCGCTCTTAGTTGTAAAATCATAAACTATATTGGATCGTTACTTGACAGTTCCTTGTATCCTTGCTTGTGGTCATTGATCATTTTATTCTCTTTCTAGATTAGTTTACATTTTTGCATTAGTTATAATTTTCTTAAAATCAAAATATTATCAAGTGTTTGGCTTAGCGTAGAACGTGATAATTCCTTACTTATTTAAATTGCCTAGTATATTGTTCCCTGTGGGATCGACCCCGACTCATAGTTGGATAAATTATATTGCATACGACCGTGTACACTTTCTCTTTGAGGAGTGGATTTGGACGTTATCAAACTTCACCTATAAAATTAGGAGAAGTGTTTTTTGAGAACTCTCTAACTATGAAAATTATAAGAAAATAGTCAATGATGTGATTATTTTGATTTGCTTTTCTGTTTGATTTTTCATAGCTATATTTTTGTCATTAGAATTTATTGTTCCTTCTGAACGTCTTACATTACATATTTTTTGTCTTTTGTTATTATAGAATTTTTATTTCCTGTAGATCAACTAAACATTAAAAAAGACTCACCATCGCGTGAAGCGCGGGTTCCTTGACTAGTTACGTATAAGCTACTGGGGCGAATTATGCATTATAGTGAACATTCTAGGAAAAACATTTTGAACTTAAATCATCATCACATGTGACCCTTGCTCTTTCTCTTTTTCAAGAATTCATTTTCTTTTCTTTCTACTTCTAGGAAAAACATGGGTGTTGCACGTTGGTATTTATATATAGATACCTATACAAATTTCAAGACATATGTAAGAGGGGTTCTTTTGAATTCTCATTGCAAATAAAACAATCTGTCCCTTGAAGAGGAACAAGGGCAGTAACAGCAGCGAGCAACCAACCAAGGGACAACTTGCACCTTATGGATTAATTTAAGTAGTGCTTAGTAAGCCATCAAGAACACTTGTTTTTTTTTAGGAAAGTTGATAAAAAAAATTTACACTTCATTTTGAGAAAGAAATTGGGCAGCAACGTTCAAGTGATTATGGTGAAGCTTTTGCTTCAATTGAAAAATGGAGGCAGCAACGTTCAGGTGTTGTAAGCCAACTAAAGCAGCTTGTTTTAATTTTAAGGTAAGATTTCATTTCCATCTTTGTTTTGTTTTAGTTTGTTTAGTCCTTAACCAACTAGTTGGGGATGGAAAATTATGGAAGAGAAACTCAAACTTGTGTTAAGACTTGATGTATAAACTCAAATTATATAAGGTTGTTGGTGTTGTTGTTGTGATTTGGAAGTAATTTGGAGTTCGCATGGGGTGAATTATCCAGAGAAGATGCCGCCCGAATTATATGATCCTTAGATAATGGGTGAAATTATTTTTCAATAAAATTCATAATCTGCCTTTGCGGGCCCAAGGCCACTTTTTGGAGTGAGTTTTGGATTTCGAATATAGGTATAGCAATATGGGCGCTATTAGATTCGTATTCTAACGTAGATTATATATTTGATAGACTTTGCCCGTTCGGAAACACTTCAGAAGGAAAAAGCTTTGGCGTGGAAGTTCGTGACACCTGTTCGGCATTAAGGTAGGTTACGGCTTACTTTATGTCTAGACTCCGGTTAGGAAAATGTATGTAGATAGTAGTGATTGACGGGGAAAGCATGATAGGTCTTCAAGGATGGTGTGGAGGTAAATTCCATTTAGGTTGATATTGTCAGCTGTTACGTGGGCTTGTCGCCATTATTGTAATACTATTATGTGGGCTCGTCGCCATTATAACAATATTGTTAGGTGAGCTTGTCACTGTATTGTGATTTCATGTACTTGATATAATTTCCTCTCTCTTGTTATCTCACTGGTCATATGGAAGAGGAAGGTTATTACTGAGAAACCGAATATTGAATTGCACTTCCTAGTATGAATCTATGGAACCTATGACTGCGGTGATTATTGAGGTTGATTTCATGCGAGGCATGCATCCTATATTCTATGTGTTATTTGATGTAATTATCACCTAGTTGTATCTTTATCACATACTAGCTCACTCACCTTATGAAAGGGAAGGGTAATATTGATTATTGAGGCATGGACAATAATATGACTTGTACTTGTTTATTGCATATTGGTGATATAGTTGAAACTGATATCATGCATGACATGCTTCCATATTACTTTTATGTTGTCCTAATGATGAGGAGAGTGATTGAGAGACTCCGAGGTCTTTGCCGGAGATTGAGAGTGAGAGAGAGACTCCGAGGTCTTTGCCGGAGATTGAATATGATTGAGAGACTCCGAGGTTTTTTCCGGAGATTGAGAGTAATTGATATCCTCCGAGGTTGCTGCCGGAGAGCACGAGTGGTACATGGACTTCGCGGGTCACCCATGGGTCATGACTATGAGGCATTGCCATAGCATGTGTGTACGAGAGTGGAGCGTGAGAGGTGACTACTGCATTGCATAATCATTTATGCCGCATGTTGTATTCAAATTAAGGTAGTTACTGAAGGGTTCGCCCACCAGGGAGGGTTAGTGTGGGTGCCCGCATGATCCATGATTTGGGTCGTGACAAGTTGGTATCAGAGCTTAGGTTACCCTGTCTATAAGTGTTATACCCCATTTTAACCGGGTTAAATTAGAGTACAACATATTGGTGATTCCTATTTTTTGTTTATTTTAAGGAGTCGCCACCTAATTATTTATAGTGAATTAGGGCACCTAAAATTCATTAAACTAGTTATCTAAAATTGATTTTATTTTAAAGTCTACGAAACCGAAAGATTCTAGGTAAGGGTTCAACTAATCTAGAGAGAAGGTATTAGGCATCCTCTAAATTCCATTAACAATGGTTAATCCGACCGCACTTACAATTAATTAGGCTAAGTGTAAAATGTGAACATTTTATGAAAGAAAGTATGTTGAAGATCTATTTATAAATATAATATAGAGTGTAAATTGGTTAACATGACGTTTTAACAAAAGGGCCAATATGATTTTGAAAGTAGAATTTTGGTTTGGCGAAAAGTATGGGAAAACTAATGACTTGAGAAATTGGGTAATGGGGGGTTTTGAAATGGTATTGTGGGAACTTTTAAAATACCCCTTTAAGCTCCTGGGAATAAACCTGACCTCAAAGTTGGACTCACACCATAAATCATTTTAGAGTTAAAATGCTTGGTTGGCAAATCGTTTTGTTAATTTTAATCATCGTACACCTATGTAATCAACCAAATTTGATGGGAACTTCTAGTTAGACTCGTCTGGTTTTCTAGATCCAAAAGATATGCTCTCTAATAAATAAATTACTCTTGCTATAAGGCTAAGGAAAGATTCCAAATAATCACGTGGGACAAGGTTAGTAGCAGCTAATCACCCAACTAACAGTATAAGTCACACCAACACATAAACAACATTAAAGAATGTAAATGAGATGATTAGAGTAATTTGCCGCTTGGCTAGCCATTCTCTTGGTTTTCTTGTTCAGATGAGCGTCGAAAGAATGAGAACTTTGAATGATAGAGTAGATGCATGTTCAAGCCTTTGCGGGGTGACGTTGAGTCTTAGAGTAAGACTCTTCGACTCCGGTGTGTCATGCAAAAGAAAAAGAAAAGAAAAGAAAAGGATTAGCAACGGGAAATTTAATTTCTCAACAAAGCACGATAAACGCCAACAGACAATTAATCCCAAGTTGCAACCTAATAGCTAACTCACGCCCCATATGAACAATGACAAATAGGGAAGGCACCACGACTGTTGCTTGGATAATCAGTCATATAAAGATAAAGTGAGGATGCCACTTTGGGAAAATAGAACTTATTTAAAAAGTTAAATCGTGTTGTTCAGTGGAATGAGGCTTAAAATATGAAATCACGTAAATATGGTGTTGGATTTAGCCTGATGTTTATGAGTTGGTACCTTAATTATTTGGCAGAAGTCAAAATAATAGTAAAGTAGCAATGTCAAAATGAGCTTCAGTAGACGTAAATGAATGAAAGTAAGTTTTGAACGTTGTACTGCTATTTGTTGCAGGTAAATTTAGTAAAAGTGCTTCTGTTAGCTAGCTCTTAGATGCCTCAAAATAGACCATCTCACTCAGTTTTTTTTTTTTTTTTTTGAATAAAACAATCTCCCTCAGTTTTAAACACAATCTGCTGAAGCACCACCTCTCAAAAACACACCAGCTAACCTCTCAAAATGCATCAGTTATTATGTTCAAACAACAACTAAGCAACAAGCCAAATAAAGAAGTTTGAAGCTTTAAACAAAGCAGCAATGTGGCAAAATTGTCCCAGGAACGCAGTTGGTTTTAATTTCAAACGCACAGCTCAGTTAGACAAAAATGCATCAATTGACTTGATGACAGAAATCAACTCAAAGTACCCAACATTCAGCCACATTCGGGCTAAAACCGCGGCAACAATCTGCCCTTAAAGGCAGCAACTAATGGCCAGACCGCAACAGTCATTTGCCTCAATAACAGTGCCATAACGAACCCATATATTCATTAATGATATAATAAGTTGAAAGAACACATACACACATACAAGCTAAGTCTACAAATCAATAGCAGACATTGTTAACTTAAAGGAAATCTAGGCAAGGCAGAATACTCATTAGGAAATTTATAATCAGCAAAGATGCACAACATGGTTACAAGTTCATCAAGGACTGATCATTTGGAATATAACTAGTATTCATCATTCAAGCACATCACATGATTTTATTTAGTCTTAACAAGATGTGGGCAAAAGTCTTCAGGTATTAAAACTGATTTTAAGACCCATTTAAAACCTTCAGAGCATGTTCTGCTGGATTCTATATGAACTGGTCGCGGACAGATGGTCTCAGTTACAACAACCATTCTGACTCCCTCTGGTCAAGATAGACTTAACTCACGTCTCTTCTCATCTTTGGACCCAAATTGTACATTTAGACGGACTCGAGTAACAAATCATTCATAGCCAAATAGATTCACATAAATCTAGCTTGTCTAGTATCCCCAGATTTCTTCAGCTACTGAAATCAAATTTTAAACATATTCAGTAGATTTAGGAAATATCCAAGGACCATTTAAAGGGGGGCATTTCAGTCTGTAGCATTCTTATTAACCTAGATTGAGCTTAAATAATCATGTGTCATTGTATTTCCTCTAAATGCTAAGACAAGAGTTGAAACTTAACTAATTATTCATAATAGATCCCTTTGATCCCAACTATTTAGAGTACACACTAGGACAATAATTTATGCCTGAAACTCATGTCTATACTGATATTATTCAAACAACATAATGAGGACCAATATTCCACTAAAACGGCAGAGGCATACTGAACTTAAACCAAACATGAACTAAACCAACAACCAGCATATCGATATGGTTAAACAGGAATTAAAGCGTGGACGAATACGCCTAAACTAGCGACTAAAACACATAATCTGACTGAAATAGGAAGAGGAGTTCACATAAACATGAATACACGAGTAATTCAGCACATATAATCATCAAGCAGGAAAAATAACAAATAAACTGGAGGAAGGAAAATTACCTTTGTCGGGTGCAGTGAACAGGGGCGTCGAGGCCTCGAATCTACTCTCGTATTGACAGATTCGAAACTCGAGTCAGAAATTAAAGTATCTCTGTCGTAGTTAAAATTCTTGCCGAGCAACGACGAAAGTTAATCGAATCGTCAAGAATTTAACCTTTCGTCACAAATCTCATAATTCAACAAAGTGTTTTCTGATTTAAATGTTCAAGACCAGATTTAAAAAAAAAAAAAAAAGGAAAACTCAAGACCTTTGTGAGAAAATATTCGTGCATCACCAATCTTTCCGATCAGTGTCGAATCCCCGAATTTTCATGTACTCGACTTCGAAATAATAACAGAATAAAATGTTTTGAATTTCAAATTGATGTCAAGAAACAATGGAATAGATTGATCCGTGTCCCTCAAAAAACTCAATCAATCCCCTTTTTTTCTAAAAACGCTGGATTATCTTGTTCTTTTTTTTTTAGTCTGAGTAAAATTTCCCTTTTTATAGAAAAATATGAGGAGAGAGAGGAGCGTATGAGAGAGAGACAAAGGAGCGGGGGGACAGGCGTGGGGAACAGAGGGAAGTGGAAGGAGCGTGGGAGAGAGGGAAAGGGTAGGGGTGCGGCGGTGAGGAGATGAAGAAGAGAAAGAGATTAGGTTTTGTTTTTAGGGGTAAAGATGGGCCGGGTCGGGTAGAATATGTGGGCTGGTTGTAGGGACTGGTCCGAAAATAATCAAATATGGACTGGTGGGCTGATTTATTTCAATGGATAATGGGCTGGACGGGTAAGAAATGGTCATGTATTTTTGGCCATTAATTTGGCTGAAAAACATTGGTCTTTCCTCCTTTATTTTAATTATTCCTGAGCTTCTAATTTAACAACTAGTACAAATGTATACTACGTGAAGACAATTAATAATTAGTATGTAGAACGTAAAGGATTTAATAAAGTAAAATTAATTTGACGAGTACAAATCCTAAAATGAAACGATGACGAATCATTTAAATGTGATAAAGTAATACTAGTAATTTTGATAGTAAAATAGTGAAATGAAAGTAACGATATTAATAGTAGTAAAAAAAATAGTGAAAATAAAGTGTTTAGCTCGTCGATAAATTTAGAAGCTCCAGGCAATAAATTGAAATAAATGAGGGACAAAATTTGGTGTCAACAGTAAGTACAAGAGCAATGTCTAGTAGAGTCCTACTTATGGGTGTGTTGCGCGCCACACTTATAATTGGGCGGCTATGGGACATCTAGGAAACTTCAGATTCTTTCATTATTTCGTGCTACTTCATTCAAATTGGTATCTAGTGGATCCCAATTGGTATATGAACTTCTCTGTTTTACCTTCTCCCGGATGATGGGAACTCGTCCTTAAATTCTTGTGCGAACGGTTGTTTACGACATGTTATGGTATGGTACGAGCTGTGTTGTCCTAATTTAGATGCGTGACTAAATTCGGTTTCTAGCTATGACTTGAGGTTTCAGCTGTGTGGAGTCGTGATTTGGATCGTTATTGTGAGGTTGGTTGAAGAGATGGGAGAGGTGATTCATGGGGTCATAGGATCTCCATATTTATAGTATTGGGTTTTCTCGAAAGGGGCAAGAGTGCATTTATGGCTTAATAAGAGCGATTTGTTCGATGATATGATCGGTTTTGGGAAGCGTATAGCAAAGTAAGAGTTCTTATGGTATTTTGGTAAAAGTGTTATTGTGATGATGTGACAAAGGCGTAAGAAATATATATATATATATATATATATATATATATAGTCAGATAGATCAATGTCCACTATAGGAACGGAATAATTGGTATCTGAAGCGTTTATGAGATAAGTTGCAAAGTGTGCGTGTGCGCATGTTGTATAGGCTATGAAATGTGGAGTTGGCTTAAATTTGATTAGTATTGTGATAGCAGAATAGAATTAGTGGTTGTGAGTTCTTTTGGGAATGATTTTCTGATCGAAATCAGGTTGCAGTGTTACTTATGATAAGTGAAGTCTAGTGGAATAGACAGTAGTGTTCATTCACTTATAAAGTGTGTTCGTGGGTTCACTTGGCATCTTCGAGGTTAGTGATGATAGAGGGAATTGTTGAAACCAAGAGTGTTGATTCGTGGGCATTTTCATAGTGGGTTGGTTTTAGGGGAGTGTTAAAGTCGTATATGCGTTTGTCTGCTAAACTTGTCGTAGGCTAATGGGAGCCAGTGATCGACAATTAGAAACAACTCTTGTGTTGGACAAGGATGGAGGTATAGTTGAAGGATTATCGGGTGTTGCATCTAAGTTTTCGAATGAGAATTATGGGAAAGTTGTGCAAAGGTTAAATCTTGAGGATTTCATTGATTTTGAATACAATGACTTAGGGTTGACCAAAGGCCAGCGAAAAAAAATACACGGTTAGTTAGATGTGTATGGTTCGGTATAGTTAAGTAAGGATTGGTTATTCATATGTGAGCACCTTTTTGAGGACTATCGAATAAGGCATGGGTAAATGGAATTATTTACGGTAACAAAATGATGATGGTGTGACTAGTACTAATGGTGAAAGACTTTTAGATATCGGTGATCACGTTAGTGAACTTATGAACTAAGGTAAAAGGGGAATTATTTCCATTAAGGATTTTTGGCATGGGTACTTCGACGAAAGAATATGAGTATATTAACAGGTTTGAGCAGCGATCGGTCGTTTTGAAGATCGATTCTCTTTTTGGCGTATCGACCATTCTAGAAGCTCCGTAGCATTTGTTTTGACCTGCTTGCAAAATTTGAAGTCAACGGATATCATTTGATTAACTTTGGGAGAGGTTTCACTATGAAAATTTTGGAATTCAATTATTTGGATAAATTATTTATTTTGGAGAAACGTGTTTCGATTGAACCGTTAGATCCGTATCGTAATATCGGAGTTGTAGCAACAAGTCTCCTCATGTTTCGCCATCGTATGAGGGAGATATGATAATTTTACTAAAGGAATTCAATGCTGGTTTTTCTGGTGTAATTTTGCTTAAAAGTTGCAAAATTGCTACTGAAATTCGTGTTAAAAATCTGCATTCTTTCCAAAACTTGAAACCACCATATCTCATTCATTATAAAGTCAAATTGAGTGATTCAAAAGCCTAACTTGAGTGAAATTTCACAAGGAATCCGTTGGAAGCATCAAAAGCGTTTTTTGGGATCAGTTGGCACGAGAAATGTGGCAGAACAGCTGGGCATTTTTGTTATTAATGTTGCTTTGGAGTTTCTCATAATATTGAAAGCTTGGACTTAGGAGAATTCAAAGGCGTTCTCCAAGTTCCTTCAATGGAGTAAGGTCTAAACCATAATATAAGTATTTCCCCTTGATTCAATTCCTTAGTTTAAACTTTAATCCAGGATTTCTAAAGTACGAAATTGGGGTTTATCCATGAAAAGTAGGTTTGTGGATTCCATTGAGTTAAAGTATGATTTAATTAATGGGTTACATTAGTACTTGGTAATGATTTAAGGTATTATGGTCGCAAGAGGTTATAGGGTGATCTGATGGCGTCCTACGGACTTGGCTCTACGGAGTATTCAGTGGTATACTTTTGCATTGTGATTTGGAGGTGTAAGTAAGACTTAGAATTAGCAAGGTCAGCTATGAGTGAAGCAGTTTGTTGGGATCGCTTAAGGTTGCTCCACAAAGGCAAGGAGTCTTTCCCGGCAAAAGTAAGTTGTGGTTTCGAGTTGGTCTTCAAGTGTTCCTAAGAAATCGTGGTACGAAGAAAATTTAAGAAGGGTTATTGGAATCAGAATACTTTACCAGTTCAGAGTGGGCAAGGTTTGTGTCTTAGTCTAAGGTCGGTGTGGTTCTAAGGAAAATTGTGGGGCCTATCGATAACGTTCATAGGTTTGGTTATATAGGATTAAAACATCTTGACAAAAGTAGTGCTTATATTCGGAAACCGAGAATGAGGAGAAATTTGAATTTTGAATTATGAAAATTAGTATCTAAGTTAGAGGGAGTTCCGGCTAGTAAGGAGAGAGAGCAATGTTTATGGCGCATTCCGTAGAGGTTTCCCGCATTGTCCTATTAAAGATTCTTTAGTTACCGTCAGCGTTCATTCTCTCTTGTCGCTCGAGGACTAGCAATTGTTTAATTGGTATCTGATGTAACGACTCATTTGATCGTTTAGCACTTTTAGGCCTAATATCCCTAAAACAACCTTTTCGTGGTCTAATTTTAGGGTGTCTATAGCTTACGATAACGGGTGGTTCGGTTATTTAATTGACGAGTAAATTTTAGAATATATGTATTTAATGTGTGTGAATAGTTTATTCATAGAAATATTATTTGCACACATATAAGGTGTAAGTGGGTAAATATGGTATTTGACGGAGTGGATAACTTTTAAATAAAACAAAATGGTTGAGTTAAAAGATTATTTTGGATAATGATTTTAGTTGGGGAGTAATAGGACAAACCCATAATTAATTGTTTGAGTAATTGGTTAAGTGGTAGACATGGGCCAAATAAAGCCAAGTGTAAGTGGATTCAATCATTATCTTTATTTTCACGTTTTAGGCATAATGAGGGGTAGAGTGGTCAGCTTCTATTTTTTTTTAGAGCCACAACGTGTTGTTGTGTTTTGTTGGCAGCGTTAAGTGATTATAATTTAAGAGATTGTGGACAAGGAATTATTTAATAATTGTAGTAGGATGACAAATGACTCACATATATGTACGAATCTGGTGGCAGCAACTAGTGGCATATGTGTCATATACATGTAGGTGACATATTTAGATGAGAGGGTTATTATTGAAGTTAATTATGGAAGTGGACCCCAAGATCCACTATGGGAGGATTCATATTTATAAAAGTAAGGTCATTTACTTATGAAAAGAATATGCAACAACGTTTTTGTTTTCATTTTAATGGGACAAAGTTCCACAAAGTGGGGACTGCTTTCCACTAAGGTAAAGGAGAGCAGCAGCAAAAAAAAAAAAAAAAGGATACATGGTTGGATGATATATTTCTATCTATAGGGAAAGAATTAATAAGACCTGCCAAGCCAATTGCCCATAGCAGCAACTAACGTCCTTGCTCTTTCTCTTTTTCAAGAATTCATTTTCTTTTCTTTCTACTTCTAGGAAAAACATGGGTGCTGCACGTTGGTATTTATATATAGATACAACAACAACAACAACAACAACAACAACAACATACCCAGTGAAATCCCACAATGTGGGGTCTGGGGAGGGTAAAGTGTACGCAGACCATACCCCTATCTCGGAAGACAGGGAGGTTTTTTCCGATATATAGATACCTATACAAATTTGAAGACATATGTAATAGGGGTTCTTTTGAATTCTCATTGCAAATAAAACAATATGTCCCTTGGAGAGGAACAAGGGTAGTACGCAAGCAACCAAGGGACAACTTGCACCTTATGGATTAATTTAAGTAGTGCTTAGTAAGCGATCAAGAACACTTGTTTTTTTAAGGAAAGTTGAGAAAAACATTTTACACTTCATTTTGAGAAAGAAATTGGGCAGCAACGTTCAAGTGATTATGGTGAAGCTTTTGCTTCAATTGAAAAATGGAGGCAGCAACGTTCAGGTGTTGTAAGCCAACTAAAGTAGCTTGTTTTAATTTTAAGGTAAGATTCCATTTCCATCTTTGTTTTGTTTTAGTTTGTTTACTCCTTAACCAACTAGTTGGGGATGGAAAATTATGGAAGAGAAACTCAAACTTGTGTTAAGACTTGATGATCTAGTGGGCTGCCTTGGAGCATAATATTGTGGTGCTATGCTTCATGAATTTTAACGAAGAAAGTGTATAAGTATATTGTATACTAACGTATATTGGACTGTTTTGGTATATACCTTCGTGTGATGATGATTTAAGTTCAAAAGGGATTAAAGAAGATTGTAGTTGTACTTGTTTATATGAAATTATTGAGATATGAATCGGATTTTGTAGAATGAAGAGGATTGTTATGGTGCTACGTTCTTATAGATTAGATGTACATAAGGTTGTTGGTGTTGTTGTTGTGATTTGGAAGTAATTTGAAGTTCCCATGGGGTGAATTATCTAGAGGAGATGCCGCCCTAATTATATGATCCTTAGATAATGGGTGAAATTATTTTTCAATAAAATTCCAAATCTGCCTTTGTGGGCCCAAGGCCACTTTTTGGAGTGCGTTTTGGATTTTAAATATAGGTATAGCAATATGGGTGCTATTAGATTCGTATTCTAACGTAGATTATATATTTGATAGACTTTGCCCGTTCGGAAGCACTTCAGAAGGAAAAAGCTTTGGCGTGGAAGTTCGTGACACCTGTTCGGCTTTGAGGAAGGTTATGGCTTACTTTATGTCTAGACTCCGGTTAGCAAAACGTATGTAGATAGTAGTGATTGACGGGGAAAGCATGATAGGTCTTCAAGCATGGTGTGGAGGTAAATTCCATTTAGGTTGATATTGTCAGCTGTTACGTGGGCTTGTCGCCATTATTGTGATACTGTTATGTGGGCTCGTCGCCATTATTGCGATATTGTTAGGTGATCTTGTCACTGTATTGTGATTTCATGTACTTGATATAATTTCCTCTCTCTTGTTATCTCACTGGTCATATGGAAGAGGAAGGTTATTACTGAGAAACTGAATGTTGAATTTCACTTCCTAGTATGAATCTATGAAACCTATGACTGCGGTGATTATTGAGGTTGATTTCATGCGAGGCATGCATCCCATATTCTATGTGCTATTTGACTTGTACTTGTTTATTGCATATTGGTGATATAGTTGAAAATGATATCATGCATGACATGCTTCCATATTACTTTTATGTTGTCCTAATGATGAGGAGAATGATTGAGAGACTCCGAGGTCTTTGCCGGAGATTGAATATGATTGAGAGACTCCGAGGTTTTTGCCGGAGATTGAGAGTAATTGATATCTTCCGAGGTTGCTGCCGGAGAGCACGAGTGGTACATGGACTTCACGGGTCCCCCATGGGTCATGACTATGAGGCATTGCATAGCATGTGTGTACGAGAGTGGAGCTTGAGAGGTGACTACTGCATTGCATAATCATTTACATAGCACGACATTGCATTGCATAGCACTCCATTTGAATTGCCATTCATGTCATTGCATGGCACATTCTCTGATTGATTCTTGATTTGTGAATTATTGAGTTGTTGTTTGTGAGTATTTATTTTAGAGGCTTGATGGACTCGAGGTTTATAGATTTCTCCCTAGGCTTATAACTTGAGATATTGAAATCCCTTGTGACTATCATTACTGCAAGACTTTCATATGTGCTAGAGTTGTGACTGTGTTTGATTACTTATCTGCTTACATGTTAGTTGCTTCTTGTTTATATGCGTGAACTAACCATTGTCGGCCTATGATACCTACGAGCCTTGTGTTGTGCTCATACTACTCTTGCTACACTCCTTGTGGGGTGTAGAGTTATTTTCAAGTGATGTTCGGATCTCACGACCATTTCGAGGCATTCGTCAAAGGCGTTTGGGTGAGCTATTTGAGATCTTACAACCCAGAGTCTCTCCTTAGATTTCTGTTGTTTTCTATCCTTAAACAGAAGTCGTATCCAGTTTGAGTCTGTTATCTACTTCAAATTGTAAACTTCTTAGAAGCTCTTGTATGAGTCTAGACCAGGTTTTGGGAATTTCTTATAATAAAAGTATTTATTCTGCATGTTGTATTCAAATTACGGGAGTTACTGAAGGGTTGGCCCACCAGGGAGGGTTAGTGTGGGTGCCCGCATGATCCATGATTTGGGTCGTGACATAAACTCATCTAATAACTTGAGCTAGGAATAGGAAAGTTACTTGAGATTCAATTAGTTGTGCTTGATATCACACTCTATGGCTTGGAAAAGCTTAGAGTGAAATTCATTGATTTGGTTAGAAGACTTTCAATGAGATTTTAGAAACCATTATCTATTAACATAAACCCGCTCTTAGTTGTAAAATCATAAACTACATTGGATCGTTACTTGAGAGTTCCTTGTATCCTTGCTTGTGGTCATTGATCATTTTATTCTCTTTCTAGATTAGTTTACATTTTTGCATTAGTTATAATTTTCTTAAAATCAAAATATTATCAAGTGTTTGGCTTAGCATAGAAAGTGATAATTCCTTACTTATTTAAATCGCCTAGTATATTGTTCCCTGTGGGATCGACCCCGACTCATAGTTGGGTAAATTATATTGCATACGACCGTGTACATTTTCTCTTTGAGGAGTGGATTTGGATGTTATCAAACTTCACCTCTAAAATTAGAAGAAGTGGTTTTTGAGAACTCTCTAATTATGAAAATTATAAGAAAATATTCAATGATGTGATTATTTTGATTTGCTTTTCTGTTTGATTTTTCATAGCTATATTTTTGTCATTAGAATTTTATTTTTCCTTCTGAACGTCTTACATTACATATTTTTTGTCTTTTGTTATTATAGAATTTTTATTTCCTGTAGATCAACTAAAAATTAAAAAAGACTTACCATCGCGCGAAGCGCGGGTTCCTTGACTAGTTACGTTTAAGCTGCGGGGGCGAATTATGCATTATAGTGAACATTCTAGGAAATTTTTCCTTCTTGTATGTTAGTGTATAGAGAAGAATTCCATTATAATAAATCACCCCTTTTGAAAAAAAAAAAATTGTTTTGCTTTTTGATTAAAGAAATTATAAATCCTTTGCCCTATTGGATTTTGGATGAAGAGATGGATTTCATTTTGAATTAGTTTGTGAAAATTAGATACAAAATATTATTGACAGAAGTTGTGTACATGCTTAGATTACATCTAGGGAAAATACATACTATATTTTTAACATCTTGTCATTTTCACTTTTTCATCTTCCTCTTTTGTTTTAGACAAAGGAATTAAAATTCCTCACTCCATTTGGATGAAGGGAGCGGTGATGAACAGTGTTTTAAAAGGCAATTCTATGACTTGCTTCGGGGCTCGATCCGAGGCGCGGCTCTGGCAAAACGTCTCGGGGCTTACGTGTGGTGCTTAGTTCTGTGAGGCTTATATCCTAAGCGCCCAACTGTACGCCCTGAACATGCCTAACGGCCAACGCTCGGGGCTCGCCTAAAAGTTCTTATGTAGATTATGTGTCAAATCCCTCAGTTAATAGTATTGACCCTCATAATTTTTTATTAAATGAATGATGCTTAATTGTTTTCTTCATCTATAGAACTAAGACGATTAAAAGTAACTCAACTAACAAACTGTAGTATTGCATATTTACTATATGAGAACACTGTGAGGGTAAACATCACTTAACATTTCTTTTAAGAATACATAGCCAAATTTTACATCTTCACTTGCCATTAATCTTCACGTTTTTGTCCAATGTCTCATAATTACCATTGTTTATTATTTTGCTATTTGAAAGTAAATTTATTTTTATTCATGAAGGAGTGATTTTTTAATCATAATTTGATATTGTTGATTTTTTTTAGGGAGGTAAATTGCATAGTAAATATGATCGTAGTATGCTTTGAGAAATTGTGATTCTTTTATTGTTTGAAAATGAAGAGGTTAGAGTTGATTTGCATCTCATAATAACTTTTAAATCATTGCATTATTTATACTTGTAAAATCATGTTAGAAGTTTTGTTTTCTATGAGTTTCTTTAATCATGTTTTAAATTTGTAAAACTATTAATATATTTTTTTTATAATATTTGTGTTATTATACTATTTTACTATATTATAATTTAAAATTAAAATATCGATGGGGCTTACGGGTGTCTCGGGGCTTACGTCTCGCCCTGTACCAAATAAAACGCCCCGCCTTCATGCCCGCCTTTTAAAACACTGGTGCTGAATGTCATTTTAACTAATTCAAATTAAATAGAATCTCTATATTTCCATCTAAATTCAATTTTTTTGCTCAAATTTAAATTCGAAATTAACTATATTATTATTATGGACGTAGTTTGGTTTCGTAAGAATCAAAACAACGTATTAGAGTATTCAATTTCATATAGGAAAGATGACAGTCCATAAAACAGTACTATGATAACTACAATAATGGAGTCCGGAGCCAAAATGACATGTTTTTGGAGCTAATACCCCAAAATAGGATGCCTTTTTTTTTTTTATACCAAAATGGGTATTTCGTTGGCTATCCAACGAAATGCCTGCAAGCAGCACTATTCCGGCCTGGTATTCGTTGCATTTCGCTACACTTGTAGCGAAATGTAACAATTTTTTTTTTTTTTTGCATTTCGTTGGTATATGAACGAAATATGATTTTTTTTGTTTATATTTCGTTTATTAAAAAACGAAATATGAATTATTGTTTTTGGTATTTCGTTTATTAAAAAACGAAATATGAATTATTGTTTTTGGTATTTCGTTTATTAAAAAACGAAATATGAATTTTTTTTATTTCGTTCATATAAAAACGAATAGGAAAATATTATTTTTTTGTATTTCGTTTATAATAAAGCGAAATATGAAAATATTTTTTAATTTCGTTTATATAAAAACGAAATAGGAATATATATATATATATATATATATATATATATATATATATATATATATATATATATATATTGTATTTCATTTATATACCAATGAAATAGGATAAATATTTTACTTTTGTATTTCATTTATATAAAAATGAAATAGGAGAATAATTATTTTATTTCATTTTTTTTCATATCTCGTTCGTTTACTCTTGGAGGACGAAGTAATGGCTGCATCGGGATTATTCGCTCCCAAGCCCAAACTTGTATAATTAAATTTAAATATGTAATATTTTTTGAATTAAATAAAATAACCCGAAAATACACATGAAAATTGTGTTGTTATGGTTGGGTTCCGATAATGCGCTAATATTGTCGTGCAAGCCATTCGACAATATTATAATTTTTAGTGATTTATTATACAAATTATAACACTAGGAAATCTAAAATATCATTTAAAACATAGCAGAGAAGTTGACTATTTAAACGTGTATCAAGCAATACTTTTAACTTGTTAGCGTCATAACTCAAGGAAATATGGTTAGCTAACATTTAGATATATACACAAATATTAATAATCCAAATTGCATTATATATAGTGGTGCATTTAGTGTTTATAATAAAGCTCAACTTTCGGTTCCTCATTTCATTTTTCAAAATTTGGGTAATGGTGGTTATAAAAAAGCTGCTTGATCTCTTATTTCTACTGAAGTAGAGCAATATAATATTGAAATTCACGTACTTGTAACAAAGAAATAAATCCACAAACATCACGGCTATTAGCCATCGAACCATGGCATAGACAATTGTACAAGTATGATAATGCTGCTGCTCCCCAAGCTTTCCCGCCAATTGCATCAAGGTCTATAAACGAAAAAAAATATATTCTCCTATTTCGTTTTTATATAAATGAAATACAAAAAACAAAATTATCCTATTTCATTGGTATATAAATGAAATACAAATATATATATATATATATATATATATATTCCTATTTCGTTTTTATATAAACGAAATAAAAAAAACATAATTTCATATTTCGTTTCTTTATAAACGAAAAACAAAAAAAAATTCCTATTTCGTTTTTATATGAACGAAATAAAAAAAAATCATATTTCGTTTTTTAATAAACGAAATACAAAAAAAATATCATATTTCGTTTTTTAATAAACGAAATACAAAAAAAAAATCATATTTCGTTCATATTCCAACGAAATGCAAAATATATATATATATATATATTTGTTACATTTCTGTTACACCCCGTATCTTGGAATTAAGGTTAGACTCATATCATTAGAGCTTAAGTGGAAAAACTGAAGGTTTGAACGTTTTGCGAAAATGGTTGATAGGCCTACTTCGGGCAGCGATAACTCCTTGATTAGATGGGAATTTGGGAAAGTACCCTCAATGAAAGTTGTAGCACGTAGAAATACCTTTCTAACGATATAAGGACCAGGCTAATCGGAGATCGGATTAAGGAGATATGATCGTCTCAATATGGCTAATAATAAGACACTTAAAATTCTATAGAATCGGCTAAATTTTCGATATGTCTGCCTTACGGTCAATTTTCGTGAAAATATGTTGAGCATTTGAGAAAACTTAAAACATGAAAGTTGTAGCGCTTTTAAATATCTTTCCAACGGTATATTGTGGAGCCCCAACAGAGCTCTGTACAAGAAGTTATGACCATTTTACCGAACACTGCGTAGAATCGACACATGTCGCTTTCCAGGGCACGTGCGGGCCGATCGC
This sequence comes from Lycium barbarum, assembly GCF_019175385.1. Classification (NCBI taxonomy): domain Eukaryota; kingdom Viridiplantae; phylum Streptophyta; class Magnoliopsida; order Solanales; family Solanaceae; genus Lycium; species Lycium barbarum. The sequence continues at coordinate 140,104,750 of NC_083338.1, read as the reverse complement.
ACAACTCTGAGTATCGACCTGCAGAATGTCGCGCGGTAGCCCCGCATCGCGGACCCATCGCGTAACAGGTCGGGTTCGGGTCAAAAGTCGGGATGTCGCGTTTTAAGTTATATTTAAGCTTGGGGTTTATTTCCCTAACACCCCTAGTCACGAAATATCACCCTAAATTCATAGAGAACAAGTCCCAAACCTCAAGAACCTTCCAAGGTAAGTTTTATCATGATTCTAAGTTGAATTCAAGTCCCTAATCCCTTTCTAACTTGAGTAAACCTTTCCAACACAATTCTAACATATACTCTACTGATCTAAGCAAGAAATCATTGTTCCTAATCTAGGGTTATCAAGAAAACCCATCTCAAGGTTCAAGAATCAAGATTTAGGAAATCTTCTCCAAAATTCAAGTCTTTAATTCAAGATTTTGGAGCAATTAAGGTATGTAGAACTTCCATCCACATGTGGGAATCTCTACGTTCTTCCCCATGCTCCGTTTCTTGATATCCATGAAGTTCAAACCCTAGGGCATTAAACCCAACATATTGGTAGCCCGTAATTATGTATTTATGTACATGAATTTTGTATCTATATTCGTTATTGTATTCTTAATCTTCCATTAGGGTTATTAGGAACCCTAGATTAATCCATGAATCATGAACTCTTCCTCATGTGTTCTTATTATGTTTATACGAAACTTTATGATTTTATGTAGCAAGTTACAAGAATGTTTCAAGTCAATTATATATATATGATTTTGAACTATTGTTATTACTCATGAATCAAGAACATGTTTGCAAGACTATGACAAGTTATCTCATGAAACCATATTATAAGATATTCATGAAACCATGTTACAAGTTATTTCGTGAAATCATGATTAAAAGTTATTTACAAGTTATTTCACGAAGATCATGGGATTCTTAGCCTACTATATCATGTTCATATTTTTGGAAATTGCGTAGTTAACCGAGAAGGCTCAGATAGCCTGAAACTACGTTGCCATCATAGGATAAGGGTTGTCAGCAAGGAGGCAACACATTCATTATGCAGTTTGGATCCTTACATGCTTATTATCACTTAAATCTCATATCCCTGGTAAGGTGTGAGTGTTCTCCTGGTAGGACGCAAGTACCAGATTATGTTGTCGGTTATACTATAGCGTTCCCCACATTACAAGTAGTTTTACATACATGTATTTTCCATTGGTTTACTGTTTTCAGACTTTACTCACGTTTCATGCTCATGTTCAAGTTACATTCAGTTTCGGTTCATGTCCTGTACCTATGTTGTCCCATGTTCTTCGTTTCAGCAGGTTTTACATACTAGTACTATTCACCATGTACTAACGTCCCTTTTGTCCGGGGACTGCACTTCACGGTGCAGATACTAGTTTTCAGGAGCATACACCTGCGCAGTAGAATCACCTCAGTTATCAGCTTATTGGTGAGCCCCACTCCTCTCGGGGTTCAACATGGAGTCTGCATTAGTATTCAGTTTATGGTAGTCCAGGGCCATGTCCTGGTACTTAGTATTCAGACATGTTTTAGAGGTTTCATAGACATATATTAGTTCACAGAGTCAGCTATGCTTTCATGTTTGCAGACTATTATGTTTTCATGATATTTCATGTTATAAGAAAATTCTAAGACTTTATTCCGCAAATTACATTTCATGATTCATGTAAATTGCATCATATAGATTGTAATGTTTTGATGCCCATGTTGACAAGCAAGCCATGAGGTTCGCTCGGACACATGCAAGCAAGGCTCGAGTGTCGTGTTACGCCTAGGCCATGGTTCGGGGTGTGACAAAGCTTGGTATCAGAGCCTAGGTTCAAGTGTCTTTAGGGAGTCTATGAAAACGTGTCCGGTGGGGTCACTTTTATATGTGTGAGAGCACCATACATATAAACAGTTGACCACCAAGACATTCAGGATTGTCTCACTTCTTACATATTCTAGATCGTGCAGTTAGCGCAGTGCTTTTAAGATGTCTTTCTAATTCGTGCGTGTACGTATTTTCAAAAAATGCCTGCGAAAAGGAAATACACCAGAAAGGCTACAGCTACCAGCCAAGGGGCTACTGCAGAAGCAACTCGCGAAGAGACTATTCCGATTTACAGAGCAGCCCCAACCGCTCCTACAGTAACACCTCCAATTGATTCGGATGGGGATGTTAGGAATGCTATCAATATGCTCACACAACTGGCAGCAGCTCAGGCCCAACGTCAGAGTCTGGGTCAAGCTCAAGAGGTAATGGAGAGTCTTCTAAGACTAAGGACTTTCTCAGGATGAACCCCCCAGTCTTTACGGGGATAAAGAAAGATGAGGACCCTCAGGACTACATCAATGCTCTTCAGAAAATCTTCAGGATTATGACAGTTACGGAAATCGAAGCAGCTACTTTTGGAGCTCATCAGCTGCAGAGCATTGCTAACACCTGGTATGAATCTTGAGAATTTTCTCGAGGTGAGGATGCACCTGATGCTACATGGGATGAATTCACAAGTGCATTCCGGGACCACTTCATGCCAACAGAAGTCAGAGAAGCTAAGGCTGAGTAATTCCTGAAGCTTAAACAGAATGGTAGGTCAGTTCAGGACTACTATTTAGAATTTATCAGTCTGGCTAAGCATGCTCCAAATATGGTCCTGGACATGAGGGCACGAGTGAGGAGGTTTGTTAGGGGTCTTGATCCCTATTTGTACGATGGGGCTAATATTGCGACACAGAATGGGGGGATGACTATCTCCAAGATGGTTGCTTTCGTAGAAGGGAATGAGACAAGGATGAAGGAGGAGGAAGCCTTACAAAAATATAAAGACAAGGAGTTCAACAAGAAGGCCAAGTCTACCGGACAGTTCATAGGTAATGAAAATAGAAAGTTCTTTAAGAACAGGTCAGCCGGACTTACTCCGTCCACGACAAGTGCTCCAGTTTCCAAGTTCAGGAAAGATAACCGTCAACAGAATTTCAGGTGGTCAGGCTCCCAGTCTCAGGCCAGTGTGACTCAGAGTAACTTCACCAATCCGATTTGTGCTAAGTGTGGGAAGAGGCATCCTGGGGAGTGCCACTCTGGATCGAATATTTGCTATGGGTGTGGCTAGCCGGACCATGTTCTGCGAAATTTCCCTTCAATCAGAGAAGGCACACGAGGTAATCAGACTCAGTCAGTAAATTCATCAGCTCCTCATAATAACCAGAATCGGGCAGGACATGTACCAGCTGGATCTGGCAACACGAGCGTGGCCCAAACCGTTTGTATGCTTTGACCGGGCTCCAGGATATCGATGCCCGTACTGATGTTGTTACAGGGATACTCACCATTTTCAGTTTCGATGTTTATGCTCTCATGGACCCTGGATCCACCTTATCCTATGTCACCCCTTATGTTGCTAGGAAATTTGGTATCGAACCTGAAAAGCTAAAAGAACCTTTTGAAGTGTCAACTCCAGTTGGTGAGTCAGTCATAGCTTGATGTGTCTATAAGGGGTTGTCCAGTCAGAGTCTATCACCATGTTGTTCCAGCTGACCTATGTGAGTTAGAAATGGTAGATTTTGATGTAATCATGGGCATGGACTGGTTATATTCATGTTATGCGTCAGTTGATTGTAGAACCAGCACTGTAAATTTCAAGTTTCCGGATGAGCCAGTCTTACAGTGGAAGGGTGATTCAGTGAGTCCTAAGGGTAGGTTTATTTCTTACCTCAAGGCAAGAAAAATGGTGTCTAAGGGTTATATCTATCGTCTCGTTCAGGTTAGGGATTCAACTTCCCAGGCCCCAACTTTTCAGTCAGTCTCTGTTGTTAATGAGTTTCCAGAAGTCTTTCCCGAGGAACTTCCCAAAATCCCTCCTGATAGGGAAATTGATTTCTCAATTGACCTACTCCCAAGTACGAAACCTATATCTATTCCACCTTATAGGATGGCTCCAGCAGAATTACGCGAGCTTAAGGCTCAACTCAAAGATCTTTTAGACAAGGGTTTTATCCGACCCAGTGTCTCTCCATGGGGTGCCCCAGTCCTTTTCGTTCGCAAGAAAGATGGTTCTTTGCGTATGTACATTGACTATCGTTAGCTCAATAAAGTCACGGTCAAGAACAAATACCCTCTTCCACGAATAGATGACTTATTTGATCAGCTTCAGGGTGCCCAATGTTACTCCAAGATAGATCTCCGATCAGGTTACCATCAACTTAAGGTTAGGGGACAAGATATTCCTAAAACAGCCTTCAGAACCAAATATGGTCATTTCGAGTTCTCTGTCATGTCCTTCGGATTGACTAATGCCCCAGCAACATTTATGGACCTCATGAACAGAGTCTTCAAGCCATACCTCGACCTCTTTGTCATTGTCTTCATATATGATATCCTTATTTACTCTGGTAGTGAGGCCGAGCACGTAGAACACCTTCGTATAGTTCTTCAGATTCTTAAGGACCGCAAGTTGTATGCAAAATTCTCTAAGTGTGAATTTTGGCTCAAGTTAGTGGCCTTCTTAGGTCATGTGATTTCTGGTGAGGGTGTTCAGGTTGACTCTCAGAAGATTGAGGCCGTAAGAATTGGCCCAGACCCGCATCAGTTTCAGATATCCGCAGTTTCTTAAGTCTAGCAGGCTGTTATCGACGTTTCGTAGAGGGGTTTTCATCTATTTCAGCACCATTGACCAAGCTGATGAAGAAGGACCTTAAATTTCAGTGGTCAGATGCCTGTGAGCACAGTTTCGAGGAATTAAAAACGAGACTGACTTCTGCGCCAGTTTTGACTCTACCAGAAGGAACCGAAGGTTTCGTGGTTTATTGTGATGCTTCGGGAGTTGGTCTCGGATGCGTCTTAATGAAGCATGGTAAGGTTGTAGCTTATGCATCTCGTCAGCTCAAGGTTCACGAAAAGAATTATCCGACTCATGACCTAGAGTTGGCAGCTATAGTTTTTGCACTCAAGATATGGCAGCACTACTTGTATAGAGTACATGTTGATATTTTCGCATAATAAAACGCCCCGCCCTCATGCCCGCCTTTTAAAACACTGGTGGTGAATGTCATTTTAACTAAATAAAATGCCAGAACGCTTTGTCTTACCGAAAGTCCAACTAAAATAGCTAAGCATCCAAAAGAATCAATACTTAGCTTTAACTGAGACCTTAAAGCTTTAAAATCTCCGAAAATATGCCTCTAAAGCACAGCATAATTCCATCAAACTCAAATAATTGGATCCATACCTAGCTTTTGAACCACTTTGAAACCTTACAACTACAACAACAACAACCTAGTAAAATCCCATCAGGTGGGTCTGAGAAGGGTAGAGTGTACGCAGACTTTACTTCTAACTTGTGACATGTAGAGAGGCTGTATTCGATAGACCCCCAGCTCAAGTAGAGAAGAAAAGAGAGATGAAAAGCATCAGTAATAATAGGCAATAATAACAACCAAATAATAAGATGACAGTGTGAAATAAACAATCAAATAGTATTACGGATCTAATAATAAGCAGAAAAAAACAAAGATAGTACCACTCCTAGTATGGGAAAGTAAATCGAGTGCAACCTACTAACCCTCTACCCTGATACTCGATCTCCACACCCTCTTATCAAGGGTCATGTCCTCGGCAAGCTGAAGTTGCGCCATATCATGCCTAATCATCTCTCTCCAAGACTTCTTAGTCCTACCTTTCCCTCTTCTCAGCCCAACCACAGCCAACTACCTCTCGCGCCTCAAGCATCCGCAGATCTCCTCCGCATGTGCCCAAGCCATCTCAACCTCCCTTCCCACAATTTTTCCCGCATGGAGCTACTCCTACCTTCCCCCGAATCACTTCATTTCTAATCTTATATCTCCTGGTATGCCCACACATGCACCTCAACATCCTCATTTCTGCTACCTTCATTTTCTGAACATGAGCTTTTTTAACAGGCCAACACTCCGCCCCATACAACATAATCGGTCTAACCACCACTTTATAAAACTTGCACTTCAGTCTTGCTGGTACCTTTTATCACACAAAATGCTGGAAGTGAGCCTCCATTTCAATCGCCCCACTCCAATACGATGTGTCAATTTGAAACCTAGTGAGCGCTAAAATCTACATACAACTTGATGATGGTTCTTTTTTTTTTTTTTTAAATTAAGTCATATATGATGATAGTGAACTTTACCAGATCAGAATCGGGTCCGTCTCATAATAATGGTTAATTGATTTAATGAAATAAAAATATATAAACAAATTTTAATTAAATGAGATTAGTGTGCAAAACGCGCACCGTATATTTATTTGTTTGATATAAACCGCGAGGATGGAGTAAGTTTTTACCATTCAATAGGGCTCGCATATTACATATTGCCCAAATAATTAAGCACCTTTAGGCTTTAGATATGCCTTCCATATTTATTTATTTTTAAAAAGAAAACCCATATGCCTTGCATACTATGTAATAGACACCTGTAATTTTTTATCATCTTTGTTTTCAATCATTTCCCAGGGAGAAATTAGTTTATAATTTTGCATTTTTTAGGGAGATTGAAAATTACAAATATAGCCACAATTTTGTTATGGATTTCATGAAGTCAGGATTTTGAGCATTTGTATTATTACTTTTAATTTTTCAAAAGAAAAGAGAATATCGTACACATAAATACTAACAAAGAAAAAAACAATATTTTCCTCGTTGCAAATTCAAGAACTTTAGGCATTGGTGAATAATTTTCAGTACATTCAGATAATTTTATCTTATTCTACTTTTTTAAGGAATATTTATTGTTATATATATAATGTAAATATTTAATTTGGCTTTCCGTAAAGAGTTCCACTCCATACATATATTTAGAAAATGGTGTTTTATACGCGTATGAATGATATGAAGAGTGAATATTATAAACGAACGTAATACCGCATTTCTTGGCATTGACTCTGCATTTTTAATATATTTGCTCAGAGAATACTTGTTCAAACGACAATTACAATACAATTAGGATTGGCATAATAATAAAACTCCATTGCAAGTCTTTTCTTCACAGGCACAAGAGGTCTCCACAATGAGGTATCTCAGCTTATAAAAAGACAACCTTTATATACACAAGATTTTTCCAGTGAAAGATATTTAATTTATATTAATACTTTGGTTGAAATAGTACTCTTTCTGCTCTATTTATTTATATATGTAACCTATTTGATAGAACGCGGACTTTAAAAAAAATGAAGGCTTTTGAAATTTGTCATTATCAACATGCATTATATTTGTGTGACTATAAAACTTTATCGTTAGTAGACTGAGAGATTAAGTTGAATTATTTCCACATTTTAGAAATGTGTCATTTCTTTTAGGAACAGACTAAGAAGAAAATACAATCACTTAAATCGGAATAAGTGGAAGTGTATGTGAGAGAAGGAGATGCTTAACCAAAAAAAAAAAAAGTGTTGACTCGAGGGAGTCAGCCCTTTACCACATGCCAGCAGTAATTTTGGGTTGATCTAAGAGCAAACAATAGTTCCATTAATTCTATATCTCCAAATAGAAATATAATCAGCACACGTAATTTGATGTGGTTCTTTTGGTCTATAGTAGATAGTAATTATTTGCTTCTTTTTTTTTTTCCTTTGGCAGAAGTGTATCATCAAGATGGCATCAGTGGTTATTCCTAGTGATTTGTTCATTGATACAAGTAAAAGCTGAGGTTTTGCAACCAACAGTTGAGAAAACGCTTGTTAAAGACGCCGTCTCAAAAGGAGCTGGTCAAATCCTTAATTAACTCTTGATAGATCAAAGTGATTCGAGAAATTTTATTTGAGTAATTTTACTAACTTGTTTTGTGGTGACAAACCATTTACAGTTTGTTTAGACGGAAGTCCAGCAGCATATCATTATGACAAAGGGTTTGGAGATGGAGTCAATAATTGGGTAGTTTTTCTTGAGGTGAGCCATATTTATCCACAACTTTATTTTCGTGCATCTCCGATAAAAAAATCTTCGAGGCTTGAATATGAGCTAATTATCTCTTGGAGTTTTTTCCCGGAATAAAACATTTTTCCGTCTATAATCATTCACAAAATCGTCCCTTAAGAAATTACAATGCAACAATTATGTACGTTGTATAATTTTGGGTATCTAACTTACATGTTGCATACCAGCTGAAAGGTATATATATAGCGTCAACTGAGTGTAGTATTTTCTAAAATGGGCATTTCATGTAACTTATTTTATTGTCTTGCGTAAATGTCTCTTATCTTTTGCTACTTTCATATGATGTTATTTTCTCATCAATTAACATAAATAGGGGTATCAAACGGGCATGTTAGGTTAAAGTTGAAAAGATAAAAATAACTTGAGTCAACAAACATGTTTACTTGGATCAAGATGTACGAGTCAATTTAAGCTAGATTTTGGGTTTTAGCAAACCGACTTTTTATTTATTTGTTTGTTGATTTAATTATTTTCATCAAACATGATTAACAAATTTTTTCTTTACTATGGCTATATCCAACATGCAAACTAAAGAAAAAAGAAACTTATTTTTCTATGTTTTAATTAAAAAAAAAATTATAGGTCAACTTCACTATATACCTAAGTCGAAATTTTTTAACGTGTTAATTTGAATTGTGCCGAATTAAACTGTCATGGGTATATGTCCCGCCAATCTATTTAAAATTGGGCTGGTTATATTTTATGGACTAAATTTAACATCCATATTTGCAACAACAACATCAGTTCGCTTCCAAATTTCAAACCAGTGCTTAGTTTATATCATGGTTAATAAAATATAGACTAGTGCTAATTAATAGCTTTGCACGTGATTAATTAGGGGGGAGGATGGTGTGGAAGTGTAGAAGATTGTGGACTCCGTTTTGGCAACTTCATGGGTTCATCTAACCATATGAATAACACCCGTGTTTTTAGCGGCTTGCTAGATTACAACAAGACCAATAATCCAGGTACATATGAACATATTTTTTATATATACTTCTTATTAATTGGATAATAACGATCTTGACTAATGGTTATTTTTTTCCAGACTTCTACAATTGGCACAGAATTATGATCAAATATTGCGATGGATCTTCATTCACAGGAGACGTTGAATCAGTCGATAAAGTACGTCACCACATTTGTGTTATCAAATGTAGACTTTAATTATGTCCTATATATTTATAAGTTATAGAAGTGGAATTATGGTAATATGTCAAACTTCTTTTTCAGGCTACCAATCAACATTATAGAGGTGCAAGGATTTTTCAAACAATTATGGAGGAGCTACTAGCAAAAGGAATGAAGAATGCAAAAAATGTATGGTCAATTAGTGCAAATTAAACTATCATTTTAATAAACAAAACTACAATAAGTTAAGAAAGGAGTTTAAGCGTTGTGAATTGATAGTTTGTAATATTATTATACCATCAGATTAAGTTACCTGTAACAGCACGTAGTGTTTTAAAACAAGAATGATATAAAACTTGAAAAATAAAATAAATAATATAGATTAAATTGTGATGATAGTGCAAAGAATATTACTGACGGTTATCAATGGATTTTTGTGATGGCAGGCTATTCTTTCAGGCAATTCAGCTGGTGGATTGGCTGCTATGATTCATTGTGATCGTTTTCGATCTCTGTTACCTAGCACGCCTAGAGTGAAATGCCTCTCGGATGGTGGCTATTTTTTACTTGAGTAAGATTCAAATAACTCAGAAACTAAAAAGCATTGAACCATAATTGTATTTTGTCAATAACAACATAATAATTACAGTTTCTTTCTTTTAGCAATGATGGCAAGAGAGGGAAAGTATTGGAATCAACCTTTGCTGCAGTGGTTAACTTGCATGTACTCTTCCTCAATCTTTCTCTTTAGAACAGACAAATAACGTACTCCCTATGTCTCAATTTATGTGGCATACTTTCTCTTTTAGTCTGTCACAAAAATAATGTCATCTCTCGAATTTATAAATAATTTGACAAAAAATCTTTTTTGACCCTTAATGAGATGATTTAGAGCCACACAAGTATTTAAGTCTTGTTTTGGACCAAAATTTTTAAAAATCTTATCTTCCTTTTTAAACTCTATGCCTAGTCAAATGACGTCACATAAATTGGGATGGAGGGAGTGTTATTTTTGTCCTTTTTATTTTACTTTTTATAACAGTGGTGTTTGGGCGTACTTTGGCACACATCTTAATCCATTTCACCAAGTATCTGCTATCTCTTATCAGCAAAAATATCGAATAACTCTATCCACGAAAACATAGGTAGATGGGAAATATATATTGTTCTGGTCACTTGCCACATGCATTCATACATATTGAAAAATTTATATACTTGTGAATACATATATATTCGATTTCATGATTTGTCATAACTATATTCCAGGTTAATTTCATTGACGGTCACTCAATTTTTACTTTATTTCACTAAAACCATTAAACTTATTTTATAAACGAATAAAGTGCTCATTTCAGTATCACAAAAGTCACTAAACTTTTATTCGCAACAAAAGTAGTCACTCAGCTTTGTGTAAATATCACAAACAATAATTAGGATGAAATAAAAAAAAATTGTTGTAATACATTTGATTATTCTCATCTTGCAAGATGCTTACATGAAATCTTTTATTGGGTTATAGAATTCAGCAAAAATGTTGCCTTCATCATGTACTTCAAGAATGGATCCAACATTGGTAAGAGCAATTTCATCACCAGTCTCAGTTCATATATAACTAACTTATTTTCTTATGTATCTAAAACTAATAATTTCACAAATTATAACTTGCAGTGTTTTTTCCCACAAAATTTACAACAATATATCAAGACACCACTTTTCATAATCAATTCTGCTTATGATTCATACCAGGTTTGTTTATTAGTCACCAAATACACAACAGTAAAAGCATATTCTTTTAATTTCCTTTTCCAATTCAACTATAGTACTTTGTTATTTTTATTGATCAAATTCTTTTTGGTGTATATTTACAGATAATATTTACCGTTATACCCTCCGCACAGAGAGATGACTTTAAGGAAAATTGTATGCCAGATTTCAATAATTGCTCTTCCGATCAGCAAAAGACGCTACGAGGTTAGCGCCACAATACTATCTGAATCATAATAGTATTTCATGGAAAATCCTTTGCGAGATTGGATATTTTTCACATTGAAAATGCGATAAACCGCGACCTATGATTCATGATATGAAAATCAAAATCAGAATAATAAAAAAATTGTCATTATTAAACAATAACAATTCTTTTCACTTCAATTAAAGGCTAACGCAACCATTATAATATATAGTTGGTGTGGTATCAAGATATAACTTATCGTACTAGATCAGATGGTATGATTTATCGATCATGAATCACATTCTGCTAGAGTTTTTTTTGTTGTTTTAAAATTAATTCATTTGGCTTTGAGTTTTCAGATTTTGGGGCAGAATTTGTAAGTGCATTACCAAACTCATACAACCCTTCACAAAGAGGAATGTTCGTCAACTCTTGCTTCATACATCTACAAATTTCCTACAGTACCAGCTGGACTAGTCCTTTACTCATGGTGAACAATAAGGTAATCAATAGCTCCCAATTTTTGTCAAACTTTAAATTTGTTTAAACTACCAATGCGAAATTTACATTTTTTTTAACAGACAGTTGCAAAGGCATTTGGTGACTGGTTCTTTGAACGAGATCTCCGCCGAGAGCCGGTCAAACTACAAGATTTGCCACAAATATGTCGTCCACCCCCTCAACCGGCTCACGGCCAACGCGAAGACCCCCAAAAACGACTCTGATCAGGACACCACTGCTTAGTTGGTTTTAATTTGGCTCAACCTTAGATGCAAGACCAAAGAATCTTCTTTTTTATTTAGCAATGAGCCAAAGGTGCTATGTTGCTCCCAACGCACACGCAAGTATACGTGGTCGCCAAGTAATATATTGACTTTTATAGTCAGATATCATACACACAAAGACTTATAATCAACAGTTAAATTAGGATGCAGTAATACTGCTAATTATGCAAGTATGTGTGCAAAATGTTTGATTGTTTTGTAAACTAATGCAAAAACTAAAGAACTAAATAAGTCTGCTAACTGTTTGTCACAAACATTTGTTTAAGTGGGTTTATCACAGAGATATGAGTATTCTAGGGTTGTGGTTGGTTCACCAATCGTATTAAGTCATGCAAGTACCTCACCCTAGCAGTTTTATTCACGATTGCTAATTAACCGGATTATTAATCTCGTAGTATTCTCCCGAACCACTACTCGCCCATTCGAAGCAGTTCGCCGCCTATATACATAAGAAAATTGACCTGTTAAAAATGCAATTCATTTACGATATTTAATTGAATGCGGCGACTAAGTATATTCCTATCCTAGCCACAAATCCTAACCCAACTATAGGGATAATCAGACCACACCCTCTTTACTTCTTCTCTAATCTAATAACATCTTTCCCAAGTATATATATTAAACTCGGTAATTTACCCGCGCTTCGCGCGGTCATTAATGACCTCATTTAACTTACAAAGGATGCTTAGCTAATATTCATGAATAAAATAACATAAAGCTCGATATCGACAATAATTAATGGTTCAACTAAATTTGACAAAAAGTACATCTTACATGTGGGAATGATACTCGTGTTCACTCTGTTCCTTCTAGTTTATAAAATCTGTATAGTGACATGATAATATACCAAGAAAGCTTTTTAACAGTTATATCACTGGTAGTATGACACTCCTAAGCTATGGTGAGATAAATGATTAGTTACTTCTTTATGAGAAGCTGCCCTATCCGAGCTTCTCATTGTTCACATTTGCACAACATGACTCCCCAATATTTCGAGCTTCCTCTAGAGAATCCAGTGCTTGGACGTCAAAGTATGTGCACAAACTCTTCCTTTGAGAAATTATACATCTAGATACCAAGTCACAAGACAGTAACGGTGAGCCAAGATCAGCTTCCGAATTGAGGAAAAAAAATTTTCTAACTTAGGTGGTAATTCAAGAATTAGCTATCTACCCACGGTTCTTTAGATCATTATGATAATCACTGAATTGATATTGATATTTGCATCTAGGCCTCTAAATTTAATCACTGCATGATCATGTGCCCTGATATTAATAGAAGATTTTAACACCATAACCGTCCGATTTCTCCATTTAAATTGTGTCATTATATCTTTACTACAATAAAACTCATTCTAACTACTATGTCATACCTAGCAGCAGCATGTGCAGCGTCAAACCCCCTTGTAAGATTTAAATTCTCATTAAGATGTTCGGCTAAAGCTTGCAGTTGCTTAGAAACAACTCATGAACAAATTAGGAAAGAACATCAAATCAACCGAGCTGTAGTATATAAACAAAGACATTTGTTTACCCAAGTAAACTGTTTTCCGTAATCCCTGCATAGTATATCATAGAAATTACAGTTAGTTTCTACCTGTAACTTTGAATATTTATCTGCATTTATCAACGTGATGCAATAGAAGAATTTTAAATTTGGAATTATATTCAGTTTTATTTTAACTGCTAAATAGGTAAAGCCTGGTGCCGAGATGGAGTTAAATGTTGTTAATGTTTGGAATTTAGCTGGCATTTAATTCGACGGAAGTACATGAACTTGTAAAGACAGTAATTGCCCAAAGCTTGAGGGAATAGAGCCAACCAGATTGAGCTAGAACAAAAGCTTACATCCGAGAGTATAATTACATTCATATATTGCCTAATCAATGGAAATTTTCCACAAAATGTTAAAAAATCTTGAGTAACCAGTTCAATACTCAAAGAAAGTTGAAGCAAAATTTGTGGGAAATTTGACATACCTTAGACATGCTTTTATTATGTCTCAACAAACATAAGGAAATCTATATACTTAAATAGTAAAGTCACCATATAATCAATTTGGCATTTAATTCACAAACCTTAGTTATCCATGGTGATGTTGTGTCACAGTTATCCTGTTCTTTGCGCCAACGGTTGAAAGTTCCAGTGTTATTCATTTCGACATGGGTCACCATTGAGAAAATTGATGTGCATGATATTGTACAATTTTTTTTATCCATCGTAGTAATCCTGTATGGTAAAAGATTAGTTGTATTATGGAAATAATAAGCATATGGGCAGTTATATTAATCCGTTTAAATTTAAATTGATCTCTGTACGAAATGATGACTGTATAAGCTACATTTACGCTTTATTTCAATGGCAAACACCTAGGAAGGCAGAAACCCATCATAGTGCAGTAAGTTAAACTGCAGGATACATTGAGTCGTTCCCACCAAGCATGAAAGGAAATAGCAAAAGTTTTTATAATATTTATGGTTGAAGGTAAAAGATATCCAGAAAGGTGAAAGCACCATAAGTCCATAACAGCCTTTCTAGTCAGTTGAAAAGAAAGAGTTTTCGCCATAATCTAGTCATTTAATTAGTGTGTCCATCAATGATAAAAGGAGAATTGTTACTACCTGGTAGCCGAAGTATTTAGATAATGATTGTCAATGTCTTTTCATTATTCTGAACAAAAAAGGCAAATGAATTTTCTCGTTGAGTTTATTCACAGATTTAGAAGAAAGACATGAAGAGGGTGAGGATTCGACAAAGTGTGAAATTGGGTCAGTTGTTGTCTGAGCTTTTTTGCTACAAAGTAATTGGGATTTTAGTGTGTGATGCTTTGTGGATAAGTGCATTTCGTTGGAGAAGGGAACTGAATTCGTTCACAACAAACAGAGAGTTTGAACATATAAGAGATGACTTTTATGTAAAAAAATGAATTCTGAGGAAATCTCCAAGGGAATGGTTGAGTGGCCAAGACACCATGCCACAAAAGTAACATAAAGTGGCTAAAAAAAAAGAAGTTGCATACCTGTGCAGAGTTATTTTCTGCTCCTCCCATGAGAATTCTCGCAGATCTTCAGACCTATTTGGAAGAACAACTTTTCCAACTGTGAAAATGATAATTCTCGAAAAAGTTCAGACCTATTGGAAAGAGCATGTTTTCCAACAGTGTAAATTCTTAAGATATTATCACTCATAGTAAGAAGAGAATTCCAGAGAAATGTTAAAGTGGTATAGAGATTCAATTTTTCCCCAAAAAATATTGCTCTATCCGTGATATGGGAGTTAAAGAGCCATGTTTTGGTAAAACAAAGAAGTGTGAGAAAATCTCCAAGGGAATAGTTAAGTGGCCAACTGGCAAAGCTCATCAAAAGCATAGGCTTCAAGAACTGCGTGAACGGAGAGTGGTATAAGAGAAGGCCGGTCCTTACACGATTCAATAATTATTTTGGTTCATTGTGTATATCTGCAGTTTAAGAATAAAACATTGAATATTCTCCCTGATTTTCTTAATCTCCTTGTCTAGCCAAATTATGACACTTAAGTTATGACGGAAGGAGTATTTAGTAATAATATGTCAACTCAAAAACCAGTCAGTGACTTCGGAAGTACCGGTGGTTTGTACCGTCGAATTGACCTAGCATAAAGACTATTTGACGGAGCAGATCGACGCTCTGTCGTTCTGATCGACGCTCCGTCCTTTGTACCGTCCTTTGTGCCTGTCGGGCTAAAATTATACAAGTTGCAAAATTTTAGTTTTTCTTCCATTCTTTTCTCTCTCAAAAACCCTAAGGACGAAAATATCTCTCTAGGGCTCCAACACTAAGATAAGAACATCTTAATCATTGATTATCAATCGTAACAATAAACCCATGATTCTTAACATGATTCTTGTGACTAAAACCTAGGGTTTGCAACATAATTCTTCCTAAAGTGATTCAAACTAGGGTTTGGGTGTTCTTCACTAGGAAAGTGAATTGTTAAACTTTGTTTAACACACTAAGGTATGTCTCTCTTTTAAAAACCTTATCATGGATATATGTTTTCTTCTCAAAGGTTCTTTATTTAATAAAAAGGTGAACTCTTCATGCAAAACCCTAATTCATGTCTTTTCTTGTGGTTGGTGTGTGTGAGGGGACAAGCCCACATTAAACCTTGATTGTATTATCCTCTATATACGTATATGGAATCATAATCGTTTTCTTCTATAAGAGATGATCAGTGATGATGGTTAATTGTTGGTATTGATGACTTTACAAAGAAACTAAGACAAAGGAATCTTGTTTAAGGAAGTGGAAATATTTTCATGATTATCTATGAAATTATGAATTTTCGTAATGGTATAATGAGCTTTAATTCTATTTGATGGTGTGACTACTTTGAGACAAATTATGAATCGGCTTCTATAATATGAACTTTGTTGTTACGTTTGGCCTAGCTACTCGGGAGGAAGGGTAGCCATTATGGATCCTAGTGTGTCATTGCCTAGCCATTCGGGAGGAAGAGTGGCCACCGCTGGGTTCGCTACCCGGGGTGTGATTTATGCCTAGCTATTCGGGAGGAAGGATATCCACCGCGTACTATAAAGTTCGGTGTGATTTAAGCCTAGCTATTCGGGAGGAAGGATAGCCACCGAGAATTATATGTTCCGGTGTGGTGCGCTATGCTCGATATGCTTGATTCTTGGGCCTGTATTGTCATGTGCGACATTCTTATTCTCTTATGGAATTGTTGATGACTGTCATAATTGATTAAAAAGGCATATTTGAAGTTGTAACTTGACAAGAGGCTTTATAAATGGGTTTTGATACCTATTATTGAGGTACATAAACTGAATAATTGTTCTTACATCGCTTTCACCTGATTGGCAAGACTAATTTCTTTATGTATTATGTACTCTATTTTCTTATTACTTATTGTCCCCGAGGCACTCACTGAGTATGAAGTACTCAGGCATACCATTGTTGTTTTTTATGGTATGTTAGGTAACGGAGAAGAGCAGGTTCTTGATACTCCAGGCGTTTAGGAAGGACTTGTTGTTGCTGCTGATTTGGTGAGCCCATACATTTATTCGTGGGACACTCTATTTATTTAATTCCATTTATTTATTTTAGTTTTCGGGTTGCGTCCCGATGGTTAGACATTTACTCCTTATTCTTAGAAGCTCCTTAGTATACATTCGAATGTGGGTAGAAGAAGAGTTGTCGTTTAAATCTTTCTGGCACACTACCATGTTTTGGGTGAATTATTTAAATTATAAAGACTTCCGCAAATTTAATTCATATATTCATGATTTGTTACATTTAATTTATAAACTGTTGGAGGCGAATGTTAAACCTGGAGAGTTCAAGTATTATTATTGTGTTGTTTAGGTTCTTCCGATGTTGTTCATGACGTCGGATACCGGTCACGTCTAGGGTGGGTTTTGGGGTGTGACAATAATCCTCCAAAGGCCATTCAAAACGGGTCAAGACTTAGAAAATATTCATGTCGACATATCGAGTTCGCTGGGTGAAGTGTATAGCAAGACACTGTCTTGCCTTGACCTTCACTCAGCGAGGCAAAAGCAGTTTTCCCATTCTTAGTGAATTTCGCGACTTTTCCTTTGTCACGTGCTGAGCTCGCTGGGAAAGGTATAGAGAGATGGGGTCTCGCTTTCACCTTCGCTCAGAGAAGGGACACCATCATTTTATACTTAGCATTTTTTCTTGATCTTGTCATGACCTAATTCGTGAATCGTGATGGCACCTACACTGTCCCCCCAGGTAGGCGAACCATTCCTAACTAGTTTTAATCATTTATAAAAATTATGCGGAAATAAACAATGATTTAGTTAACAAATTCAAATTATATTGATAACAAGTGCGGAAGTAACAACAACCCTAAAATCTGGTCTGGACTAGTACAAGAGCTACTACCAAGAAGATACAAAGTCTGATAAGAAATAGAAATCTCAAAATATCAATACTTTCTCCAGAATGCAAAGTAGACAGTTAAATACAGGAAGAGTCTCCGCACTGCACAAAAAAGGTAATTTGCGGAGGTTGAAATTGCAATTCGTGGGGTTTTTGGCCTCTGCTAATTGCTTGAGGAGACTAAAAACCCCGCATATTGCAACTTTCAACCTCCGAAAATTACTCTTTTTTTTTGTAGTGCCAGGTTGCGGATCTAGCCAAAGCACACCCTGGAATCTCGATCAAGTAGACTCGGATCACTCTTGACGACAGGAATTGGAACTAGTAACAGGCTCTGCACTCAAAAGAAGAGTACATCAAGAGTAGCATCAGTACAAACAACACGTACTGAGTAAGCATTATAGGACGACTAAGATTAGCTCATGCATATAAGCATAAAATCTATCAAGATAAGCAGATAGGCACATAATAACCAAATCAAGGTCACAACATATCACATAACCGAATCACAACCTAAGGTGAAGCTTCTTGTCACGACCCGACCAGAGGGTCATGACAGGCATCCGGAGCTAACTTACCAAGCACCTTTTATCATACTTGTGTAATCCTCTCTAGGTGAGCCACATAGCTAACTCATAATTATCATGCATCAACAACACAAATTCCATCGGACTAAGGCACCATTTTAAATAAACGTCATCAACTATGCCCATATATACATAAGCCGACAAGGCTATCAAAATGATATACAAAATGTGAACCGACGACACTGAGGGATATCTAGCTATACACATCTGTCTACGAGCCTCTACGAAGAGTACATAAAATCATAAATATGGGACATGACCCCGCCATGCCCATATATGTACACAAAAGAATAATACCAACTATTGCAGCTCCAGATCAAATGGAACACCTCTATCAATCACCGGTGAAGCAGCCTAAAGGTCTAGTCTGTCTTCCTGTCTTACTGCGGGCATGAACGTAGCGTCCACAAACAAAGGAACGTCAGTATGAACAATGTACTGAGTATGTAAGGTATGAATAGTAACATGATAAAAGCATGAAAAATAATATAAGAAAGATGAATCATTATAATACCTCTTAGGATGTTCATTGTGCTTACTTAACCTTTCTCCAAAGAAAACATTTCATACATATATATCTAATGGTACCATACCCGACCATGTAGGTTCGGTGTCATCTATACCCGGCCATAACAAGGCTCGGTGTTGTTCATACCCAACTGTAGTGGTGAGCGCACAATAAATATCATATCTTACCATATAAGCTCGGTGTTACAAAACAGTTACATACATAACATCCGAGAGAAACATTAAAACTCTATCGGGGTGACATAAAGTCAGTAAACCCCTAATTTTTATTATGGAATCACCACCACCATCATCATCATCATCATCATCATTATCATCATCACTGTGAAGAGCTTTTACCAATGACATCTCAAGAATCTTGAAAGTCATGAACTTCTAGCATTTCTAGGAATAAGACATTGCGGATATCTTAGATGGCATCTCTAGAATTGAAATCATCATCATAATCATTATCATCATCATCATGACAAGGAACATTGTCAACAATATCATGAGAACCTTGAGAATTATGAGCTTCTAGCATTTATAGGAATAGGAATATTATGGATATCATGTATAGATTCACAATATGGAAATCATTATTTTAGAAAGAAGGGTTATCCTTACATACCTTTATGTCTTCTTAAATATTTAATGTTCTCCCCCAAAGTCCGAAAAATCTACATTCAAAAGGATTCACACTAAGGGTAAGTCTTGAAAACATTCTTAAGTTCCAACTAGTGCAATTAACGAGCTAATGAAATTTGGGCAGCATTTTCCCTATTTTATCAACTTTCACCATATCACAAAACAACTCCCAAATAACAATAATAACATCCACAATAGCATAATCAAGAAGTTACATTCAATTTAATCTCAAATTTATCCAAAAATCCCTTTTCAAGTTCATCTCATAATCATTTTCTTCACTTCAACACTTTATAACTTCTCCACTTTAATTCTTTTCCTTTCCAAGGAATACTAAACCTTTAAATCAACCCCATCATGCAAATAAAAGGAATAACATACCTTATAATAGAGGAAATTTACCTCCCTCAACAGCTTTCAAGACCAAGTTCATCAAAACTTTCAAGAGAAGCAAGAACCATCACCTTCCATGGATTAGCTTTTGAGGTTTTAATGTTGATCTTTTCTCTTGAAAGATGGGGGTGGTGTTGGGAAGAAATATCACCAAAAATGGGGATTTGGAAACCAATGTGTGGCCGCATATTGCTCCTTTTCCCTGGTTTCGCAAAAAGGCGCTCTTTTCGATTCATTTGACCTCTAATCCTTATGAAACCTTCTTGGAACTTGTGTAAAACTTCATTAACCATCTAAGGGGCCCTATAGATTCCCCCTAAAGGTAACCCTAAGCAATGAATAACTCAAACAATATGAAATCTTCCAAAACATAACTCAAGTTCCAATTTCTTCGACAAACTTACTTCTGCCGATTCATATGACTCCAAAACCTTAAGGTACACACTTAAAGTTAACAAATACCCTTCTTAACCTTATAAGGTCTTCTTGTCCACTTTAGTCTTGCGTTAGTTCATCATAAGGCAAACGACATGAAATTTCCAAGATATAACAACCACAAGTCTGACAAGTCTCAATAATCTCAAGTCTATAATCAACAATTCTAAGTCCTGGAACTAGGCAGAGTCACTAGTCCACAATTCCGATCCAGTACATAATCCCATCCATGCCATAATAAAGGTACAACAAAACATACCAAATCAGAAATAAGAAGCCATGTGATGATGTAGAATAAAATGTGATGATGTGCAATGCAATGCAATAAAATGCACTGGCCAAATACTCCAAACCTATACACACATGCTAAATGGTAATGTTTTCCTCAAATAGTCATGACCTGAAGGGGCCCCAAGGTGTCCATGTCCCACTCGTTCAGGAACGTACCTCGGACCACGAGCTCACTACTAGGCCACATCATCACCCCCTGTTAAATGTGCCTTCATAGATGTATAAATTACATTTCAAATATCGTCAATAATGCCTCATAATCGAATCACAATGAATAACTCAAGAACACATATCAAAGACAGAAACAATGAAGTGCAATCATAGTAACATAACTCATAACAAGACTCACAGATAATCTACTCAGTGATAGTCTAAGTATGTAACTATCTCAATCAGTCCGTGGTGGGTATTAATGGAGATTACACATAAATAGAGAAAACATTTAATGGAGAGAGATTATAACTTATAGCTTATTTGGCTAAGCTTCTAAAATCAGCTTATTTTGGAAAGTGCTTATAGAACTTTTGGCCAAAAGTAGTTTGCTTTTGGCCAAAAGTAGTTTGCTTTTGGCCAATTAATTTAAAAGGCACTTTTGAACAGCAATTTGTGTTTGGCTAAGCTTTTAAAAAGTGCTTCTAAGTGTATTTTTCTCAAAAGTGCTTTTTTTAAAAAGTGCTTTTGGGCAAAAGTTTTTTTCGTTTTAGCTTCTGAAAAACTACTTTTACTACTCCCCAAAAGCACCTATTTTCTCCCAAAAGCTTGGCCAAACACCCTACCTTTTTAAAATAAGCACTTATTGAAAAAAATATGTATTTCTGGAGAAAGTGATGGATAATTTGAGACAGAGGGGGTAGTAATATAAAATATTAATAAGTAATGCGATGGATAATCATCGGTTTTGTGAAGCCCTCTGCTATTCAGCAAAGGGGCATTGTTAGTTGTTCCCTTTTGCAAAGGTCTTGATGTTTTCCATCCTACACAATTTGAAACTAGAAAGACTTACCATCGCGCGAAGCGCGGGTTCCTTGACTAGTTACGTATAAGCTGAGGGGGCGAATTATGCATTATAGTGAACATTCTAGGAAATTTTTCCTTCTTGTATGTTAGTGTACAGAGAAGAATTCCATTATAATAAATCACCCCTTTTGAAATTTTTTTTTTTTTTTCTTGTTTTGCTTTTTGATTAAAGAAATTATAAATCCTTTGCCCTATTGGATTTTGGATGAAGAGATGGATTTCATTTTGAATTAGTTTGTGAAAATTAGATACAAAATATTATTGACAGAAGTTGTGTACGTGCTTAGATTACTTCTAGGGAAAATACATTATATATTTTTAACATCTTGTCATTTTCACTTTTTCTTCTTTCTCTTTTGTTTTAGACAAAGGAATTAAAATTCCTCACTCCATTTGGATGAAGGGAGCGGTGATGAACAGTGTTTTAAAAGGCAATTCTGTGACTTGCTTCGGGGCTCGATCCGAGGCACGGCACTGGCAAAACGTTTTGGGGCTTACGTGTGGGGCTTAGTTCTATGAGGCTTATGCCCTAAGCGCCCGACTGTACGCCCTGAACATGCCTAATGCCTAACGCTCGGGGCTCGCCTAAAAGTTCTTATATAAATTATGTGTCATATCCTTAAGTTAATATTATTGACCCTCATAATTCTTTATTAAATGAATGATGCTTAATTGTTTTCTTCATCTATAGAACTAAGACGATTAAAAGTAACTCAAATAACAAACCGTAGTATTGCATATTTACAATATGAGAACACTGTGAGGGTAAACATCACTTAACATTTCTTTTAAGAATACATAGCCAAATTTTACATCTTCACTTGCCATTAATCTTCACGTTTTTGTCCAATGTCTCATAATTACCATTGTTTATTATTTTGCTATTTGAAAGTAAATTTATTTTTATTCATGAAGGAGTGATTTTTTAATTATAATTTGATAAAGTTTGTTGTTTTTTTCTTAGGGAGGTAAATTGCATAGTAAATATGATCGTTGTATGCTTTGATAAATTGTGATTCTTTTATTGTTTGAAAATGAAGAGGTTAGAGTTGGTTTGGATCTCATAATAACTTTTAAATCATTGCATTATTTATACTCTTAAAATCATGTTAGAAGTTTTGTATTCTATGAGTTTCTTTAATCATGTTTTAAATTTGTAAAACTATTAATATATTTTTTTATAATATTTGTATTATTATACTATTTTACTATATTATAATTTAAAATTAAAAGATCGATGGGGCTTACGGGTGTCTCGGGGCTTACGTCTCGCCCCGTACTAAATAAAACGCCCCGCCCTCATGCCCGCCTTTTAAAACACTGGTGCTGAATGACATTTTAACTAATTCAAATTAAATAGAATCTCTATCTTTCCATCTAAATTCAATTTTTTTGCTCAAATTTAAATTCGAAATTAACTATATTATTATTATGGAAGTAGTTTGGTTTCGTAAGAATCAAAACAACGTATTAGAGTATTCAATTTCATATAGGAAAGATGACAGTCCATAAAACAGTACTATGATAACTACAATAATGGGTTACCATATTTTGCAGGATTCATATGTAAATCATGTGCATAAAATCAATCATTTGATTATTATTATTATTATTATTATTATTAAATAAAATAGATATTAGATTTGAAACAAAAGATAATGAAAAAAGGGATAAACGTCCGATTTTGATTTTGTTTAGAGTTGAAAGCTACTCTATATTAGAAGATTGAATTTTATCTTTCATTTAAATTCAAATTTTTTATTACAGTTCTCATTAACTTTGTCCTAAAATTGCCAAGTGGCTTCTTATTAGCTTGCCACTTAGCTTAACCACATTGCTTATACCTCTCCTATTTTATATACTAGTATTCATACCCGCGCGATGCACGGAGGATATCAATAGACCAAGCTTAAATAGTTGTGATTTTGCTTGCTTAATCACTATAGAAAAATATAACCCCTACCCCCCAACTAAAAATAAATAAATCAGAATGAATCATTTTTATTTCTATTGTTTGTAGCTTTATATTTTACTACCTCAGCTATGTGATCTTATCAATAAATAGCGTTTTTTTTTTCATCATAGCTTCTTCATAAAAATTTCTCATCTCAAACTTAGATAGTCTATCCTTTAATAAAGAATTAGTTTTAGTATAAGAAAAACTAATTCCAGCTAATAAATTAATACTTGTATCTAATTTAATATCATATCAAATTTAATTGCTTCAATTTTTAGGATTTCATTCTTGTGGAGATCATTTATTAATTTTTTCTAAGTCAATTGCTAATGTCTTTCTACACGTAAAAAAATAAAGTAAAGACTGTTAAAATGTTTTTCCACGCTTTTTAAGTTAGAAAAAGAAGGAAATTTTGATATCTAATTTTTATAACCACTATATTGCACAAATATTATTTTCAATCCCATACACCCATTAATTAAATATTATGTTAATATTTACGTTTTTCAAAATTATTAATTTATATTTACTAATTTTTTTTTATCTTTCAATTAAATAAAAAACATACTACACTCAATTTAAAATAGCTTGTATGTTGTTAATAAGAAGTATGTGTTCTGTATTTGTACAGATATCCTTGCGTTTCTTGTTAAAAATCTAAGATCTACTTCAACTTCTTTATTATCTCCTTCTTTAAGCTGGTGATGTTAGTGTTAAATTTATGACGAGATGAAGAGACTTATGTCACGACCCAACCTAGGGCCATGACGAGTGACCGAGCTTAACCTGTCCGATAACCCAACTTATGTTACCATTTCTCAAATATGGCATTCAATAGGTTTTTTTTTTTTAACTAAGTCTGAAAGTTGTAAATAGAAAACCGAAGTCGACCTGTAACTCAAAAATCCCAAAGCATACTTATATATATACATAACATATGACTAGGCAAGCCAACGAGGCTACCAACACTTTTATACAACAAAATAATGGCCGACAAGGCCAAACAGTAACCACGACACCCACGCTGTTCCCAGACTACTAAAAGAGTTTGACCGTGCAAAGGTGATGGGACAGGGCCCCGTCGAGCCCGCAACATATACACAAAATTATACCAGAACAGAAACAGCCTCCGAAGCAAGTGGAGCTGTCTGACTCTCAGTGCTGACTCCTCCTAGGTGGCTGGATTGCCGAACCGCGTCCCTGAACCTGCGGGCATGAAACGCAGCCCCCGAAGAAAGGAGGTCAGTACGGAATATGTACTGAATATGTAAAGCATTACTGAATCATAAATAAGGAAAGACGTAACAATAAACAAGTGTAGAAGCAACCCGGGAGTAACCTGGAACAACATTTTAAGCCATACCATGTAGTACCTTACACAAATTCTAGCACACACAGGATAAATATAGCATCACAATAGTCCCCTCGGACGGCCGCTTCCGGCATAATAAGGATAGCCCCTTCGGGCATGCCGCTTCCGGCATAATAATAATGATGGCCCCTTCGGGCGTGCTGCTTCCGGCATAATAATAATCCTGGCCCCTTCGGGCATGCCGGTTCCGACATAATAATAATGATGATGGCCCCTTCGGGCATGCCGGTTCTGTCATAATAATAATGATGATGTCCCCTTCGGGCATGCCGGTTCTGACATAATAATAATCTTGGCCCCTTCGGGCATGCCGGTTCCGACATAATAATAATCTTGGCCCCTTCGGGCATGCCGGTTCCGACATAATAATAATGGTGGCCCCTTCGGGCATGCCGCATCCGGCATAGTAATAATAATAGCCCCTAATGATAATGGTGTCAACACAACTTAACCCACGAATATCAATACAAAGAAATGATGCTATGGAGTGTAAACATAAATCGTAAATGAAACGAAGTAGTAAAATCTTGCAGCCCCTTCGGAGTGGTTTTGAAAACCAACTTTAAGTTTCCTTTAGTAAAAAACTAATTTTTCTCGAAATCATTAGTAAACCATAAACACGTTTCAAGTCAATCCGAGTTAGCATAAGAAAATTATGGACATTATTCATTATAGAAACCTCCATGAACGTTTCCAAAACAATCCGAGTTAGCATATGAAAGTTAGGAACGTTATTCATTATAGAAACCCCTACGAACATTTCCAAAACAATCCGAGACCATCCACGAAAGTTAGGACATTACTACTTACAAAACTCTTTAAAAAAAAAAAGCAAGAACTCTTTATGCTTTGCTTGTTATTCAATCGTACAATAAGCTCGACTATACTAAGTATGCTCATATCAAAAAGTGATTAAGAATCATTAACAAGCTCAGAATCAAGAATAGAGTTACCCCAAGATACGTATCATATCTTACTTAGCTCTAGGACATGCCAAAAGAAAGAAAGGTAAGCCTTACATACCTTGCCCGCTTCCTAAGCTAATCTGAACTTAATTCCCGGCTTTCACAAGATCTACAACAATATAGTAGATACCAAACATTAGCTACAGACACTTAAGAGTCCAATTCTAAACTAACACTTCGTTTACAGAAATTTCAGCAGCATTTCCCCGGTAAATACAACCAACCCCGAGAATCTAACTCGGCCAAATCATCAATAACAATACCAAAAACCATATTTCCAACTTCAACAATTAATTCAGAACGCATTCTAGCATCGGTAACCCTTTCTACACAATTCGACGACATTTCATTTACGTTCAATTCATAATTGCTCACATATTCAAGTATTATTCCGAAACCATTCAAACAATATTCAAGGACACTTCCAACAATCCGTATAATATTCCAAATAATCTAACCAATATGTCATTCCACCTGAAACCTCCAAAATGTAACAAGAGCAATAATAACACATTCCCTCATTTCAAATTCATAAATTACACCAACAATCCACACACTAACAACATTATTTTCCATGAATACAAGAAGTGATATTAAAGTCACATTAGCTTCTAAAACAACCCTCCAACACTTACAACTTCAACTAGAATTATTAAACCTTCATTTTCATCATAGATTCCATTACAACAACAACCAAAATACTAAGTAAAATTGGTCCCTTATTTCTACACAACACACACGGCCAAGCACCACATAAACACGGCCACAACATACATCCATATTTTTTCATGAATTTCATCCATTTCTACATACCACAACATACACAACCATCCATAACATATAAAAAGAAGCTTAATTCTTACCTTTTTCCTTTGACTTCTCACTTGGCTAGGGTTATGAACTTGCAACAAAGAGTGGTCTACTTGCTCCAACAATTATCCCACGTTAAAGAGGACCTTCAAATTAGTAGGAATGCTAGAAGAAAATATTTTTTTGTGATCAAAATTGAGGGCTCAAATTTTTGTCTCTATGGCCGAATGGCCCTTATGTTTTTTCCTCTCCAAGCTTCTTGAAAATTCTCAAGGATGAAGAATGAAAAATGTGCTCTATTTACCATCTTTTATCTATCCATATTGGGCTCCCATGTGGGCCTTGGCCCACTTCATTTTGGACGGCCACATGGTCTTTATTTCAAGACCATTTTTTTTTGTAATTCATGAAAAATTATTTTTCTTATTCCAAATTTGCCCTTAGCCTTCCCCAATATTCCATTTCAAAATTTTCATAAACAACTTGTGTATTAAACAAGATCAAAATATAGCCTTGTCCTTAACTTCTTGCAATTGTCTTGAATTATCCGAATGTACGAAATATGGGGTATAACATCCTCCCCCCCCCCTCCCTTTGGAACATTCGTCCTCGAATGTTGAATTGGTCCCGTAAGGTTCTATCAAAGGTAGTATTTTATTTGCTTACCCTAGTTCAAATTTATAGCTATGGTCTTGCTATGCTATGGGCACTCCCCTCCCCCCCCCCCCCCCCCTTAAGGTTTCAACTAAGTGTCTCACGAAGTCTCTTATCTCGATTTACCCTGTTAGCCGCTATGCTCGTATTCTAACTTATGTAGTGATACATCATGCCATAGTGATAAGGGACGGTTCGTATATAGTTTAAACCCACCAATAAATTATCTGAAGAAGGGTATACCTGATGGCGCATCCTGCGGTGTCTCTAGACCCGGTCTCCCACCTAGAGCATAGATACGGCCCCGCACTGGAACTAGATGCTCTACCTCCGCTCCTACCTCGGCCGGAAGAAGTCTGGAGTCCTGTCTCGGGGGCTCTCACTGAGGGTGACGATGCTGCTACCAAATTCTCAGGAACAATACTACCCACTCTTTGTGGGCAATCTCTAGCATAGTGCCACGGGTAACCACAAGTATAGCATTCACCCTGACGACATCGTCCTACATGATGTCTCCTGCAAGACGCACATCGGGGAGGGGGCATCACCTCCTGTTCTGACCTCACCTGCTGCTGAGAACCAATGTATAAGAAGAACTCTGTCTCTGCCTAGGGGAAGTCTCCCTACCCCGCTGAGGTCCACGAAACTGCAAAGGTACATTATACTGGGGTCTGCTCTCTCTCGCGAGACCCCTATTCTGACCCTCTGACCTGGCCCTCTTGGGCTGACTACTACTCTCTCCGAGATAGCCTCTCGTTGGCGCCTACGATCCTCTGACCCTTGAGCATACGCCTGAATACGAGCTATATCCATACCCGGCTGCATTTCTACTGCCATACAAGACTCCTGCAACCTTGGCTCTAATCCCATCCCATATTGGTGAACTCTATATTCCATGTCCTACACAATAGAAGGGGCATATCTGGCTAAAGAATCAAACTCCGCACTACACTCTCTAACAGACATGCTACCTTGCCGCAGGTTAAGGAACCTGTCAACCCTTGCCCGCCTCGATTCGGGTGGCATATAATGGCGCAAGAAGACATCCGAGAATTCCTGCCAAGTCGGCGGAAGAGCATTCCTACCCCTCGATAATCTCCATGACTGATACCAATTAATTGTTATACCCTGCAACCTATAAGCAGCTAACTCAATAGATTCTGTAGCTGACACCTTCATCACATTTAAGGTACGCTGCATACCATCTATGAACTCCTGAGGATCATCATTAGGGTCCGTGCCCTTAAATTCTGGGGGATTTAATGTAAGAAAATCTCGAGCCCTGGCACTAGCGGCCCTATCTGGATACTCATGACCCCTATCTTGTCGTCTAGCCTAGGTAGCAAGTATCTGAGTCAACAAATGTATCGCATCTTTCATCTCTCCTATCTCCTGACTCTAAGCATCTGGCTGAGGGACTGGAGGTACTGGTGCTGGAGCTGGGGCTGGATCAGGTGCCCCTCTGAGCTCCTTCAAAGATGGGGAAGTAGGAGGACTCTGGGACTGAATGTGTATACCAGCGTAAGTCTGAGCTCTGGTAGACCTAGGGGCTCGGCTAACTGCCTCATCCACAACTGGTTTGCCCTTCTGGGCTGCTATCGCTTTACCCTTCTTAGTCATCACTGAAATCATACAAGGTTATTAGATTAAGGGCTTCACTTACGACACCGCTCTATCCACACGATCTTCACCATGAAAGAAGGAATGACACCCTATTAATGTTTCGTAGCCTCCTGTTTATAGATGTGATGCACAACACACCGATAAACAAGACTCTACTAGACACCGTCTGCGAACATGCCGAGGACTGAACTGCTCTGATACCACTTTTGTCATGACCCAACCTAGGGTCATGACGAGTGACCGAGCTTAACCTGTCTGATAACCCAACTTATGTTACATGTTCTCAAATATGGCATTCAATAGTTTTTTTTTTCTTCTTTGTTTTTTTTTTTAACTAAGTCTGAAAGTTGTAAATAGAATACCGAAGTCGACCTGTAACTCAAACATCCCAAAGCATACTTATATATATACATAACATATGACTAGGCAAGCCAACGAGGCTACAAATAATTTTATACAACAAAATAATGGCCGACAAGGCCAAACAGTAACCACGACACCCACGCTGTTCGCAGACTACTAAAAGAGTTTGACCGTGCAAAGGTGATAGGACAGGGCCCTGTCGAGCCCGCAACATATACACAAAATTATACCAGAACAGGAATAGCCTCCGAAGCAAGTGGACCTGTCTGACTCTCAGTGCTGACTCCTCCTAGGTGGCTAGATTGCCGAACCGCGTCCCTGAACCTGCGGGCATGAAATGCAGCCCCTGAAAAAAGGGGGTCAGTACGGAATATGTACTGAATATGTAAAGCATTACTGAATCATAAACAAGGAAAGGCATAACAGTAAACAAGTATAGAAGCAACCCAGGAGTAACCTGGAACAACATTTTAAACCATACCATGTAGTACCTTACATAAATTCTAGCACAAACAGGATAAATATAGTATCACAATAGTCCCCTCGGACGGCTGCTTCCGGCATAATAAGGATGGCCCCTTCGGGTATGACGCTTCCGGCATAATAATAATGATGGCCCCTTCGGGCGTACCGCTTCCGGAATAATAATAATCCTGGCCCCTTTGGGCATGCCGGTTCCGACATAATAATAATGATGATGGCCCCTTCGGGCATGCCGGTTCCGACATAATAATAATGATAATGGCCTCTTCGGGCATGCCGGTTCCGACATAATAATAATCCTGGCCCCTTCGGGCATGCCGGTTCCGACATAATAATAATGATGGCCCCTTCGGGCATGCCGCGTCCGACATAGTAATAATAATAGCCCCTAATGATAATGGTGTCAACACAACTTAACCCACAAATATCAATACAAAGAAATGATGCTATGGAGTGTAAACATAAATCGTAAATGAAACGAAGTAGTAAAATCTCGCACCCCTTTCGGAGTGGTTTTGAAAACCAACTTTATGTTTCCTTTAGTACAAAACTAATTTTTCTCGAAATCATTAGTAAACCATAAACACGTTTCAAGTCAATCCGAGTTAGCATAAGAAAATTATGGACATTACTCATTATAGAAACCTCCATGAACGTTTCCAAAGTAATCCGAATTAGCATATGAAAGTTAGGAACGTAATTCATTATAGAAACCCCTACGAACATTTCCAAAACAATCCGAGACCATCCACGAAAGTTAGGGATATTACTACTTACAGATCTCTTTAAAAAAAACAAGAATTCTTTATGCTTTGCTTGTTATTCAATCGTACAATAAGCTCGACTATACTAAGTATGCTCATATCAAGAAGTGAATAAGAATCATTAACAAGCTCGGAATCAAGAATAGAGTTACTCCAAGATACGTATCATATCTTAATTAGCTCTAGGACATGCCAAAAGAAAGAAAGGTAAGCCTTACATACCTTGCCCGCTTCCTAAGCTAATCTGAACTTAAGTCCCGACTTTCACAAGATCTACAACAATATAGTAGATACCAAACATTAGCTACATACACTTAAGAGTCCAATTATAAACTAACACTTCGTTTACCGAAATTTCGGCAGCATTTTCCCTGTAAATACAACCAACCCCGAGAATCTAACTCGGCCAAATCATCAATAACAATACCAACAACCATATTTCTAACTTCAGCAATTAATTCAGAATGCATTCTAGCATCGGTAACCATTTCTACACAATTCGACGGCATTTCATTTACGTTCAATTCATAATTGCTCACATATTCAAGTATTATTCAGAAACCATTCAAACAATATTCAAGGACACTTCCAACAATCCGTATAATATTTCAAATAATCTAACCAATATGCCTTTCCACTCGAAACCTCCAAAATGCAACAAGAGCAATAACAACACATTCCCTCCTTTCAAATTCATAAATTACACCGACAATCCATACACTAACAACATTATTTTCCATGAATATAAGAAGTGATATTAAAGTCACATTAGCTTCTAAAACAACCCTCCAACACTTACAACTTCAACTAGAATTATTAAACCTTCATTTTCATCATAGATTCCATTACAACAATTATCACGACCCGGCTAAGGGCCGCGACGGGTACCCGGAG
Source organism: Lycium barbarum (assembly GCF_019175385.1). NCBI lineage: Eukaryota > Viridiplantae > Streptophyta > Magnoliopsida > Solanales > Solanaceae > Lycium > Lycium barbarum. Next base: position 140,073,264 of record NC_083338.1, on the reverse strand, counting down.
CTGACCGCCGAGCACCGCTCTTCTTAACGCTTACTTTACTCATTAAAATACTCTTCTCGGATTTATGAACAAAATATATGAAAAACATACTTTGCAAGATACATAATTACTTTATATACACTTGCCGTACGGCTATCAAAATAGCATATGCATATAATAATATCTTATGGAACCATCTGACCCACACTGCGCATCTACGAGCCTCTATTGACATACTACATCATGGACGAAACAAGACTCCGTCATGCCCAAAATGAATATAATGTATGCATATGTACACAAAAGGAAATCATAAGCACCTCCGAACAATGGAGTGCTCTGAACAGCTGACTGCTACTATGGATCAGGATCTAGCTCCCCTCCTTGCCTACCTGTGGGCATGAACACAACGTCCAAAGAAAAGGACGTCAGTACGAACATTGTACTGAGTATGAGAGGCATAGACAATGAAGAGAAAGATATTAGCAATATAATGACGTCAACATGAACATATAGATCTGAATGATAATCATATGAAGAATGATGCATGCTGTCTTACTCATACTCTTTATCATATCATGTATGCATATCATGCAAGCTGTCCGTCCATGTCGGAACGGTGTGATAATTAATAATACAAGCCCGCGTCCAGGCCTCCGGCGTCCGGGGTACCATCTCATGCCGCCCACTAGTGGTGTCTGTCCATGCACGAGAGGGTCATGGTGTATCCGTATCGCCGCCCGCCGAAGCGGTGTCTGCCCGGCCAACTAGGCATGGTGTGAATGCAATCATGACATGCTTAACATGAAATACTTATCATCATATATTTTAAAAAAAAAACATATCTCATTTCATCATAATACATGCAAAGGTTCATGATTATTTGTACTCTATCAGGGTGACGTAAGGTCGTGATTCCCCAATCTCTTTATGGAGCAACTTCTGACATCATGCCTCACCTCGAAGGAATTAGTACATGAGGTGAGTATAAACAATGAAGACATAATCATCAATTTAGCATTATCATATCATATCTCTTAGCTCATATAAATAGTCATGAATATAGACTTCTAAATCTTTGGAGTATAAGAACTCATGGAAAGAAACGGATTTTAAGCTATGGGATTCATGCCATTTGAAGAAAAAGAAGAGCCACACATACCTTGGTCGTTTAGCTAGAATATTTTTCACTTTCCCTTCTTCAATATCACGTCGTCACCTTTATAAGAGAATTCGATTTTTATCGTTAGTTAAAGGACTATAAGAACGCGTCGCTATTTCTACAGAAAATCGGACATCACTTCCTTTGTTTATTCTACTTTTCCCATGTTCCATATCAACTCCCAGCACTTACAACAATACCCACAATATCACACTCAACAAGTATCATTCATACACCTTCATCACATTCCACCAATTTCTTCTAATTTTACCATAATTTTCCATGTAGTTTATTATCATGTTTTTGCACTTCTAATACTTATTTCATGATAAAATCATCATTTCTAGCTTATTCATAACCATAACACTTCAACTTCCATGATACAATTCCATCATTATTCACTAGTGGCACTATTCACCCATTCAAGACCCATTTTCCATATTCTTCTACAATTCAAGCATTCTTAGTTTCCTAACACTTAAATAACTTGATAAAGTCTTAAAACATACCTTAGAGGATAGTTGATCAACTCTTGAGTTGAAATGCTTCACTTTCACAAAACCCTAGTTCCACCTTCTAGGTAATTCTTGGCTCAAATAGACCCTTTTTGATGTGTTCTTGCACTAGGTTTTGGTGAATTGATGAATTAAATCTCCGGATTTCACTTGTGTTCTTGATTTGGAAGTGTGTAGAATATTCTAGAGAGATAGAGAGATAACCGTGTAGAAGGAATGGGAAATGAAAAATGAAACCTTGGATCATTATTTTTATAATTCAACTTCAGTCCCGATTTCATTATACGGCTCGTTATACGGTCCGTATAAATTTATACGGTCCGTATAACTGACCGTAAAAATGACTCAGTGATCACCCCCTCTCTGTGACCATTTGACGGGACCGTATAATCGTTATACGGTCCGTATAATTCACCGTAGAATCGACCTTTCTTCAACTTTATTCTGTGACACTTTGACGGTTCCTTTCACGGACCGTAAAACAGTTATACGGTTCGTATAACACACCGTAAAACTCACCCTTCAGTCAGTCTCTTCTGTGACACTTTTACGGTCCATATAATGGACCGTAAAACTCTTTTACGGTCCGTATAATTGACCGTATACTCCCAGTTCACTGAATCTTATTTTCTTGACTTCGTTTCATCTCCAATCCTTACGGAACCTTCTTAATAATTGTTCAACACCTCGATACTAATCTATGGGGCCTTACCACTCATCTCCAAATCACCACATACTCTTTATACTTAATGTCCTATTTGCACATATTAATGTACTCGGGATCCTACAGAAATTTCGCCAGAGTTTCCTCTGTAATCTGGCACTACTAACCTGTCACAGCAGTCCATAATATCATTTTCCCACATGACTACATCACAATGTTAACACATCTATGGTCACACACGACCAAAATCACGGAAGTAAAACATACGTACCTCAGTTCGTCGTTGCTCCCTCTTGAGCCTCTTCTGGGGCTTGAAACAAATGAGGGTACTTGGACTTCATCTTCTCTTCCGCTTCCCACGACATCTCTTCTCGATTATTGTTCCGCCATAAGACTTTGACTGATGCTACCTCTTTATTTCGGAGTCTTCGTACCTGCCTATCTAGAATAGCAATAGGTACCTCTTCATATGTTAGCCTTTCCATCACTTGCACATCTTCTACCGGAACAACCCTTGTGGGGTCTCCAATACACTTGTGGAGTATCGAGACGTGAAACACTGGATGAACCGATTCAAGTTCCGCAGGTAATTTCAATTCATAAGCCACTTGACCCACCTTTCGAATTATCTCATAGGGCCCGATATACCTGGGGCTTAATTTCCCTATCTTTCCAAATCTCATCACTCCCTTCATCGGAGATACCTTCAGAAACACCCAATCACCAATTTGGAATTCGAGGTCTCGTCGGCGGTTGTCCGCGTAAGACTTTTGGCGACTTTGAGCTGTTAACAACCGATCTCGAATAACCTTGTCTTTTTCGACTGCTTGTTGTATCAGGTCGGGACCTATCAATTGTGATTCTCCTATCTCAAACCAGCCAACTGGAGATATGCATTTCCTTCCGTACAAAGCTTCATACGGAGCCATTTGAATACCAGAGTGATAGCTGTTGTTGTATGCAAATTCAATGAGAGGTAAGTGCTCGTCCCAACTACCACCAAAATCTATCACGCATGTTCGTAGCATATCTTCCAGGGTCTGAATTGTGCGCTCGGCCTGTCCATCGGTCTGCGGATGAAACGCCGTGCTGAATTTGACTTGAGTATCTAGACCCTCTTGAAATGACTTCCAAAACTTGGCCGTGAACTGTGCACCTCTATCTGTAGTAATGGCCAAAGGAATTCCATGAAGTCGCATAATTTCTTTTAGATACAACCGGGCATAATCTTCCGCCGAATACGTGGTTCTGACTGGGAGGAAATGAGCTGCTTTCGTCAGTCTGTCCACGATCACCCATATAGAATCGTATTTCCCTCGTGAATGGGGTAATCCTACAACAAAATTCATATTAATAACTTCCCACTTCCACATAGGAATTTCCATTTCTTGCAACAAGCCCCCTGGCTTCTGATGTTCTGCTTTTACCTGTTGGCAATTCGGGCATTGTGCTACAAAATCTGCTATATTTTTCTTCATACCATCCCACCAATACAGCAATTTGAGGTCATGATACATCTTAGTTGTGCCAGGATGAATAGAATACCGGGAATGATGTTCTTCCACTAAAATCTGCTGGCGCAAATTTGCTACATTCGGTACACATAACCTGCCCTGATGTCGAAGAACTCCGTCCATGGAAACTTCAAATGGAGACTTCTCCTTCTCTTGAGATAGGTCTCGGTAACGGCTTAGTTGAGAATCTTCATATTGTCGTTCCTTCACTTCTACATTCAAAGATGAAATTGTGGGGTCATTAATACCGACACTTGCTTTACTCGAATCAATTGCCCGCACTCCAAGTCTAGCTAATCGATAAAGTTCGCGGACCATCTCTTTCTTTTCTGGAGGAACTCCACATAGACTACCCATCGATCGACGACTCAGCGCGTGGGCTACCACATTCGCTTTCCCGGGGTAGTACAAAATATTGACATCATAGTCTTTCAACAATTCTAGCCACCGCCTCTGTCGCAGATTTAAATCCTTCTGCTTAAAAATGTGCTGGAGACTTTTGTGATTTGTGTATATGTCGACGTGCACTCCGTACAAGTAATGTCTCCATATCTTCAAAGCATGCATAACTGCAGCCAATTCTAGATCGTGAGTTGGGTAATTCTGTTCATGTTTCCGCAGTTGTCTCGAGGCATATGCAATGACTCTACCATGCTGCATCAGTACACACCCCAATCCCATACCGGAAGCGTCACAATATACTACATAGCCATCCGACCCTTCTGGAAGTGTCAACACTGGGGCTGAGGTTAACCTGTCTTTTAATTTTTGGAAACTGCGCTCACAAGCGTCGTTCCATTGGAATTTTTCCGACTTTTGGGTTAGCTTCGTCAATGGAGCTGACATGGAAGAAAATTCCTCTACAAACCTTCTATAATATCCTGCCAAACCTAGGAAACTATGAACTTCTGTCGGTGTCGTAGGCCTTGGCCAAGTCTTCACAGCTTCAATTTTCTGAGTGTCGACTCGGATGCCATCATCTGAAATAATATGGCCTAAGAATGCCACAGAATTAAGCCAAAACTCGCACTTGGAGAACTTTGCATATAATTCTCGAGCTCGAAGAACGCCTAAAATAATTCTTAAATAATCTGCATGTTCTGAATCTGTGTGAGAATATACCAAGATGTCATCGATGAACACTATTACAAAGAGATCTAAAAATGGCCTGAACACATTGTTCATCAAATTCATGAACACTTCCGGGGCATTTGTTATCCCAAACGACATTACCCTGAACTCGTAGTGACCATATCTTGTTCTGAAAGCAGTCTTGGGAATATCTGCTTCCCTGATTCTCACCTGATGATATCCCGATCGCAAATCTATCTTGGAGAACCACTTAGCGCCTTGTAGTTGATCAAACAAATCATCGATTCTAGGAAGAGGGTATTTATTCTTTATTGTCACCTTGTTCAGTTGCCTGTAGTCAATACACATTCGTAGTGATCCATCTTTCTTCTTCACAAACAAAACCGGTGCTCCCCACGGGGATGAACTAGGCCTTATAAACCCTTTCTCGAGTAGATCCTTCAACTGTATCTTTAATTCTTTCAACTCTGCTGGAGCCATTCGGTACGGAGGGATAGAAATAGGTTCGATGTCTGGTAATACATCGATGGCGAAATCAATATCCCTTTCTGGAGGAAGACCTGGGAGTTCATCTGGAAATACGTCCGGGAACTCATTTACCACCGGAACCGACTGGAAAGTAGGCGGCTCTGCCTCGATATCATGGACTCGAACTAGATGATAAATATACCCTTTTACTATCATCTTCCTTGCTTTGTGGTAGGAAATAAACCTACCCTTTGGGGATGCAGTGTTACCTTTCCATTCAAGAACGGGCTCCCGGAAATTGGAATCGAACCACTTTTGTCCGGCAATCAACATTTGCATAGCACGAGGCCAGCCAATCCATGCCCATAATTACATCGAAATCAACCATTACTAACTCGATTAAATTGGCTCTAGTCTGGCGGTCACATATTATAACAACACAATCTTTGTATACTTGTTTTGCTATCACGGGCTCACCAACCGGAGTAAGTACCTCAAAGGGCTTAATTAACTCGGGTCTCACCCCAATACGACCAGCAACATACGGGGTAATATAAGAGAAAGTAGAGCCTGGATCAATCAAAGCATACACGTCACGGGAAAATATAGTCAAGATACCTGTGACAACATTTGGGGAGGACTCAAGATCCTGTCGCCCGGCTAAAGCATACACGCGGGGCTGGACGACACCTGAAGTAGATACTCCCCCTCTACCTCTGCCTCTACCAGCTGTAGTCTGGGAAGTATGTGCCGTCGGGCGTACCGAAGAAGAACCCACTGCCGAACCTGTGGGCTGAGTCCCTGCTCTGTCTCTCGCGGAGGGACAGTCTCTCATAATGTGACCAACCTGCCCGCAAGCATAACATGCGTCTGAACCCTGACGGCACTGCCCGGAATGTAACTTACCGCATTGACTGCACCGCGGTACTGGAGGTCTCCGTTGACTGAAATCTCCCCTAAACTGGGAATCTGGGGCCCTCAAACTCTGACCCTGTCCTTGGAAAGAACGATCAACCCTCCTGTCTGGAACCCTAGGAGGTGCACTGGTCGCTGACTAACCTGAGTGTCTAGAATATATCTATCTCGACCCCGCTCTATATTCACTGCTTGCTCCCATCGATCTGGCCCTTTTTCCTTGTCTCCTGTCACTGTCCTGATCAACTCTCTGTAATTGTCGTCGTTCCTCAAGATTCTGTGCATGGGCTTGTATTCGGGAAATATCCATCCCATCTTGCAAAGAAGCCGTCAAACAATCTCTAAACAAATGTGGTCCCAAACCACTCACGAATCTGTGTACGCTATCGCCCATATCGGCTACTATACTCGGAGCATACCTGGCTAAAGAGTTGAATTGCATACTATACTCTCGGGCGCTCATGTTCCCCCGTTTCAAATTCAAGAACCTATCCGCTCTAGCTCGGCGAGTCTCAGGCGGCAAGTAATGACGAATAAAGGCATCCACAAATTCTTGCCAAACCGGAGGGGATGCATTTTCTCCCCTTGATGCCATCCAATTTTTGTACCATAGCACCGCCACATCACGGAGTCTATAAGAAGCCAACTCCACCGATTCAGTCTCGGAAGCATGAATAATCTGTAGGGTCCTCAACATCTCATCAATGAAATTTTGAGGGTCTTCATCCGGCTTAGATCCAAAGAACTCCGGGGGATTTAAAGTCATGAAATCACGGGCTCTTGTACTAGTAGAACGATCACTCGGGACCGCACTCTGTCGTTGCGCCTGAGCGGCAACCAGTTGTGTCAATAAGTGTATAGCCTCGGTCACTTGTTGACCCGAAGCAACCGGTGGAGGGATCGAGGCTGAGGCTCCTCCTTGCCCCTCTTCATTAGGCAACGCCTCATTTTGGGATTCACCCTCCTCCACAGTTGCCGGAGGCTCCCTTTCTGCCCGCTTTTTCGTCGTAGCCTTGCCCTTCTGAGCAGCTGTAGCTTTCCCTTTTGGCGGCATTCTGAAATCATAACGCACTTTTAGAAGGGAGTAGAATCCTACACATATCTCTATCGCACGATCTATGGAAAGAAGCATGGTCATTTTCCTAAATGCCCTGTAGCCTCCTGTTTATTGATGTGGCGCGCAACACACCATAAATAAGACTCTACTAGACACGGCTCGTAGACACTTCCTAGGACTGAACTGCTCTGATACCACTTTTGTCACGACCCGGCTAAGGGCCGCGACGGGTACCCGGAGCTGACCGCCGAGCACCGCTCTTCTTAACGCTTACTTTACTCATTAAAATACTCTTCTCGGATTTATGAACAAAATATATGAAAAACATACTTTGCAAGATACATAATTACTTTATATACACTTGTCGTACGGCTATCAAAATAGCATATACATATAATAATATCTTATGGAACCATCTGACCCACACTGCGCATCTACGAGCCTCTATTGACATACTACATCATGGACGGAACAAGACTCCGTCATGCCCAAAATGAATATAATGTATGCATATGTACACAAAAGGAAATCATAAGCACCTCCGAACAATGGAGTGCTCTCAACAACTGACTGCTACTATGGATCAGGATCTAGCTCCCCTCCTTGCCTACCTGTGGGCATGAACACCGCGTCCAAAGAAAAGGACGCCAGTACGAACATTGTACTGAGTATGAGAGGCATAGACAATGAAGAGAAAGATATTAGCAATATAATGACGTCAACATGAACATATAGATCTGAATGATAATCATATGAAGAATGATGCATGCTGTTTTACTCATACTCTTTATCATATCATGTATGCATATCATGCAAGCTGCCCGTCCATGTCGGAACGGTGTGATAATCAATAATACAAGCCCGCGTCCAGGCCTCCGGCGTCCGGGGTACCATCTCATGCCGCCTACTAGTGGTGTCTGCCCATGCCCGAGAGGGTCATGGTGTATCCGTATCGCCGCCCGCCGAAGCGGTGTCTGCCCGGCCAACTAGGCACGGTGTGAATGCAATCATGACATGCTTAACATGAAATACTTATCATCATATATTTTAAAAAAAAACATATCTCATTTCATCATAATACATGCATAGGTTCATGATTATCTGTACTCTATCAGGGTGACGTAAGGTCGTGATTCCCCAATCTCTTTATGGAGCAACTTCTGACATCATGCCTCACCTCGAAGGAATTAGTACATGAGGTGAGTGTAAACAATGAAGACATAATCATCAATTTAGCATTATCATATCATATCTCTTAGCTCATATAAATAGTCATGAATGTAGACTTCTAAATCTTTGGAGTATAAGAACTCATGGAAAGAAACGGATTTTAAGCTATGGGATTCATGCCATTTGAAGAAAAAGAAGAGCCTCACATACCTTGGCCGTTTAGCTAGAATATTTTTCACTTTCCCTTCTTCAATATCGCGTCGTCACCTTTATAAGAGAATTCGATTTTTATCGTTAGTTAAAGGACTATAAGAACGCGTCGCTATTTCTACAGAAAATCGGACATCACTTCCTTTGTTTATTCTACTTTTCCCATGTTCCATATCAACTCCCAGCACTTACAACAATACCCACAATATCACACTCAACAAGTATCATTCATACACCTTCATCACATTCCACCAATTTCTTCTAATTTTACCATAATTTTCCATGTAGTTTATTATCATGTTTTTGCACTTCTAATACTTATTTCATGATAAAATCATCATTTCTAGCTTATTCATAACCATAACACTTCAACTTCCATGATACAATTCCATCATTATTCACTAGTGGCACTATTCACCCATTCAAGACCCATTTTTCATATTCTTCTACAATTCAAGCATTCTTAGTTTCCTAACACTTAAATAACTTGATAAAGTCTTAAAACATACCTTAGAGGATAGTTGATCAACTCTTGAGTTGAAATGCTTCACTTTCACAAAACCCTAGTTCCACCTTCTAGGGAATTCTTGGCTCAAATAGACCCTTTTTGATGTGTTCTTGCACTAGGTTTTGGTGAATTGATGAATTAAATCTCCGGATTTCACTTGTGTTCTTGATTTGGAAGTGTGTAGAATATTCTAGAGAGAGAGAGAGAGAGAACCGTGTAGAAGGAATGGGAAATGAAAAATGAAACCTTGGATCATTATTTTTATAATTCAACTTCAGTCCCGATTTCATTATACGGCTCGTTATACGGTCCGTATAAATTTATACGGTCCGTATAACTGACCGTAAAAATGACTCAGTGATCACCCCCTCTCTGTGACCATTTGACGGGACCGTATAATCGTTATACGGTCCGTATAATTCACCGTAGAATCGACCTTTCCTCAACTTTATTCTGTGACACTTTGTTCCTTTCACGGACCGTAAAACAGTTATACGGTTCGTATAACACGCCGTAAAACTCACCCTTCAGTCAGTCTCTTCTGTGACACTTTTACGGTCCGTATAATGGACCATAAAACTCTTTTACGGTCCGTATAATGGACCGTATACTCCCAGTTCACTGAATCTTATTTTCTTGACTTCGTTTCATCTCCGATCCTTACGGAACCTTCTTAACAATTGTTCAACACCTCGATACTAATCTATGGGGCCTTACCAATCGTCTCCAAATCGCCACATACTCTTTATACTTAATGTCCTATTTGCACATATTAACGGAAAAATTTCCGGGGTGTAACAACAACAACCAAAATACTAAGTAAAATTGGTCCCTTATTTCTACACAACACACACGGCCAAGCACCACATAAACACGGCCACAACATACATCCATATTTTTTCATGAATTTCATCCATTTCTACATACCACAACATACACAACCATCCATAACATATAAAAAGAAGCTTAATTCTTACCTTTTTCCCTTGATTTCTCACTTGGCTATGGTTATGAACTTGCAACAAAGAGTGGTCTACTTGCTCCAATAATTATCCCACGTTAAAGAGGACCTTCAAATTAGTAGGAATGCTAGAAGAAAATATTTTTTTGTGATCAAAATTGAGGGCTCAAATTTTTGTCTCTATGGCCGAATGGCCCTTATGTTTTTTCCTCTCCAAGCTTCTTGAAAATTCTCAAGGATGAAGAATGAAAAATGTGCTCTATTTACCATCTTTTATCTATCCATATTGGGCTCCCATGTGGGCCTTGTCCCACTTCATTTTGGTCGGCCTCATGGTCTTTATTTCAAGACCATTTTTTTTTTTTGTAATTCATGAAAAATTATTTTCCTAATTCCAAATTTGCTCTTAGCCTTCCCCAATATTCCACTTCAAAATTTTTATAAACAACTTGTGTATTAAAAAAGATCAAAATATAGCCTTGTCCTTAACTTCTTGCAATTGTCTTGAATTATCCGAATGTACGAAATATGGGATATAACAACTTAAGGATCGACTCATTAAATAGTGTACTGAGAACATTTTCTGTATTATATTTATTCAACAACTCCGTGAAAATCTAAAAACAAACAAAAACGAAAGTTCAAAATCACATTAAAAGAAAAATTATGTAGGGAATACATGAGTACAAAGAAAGCTTTAAAAATAATAAACAATAAAAAATAAAGGTAAAAAAAAGAGCATAACCTTGGAGGTTGATTGGTATTTATCAACTTGTTTTGACATAAATTTATAATAGAATTCGAATGACAAACCAACTTGAAGAGCATAAATCGAAATTGCAAGTATTATAATTTAAAAAACATATATATCAAATATACATATTTCATCCAATATAAAGATTTTCGAATTTACACACATGTTTTCATTAAGAGCGGAATTTAGAGCATCACACTTGCCATCGACATATACTTGAATACTGATTGTACGTAGACAAAATAAAGTATCAAACATAAATAGTCAAGTGCAAAATGGAAGAGACAAAATAACTTTTTTAATTAATTGCTGAAGAAAAAATTCTAGATGCAAATAATCCTATCTTTTGTAGCCATATTTTTATAATTGTGTTTGATCTATCATTTGTATTAACTTTTTGGAATTGTAAACTATTATAATAGAGAGAGGAAGGAGCCAAAGGATGTGTTTATCATTCATGATACAAAATTATGATAAGGATTCAAATTTAAAAATAAAATCTGAAAATCTTTTCAAAAAATTTTCGATTGAGTATTCATTAGCGGACTTCCTCTTTTAAAAATCGGACTCCAACTCTAACTTTAAATAATGAACATTATCTCATTGATATATGTAAAATATCATGGCTGTAATTACTTTGGAAGTATTAATTCAGTAAAGCTAACATGTTTTTCATATAGCATTGAAATATTTATAAATAATCAATTTATAAAATATTAACAATAACTACATTTTAATTGAATAGAACTATTTTTTCATCATAGCTGATCTAATTGGCATATTTTAAATAATAAAAAGAACTATTTTAAAAAAACAAGGCTTTCAACGTTATCAACAATCTTATGGTAAATTAAACCGAGGAATTTGAACTGAAACCGTAAATGAAATAATCGTTGTATTATCCTTTCCATAGTATCACTAATGGTAATGCATATATTTATTCAAAAACTAATGCAAATTAACCTATGAGAAGACCACATAGACAATATAAACGGGAGAAAATATTTTGTTTACTTAAATGAAAATAAAAATGTGCATTGTTATAAAAAATAATTTTACATATAAAAAGACTATACCATCTTCTTTACCTATCTCATCTCCTTCCTTCTGTTAGATCTTCTATCCTGAAAGAGAAGAGTACCTTTAGCTGCCTCTTGTTGTGTTCTTGTGCCTTTACTTCAATATAATTATCTTTTTTAACAGGCTATAAGAAATAGACCATCATTCAAATTTATGAAAACAGTAAAAAGAAGAGTACATTTGTTTACCGTGGGAGAGAGAACAACATATTAATATGCATATGGTCATAAATAACTGCAATTTCCTAATCATATGAATTTACCATTGCTGCATGGCTGCATATAGGAGGAGTGAGAAAAAGATTAACGGAAGAAGTTTCTTTGAATTTGAGACTATGACAATCCACCTGCGCAGAAGAAGCTAAACAAAGGTCAATCAATTGTAAGCAAATAATTCTTCAACTCAATTCAAATAAAAAATATGATGTTGAAAAATTTGTGGGGATTGACAATGATCTAGGGGATTAAATAAGAGAAGGGAGAATGATGGATTTTATTTTTTAAACTAATTCAAATTTTTTTATCTCTCAATTTAAAATTCAAATTCATAAGCCTTTATCTCAATTCAAATCCACTTACAATACTATATGTATATCCAACGCTAGTATCCATCTCGAACAACTTGTCGGTTTGTTTATTTTATTGGCTAAGATATTTTGAAATTGATTTTTTCCTAATTAGATAAGATAAGTACAATATATAGATAAAATCATAATAGGAGTAAGTAAGTGGTTAAGGGAAAAAAATGATTTTAGACGGATAAGGAGAAAGACCAAAAGAAAATATAATGGTTTGCTGATACAATTAAAATATTATCTAGTGGATTTGGTTTAATTTTGAATTCGAAATATTTCATTAGTTTTATGTAAATTTTTAGTGAATCTTATTGATAATAGTTCATTGTTATAAGATCTTTAGCTTTACATTCAAATTTGAAAACTCTATATTTTGGGCATTTACGGTGCTTTTAATATTTGTCCTATCACGACAAATTTGCATGATTATGCACACTAATCCACTAATTAAATAATAGATATTAGTCCTATAAAATCGTAAAGAAATGTCGATTTTGCTTCTGCTAGTTAACTATGCTTAAAGGAAAAAAAAAAACAAAAAAGAAGTTGCTAAACATGAAGAATCATATTCAGATTCCAATTTATCTTTATAATTAGTTAGAAGCAAGAGTAGGAGTAGGCATAGTATATATCTACGGAAAATATCTCCATCTTTATCTTAATTTCCATTCATTATTTTTTCTTTTCTTTTTTGTCTTGAAAAATTAATATAACTTGTTTTAATCATGTCTACGTTCTAAATTTTAGGTTTAAACATTAGAATATATTTATCTTCAACTATATTTTAGGTTTAGGCGTTAGAATACATTTATCTTCAAATGCAAAGTTTAATCTTCTAATTCAAATTTAAAAGTTCTATCCAAAAATTCAAAAGCTGTATTGTGCAATTCAAACTCAATCAGGTTTCAGATTTCGAGTAGATTTGAAAACTACTCTAATCTTGAAATTGAATTTTATCTTTTTGCAAAAAATCCTTTATAAAATTCTTATTTACTTTGTCCTAATTCTCATTAACTTTGTCTTAAAATTGCCAAGTGACTTGTTATTAGCTTGCCACTTGGCTTAACTACATTGCTTTTACCTCTCCTATTTTATATATATAGATATAGATATAGATATTTTAATTTTAAGAAGAAGGAAAATAATATGAAGTAACCTTTCAAAAAGGTGTGTCGTTCTAATTAATTAGTATTGGTAACTAAATTTACTGTGAATTGGTTTGCCTTTAACAATAAATTTTATCTATTCGAATAACAATTCCTTGCCAGTTCCACGAGTGAGAACCCTATTCTTGTGTCAATTCACCTTTTCTCAACAATCACACGAGTATCATAAGGAGACCATTGATAGTCTCCTACAGGCTATGGAGAATACCGGTATTCTATTTTATCTTTTTCATATATTACTACTCTCTAAAGCCACAATTTCTGTTTATCTTTTACATCAATAGTTTTGCGTTTTATCCTTTTTTATTTTAATTTATATGATATTTTAAAGAGTCCAAACTCACCTTATCAATTGATAACGTCCAAATCCACTCCTCAAAGAGAAAGTGTACACGGTCGTATGCAATATATTTTACCCAACTATGAGTCGGGGTCGATCCCACAGGGAATAATATGCTAGACGATTAAGAAAGTAAGGAACTTTCACCAACTAAGCTAAAGCCAAATGATAGATTATTTTGGTTTTTGAGAAAATATTATAACTAATGCAAAAATATAAACTAACCTAGAAAGCGAGTAAAATGATCAATGACCACAAGCATGGATATAAAGGAAATTACACTCAAGTAACGATCCAATATATTTTATGATATTACAACTAAGAGCGGATTTATGTTAATAGATAATAGTTTCTAAAATCTCATTGAAAGTCTTCCAACCAAATCAATGAATTTCACTCTAAGCTTTTCCAAACCTTAGAGTGTGATATCAAGCACAACCAATTGAATCTCAAGTAACTATCCTCTTCCGAGCTCAAGTTATTAGATGGGTTTAATGACCCAAATTCTTGTTAATTAATCTTTCCCAACCTAGATTTCCTCTTCCGAGCTCAATCAAAGTAAATGGGTGAGTCCTAGGGTTAGCTAATCCCTTTGAAAACATTCAAGAACGAGATTAATTAAAGAAACAATAACCCACTTCATTAGGAATAAAAATCATTCAATACATAAGCATAACAAGAGTTTCATCCAACACTTTAATCCTAGAATATTTCCATAAGCAAGATTCAAGTGAAGAAAATAAACACTACACACTTAGATATGCAATACAAAGCAAGAGATTGAAGAAATGAATTAAAGGTTTAAGAAATGCTCAACCAAATCTTCAAATCTTCAACCCCAAAGTGTGGTGTAGATGAACCCTAGCCTCCAAGCTTGCAAAATGGCAAAAGATCAATAAAATTGCTCCCTTCTCTTCCTTTTGTAGTTCCCTAATTTTTCCAAGTTCCAAAAATGATAAAATATGCCCCAGATTTCAGTTTTTGCAGTTCTGCCCCTTTTTTGCAGTTCTGTCCCGTTTTTGCAAAACTGTCCACTTTTGACAGTTTTGCAAAACTGTGCAGTTTTTGTCCAATTTGACCTCTTTTTGACTTTATTTTCGCTTGGTTTCTTCCGATCACTTCTAAATCACATAAACCTATAAAATGGAAGTAAACGACATTAAATACACTATTTTTTTAATCAAACATTGCAAAAGTCTAAGCTTAAAGAAGAAATAAATTGATAAAATACCAACTTATCATCAATTCTCTGCATAAATGCCCTTTAACGTTCCGCTATTATTAGGATTAAAAAAAAATTAACAGTATGTTCTATTACTTTCAAAAAGTTTACGGTTGCCAACAAATGGAGTATAATTCTCCCTCCGTCTCATTTTTTTTTTTACACGCCTCTTAATCAATATCAATTAGGAGGGGCATTTGACTACTTTACCCCTTATTTATGTCTAAATTATAATATTTCTCCATTAAATAGTGACTCTATTTATGTGTCATTTTCATTAATGACAAAATTCCACTAAGGGTCAAATGAGAAAATAATAATAAATTGTGCCTTGAACTTCTAAAAGACAAATAATTTGAGACAACTATTTATAGTAGCCATGACAGATTAGGCATATATGGAACAACTATAATACTCTCCCCGTCTCAAATTATCTGTCGGGGTTATTAAAAATAGTTATCTCAAATTATTTGTCGTTTTAGAAGTTCAAGACAAAATTGACTATTTTTCCTATTTTATCCTCAGTAGAACTTTGTTATTAATGGAAATTGCACATAAATAGAGTAAACATTTAATGGAAAGAGATTATAACTTATAGCCTGTTTGGCCAATTAATTTAAAAAGTACTTTTGAGCAGCAATTTGTGTTTGGCTAAGCTTTTAAAAATTGCTTTTAAGTGTATTTTTCTCAAAAGTGCTTCTGTGCAAAAGTTATTTTTTTAGCTTCTGAAAAACTACTTCTACTACTCCTAGAAGCACTTATTTTCTCCCAAAAACTTGATCAAGCACCACACCTTTTTAAAATAAGCACTTATTGAAAAACAAAATACTTTTGGAGAAAGTAATGGATAATTTGAGACAGAGGGAGTAGTAATATAAAATATTAATAAGTAATGCGATGGATTAGGAAGAAAATCATCAGTTTTGTGAAGCCCTCTGCTATTCAGCAAAGGGCATTGTTATTTGTTCCCTTTTCCAAAGGTCTTGATATTTTCCATCCTGCACAATTTGAAACTAGAAAGAGTTTTTTTTTTTTAAATAAAATGAACATTTAATTTCACCTCTAAAATTAGGAGAAATGTTTTTTGAGAACTCTCTAATTATGAAAATTATAAGAAAACAGTCAATGATGTGATTATTTTGATTTGCTTTTCTGTTTGACTTTTCGTAGCTATATTTTTGTCATTAGCATTTTATTTTTCCTTCTGAATGTCTTACATTACATATTTTTTGTCTTTTGTTATTATAGAATTTTTATTTCCTTTAGATCAACCAATCAACTAAACATTAAAAAAGACATACCACTGCGCGAAGCGCAAGTTCCTTGACTAGTTATATATAAGCTGAGGGGGTGAATTGTGCATTATAGTGAACATTCCAGGAATTTTTTCCTTCTTGTATGTTAGTGTATAGAGAAGAATTCCATTATAATAAACCACCCCTTTAATTTTTTTTTTTTTTGGTTTTTGATTAAAGAAATTATAAATCACTTGCCCTTTGGACGAAGAGATGGATTTCATTTTGAATTAGGTTGTAAAAATTAGATACAAAATATTATTGACAGACGTTGTGTACGTGTTTAGATTACTTCTAGGGAAAATACATACTATATTTTTAACATCTTGTCATTTTCACTTTTTCTTCTTTCTCTTTTGTTCTAGACAAAGGAATTAAATTCCTCAATCCATTTGGATGAAGGGAGCGGTGATGAACCGTGTTTTAAAAGGCAATTCTGGGACTTGTTTCGGGGCTCGCTCCGAGGCACGGCACTGGCAAGACGCCTCGAGGCTTACATGTGAGGCTTAGTTCTATGAGGCTTATGCCCTAAGTGCAGGACTGTACGCCCTAAACACGCCTAACGCCCAATGCTCGGGGCTCGCATAAAAATTCTTACACAAATTATGTGTCAAATCCCTCAGTTAATAGTATTGACTGATACACCCAAATTACACCTTTGATATCAGGAGTAAGTGGTCGTTGTCAAATATAGAACCCAACGAGGTTGGGGTCGAATCCCACAGAGAATACAATGAAGAAATATACTTAATAAGTGTAACACCCGACTATTAATCTATATTTCAAGGGAAAGGGGAATATAATAATGGTTTGATTGTTGTTTGTTCATTCAAGACTAAGAATGGTTATAAGATGTAAACTATTGGTAAATGGGACTAAGGTTGTGGTTCCAATGGAAAGTAATGCGATTGGGTATCAATTCAACTTATTTATTTGCCTAAGTGCATTAAACCAAGGGTCACGCGAATCTTGCCAAAAGTTTTCCAACCAAATTAGCAAATTTCATCCTAGACTTTTCCAAGCCCTAGAATGTTTTTTAAGAGAACACCCATGTAGCCTCAACTAGCTTTCCTATTCCTAGCTCAAGCTATTAGATGGATTTAATGACCCAAATTGTTGCTATTAACTCTTTTCCTAACCTCTACTTTCTTTTCCAAGAAAAGTAATGGTATTAAGGCACAAGTAATGTTGTACACCATTACAAGACATTAGTGCTTGAAGAGTTAATAGAAAACACCATTAGCATATAAATGTAGTATGAGTATGAAACCCAATCACATAACTAACACATTTGGTCCCACAACCTTAGCTAAAAAGATTAGCTACTAATATTCATTAAAGGTAAAGCAATAAAATAAAGTGTATTCATAAAGCTTACAAAAGTATTGAATGGAGAAGATGACAAAAGCCAAAAGGAATCTCTTAAAGGCTTCACCAACCAATAATAAATGAGCTCCACAAAAATCTAGACTAAAAAGCTGTAGAATAATAAGTCCAAAACCCTAGAAAATCTATTTATAGAATGTCCAAAACGGGAACAATTTCCAAACAAAAATGCCCCCGCGCATCTGGTGCGAATCACACTTGGTGTCGCATGTGCAACCTGCGAATCGCAGGTGATGTGGCGTGATTTTACTCCACAATCGATGCTTTTCGGCTTTAAGTTTTACTTGTTTTTGGGAAAGTCTATGTGATTTCACGTGGTTTTTATTATGTTTTAGGTAATACGAGGTCCCTAGAGTCCAAAGTGGAAAACAAGCGAAAAAGAGGAAAAAAGTTGATCACTGGAAACTAACGGAGATTCTGGAAATTTTGGTGGAAAATTACTTTGCGCGTTCGCGCAGGTAATCCACGCGTTCGCGCCCACGCGCAGGAGTGACTCTACGCGTTCGCTCTAGGAGGTCACGCGTTCGCGCTGAATAGCGAGAGTGGTACTGACGTCATCGACGCATTCGCGCAGACGCGTGGCGCGTTCGCGTTGAAGGTTTTTTGGCCCAATCTGAACATAACTTGGATTTTGACGATTTTTGTTATTCCAGTTCTTTTAAAAAGCCAACTGAGGGTATTGAAAAATTATCTTTGGCATTATACTCAAGTTTGGAGGCTAGGGTTCCTACGTAAATATTCTTTCTTTTATTTAATCCTTGCTTATGGGAATTTCTTGGTGACAATTAAGATTGACACTCTTGTTGTGCTTATTTATTCATCGACATTATTTATATTCAAGTAAGTTCTTGTTATTTTAATTATTCTTGTTCTTCAACTTCTCAAGGGAGTAGCTAACCCTAGGACTCACCCATTTATTTTGTTTGAAACTCGAAAGAGGAAAAACGGGATTGGGATAGAATAATTAACATGAATTTGGGACGTTAACCCTCATCTAATGGAAATTGACCTAGGAATAGGCGATACTACTTGTAGCCATATTCGGGTGTTCTTAATGCTCCTAATTGCTTGAGGGATCTTCAATTGGGCAGTGTAGTTAATCTTCGGGAGAAGTTAATTTAGAGTCATTATCCGAGGCTAAATAACATAAACTTGTTATTATTTATAATTTGTGAAATATATTGGATCGTTACTTGAGAAGTAGTTTCCTTTATTCCATTCTTGATTGCCATTGATCAATTTACTTGCTTTCTAGATTAGAATTTATATTTCCGTATTTTATCAAAACCTTATCAAAAACCGCCATTGATGCGTTCGGTCTAGCTATTGTTAGTGATAATTCCTAATCTGCTTAAATCGCCTACATATTGTTCCCTGTGGGATTTGACCCCAATCTTGTTGGGTTACTATATTTGACAACGTCCGCGTTATACCATTAATAGGTGTAATTTGAGCGTATCAGCAGGTTGCACCAAATCATCGCAGGTGTCGCATCTTTAATCAGCTGTGGAGCAGCATCTGCGTCATGGAATGCGATTCGCAGGTACCACCTGTGACTCGCATGTGGTGCACCACTGTCCTGTTTTCTTTGGCCATCTCTGTCAACAGATGCTGCACCACCTGCGACTCGCATGCAGTACCTGCGATTCGCAGGTGATGCCCTGGTTCAATTCAGCTGGTTTTTGCTTCATTTTGCCTCAAGTTTCTTCCAGCACATGTTACTCTACAAATTAACACAAAAACACGAGAAACGACATCCAAAGTACTTGGGGATTTACAAAATACTAAGTAGTTGGCGTCGAATGTGCCGTAATTTCACGACACATCAACACCCCCAAACTTATACTTTTGCTTGTCCTCAAGCATTTAAAACAGAACTACAATATATGCCAATTGCTAAGGTACTACAATGATGATCGTGATCAGTCAAAACATAATCATTTAAAATATGAGTTCCCCTCCCTCTTGTTGCGAGACATGGTGCCTTTCCTCAAAGGGCGAGCATTAACCAACCGCTGCACTTGGTGACACAATGTTACTCTATCTTTTAAGGAAACGGCTTTAAATGAAGCGTCAAGAAGTAATTCTTTCGTTGAGGTTAGTAATCCACATGCCCTCACAAAAGACCAAAAAAAGTCCTACACACACATATTCACAAATAGCAACTGGGACAAAAGACGAATAAGGAGAGAACAACTCACACTCAGAAAAGATAATGTACAAGTATAAAAATGTGGTGCCATAAGCTTTCCCTTTAAGTATTTCTTCACTAATGTAAACACACTTTGTTCAAAATCAATTAGGACTTGCAGGTCATAGCTAAGGTTCGGGGTTAAGGTGGAATGTAATTTGGGTAAGAGTGACTTGACGTCTCCCTAAGCATTTTCGAACATGCTTCTTTCACCTAATCCGTCCCTTCTTCAGCATTTAAGCATTACTCGCCCATTCGTGCCTCCTTTAGCCAATATCGTTATTGCTTGTCTAGTTTCCCCATTTATTTCTTACGTCACAACCATTATTCACACCCTTGTGTTCACTGCTAAACATAAAATTTATATGTACATGTACACACCTTTCTTTACACATATATCTACATATACATTTTTTTTTGCCAGCTACCACCCCCAAACTTAAGCGCTTTAGCCTATTTTAGCGTATTCGATTTGCTTAGGGAGATAGGGTGTCAAAAGGTGGATAAACAAGGGCAAAAGGGATGGGGCCTGTCACAAGGTTGTAATGAAAGAAAAGAAAAACAAAGTTACGACTCAAAAAAAATGGGTTGACTAGGATATCAATGCAATGGGTAGGAACTTTTCGGTTTAGTGGCGGTCCAAAGAGAGCCTAATATCCTTTTTCGAACAAGTGTAGTTTAGTATTTCGCCTTGAGATACTTTCCGGGCAAGTTCTAGATCACAATTCTGCACAAGACTAGAACAATAACTTCTCACACACATGGCACATGGATTTCTTTGCTATCTTCTAGCTACTTCTCAACCCATCATTCTAGGCTTTGCAAAACATTTGTGTGTCATCAAATGAGTCATGTTAGTGTTGCTCCTCCTCTCTGAGTACATATGCAAGAATTTTTGGGTCGGGTGTTATCAAAATACGATGAAAAAAATGAAACAAGCCAAAAACTTTATGTTATAAACCGACCAACCATCACTATTATACTTGGCAATGACAAACTACAAGTGCACAAACTTAATCATGAGCTATCCTAAAATAATAAAAATAAACATATGCAGCGTGAGCTGTCCCACCCCCAACAAAAAGAATATGTAGTGTCCCCAATGCATCAAATGTAGTACAAGGGATGAGTAACTCACGATGGATGCGTCAGACGTCCGATGGTGTCTGATCAGCAGGGAGGACTTCCAACGGAGGTACTATCAATGGAGGTGGTGCAGTATCACCCTCTGGCCTGGGTGTCAATATCTCAGGCCCTACAGACGGGGGCAATCGTGTGTCTACTGGAGGGGCGGTGGATGAACTGGCCTCACCCGCCCTCGGGGGTCGGGAGGCCCTCCTGGATTTCCTGCTTGCCTCAAGGGACTGCTGCATGGCCACATATGTGTCAATCTCATCCTCAGCGATACCAGCAGCCCGGGCGGAAGTACGTGCCTCCTCAACAGCTGGGTCACCCTCCAGCTCCTCGTCAAATTCTTTCTTACTTTCTTCCTCCTCTTCTTCCTCTTCTTCTTCCTCTTCTTCCTCCCCAGCAGGCTCCTTAACTCTTTTACCCGAAGGCATGGCAGGTGCTATGGGCCCAGTGAAGAATAAGGAGGCACCGGATGGTAGAATGGGTGCACTGAGCTCAATGTCGGGGACTTTCAATCTCGAATATCCTTCTTGACCTTATCTAGGTCCGCCCGAATGGCAAGAAGTCCGCCTTCACTGCCCCCCTCAATACGCACTAACCGACGATCGATTTGGCGAATATGCTCCTTAATTTTTTCCCGCTCTTTCCTAATATCTGTGACCGCCTGAGTGTAGGGTGCCATTGCTGCCTCAATAACCTCTTTCACAAAATTAGGAAGCTTCTCAACCAACCAATTAACTTTAGCATCCGCTGCCCGAAGCACTCGCATACCCTCGGTAGACACTCCACGAGCTGCTGTGGTGGATGGTGGAACGAGGGCAGCGGAAACTGTAGTAGAAGAACTCGGAGGTTCAGACCTCAGAGCTCGAGGGGCGGTTCTAGGAGCTATCTCCTCACCATCTGTGGCCAAGTCTTCGGGCTCAAGAATATGAGCATCAAGTGTTGTCCCCGAAGCTCTTGGCTCTGAGCTCACCCGCTTTCTCTTTCTAGTCCCCGGTTCTAACTTGGTGTAATTGATCGTTTGGTTAGTCTTTAACATTCTGTCCACCCGAGGAATATCACGAACCTTTTTCCGGCGGCATAATTCAGTGATCAAACAAGGAAAAGGGAGCGGTGTGCCCTTTTGAGTGGACTTGTTCTTGATCTCATCTCGGATAATTACCTCCACATTGACGAGGTACCCGGACATGAGTGAAGCAATGAGAATACACTTTGTAATGGGTATGTCGGTGTTATTCTTGGAAGGAATCACCCGCGATGACACTAGGGATAGGTAAAACCTGGCTTCGTGGTTGAAAGTGTTCTTCTCAATCGAGACAAATGGATCTAGCCATGGTGGAGTCCCTGAGGCAATCACTGAAGCAACCCACTCTCGCTGCTCCTCCGGGTTCTCCATCTTTAAATCATATTCAGAACTCACCGGAGGCCAACCTTCAATAGAGTCTATTTCGCTGTGTTGCTCATATAGGATAGATGTTATGGTATCGGCAGCACAATTAATTTCCTTCCCCTAAACCGGAACCCAACAGAAGTGTTCCATATTTTTCTTTGGTTGGCGGAGCGACCTCTTCGCATTTAATTTGGCAGCATAGGCTGCATAGAATTCCATTACCAGGGCTGGGCAGTATTCAGCGGGCTGCATGAAATAGGTCCATCTCAAGGCCTCAAGCTTGTGAATGATGCTCGGACATTGGTCGTGTAAACCATGTAGAGTGACCCTCTTTTCTACAATGAGGCCCCGGACTGGATTTCCATCGGGCTTAATAACATTCCAAGCCTTATACAGTTCCTTGGATCCAGGCACGGTGAACTGTTGCTCCATTGCTTCCCTTCGTTCACCTCTGGTGACGGCATCCTCGGGCTCAAGGGAGGAAGCCTCATGTGTCCCCTCTTCAGACTGGGGGACAGGATCAGCAGGTGCCTTTTCTTTTCTTCTAGAGATGGAGGTTTGCGTGTTACTTGTTTTCCTCCACCTTGAGCTTGATTTGATCGAACCATCCTGCACAACATACAAAAATATACCCATTATTTATGGTGTTCCTTTAGCAACAATAAAGAGGTATAAAAAAAAAGCATTGAAGGGTGGCACTACCTGCGAAACACCACATGTGAGTCGCATGTGTGACCTGTGACTCGCAGGTAGTGTCGCAGGTGAGACTTACTTATGTGTTCTTCACTGTCAACACCTGCTGCAGCAGGTGCTATTCGCATGCCAAACATGCAAATCGCAGATGCTGCTCGCAGGTGAGTCACTGAAGGATTTTTTTTTTTACACACAACACAGATGCACACACACAAGAACATACTTACGTAACTTTTTCCCTTAAGAGGACTGTCACCCCTTCTATCATTGGGAAAAGCTATTTAATTACTCACGCCTTTGTTCAATGGTTGTCCCTCACAAAAGACAATGACACTTTGCAAATCAGAAGGCATCACGGGTCCTATTTTACAGGTAATGTGCCATGGGTACTCAAGAATTCCCCATTTTTGGTGAATGATCATATCTCCACAACATCCAAACACTCACAGGGTCGTTTAGGCATTTCATCATACAAGTTGTGAGCATGCATCAACTATCAGTTCTTACAACAAATGGGTACTCAAGAATTCCCCAGTCGCTATCTAATTCAGCATCAACAACCACTTCCTAGAAGGACTACACAAGCATGGGTACTCAAGAATTCCCCATTGTTCATCAATTTCCAACAACCCACATAATACATAAGATAAATCTACCCAACTAACTAATTACACCAAGTGGTATGGCATGATAATAATATGGGATTGAGAAATTCGTAGATACCACCTAATGTAAAGAAGAGAAAAGTTGACATACCTTGAGAGTTGATGAAAGTAGGAAACCTTGAAATCGTTTTTTTTTTGTTTAGGGGAAAAGGAAGTAAACACTAGTTAGGGTTTGAAGATGTGATTAAGGGTGATTGGAGTGAAATAGGATTATGGGATGATATAGGAGGAAAGAAGGAGAAGGGGGAGAGGGAGAATAAAGATCGTAACTGATGAAAACATCAGTTACGATTCTTTTATTTAAAAAGAAATCGGTTCGCGTCAGGTCGGGTCGACCCGCGAACCCCACTTACCTGCACAACATGCTACTCGCAGGTGGTGTCGCATGTTGTGCCATTCCATCGCATCTGCTGACGGAGAGTTTGGCTTTCATGGAATGAATTGTGGAATCACCTGCGAGACGCAGGTGCTGCAGTAGGCACGACATGCGAGTGGCATGTTGTGCAGCATGTCATGCCTGTTGGCATTTTCCTAAGTCTTTTTCCTTGTGCACACACTTTATTCCTACACACTTGGACACACATCAAAAACATCACAAAAGTAAAAACAATAAACGCATGAAAATGAAACTTGGGTTGCCTCCCAAGAAACGCTTGATTTTACATCGCAGCACCACATTGGTACTTGTTCAGCCCATTCATGACTCATTGAGGAGGAAGACCTCGATAATCTTTGCTTCATTCGGAGATCCCAAGTAATGTTTTACCCTTTGCCCATTCACTTTGATTTTATTTCCACTTAGGCAAACAAGTTCAATCGCTCCATATGGGAACAATTGTGTGATTTCAAACGGGCCGGACCATTTGGATTTCAACTTTCCGGGAAACAACCGGAGTCTTGAGTTGAACAACAATACGCGATCCCCGATGCTGAATTCTCTTTGCAAGATCTTCTTGTCATGGAAGTGTTTCATGCGGACCTTGTAGAGTGAAGAACTCGCATATGCTCTAAGTCAAAATTCATCGAGCTCATTAAGCTGCTCCAACCTTAAGTTTGAGGCATCACCCCATTCTAGATTCAACTTTTTCAAGGCCCACAATGCCTTATGTTCGAGTTCCACCGGAAGATGACAAGCTTTTCCAAACACCAATTGATATGGAGACATGCTAATTGGGGTCTTGTAGGCTGTTTAGTATGCCCATAGAGTATCATCCAATTTCTTTGACCAATCAGTCCGGTTAGCATTCACTGTTTTGGAAAGTATGCTCTTGATCTCTCTATTTGAAACTTCAACTTGGCCACTTGTTTGGGGATGATACGGGGTGGCAACTTTATGCTTGACTCCATACTTCTCAAGAAGAGTCTTGAATAATCGATTGCAGAAATGAGAGCCCCCGTCACTAATAATTGCCCTTGGAGTTCCGAACCTTGAGAAAACATACCTTTTAAAAAATGCAATGACACATTTTCTTTCATTGTTGGGGAGCGCGACGGCTTCCACCTATTTGGACACGTAGTCTACTGCCACAAGAATGTACTTGTTGCTGTAGGAGATTACAAATGGACCCATAAAATCAATGCCCCATACATCGAACAATTCAACTTCGAGAATCGGTGTCATTGGTAGCTCATGCCTTCTTGATATGCCCCCATGCCTTTGACATTGATCACAAGCTTTTACAAAGTCATGAGCATCTTGATAGATTGTCGGTCAATAAAAACCACTTTGAAAAACCTTGGCTGCCGTTCTTGAGCTACTATGATGCCCCCCCCCCGGGTGATGAATGACAAGCCTCAATGATTGGAATTATCTCCACTCCGGGAATGCACTACCTTATGATGTTGTCGGAATAAACCCGAAACAGACATGACTCAACCCAATAATATTTCCGGACATCACTCAAAAATTTCTTCTTTTCATGGAAGTTCAAATCATCCGGCATAATGTCACTTGCGTGGAAGTTAGAAAAATCAGCATACCAAGGGATCATGTCATGCGACCCTGCCATTACTTGCTCATCCGGAAATGACTCATTGATTTCTAGGCCATTCAGTGGACGCCCACCCTCTTCAAGACGAGACAAGTGGTCCGCCACTTGATTTTCACACCCCTTTCTATCTTTGACTTCAAAGTTAAACCCTTGCAAGAGAAAGACCCAAAGTATAAACCTCGGTTTTGCATCTTTATTTGTCATGAGGTAACGTAGAGCTGCATGATCGGTGTGAACAATCACATGGGTTCCTAACAAATAAGCCCGGAACTTCTCGAAAGCAAACACAATAGCAAGCAACTCTTGTTATGTGACAGTGTAATTCATTTGGGCACCGTTTAGAGTCTTGCTTGCATAGTAAATTGGGTGGAAGATTTTATCACGCTTTTGGCCAAGAACAGCCCCCATGGCAAATCCACTTGCATCACACATCAACTCAAAGGGTTGAGACCAATCCAGGGCAATAATGATAGGAGCCGATGTGAGTCTCTCTTTCAAAACCTCAAATGCCTTCAAGCAAGCATCATCAAATACAAACTTCGACTCCTTCTCCAACAATTTGCATAGAGGGTTGGCTATTTTTGAGAAATCCTTGACAAATATTCTATAAAACCCGGCATGCCCAAGGAAGCTACGAACGCCTTTAATGTAGATTGGGGGAGGAAGCTTGACAATAACCTCAACTTTAGCTTGATCAACCTCAAGCCCCTTTTCTGAAATCTTGTGTCCTAAGACAATGCCTTCTCTAACCATGAAAAGACACTTCTCCCAATTTAGAACTAGATTTGTTTCTTCATATCGTTTCAATACTTTGGCAAGATTCTCCAAGCATTCATCAAAGGAGTCCCCCACCACGGAAAAGTAATCCATGAAAATTTCAATGGACTCCTCAACCATGTCGGAGAAGATAGACATCATGCAACGTTGAAATGTTGCGGGTGCATTGCATAGCCCAAAGGGCATTCTCTTGAAAGCAAAGGTCCCGTAAGGACAAGTGAAAGTGGTTTTCTCTTGATCCTCGGGGGCAATGGTGATTTGGTTGTACCCGGAATACCCATCAAGGAAGAAATAATAATACCTTCCCGCAAGCCTATCAAGAATTTGATCCATGAATGACATTGGGAAGTGGTCCTTTTTGGTCCACTTATTCAGCTTCCGATAATCCTTGCAAACCCGCCATCCGGTAACCTTGCGAGTGGGAATCAACTCATTTTATCATTCTCAACCACGGTGATTCCACCCTTTTTGGGTACGCATTGAACCGGGCTCACCCATGAACTATCCGATATGGGGTACACAACCCCGATATCTAACTACTTGATTATCTCAACCTTTACAACCTCTTGCATAGGAGGATTTAACCTCCTTTGATGTTCAACGCTTGGCTCACATTCTTCATTAAGCTAAATTTTATGAGTACAAATACCAGGCAGAATCCCTTGGATATCCGTAATACTCCACCCAATAGCTTTTTTGTATCTTCTCAAGATCACCATCAACCTCTCTCTTTGCTCATCCGTCAACCGGGCAGATATAATCACAGGCAATGTGTTGTTGGGTCCAAGAAACTCATACCTCAAATGTGAAGGAAGAGGTTTGAGTTCCAAAGTAGGAGGCTCAATAATCGAAGGTTTTGCAGGAGGAGTTGCTCGGTTTTCCAAGTCAAGATCAAGTCTCTTTGGATTGAGGTGGTAAGACCCCATTACAATCAATGCATTGACCGTTTCCTCAAATTATTTTTCATTGTCCCCTTCATAGTTCATTATCACCGCAACCAATATATCACCTATATGTTCATGTTCTATGGTTGTCTCCATTGCTTCATCAATTGTATCAATAACCGACACAACACTTATATCCGCCGATTGTTTCATTGACTTGCAAATATGGAAAGTGATATCTTCATCATTCATCCTAAATTTTAGATCACCTCTCTCCACATCCACGAGGGTACGCCCCGTAGCTAAGAATGGTCTTCCCAAGATTATGGGAACTTCAAAGTCAACTTCACAATCCAAGATCACAAAATCGGCCGGAAAAATAAATTGATCCACTCTCACAAGCACATCATAAAGAATACCAATAGGCCTCTTTACGGTCCTATCCACCATAAGTAATCTCATCGTGGTGGGACGGGGAGTGCCCAATCCCAACTTGTTGAATATAGATAGCGACATAAAATTGATGCTTGCTCCAAGATCTCATAAGGCTTTTGCAAACTTGTATTTACCGATGGTTCATGGAATTGTGAACGCTCCGGGGTCTTCTTTTTTGTGTATCAAAGCTTTGGTGACGATTTCACTACAATGATGAATGCCCCCCAGTGTTTCAATGCCAGGACTCCTTCTTTTGGTCACGAGATCTTTCATGAACTTCGCATAACCGGGAATTTTCTCAAGTGCCTCAACCAATGGAATATTTATTGAGAGCCCCTTTAATCGTTCGATGAACTTAAGGAATTTTCCATCATCCGCTTTCTTTGCCATCGTTGAGAAAAAGGAGGGGGAGGCCTCATAACGGGCGGTGAAGCCCTTGCTACCTCCTCTGCCGCTTCCTTGCTTCTCGAAGCATCATCGATTTCCGGAAGGTCCTCATTAACAATAGGCTTTTCAATACTAGCCCGCATATTATTTGGGTTCACTTCTTCTTCAATAACCATGGGTTCTTCAACCATTTTCTCTTCATCACCCAACACATTCTTTTTCACCAACGCCTTTTCCCCAATTGTTTTGCCACTCCTAGTAGTAATTGCATTGCATCTATGATCACCATCATTCCTTGGATTTGCAACTGTGTCACTAGGGAGTGGGCCTTTTTGCCTTTGGTTTAGGATTGCCGAGATTTGGCCAAGTTGAGACTCCAATTGTTTAATGGAGGTGGAGTGTGAACTCACAACTTGACCCATGGATTTAACTTCATCTCTAGTCTCCTTGCAAAATGTGTCAGTGGATTCCACTTTCTTCAAAACCCTTGACAACATATCTTCAATTTTTAAATTAGCGGGATCGCTAGTGGGCGGTTGACTAGAGCTTGGTTGATTTTCCTTTGGAGGGACATATGGATTTGTGCTCCGATGATTGTTATAATTGCTATTGTAACTGATGAGTCGTGAAATTACGGCTCATTCGACGCCAACTACTTAGTCTTTTACAAATCCCCAAGTACTTTTGATGTCATTTCTCGTGTTTTTGTGTCAATTTGTAGAATAACATGTGCCGAAAGAAACTTGAAGCAAAATAAAGCAAAATAAAGCAAAAATCCAGCTGAACTGAACCAGGGCATCACCTGTGAATCGCAGGTACTGCATGCGAGTCGCAGGTGGTACAACATCTGTTGACAGAGATGGCCAAAGAAGACACCACATGCGACACCACATGCGAGTCGCAGGTGGCACATGCGAATCGCATCTGGTGTCGCAGATGCTGCTCAACAGATAATTGAAGATGCGACACCTGCGATGATGTGGTGCAACCTGCGACTCGCAGGTTGAACATGCGATACTATGTGCAATTCGCACCAGATGCGCAGGGGCATTTTTGTTTGGAAATTGTTCGCGTTTTGGACATGCTATAAATAGATTGTCTAGGGTTTTGGATTGATTATTCTGCAGTTTTTAGCATAGACTCTTGTGGAGCTCATTTATTGTTGGTTGGTGAAGCATTTAAGAGATTCCTTTTGGCTTTTGTCATCTTCTCCATCCAATACTTTTGTAAGATTTATGAATACATTTTACTTGATTGATTTACCCTTAATGAATACCAGTAGCTAATCTTTCAGCTAAGGTTGTGGGATCAAATGTGTTAGTTATGTGATTGGGTTTCATATGCATACTACATTTATATACTAATGGTGTTTTCTATTAACTCTTCAAGCATTAATGTCTTGTGATGGTGTACAACATTACTTGTGCCTTAATACCATTACTTTGCTTGGAAAAGAAAGTAGAGGTTAGGAAAAGAGTTAATAGCAACAATTTGGGTCATTAAATCTATCTAATAGCTTGAGCTAGGAATAGGAAAGCTAGTTGAGGCTACATGGATGTTCTCTTGTAAAACATTCTAGGGCTTGGAAAAGCCTAGGATGAAATTTGCTAATTTGGTTGGAAAACTTTTGGCAAGAATCGTGTAACCCTTGGCTTAATGTACTTAGGCATACAAATAAGTTGAATTGATACCCAATCGCATTACTTTCCATTGAAACCACAACCTTAGTCCCATTCACCAATAGTTTACATAATATAATCATTCTTAGTCTTTAATGAACAAACAACAATCAAACTATTAGTATATTCCCCTTTCCCTTGAAATATAGACTAATAGTCGAGTGTTACACTTATTAAGTATATTTCTTCACTGTATTCTCCGTGAGATTCGACCCCAACCTCGTTGGGTTCTATATTTGAAAACGACCGCTTACTCCTGTTATTGAAGGTGTAATTTGGGCGTATCAGTAACCCCCTTGATTGTTGTCACGATTATCTCTCCAATTAGAGTGACCTTGTTCTTTGTTCCAACCTTGATTCCCTTGACCTTGCCGCCAAGATCCTTGACTCGGACCTTGGTAGTTCGGACGGGAACCCTCCCTTAGATTGTTGACATAACTCGCCTCCTCATCATACATTTGGAAACATTGCTCATCCGGAGAACCCCCTTCACAGGATTCCACCGCATTCACCTTTTTGCTTCCGCCACCCATGACATGTTTTGTCAGAAGGTCCATTTGGGTGACAAGTTTGGCCATGGACTCATCTCTCTCTTCCTCCTTCTTAATCATCTCACGAGTGAGCACATGTTTGGAGGAACTTCCTCCACCCACTTCCGAATCCCTAGTGTGCCATGCTTCATTAGTCTTGGTCAATTTATCCAACAATTCACAAACGGTGGCATAAGAATTATCCATAATGGACCCCTCTGCAATGTTGTTCGCCACTGATTTGTTGACCGAATCTAGAGACCTATAAAATGTTTGTAGAAGCACACCATCGGGCAACCCATGCTTGGGACAACTTTTGACTTTCTTTTTAAAACGAATCCAAGTTTTATGGAGAGCCTCATCAGGAAGTTGACGAAAGTTGTTGATTTCGTCACGTAGTTGTAACATCCGCGATGGAGGAAAGAACTTCTTGAGGAGTGCTTCGGTCAATTCCTCCCAAGTAGTGATGGACCCGGATGGAAGATCATCTAACCAAGCCGTGGCTTCCCCCGTTAGGGAGTACGGGAAGAGTCGTTGCTTGACTTCTTCAATTGAGACGCCCGGGTGCACAGTGGTGGAACAGACCCCAAGAAAGTTCCTAAGGTTCCTATTAGGGTCATCTTTGGGTAGACCACCAAACAGGCCCTTAGTGTTGAGCAGGTGCAACATTGTGTTGGTTACATGGAAACTCGAGTTTCCAATTAAAGTCGGGGGCTGAATTACGGCTGCATAGCCTACCACCGCAGCTTCTTCACCAACCGCTACTGGTGGATTTTGGACAGGGATACCATCCTCATCCATATTGCCTCCACAATACACAACAACAAAAAGGAAATAAGAAAAGAAAAAAAGACTAAAAGTAAAGTTTTACACTAGTTAATAAATTTCTAAACCGTATTCCCCGGCAGCGGCGCCAAAATTTGATACGCCCAAATTACACCTTTGATATCCGGAGTAAGCGGTCGTGGTCAAATATATATATAATGTAAATATTTAATTTGGCTTTCTGTAAAGAGTTTCGCTCCATACATATATTTAGAAAATGGTGTTTTATACGCGTATGAATGATAAGAAGAGTGAATATTATAAACGAACGTAATACCGCATTTCTTGGCATTGCCTCTGCATTTTAAATATATTTTCTCAGAGAATACCTGTTCAAACGACAATTACAATACAATTGGGATTGGCATAATAATAAGACTCCATTGCAAGTCTTTTCTTCGCAGACACAAGAGGTCTCCACAATGAGGTATCTCAGCTTATAAAAAGACAACCTTTATATACACAAGATTTTTCCAGTGAGAGATATTTAATTTATATTAATGCTTTGGTTGAAATAGTACTCTTTCTGCTCTATTTATTTATATATGTAACCTATTTGATAGAACGCGGATTTAAAAAAAAAATGAAGGCTTTTGAAATTTGCCATTATCAACATGCATGATATTTGTGTGACTATAAAACTTTATCGTTAATAGAGTGAGAGATTAAGTTGAATTATTTCCACATTTTAGAAATGTGTCATTTCTTTTAGGAACAGACTAAGAAGAAAATACAATCACTTAAATCGGAATAAGTGGAAGCGCATGTGAGAGAAGGAGATGCTTAACCCAAAAAAAAAAAAAAAAAAGGTGTTGACTCGAGGGAGCCAGCCCTTTACCACATGCCAGAAGTAATTTTGGGTTGATCATAGAGCAAACAATAGTTGCATTAATTCTATATCTCCAAATAGAAATATAATTAGCACACGTAATTTGATGTGGCTCTTTTGGTCTATAGTAGATAGTAATTATTTGTTTTTTTTTTCCTCTGGCAGAAGTGTATCATCAAGATGGCATCGGTGGTTATTCGTAGTGATTTGTTCATTGATACAAGTAAAAGCTGAGGTTTTGCAACCAACAGTTGAGAAAACGCTTGTTAAAGATGCCGTCTCAAAAGGAGCTGGTCAAATCCTTAATTAACTCTTGATAGATCAAAGTGATTCGACAAATTTTATTTGAGTGATTTTACTAACTTGTTTTGTGGTGACAAACCATTTACAGTTTGTTTAGACGGAAGTCCAGCAGCATATCATTATGACAAAGGGTTTGGAGATGGAGTCAATAATTGGGTAGTTTTTCTTGAGGTGAGCCATAGTTATCCACAGCTTTATTTTCGTGCATCTCCGATAAAAAATCTTCGAGGCTTGAATATGAGCTAATTATCTCTTGGAGCTTTTACCCGGAATAAAACATTTTTCCGTCAATAATCATTCACAAAATCGTCCCTTAAGAAATTACAATGCAACAATTATGTACGTTGTATATTTTTGGGTATCTAACTAACATGTTGCATACCAGCTGAAAGGTATATATATATAGCGTCAACTGAGCATTCAGTAAATCTTCTTTTTAAACATATATAAAGTGTAGTATTTTCTAAAACGGGCATTTCATGTAACTTATTTTATTGTCTTGCGTAAATGTCTCTTATCTTTTGCTACTTTCATATGATGTTATTTTCTCATCAATTGTCATAAATAGGGGTATCAAATGGGCATGTTAGGTTAAAGTTGAAAAGATAAAAATAACATGAGTCAACAAACACGTTTACTTGGATCAAGATGTACGAGTCAAATTAAGCTAGATATTGGGTTTTAACAAACCGACTTTTTATTTATTTGTTTGTTGATTTAATTATTTTCATCAAACATGATTAACAATTTTTTTCTTTATGATGGCTATATCCAACATGCAAACAAAAGAAAAAAGAAACTTATTTTTCTATGTTTTGATTCAAAAAAAAAAAATTATAGGTCAACTTCACGACATATCTAAGTCGAAATCAGTCAATATTTTTAAACGTGTTAATTTGGATTGTGCCGAATTAAACTGTCATGAGTATATGTCCCGCCCAACCTATTTAAAATTGGGTTGGTTATATTTTAAGGACTAAATTTAACATCCATATTTGCAACAACAACATCAATTCGTTTCCAAATTTCAAACCATTGCTTAGTTTATATCATGTTTAGTGAAATATAGACTAGTGCTAATTAATAGCTTTGCACGTGATTAATTAGGGGGGAGGATGGTGTGGAAGTGTGGAAGATTGTGGACTCCGTTTTGGCAACTTCTTGGGCTCCTCTAACCATATGAATAACACCCGTGTTTTTAGCGGCTTGCTAGATTACAACAAGACCAATAATCCAGGTACATATGAACATATTTTTTATATATACTTCTTATTAATTGGATAATAACGATCTTGACTAATGGTTATTTTTTTCCAGACTTTTACAATTGGCACAGAATTTTGATCAAATATTGCGATGGATCTTCATTCACAGGAGACGTTGAATCAGTCGATAAAGTACGTCACCACATTTGTGTTATCAAATGTAGACTTTAATTATGTCCTATATATTTATAAGTTATAGAAGTGGAATTATGGTAATATGTCAAAATTCTTTTTCAGGCTACCAATCAACATTATAGAGGTGCAAGGATTTTTCAAACAATTATGGAGGAGCTACTAGCAAATGGAATGAAGAATGCAAAAAATGTACGGTGAATTAGTGGAAATTAAACTATCATTTTAATAAACAAAACTACAATAAATTAAGAAAGGAGTTTAAGCGTTGTGAATTAATAGTTTGTAACATTATTATACCATCAGATTAAGTTACCTGTAACAACACATAGAGTTTTAAAACAAGAATGATAA
The DNA here is from genome assembly GCF_019175385.1 of Lycium barbarum. NCBI lineage: Eukaryota > Viridiplantae > Streptophyta > Magnoliopsida > Solanales > Solanaceae > Lycium > Lycium barbarum. The sequence continues at coordinate 140,038,771 of NC_083338.1, read as the reverse complement.
CTTGAAAAATAAAATAAATAATATAGATTAAATTGTGATGATAGTGCAAAGAATATTACTGACGGTTATCAATGGATTTTTGTGATGGCAGGCTATTCTTTCAGGCAATTCAGCTGGTGGATTGGCTGCTATGATCCATTGTGATAGTTTTCGATCTCTATTACCTAGCACGCCTAGAGTGAAATGCCTCTCAGATGGTGGCTATTTTTTACTTGAGTAAGATTCAAATAACTCAGAAACTAAAAAGCATTGAACCATAATTGTATTTTGTCAATAACAACATAATAATTACTGTATCTTTCTTTTAGCAATGATGGCAAGAGAGGGAAAGTATTGGAATCAACCTTTGCTGCAGTGGTTAACTTACATGTACTCTTCCTCAATCTTTCTCTTTAGAACAGACAAATAACGTACTCCTTATGTCTCAATTTATGTGGCATACTTTCTTTTTTAGTCTGTCACAAAAAAATGTTATCTTTAAAATTTATTTTATAAACGAATAAAGTGCTCATTTCAGTATCACAAAAGTCACTAAACCTTTATTCGCAACAAAAACAGTCACTCAGCTTTGTGTAAATATCACAAATGATAATTAGGATGAAATAAAAAAAAAAGTTGTTGTAATACATTTGATTATTCTCATCTTGCAAGATGCTTACATGAACTCTTTTATTGGGTTATAGAATTCAGCAAAAATGTTGCCTTCATCATGTACTTCAAGAAAATTGGATCCAACATTGGTAAGAGGAATTTCATCACCAGTCTCAGTTCATATATAACTGACTTATTTTCTTTTGTATCTAAAACTAATAATTTCAGAAATTATAACTGGCAGTGTTTTTTCCCGCAAAATTTACAACAATATATCAAGACACCACTTTTCATAATCAATTCTGCTTATGATTCATACCAGGTTTGTTTATTAGTCACCAAATACACAACAGTAAAAGCATATTCTTTTAATTTCCTTTTCCACTTAAACTATAGTACTTTGTTATTTTTATTGATCAAATTCTTTTTGGTGTATATTTACAGATACAATTTACCGTTATACCCTCCGCACAGAGAGCTGACTTTAAGGAAAATTGTATGCCAGGTTTCAATAATTGCTCTTCCGATCAGCAAAAGATGTTACGAGGTTTGTGCCACAGTACTGTCTGAATCATAATAGTATTTCATGGAAAATCCTTTGCGATATTGGATATTTTTCACAATGCGATAAAGCACGACCCATGATTCATGATATGTAAATCAAAATCAAAATAATAAAAAAATTGTCATTCTTGAACAATAACAATTATTTTCACTTCAATTAAAGGTTAACGCAACCATTATAATATATAGTTGGTGTGGTATCAAGATATAACTTATTGTACTAGATCAGATGTTATGATTTATCGATCATGAATCACATTCTGCTAGAGTTTTTTTTTGTTGTTTTAAAATTAATTCATTTGGCTTTGAGTTTTCAGATTTTGGGGCAGAATTTGTAAGTACATTACCAAACTCATACAGCCCTTCACAAAGAGGAATGTTCGTCAACTCTTGTTTCATACATCTACAAATTTCCTACAGTACCAGCTGGACTAGTCCTTTACTCATGGTGAACAATAAGGTAATCAATAGCTCCCAATTTTTGTCAAACTTTAAATTTGTTTAAACTACCAATGCGAAATTTACATTTTTTAACAGACAGTTGCAAAGGCATTTGGTGACTGGTTCTTTGAACGAGATCTCCGCCGAGAGCCGGTCAAACTACAAGATTTGCCACAAATATGTCGTCCACCCCCTCAACCGGCTCAAGGTCAACACGAAGACCCCCAAAAACGACTCTGATCAGGACACCACTTCTTAGTTGGTTTTAATTTGGCTCAACCTTAGATGCAAGACCAAAGAATCTTCTTTTTTATTTAGCAATGAGCCAAAGGTGCTATGTTGCTCCCAATGCACACACAAGTATATGTGGTCGCCAAGTAATATATTGACTTTTATAGTCGGATATCGTACCCACAAAGACTTATGATCAATAGTTAAACTAGGATGCAATAATACTGCTAATTATGCAAGTATGTGTGCAAAATGTTTGATTGTTTTGTAAACTAATGCAAAAACTAAAGAACTAAATAAGTCTGCTAACAATTTGTCACAAACGTTTGTTTAAGTGGGTTTATCACAGAGATATGAGTATTCCAGGGTTGTGGTTGGTTCACCAATCGTATTGAGTCATGCAAGTACCTCACCCTAGCAGTTTTATTCACGATTGCTAATTAATCGGATTATTAATCTCGTAGTATTCTCCCGAACCACTACTCGCCCATTCGAAGCAGTTTGCCGCCTATATACATAAGAAAATTGACCTGTTAAAAATGCAATTCATTTACGATATTTAATTGAATGCGGCGACTAAGTATATTCCTATCCTAGCCACAAATCCTAACCCAACTATAGGGATAATCAGATCACACCCACTTTACTTCTTCTCTAATCTAATAACATCTTTCCCAAGTATATATGTTAAACTAGGTAATTTGCCCGCGCTTCGCGCGGTCATTAATGACCTCATTTAACTTACAAAGGATGCTTAGCTAATATTTGTGAATAAAATAACATAAAGCTCGATATCGACAATAATTAATGGTTCAACTAAATTTGACAAAAGGTACATCTTACATGTGGGAATGATACTCGTGTTCACTCTGTTCCTTCTAGTTTATAAAATATGTATAATGACATCATAATATTCCAAGAAAGCTTTTTAACAGCTATATCACTGATAGTATGACACTACTAAGCTATGGTGAGATAAACGATTAGTTACTTCTTTATGAGAAGCTGCCCTATCAGAGCTTCTCATTGTTCACATTTGCACAACATGACTCCCCAATATTTCGAGCTTCCTCTAGAGAACCCAGTGCTTGGACGTCAAAGTATGTGCACAAACTCTTCCTTTGAGAAATTAGATATCTAGATAGCAAGTCACAAGACGGTAACGGTGAGCCAAGATCAGCTTCCGTATTGAGGAAAAAAGATTTCTAACTTAGGTGGTAATTCAAGAATTAGCTATCTACCCACGGTTCTTTAGATCATTATGATAATCACTCAATTGATATTGATATTTGCATCCATGCCTCTAAATTTAATCACAGCATGATCATGTGCCCTGATATTAATAGAAGTTTTAACACCATAACCGTCCGATTTCTCCATTTAAATAGTGTCATTATATCTTTACTACAATAAAACTCATTCTAACTACAATGTCATACCTAGCAGCAGCATGCGCAGCGTCAAACCCCCCTGTAAGATTCAAATTCTCATTAAGATGTTCGGCTGAAGCTTGCAGTTGCTTAGAAACAACTCATGAACAAAGTAGGAAAGAACATCAAATCAACCGAGCTGTAGTATATAAACAAAGACATTTGTTTACCCAAGTAAACTGTTTTCCGCAATCCCTGCATAGTGTATCATAGAAATTACAGTTAGTTTCTACCTATAACTTCGTATATTTATCTGCATTTATCAGCGTGATGCAATAGAAGAATTTTAAATTTGGAATTATCTTCAGTTTTATTTTAACTGCTAAGCAGGTAAAGCCTAGTGCCAAGATGGAGTTAAATGTTGTTAATGAGTGTTAACGTTTGGAATTTACCTGCCATTTAATTCGATGGAAGTACATGAACTTGTAAAGACAGTAATTGCCCAAAGCTCGAGGGAATAGAGCCAACCAGATTGAGCTAGAACAAAAGCTTACATCCGAGAGTATAATTACATTCATATATTGCCTGATCAATGGAAAGTTTCCACAAAATGTTAAAAAAGCTTGAGTAACCAGTTCAATATTCAAAGAAAGTTGAAGCAAATTTTGTGGGAAATTTGATATACCTTAGACATGCTTTTATTAGGTCTCAACAAACATAAGGAAATCTATATACTTAAATAGTAAATTCACCATATAATCAATTTGGCATTTAATTCGCAAACCTTAGTTATCCATGGTGATGTTGTGTCACAGTTATCCTGTTCTTTGCGCCAACGGTTGGAAGTTCCAGTGTTATTCATTTCAACATGGTTCACCATTGAGAAAATTGATGGGCATGATATTGTACAATTTTTTTATCCATCGTAGTAATCCTGTATGGTAAAAGATTAGTTGTATTATGGAAATAATAAGCATATGGGCAGCTATATTAATCAGTTTAAATTTAAATTGATCTCTCTACGAAATGATGACTGTATAAGCTACATTTACGCTTTATTTCAATGGCAATCACCCAGGAAGGCAGAAACCCATCATAGTGCAGTAAGTTAAACTGCAGCATACATTGAGTCGTTCCCACCAAACATGAAAGGAAATAGCAAAATCTTTTATAATCTTTATGGTTGAAGGTAAAAGATATCCAGACAGGTTAAAGCACCATAAGTCCATAACAACCTTTCTAGTCAGTTGAAAACAAAGAGTTTTCGCCATAATCTAGTCGCTTAATTAGTGTGGCCATCTATGACAAAAGGAGAATTGTTACTACCTGGTAGCCGAAGTATAGTCAATGTATTTTCATTATTCTGAACAAAAAAATCAAATGAATTTTCTCGTTGAGTTTATTCACAGATTTAGAAGAAAGACATGAAGAGGGTGAGGATTCGACAAAGTGTGAAATTGGGTCAGTTGTTGTCTGAGCATTTTTGCTACAGAGTAATTGGGATTTTAGTGTGTAGTGCTTTGTGGGTAAGTGCATTCCGTTGGAGAAGGGAACTGAATCCGTTCACAACAAACAGAGAGTTTGAACATATAAGAGATGACTTTTATGTAAAAAAAAAACAAATTCTGAGGAAATCTCCAAGGGAATGGTTGAGTGGCCAAGACACCAATGCAACAAAAGTAACATAAAGTGGATAAAAAAGAGAAGTTTCATACATGTGCAGAGTTATTTTCTGCTCCTCCCATGAGAATTCTCGCAGATCTTCAGACCTATTGGGAAGAATAGCTTTTCCAACAATGAAAATGATAATTCTCGAAAAAGTTCAGACCTATTGGAAAGAACATGTTTTCCAACAGTGTAAATTCTTAAGATATTATCACTCAGAGTAAGAAGAAAATTCCAGAGAAATGTTAAAGTGGTATAGAGATTCAATTTTTTTTCAAAAAAATACTACTCTATCCGTGATATGGGAGTTAAAGAGCCATGTTTTAGTAAAACAAAGAAGTGTGAGAAAATCTCCAAGGGAATAGTTAAGTGGCCAACTGGAAAAGCTCATCAAAAGCATAGGCTTCAAGAATTGCGTGAACGGAGAGTGGTAGAAGAGAAGGCCGGTCCTTACACGATTCAATAATTATTTTGGTTCATTATGTATATCTGCAGTTTAAGAATAAAACATTGAATACTCTCCCTGATTTTCTTAATCTCCTTGTCTAGCCAAATTATGACACTTAAATTAAGATGGAAGGAGTATTTAGTAATAATATGTCAACTAAAAAACCAGTCAGTGACTTCGGAAGCACCGGTGGAGTTTGCTATTCCTATATATGTCTAAATGATAAAATCCTTGTAGAGTATTATTTTGTCTCTGGCATAAATGTGGCAAAGGTCTGTGTAGAATAACTATAAGAGAAAGAGCAGAATATTGGAATAATGAGTAGAAAAAAAAATATTAACGACAATAAAAAGTTTACCCGGTGTCTACACTAAGGCAATGAATATCGAATATATGTCTAGCATATACACTTTTTAACATTTAATCATGATTAAGTGATACGAATTTTCTCCCTTTACCATGCTTCTCTCTTTAAAAAAATTACGAGTGACTTTTGTTTGTTTTGGCCAGTTCTTAGTTTTGATATTTTACGTGACATGTTTGAAAAGTGCAACTCAGACCATAATTAGCCATAGAATCAGCAACTCTATTTGCCTCACGAAAACAACGTTGTATCTTAAAATCTTCAAGAAATTTCATATTTGATCTAATATCCACACCATGCGAAAGAACGGCCAAAAATCATTTTTCTTTAATTGCTATCTGAATATCTCCCCACAAAGCACATAAATAAGTTTTCAACTGACGAAAAGAACAAACCCTAGATTTTTCTAGTTCCGAAGAGAACAACAATTCAGAATAAATTAACCAAAATTAATCATTTTAAAAAGAGCATGGGAGTGGATATAGATACCGTATTTGGTCTGAGGGCATTTGGCGGCCATCAGAGGACATAAAGATGCCGGTTGTATCCGGCCATTGTCGCACATTTAGTAAGCATCCGTCATGTCACTCTGATGAAGATGGAGATTTAATTTCAATAGAGGCAGAGAATAAAAACAGAGTTAAAATCCGAAGACTTTCCTGCACTACTTTAGGAGCGGAGTTTTACCCGATTTTGTAGAAATTCTATGACATCTTATTTCGTTCCTCTTGGCTTTGGCAATGGAGCGGACATGGATTGTGGAGAAAGGAAGAGCAAAAGTTAAGGACAGGCACGGAGAGCAGTAATAACGAAAATTAGAAAACCTAAAAACGTGCCTCTTCCAACTTAAAGATGTGACTGTTCCTTTTTTATTTTTTGATGAGCTAGAAATTGGTTTAAATTAGGAAAAAGTCTAAAAATTGGAGATAAAAGATAAATAAGAATCCTAATCTGTGAGGTATGCCATGTCAACGAACCTTTGCCTTCTTTTATATATATATATATATATATATATGATAGTAAATTGAACCAGACTGTTGCGCAGGCAATCAAAAAATTAAGAACATAAGTAGAGAAAGAATCGTATATGAATAAACTACTAAGATGAAAATACATGTTCAAACGTCAATACTGATGGTTACGCCAAACCCCAGAATTATAGAGTTTAACCACTCATAATCGGATTATAACAGTTGGTTTTCATGTTCGATCTAAGAAAATATGAAATAATGAAGGTAAAAGAGATAACCCTACGATGAAAATCCTTACCCCTTGCTCTCTATGAAATAAAACATCTGAACCCTTATATTCAAAATGACCTAAGGATCTTTTTATAGTGTTGGGAAATAATCCTCCAAAGGCCATTCAAAACGGGTCAAGACTTAGAAAATATTTCGTGTCGACATATCGAGCTCGCTGGGCGAAGTGTATAGCAAGACATTGTCTCGCCTTGACCTTCACTCAGCGAGGCAAAGCAGTCTTCCCATTCTTAGTGAATTTCGTGACTTTTCCTTTGTCACGTGCTGAGCTCGCTGGACGAAAGGTATAGAGAGATGGGGTCTCGCTTTCACCTTCGCTCAGAGAAGGGACACCATCATTTTATACTAAGCATTTTTTCTTGATCTTGTCATGACCTAATTCGTGAATCGTGATGACACCTACACTGTCCCCCCAGGTAGGCGAACCATTCCTAACTAGTTTTAATCATTTATAAAAATTATGCGAAAATAAACAATGATTTAGTTAACAAATTCAAATTATATTGATAACAAGTGTGGAAGTAACAACAACCCCAAAATCTGGTCTGGACTAGTACAAGAGCTACTACCAAGAAGATACAAAGTCTGATAAGAAATAGAAATCTCAAAATATCAATACTTTTTCCAGAATGAAAAGTAGACAATTAAATACAGGAAAAGTCTCCGCACTACAAAAAAAAAAGGTAATTTGCGGAGGTTGAAAATTGCAATTCATGGGGGTTTTGGCCTCCGCTAATTGCTTGAGGAGACTAAAACCCCCGCATATTGCAACTTTCAACCTTCGAAAATTACTCTTTTTTTTTTGTAGTGCCAGGTTGCGGATCTAGCCAAAGCACACCCTGGAATCTTGATCAAGTAGACTCGGATCACTCTTGACGAACGGAACTGGAACTAGTAACAGGCTCTGCACTCAAAAGAAGAGTACATCAAGAGTAGCATCAGTACAAACAACACGTACTGAGTAAGCATTATAGGACGACTAAGATTAGCTCATGCATATAAGCATAAAATCTATCAAGATAAGAAGATAGACACATAATAACCAAATCAAGGTCACAAGATATCACATAACCGAATCACAACCTAAGGTGAAGCTTCTTGTCACGACCCGCCCGGAGGGTCATGACGGGCACCCGGAGCTAACATACCGAGCAACTCTTATCATACTTGCGCAATCCTCTTTAGGTGAGCCACATAGCTAACTCATAATTACCATGCATCAACAACACAAATTCCATCGGACTAAGGCACCATTTTAAATAAACGTCATCAACTATGCCAATATATACACAAGCCGACAAGGCTATCAAAATGATATACAAAATGTGAACCGACAATACTGAGGGATATCCAGCTATACACATCTGTCTACGAGCCTCTACACAGAGTACATAAAATCATAGAGATGGCCCCGCCATGCCCATATATGTACACAAAAGAATAATACCAACTATTGCAACACCAAATCAAATGGAGCACCTCTATCAATCACTGGTGAAGCAGCCTAAAGGTCTGGTCTGTCTTCCTGTCTAACTGCGGGCATGAACGCAGCGTCCACAAACAAAAGAACGTCAGTACGAACAATGTACTGAGTATGTATGGTATCAATAGTAACATGATAAAAGCATGAAGAATAACATAAGAAAGATGAATCATTTATACCTTATAATACCTCTTAGGATGTTCATTGTGCTTACTTTACCTTTCTCCAAAGAAAACAATTCATACATATATATCTAATGGTACCATACCCGACCATGTAGGTTCGGTGTCATCCATACCTGGCCATAACAAGGCTCGGTGTTGTTCATACCCAACTGTAGTGGTGTGTGCACAATAGATATCATACCCGGCCATATAAGCTCGGTGTAACAAAATAGCTACATACATATATGACATACATAAGTATCCAAGAGAAACATTAAAACTCTATCAGGGTGACATAAAGTCGGTAAACCCCCGATTTCTATTATGGAATCACTGTGAAGAGCTTTTACCAATGACATCTCAAGAATCTTGAAAGTCATGAACTTCTAGCATTTCTAGGAATAGGACATTGCAGATATCTTTGATGGCATCTCTAGAATTGAACTCATCATCATGATCGTTATCATCATCATGACAAGGAACATTGTCAATAATATCATGAGAACCTTAAGAATTATAAGCTTCTAGCATTTATAGGAATAGGAATATTATGGATATCATGTATAGATTCACAATAAGGAAATCATGCTTTTAGAAAGAAAGGTTATCCTTACATACCTTTACGTCTTCTTAATTATTTAACGTTCTCCCCCAAAGTACGCAAAATCTACATTCAAGAGGATTCACACTAAGGGTAAGTCTTGAAAACATGCTTAAGTTCAAACTAGTGCAATTAACGAACTAACGAAATTTGGGCAGCATTTCCCCTATTTTGTCAACTTTCACCATATCACAAAACAACTCCCAAATAACAATAACAACATCCACAATAGCATAATCAAGAAGTTACATTCAATTTAATCTCAAATTTATCCAAAAATCCCTTTTCAAGTTCATCTCATAATCATTTTCTTCACTTCAACACTTTATAACTTCTCCACTTTAATTCTTTTCCTGTCCAAGGATTACTAAACCTTTACATCAACCCCATCATGAAAATAAAAGGAAGAACATACCTTATAATAGAGTAACTTCACCTCCCTCAACACCTTTCAAGACCAAGTTCATCAAAACTTTCAACAGAAGCAAGAACCATCACCTTCCATAGATTAGCTTTTGAGGTTTTGATGTTGATCTTTTCTCTTGATGATACGAAAAGGTTTGGAGTGTTATGAAAACTTCAATAACTCTAAATAACCCTCTAGAAGTTCAGGGAAATAAATGTGGGATGTTGAAATGAAAATGGGATCTTTTGGGGTTTAAAAAGATGTCCAATTCGCCCCACAGCTCCGTGCTGCGGTGAGTATGCGGCTCAGCATACTGAGTATGCAGTCGCATACTCCCTACACAACATGGGGGTGTTGTTGGGAAGAAATCTCACCAAAAATGGGGAGTTGGCGACCAATATGCGGCCGCATATTGCTCCTTTTTCCCCGGTTTCGCGAAAACGCGCTCTTTCTGACTCGTTTGACCTCCAATCCTTATGAAACCTTCTTGGAACTTGTGTAAAAATTCATTAACCATATAAGGGTCCCTATATATTCCCCCTCAAGGTAACCCTAAGTAATGAATTGTCACACCCCGACTTTACTAGGGTGTGATGGGCACCCGACCCCATATCCGGAGTCGAGCGAACCCGCTGACTCTTATTACGTACTTAATTTTTTTTTTTGAACCTCTAAATAAAGTATACATAATAAAGCTTACTGAAATATTTTTTTTTTGTTTCTTTCAAATAAAATAAAATCTGTAACTGTGAAATACTTATATCATAATACAAACTGACTCCCGATACCCATGACTCTGTCTGCAAAGCCTCTAACATCGATCCAAAAATCATAGCATAATACGCTGACTCGGCTACACTCCAGGGACATATGGAGCTCGCCAAATTCGCTGGAACATCTTCTATAATGGCTTCAACTCATCTGGGTGTACCTGCGCGGCATGAAACGCAGCCCCCGAAGAAAAGGGGTCGGTACGAGCAATGTACTGAGTGTGTAAGGCAAGAGTAATAACACGAGATCATGGTAAGAGACGTAAAGCATAACATAGGGTAAGAAAATGACCTGTACCTCTGTTTGCCTCTTAAGGCAGATATCATGTAAGCTAACTTTACCTTTTGAAACGACATATAAGTATTTACAAGTAAACTGCCCGACCATATAGGTACGGTGTAACGCTGCCTGAACATATCATGAGATAAAAGTAATCTGTACATCTGAGTGCCCCTTAGGGCGGATACCATGCATGCTAGCTTTCTTTAAAAAAAAATATAAATATCTGTAAGTAAACTGCCCGACCATATAGGTACGGTGTAATGCTGCCCGTCCATGTAGGATCGGTGTGTGAGCCCGCGTCCAGGCCTCCCGCGTCCGGGGTAATCATAATCTGCCCACTGCAGTAGTGTGTCTGCCCGGCCGCCCATAGGATGGCGCGGTGTTATACTGCCCGGCCATGTAGGCACGGTGTTATAAAAAAACATATATAATTATAAAGCATGCATGAGAGCCCAAGTGAAAGCTACGACTTTATCGGAGTGACGTAAGGTCGGTAACCTCCGATTACATTATGGAATAATCATCATCGATATATCTCACCTCGAAGGAACAATTTATGAGATGAGACCAACAACAATGAGCAATTCAAGGAAATCATGAAATAAAACTCGATAATCTTATAATAACATTAAAATCATAAGCTTTGGAACTTCTAGAATCAAAATCATCGTCATCATGCGCATCATAGAAAGCATCTCATCTTTCTTATTCTTATAAAACATGCTAATCTTCAACGTCATAGGAAACTCTTGGAATTATGAAACTTTAATTTTTTAGGATAAAAATATTATGGAAAACATCTCATCTTCTTTGTCCTTATAAAGCTCACTCGTCCTTAGTGTCATAAGAAATTCTTGAACTCGTGAAACTTTAACTTTTGAAAGTAAAACACTATGGGAAAATATCTCATCTTTAACATCATAGAAAGCTCTCAAGAATCGTAAGTTTCTTACTCTTGGAAGACATTTACGGGTTACTAGTAAGAGATTCATGCCATAGACTCATAAATATCTATCTCTTGAAAGCAAGGAAAAATATGGAAATACTTATGAAATCATAACCTAGAGATCATGCCTTTGAAAGAGAGGGACGAGCCTTAACATACCTGTGTCGCGCCTTACTAGCTACGCTTATTCGTCCAACTTGTTAGTCTACATTTAAGAAGATCGACACTATCGTTAGATTCATCGAAATATACTTGTCTTAGCCTTTCAAGTACATTCACTTATGGTCTGCCGAAATTTCGGCAGCACCTCCCTTGTAAATACACCATCCCCGAGATTCTAACTCGGCCAATTTTAATCAACATCAATCCGGGAATTCAACCCGACCAAACTATCAACAATACCAACAATTATTCTAGCAACATTTCAACATTCTATTCAATTCAACTCACATAACTTTCAAAACGATTCAATCAACATACTACTCTATCCAACACCTTCCAATCTCCAATAAAACAATAACAACACATTTCCTTTCCTTCCAAATTCATGAACTACACACTAACAACATCCTATTATCAACACCACACTAACAACATTACCTTCCATGCATGCAAGAACATTACATTTAATATACATAAGCTTTTAAAACAAGTCTCCAACTACTACAATTTCGCTAAGATCATTAAGCTTTTACTAGCAAAATAAAATCCACAACACAACAACCAAAATACTAAATAAAATCAATTCACTTGTCTTACACAACCCCACCATATTCGGCCACCATAACATATACATGGCCACAACTTCAACATGCATGATTTCATGTTTTTCATCCATTTTTCATTATGGAATTCACAACACAACAATCAAACTATTAAAATAAAATTAATTCATCATTTCTACACAATAACTACTCCATTCGGCCAACACCATACATACACATACTTTATGAATTTCATTCATTTCCACATGCTACAACATACATAAATCATCTATAACGTATATATAAAGGAAGATTGAACACATACCTTCTTCACTTAACTCTATTCAGCTAAGCCCACCACTTGCATAACCAGTGTTTTTCTTACTTCAACAGTTGCTCCATGTTAACAAGGACCTCCAAATTAGCTAGAATATTAAAAGGGAATAATTTTTCTTCATCAATTTTCCATGGCTTAATTTTTGAAGCCATGGCCGAATAGCCTACTATATTCCCTCTCTTCTTGTTTTCTTTCTTTCTCCTCAATTTCTTCAATTAAAGATGACCTCTCATAATATATATAAAATTCTCAAGCATGTGAGGGGCACATGCCCCTCTCTCCATTTCTCTAGATTTTTCATCCTTTTTCTTGAAATTTTCTTTGAATTAGTCAAAGAAGACTAATTGTCTTCTTGGGCAAACTTTAGTCCATATGTTTTCTTTTAATTTATGATTAACCCCCATTAAATATGAAATGGTCACATGTCTCCCTTTCTTTCTTTTCCTAGAGTTTTCTTCTCTTTTTCTTGAATTTTTATTAAAATGAAGGATGACTTAGTTGTCTTGCCATGTACACTTTGACCCATATATTTCCATCACATGGCCAATATGCCCTTTTGGAACCTTCATGAACTCCTTTTGTGAAATTTCCGTTTTGCCCCTCGACTTTCCTTAATATTACCATTTCGCCCCTATTATTTCCATGAACCATTTTGTGAATTCCTCTTTTTGCCCTTAGCCTTTCTTCAATATTTCCATACTACCAACGTTCATAAATAATATTCATAACCAACTTGTTCATTGAAATAATTTGGAAGATAGTCATCCCCTTAACTTACCACGACTACCTTAAAATATCTGAACGTATAAAATACGGGATATAACATCCTCCCCCCCTTTAGAACATTCGTCCCCGAATGTTCAACTGATCTTATGGGGTGTTATAATATTTCGGGTGGGTCCCTCTTGTAGTCGTTTTTCTCCTTATACCCATTCCTTATCCTTTACCTTATTCTCGTAGGCTTTTACACAAATCCTCATTTCTGGTCATAGGCTTCCCTTTCAGGTACATGAAAATATTGTGACCCCTCTTTGGCTTAATATAGTATGGTCTCCCCCCCCCCCCCCCCCTTTAAGGGGCTCCTTATATGTCAACAGTCCTTGTATAAAGTCTTTGTCTATACTTTATTCCTCACCTTCTTTCCGACTCTGTACCTAACATGTTGAAAACTTCTTATCCTAACTTTTCTTTTACTTTCCGTCTATATCCTCATTTGTCCGCATTTCCACACCCTTCCATCTACTATTCGTCCTTTCACTTGCTTAACTCACTTGCTCGTAATTCTTCCTTAACTACTTGTTTGTGTTATAGCTGTGCATCCATTTTCCTTAAGCGTTTCGCTACTTTGCTCTTAACACAGAATTCTTACAATTTTCACTTTCCCCATCCTTACTCATCGAACCTTTAACCACATTAATATAGATACACATTTATTCTTTCATAGATCTCTCACCTCAACATCATTACAAACCTAAGCTTTCTTTCTCTTACCTCAGATTCTCTTATCCTGGTCACTATTCCTTTAGCCCCACTTATCGAAATCGGCTTTCGAAACTCATACACTCCTCTCACCATTTCCTTTTTCCACATTCTATCCCTTTTCATATGCCTACTTTGACTTCTTACCCAAATAGTCTCATGCTTTACCGGTAGTTTCTCTCGAGAGCTTCACTTACTGAGGTTTCTTACCTCTCACCTCCTTCCGACACTTTGATCTCTTCGTTTTCCGTCTACTCACTCTCTTTCTTTTCCTAAGATCGTCATACTAGAATTTCCAAGCTTAACCTATAGTAAAATAATAACAACTTACTTTGCAACACTTGTACCGTTTACTCTTGCTATTACTCAAACTTCGGTATCCTTACTCGGTTGATGCCTTTTATACCGTAGCTTCGGTTGTTGGGACTCACACATCTTCCAATACAGTCATACTAAATAAAATCAATTCACTTGTCTTACACAACCCCACCATATTCGGCCACCATAACATATACATGGCCACAACTTCAACATGCATGATTTCATGTTTTTCATCCATTTTTCATTATGGAATTCACAACACAACAATCAAACTACTAAAATAAAATTAATTCATCATTTCTACACAACAACTACTCCATTCGGATATCCCGTATTTTATATGTTCGGACAAGTGAATTGATTTTATATAGTATTTTGGTTGTTGTGTTGTGGATTTTATGTTGCTAGTAAAAGCTTAACGATCTTAGCGAAATTGTAGTAGTTGGAGACTTGTTTTAAAAGCTTATGTATATTAAATGTAATGTTCTTGCATGCATGGAAGGTAATGTTGTTAGTGTGGTGTTGATAATAGGATGTTGTTAGTGTGTAGTTCATGAATTTGGAAGGAAAGGAAATGTGTTGTTATTGTTTTATTGGAGATTGGAAGGTGTTGGATGAAGTAGTATGTTGATTGAATCGTTTTGAAAGTTATGTGAGTTGAATTTAATTGAATTGAATTGAATTGAATCGAATCGAATGTTGAAATGTTGCTAGAATAATTATTGGTATTGTTGATAGTTTGGCTGGGTTGAATTTCCGGATTGATGTTGATTAAAATTGGCCGAGTTAGAATCTCGGAGATGGTATATTTACAAGGGAGGTGCTGCCGAAATTTCGGCAGACCATAAGTGAATGTACTTGAAAGGCTAAGACAAGTATATTTCGATGAATCTAACGATAGTGTCGATCTTCTTAAATGTAGACTAACAAGTTGGACGAATAAGCGTAGCTAGTAAGGCGCGGCACATGTATGTTAAGGCTCGTCCCTCTCTTTCAAAGGCATGATCTCTAGGTTATGATTTCATAAGTATTTCCATATTTTTCCTTGCTTTCAAGAGATAGATATTTATGAGTCTATGGCATGAATCTCTTACTAGTAACCCGTAAATGTCTTCCAAGAGTAAGAAACTTACGATTCTTGAGAGCTTTCTATGATGTTAAAGATGAGATATTTTCCCATAGTGTTTTACTTTCAAAAGTTAAAGTTTTACGAGTTCAAGAATTTCTTATGACACTAAGGACGAGTGAGCTTTATAAGGACAAAGAAGATGAGATGTTTTCCATAATGTTTTTATCCTCAAAAATTAAAGTTTCATAATTCCAAGAGTTTCCTATGACGTTGAAGATAAGCATGTTTTATAAGAATAAGAAAGATGAGATGTTTTCTATGATGCGCATGATGACGATGATTTTGATTCTGGAAGTTCCAAAGCTTATGATTTTAATGTTATTATAAGATTATCGAGTTTTATTTCATGATTTCCTTGAATTTCTCATTGTTGTTGGTCTCATCTCATAAATTGTTCCTTCGAGGTAAGATATATCGATGATGATTATTTCATAATGTAATCGGAGGTTACCGACCTTACGTCACTCCGATAAAGTCGTAGCTTTCACTTGGGCTCTCATGCATGCTTTATAATTATGTATGTTTTTTTTATAACACCGTGCCTACATGGCCGGGCAGTATAACACCGCGCCGTCCAATGGGCGGCCGGGCAGACACACTACTGCAGTGGGCAGATTATGATTACCCCGGACGCGGGAGGCCTGGACGCGGGCTCACACACCGATCCTACATGGACGGGCAGCATTACACCGTACCTATATGGTCGGGCAGTTTACTTACAGATATTTATATTTTTTTTTTTAAAGAAAGCTAGCATGTATGGTATCCGCCCTAAGGGGCACTCAGATGTACAGATTACTTTTATCTCATGATATGTTCAGGCAGCGTTACACCGTACCTATATGGTCGGGCAGTTTACTTGTAAATACTTATATGTCGTTTCAAAAGGTAAAGTTAGCTTACATGATATCTGCCTTAAGAGGCAAACAGAGGTACAGGTCATTTTCTTACCTTATGTTATGCTTTACGTCTCTTACCATGATCTCGTGTTATTACCCTTGCCTTACATACTCAGTACATTGCTCATACTGACCCCTTTTCTTCGCGGGCTGCGTTTCATGCCGCGCAGGTACACCCAGATGAGTTGAAGCCATTATAGAAGATGTTCCAGCGAAGTTGGCGAGCTCCATTTGGCCCTGGAGTGTAGCCGAGTCAGCGTATTATGCTATGATTTCTGGATCGATGTTAGAGGCTTTGCAGACAGAGTCATGGGTATCGGGAGTCAGTTTGTATTATGATATAATTATTTCACAGTTACAAATTTTATTTGATTTGAAAGCAACAAAAAAAAATATTTCAGTAAGCTTTATTATGTATACTTGATTTAGAGGTTCAAAAAAAAAAATTAAGTACGTAATAAGAGTCAGCGGGTTCGTTCGACTCCGGATATGGGGTCGGGTGCCCATCACACCCTAGTAAAGTCGGGGTGTGACATGAATAACTCAAACGATATGAAATCTTCCCAAAACATAACTCAAGTTCCAATTTCTTCAACAAACTTACTTCCGCCGATTCATATGACTCCAAAACCTTAAGGTACACACTTAGAGTTATCAAATACCCTTCTTAACCTTATAAGAACTTCATGTCCACTTTAGGCTTGCGCTAGTTCACTCATAAGTCAAACGACACAAATTTCCAAGATGTAACAACCACAAGTCTGACAAGTCTCAATAATCTCAAGTCTATAATCAACAATTCTAAGTCCTGGAACTAGGCAGAGTCACTAGTCCACAATTCCGATCCAGTACATAATCCGATCCATGCCATAATAAAGGTACAACAAAACATACCAAATCAGAAATAAGAAGCCATGTGATGATGCAGAATAAAATGTAATGATGTGCAATGCAATGCAATAAAATGCACTGGCCAAATACACCAAACCTATACACACATGCTAAATGGTAATGTTTTCCTCAAATAGTCATGACCTGAAGGGGACCCATGGTGTCCATGTCCCACTCGTTCAGGAACGAACCTCGGACCACAAGCTCACTACTAGGCCACATCATCACCCCCTGTCAAATGTGCCTTAATAGATGTATCCATTACATTTCAAATCTCATCAATAATGCCTCATAATCGAATCACAATGAATAACTCAAGAACACTTATCAAAGCAAGAAACAATGAAGTACAATCATAGTAACACAAGTCATAACAAGACTCACAGATAATATGCTCAATGATAGTCTAAGTATGTAACTATCTCAATCAGTCTGTGATGGGTATTAGTGGAGATTACACATAAATAGAGCAAACATTTAATAAAGAGAGATTATAACTTATAGCCTGTTTGACCAAGCTTCTAAAATCAGCTTATTTTGGAAAGTGCTTATAGAACTTTTGACGAAAAGTAATTTGCGTTTGGCTAATTAATTTAAAAAGCACCTTTGAGAAGCAATTTGTGTTTGGCTAAGCTTTTAAAAAGTGTTTCTAAGTGTATTTTTCTCAAAAGTGTTTTTTTTTAAAAAGCGTTTTTAGGCAAAAGTTTTTTCTTTTTAGCTTCTGAAAAACTACTTTTACTACTCCCCAGAAGCACTTATTTTCTCCCAAAAGCTATGCCAAACACCCCACCTTTTTAAAATAAGCACTTATTGAAAAAAAAAATAAGTACTTCTGAAGAAAGTGATGGATAATTTGAGACAGAGGGAGTAGTAATATAAAATATTAATAAGTAATGCGATGGATTAGGAAGAAAATCATCGGTTTTGTGAAGCCCTCTGCTATTCAGCAAACGGGCATTGTTATTTGTTCCCTTTTGCAAAGGTCTTAATGTTTTCCATCCTTCACAATTTGAAACTAGAAAGAATTTGTTTTTTTAATAAAATGAACATTTAACTTCACCTCTAAAAGTAGGAGAAGTATTTTTTGAGAACTCTCTAATTATGAAAATTATAAGAAAATAGTCGATGATGTGATTATTTTGATTTACTTTTCTGTTTGATTTTTCATAGCTATATTTTTGTCATTAGAATTTTATTTTTCCTTCTGAACATCTTACATTACATATTTTTTGTCTTTTGTTATTATAGAATTTTTATTTCTTGTAGATCAACCAAACAATAAAAAAGACTTACCATCGCGCGAAGCACGGGTTCCTTGACTAGTTACGTATAAGCTGAGGGGGCGAATTATGCATTATAGTGAACATTCTAGGAAATTTTTCCTTCTTGTATGTTAGTGTATAGAGAAGAATTCCATTACAATAAATCACCCCTTTTGAAAAAAAGAAAAAAAAAACTTTTTTTTTGTTTTGCTTTTTGATTAAAGAAATTATAAATCGTTTGCCCTATTGGATTTTGGATGAAGAGATGGATTTCATTTTGAATTAGCTTGTGAAAATTAGATACAAAATATTATTGACAGAAGTTGTGTACGTGCTTAGATTACTTCTAGGGAAAATACATACTATATTTTTAACATCTTGTCATTTTCACTTTTTCTTTTTTCTCTTTTGTTTTAGACAAAGGAATTAAAATTCCTCACTCTATTTGGCTGAAGGGAGCGGTGATGAACAGTGTTTTAAAAGGCAATTCTGTGACTTGCTTCGGGGCTCGATCCGAGGCGCGGCACTGGCAAAACGTCTCGGGGCTTACGTGTGGGGCTTAGTTCTGTGAGGCTTATGCCCTAAGCGCCCGACTGTACGCTCTGAACATGCCTAACGCCCAACGCTCGGGGCTCGCCTAAAAGTTCTTATATAAATTATGTGTCAAATCCCTCAGTTAATAGTATTGACCCTCATAATTCTTTATTAAATGAATGATGCTTAATTTTGATCTTCATCTATAGAAATAAGACGATTAAAAGTAACTCAAATAACAAACCGTAGTATTGCATATTTACTATATGAGAACACTATGAGAGTAAACATAACTTAACATTTCTTTTAAGAATACATAGCCAAATTTTACATCTTCACTTGCCATTAATCTTCATGTTTTTGTCCAATGTCTCATAATTACCATTGTTTATTATTTTGCTATTTGAAAGTAAATTTATTTTTATTCATGAAGGAGTGATTTTTTAATTATAATTTGATAAAGTTTGTTGATATTTTTAGGGAGGTAAATTGCATAGTAAATATGATCGTAGTTGATAACGTCCAAATCCACTCCTCAAAGAGAAAGTGTACACGGTCGTATGCAATATATTTTACCCAAATCTGAGTCGGGGTCGATCCCACAGGGAACAATATGCTAGGCGATTAAGAAAGTAAGGAACTTTCACCAACTAAGCTAAAGCCAAACGATAGATAATATTTTGGTTTTTTGGAGAAAATTATAACTAATGCGGAAATGTAAACTAACCTAGAAAGCGAGTAAAATGATCAATGGCCACAAGCATGGATAATAGGGGGATTACACTCTAGTAACGATCCAACATATTTCACGATTTTACAACTAAGAGCGGGTTTATGTTAATAGATAATGGTTTCTAAAATCTCATTGAAAGTCTTCCAACCAAATCAATGAATTTCACTCTAAGCTTTTCCAAGCCTTAGAGTGTGATATCAAGCAGAACCAATTGAATCTCAAGTAACTTTCCTATTCCTAGCTCAAGTTATTAGATGGGTTTAATGACCCAAATTCTTGTTAATTAATCTTTCCCAACCTAGATTTTCTCTTCCGAGCTCAATCAAAGTAAATGGGTGAGTCCTAGGGTTAGCTAATCCCTTTGGAAACATTCAAGAACGAGATTAATTAAAGAAATAATAACCCCCTTCAATAGCAATAAAGATCATTCAATACATAAGCAAAACAAGAGTTTCATTCAACACTTTAATCCTAGAATATTTCCATAAACAAGATTCAAGTGAAGAAAATAAACACTACACACTTAGATGTACAATACAAAGCAAGAAATTGAAGAAATGAATTAAAGGTTTAAGAAATGCTTAACCAAATCTTCAACCCCAAAGTGTGGTGTAGAAACCTAGTCTCCAAAACTTGTAGAAAACTGTCAAAGATGTCTATTACAAACCCTAAAAGAGTATTTATATCATTCCAAAAACGGGAACAAAATCTGGACAATAATACCCTCATGCACAACATGCTACTCGCATGTTGTGTCGCAGGTGCAACATGCTAGTCGCATGTTGTACCAAAACCATAGCAGGTTGTGGCAATTTCTCTGTCACCATGTGCTGCACCAAGTGCTACTCGCGGGTTCAACATGTTGCACCAAGTGCTACTCGCGGGTTCAACATGCTGCAGCATGTGCTATTAGCAGATGCTGCCAGAAAGTGTAGATTGTTCTATTTTTGCTCTATTTTGGTCCATTTTGCTCCGTTATGCTCTCCGGGCATCTTATCCTACAAAACAACATAAATACACAAAAAAGTAACAACAAAAGTGCTTAAAGAGTCACAAAATCTTAAGGAATTAGCATCGAATATCCCGTAATTTCACGACTCATCAGTAGTATGCTTTGAGAAATTGTGATTATTTTATTGTTTGAAAATGAAGAGGTTAGAGTTGGTTTGCATCTCATAATAACTTTTAAATCATTGCATTATTTATACTTGTAAAATCATGTTAGAAGTTTTGTTTCTATGAGTTTCTTTAATCATGTTTTAAATTTGTAAAACTATTAATATATATTTTTTATAATATTTGTGTTATTATACTATTTTACTATATTATAATTTGAAATTAAAAGATCGATGGGGTTTACGGGTGTCTCGGGGCTTACGTCTCGCCCACACTAAATAAAACGCCCCACCCTCATGCCCGCCTTTTAAAACACTGGTGTTGAATGTTATTTTCACTAATTCAAATTAAATAGAATCTCTATCTTTCCATCTAAATTCAATTTTTTTGCTCAAATTTAAATTTGAAATTAACTATATTATTATTATGGACGTAGTTTGGTTTCGTAAGAATCAAAACAACGTATTAGAGTATTCAATTTCATATAGGAAAGATGACAGTCCATAAAACAGTACTATGATAACTACAATAATGGGTTACCATATTTTGCAGGATTCATATGTAAATCATGTGCAGAAAATCAGTCATTTGATTATTATTATTATTATTATTATTATTATTATTATTATAATTAAATATAATAGATATTAGATTTGAAACAAAAGATAATGGAAAAAAGGGATAAACGTCCGATTTTGATTTTGTTTAGAGTTGAAAGCTACTCTATATTAGAAGATTGAATTTTATCTTTCATTTAAATTCAAATTTTTATTACAATTCTCATTAACGTTGTCCTAAAATTGCCAAGTGGCTTGTTATTAGCTTGTCACTTGGTTTAACCACATTACTTATACCTCTCCTATTATATATATACTAGTATTCATACCCGCGCGATGCGCGGAGGATATCAATTGACCAATCTTAAATAATTATGATTTTGCTTGCTTAATCACTATAGACAAATCTAACCCTACCACCCACTCCCCCCCCCCCCCCCCCAAACCAAAAAAAAAATCAGAATGTATCATTTTTATTTCTATTGTTTGTAGCTTTATATTTTACTACCTCAGTTATGTGATCTTATCAATAAATAGCGTTTTTTTCATCATAGTTTCTTTATAAAAAATTCTGATCTCAAACTTAGATAGTCTATCCTTTAATAAAGAATTAGTTTTAGTATAAGAAAAACTAATTCTAGCTCATAAATTAATACTTGTATCTAATTTAATATCATATCAAATTTAATTGCTTTAATTTTTAAGATTTCATTCTTGTGGAGATCATTTATTAATATTTTCTAAGTCAATTACTAAAATCTTTCTACACGTAAAAAAACAAATTAAAGACTGTTAAAATGATTCTCCACGCTTTTTAAGTTAGAAAAAGAAGGAAATTTTGATATCTAATTTTTATAACCACTATATTTCACAAATATTATTTTCAATTCCATACACCCTTTCTACTGTCCAGGCGATTGTTCACCCGTTCCAATCCATGTTAATATCCATTAATTAAAATTTTATGTTAATATTTAAGTTTTTCCAAATTATTACTCCTATAATAATTTATATTTACTTTTTTTAATCTTTCAATTAAATAAAAAACATACTACACTCAATTTAAAAAAGTTTATATGTCATTGATAAGAAGTATATGTTCTGTATTTATACAGATATCCTTGACTTTCTTGTCGAAAATCTGAGATCTATTTCAACTTCTTTATTATCTCCTTTTTTAAGCTGGTGATGTTAGTGCTGAATTTATGAAGAGACTTGAGGATCGATCTCATTAAATAGTGTATTGAGAACATTTTGTGAATTATATTTATTCAACAACTCCTTGAAAATCTAAAAACAAACAAAAGCGAAAGTTCAAAAACACATTAAAAGAAAAAGTATGCAGGAATACATGAGTACAAAGCAAGCTTTAAAAATAATAAAAAATAAAAAATAAAGGTGAAAAAAGAGCATAATCTTGGAGGTTGATTGGTATTTATCAACTTGTGTCGACATAAATTTATAAGGAAATTCGAATGACAAACCAACTTGAAAAGCATAAATAGAAATTGCAAGTATTGTAATTTGAAAAACATATATATCAAATATAAATCTTTTATCCAATATAAAGATCTTCGAATTTACACACATTTTTTCATTAAGAGCAGAATTTGAAGCATCACACCTGCCATCGACATATACTTGAATAAGGATTGTATGTAGACAAAATAGAGCATATAGCTACATATTCAAGTGCAGAAATGGAAGAGACAAAATCACTTTTTTAATTAATTGCTGAAGAAAAAATTCGAGATGCAAATAATCCTATCTTTTGTAGCCATATTTTTATAATTGGGTTTGATCTAGCGTTTGTATTAGCTTTTTGGAATTGTAAACTATTATAATAGAGAGAGGAAGGAGCTAAAGGATGTGTTTATCATTAATCATACAAAATTATGATAAGGATTCAAATTTAAAAATCAAATCTGAAAATCTTTTCGAAAAACTTTCGATCGTGTGTTCATTAGCGGACTTCCTCTTTTAAAAAATCGAACTCCAACTCTAATTTTAAACAGTGATCATTATCTCATTGATATATGCAATATCATGGCTATAATTACTTTAGAAGTATTAATTCAATAAAGCTAACATGTTTTTCATATACCATTAAAATATTTATAAATAATCAATTTATAAAATATTAACAATAACTACATTTTAATTGAATAGAACTATTTTTTCATCATAGCTGATCTAATTGACATATTTTAAATAATAAAAACAACTATTTTAAAATAACAAAGCTTTCAACGTCTTCAACAATCTTATGGTAAATACATCAGGGAAATTAAACTGAAACCGTAAATCAAATAATCATTGTAATATTCTTTCCACAGTATAACTAATGGTAATGCATATATTTATTAAAAAACTAATGTAAATTAACTAATGAGAAGAGCACTTGGACAATATAAACGGGAGAAAATATTTTGTTTTCTTAAATGAAAATAAAAATGTGCATTGTTAAAAATAATAATTCTACATATAAAAAGAATATACCATCTTCTTTACCCGTCTCATCTCCATTTGTTAGATCTTCTATCCCGAAAGAGAAGAGTACCTTTAGCTGCCTCTTGTTGTGTTCTTGTGCCTTTACTTCAATATAATTATCTTTTTTAACAGGATATAAGAAATAGACCATCATTCAAATTTATGGAAACATTAAAAAGAAGAGTACATTTGTTTACCGTGGGAGAGAGAACAACATATTAATATACATATGGTCATAAATAATTGACAATTTCATAATCAAATGAACTTACCATTGCTGCATGGCTGCATATAGGAGTGAGAAAAAGATTAACGGAAGAAATTTCTTTGAGACTATGACAATCCACCTGCACAGAAAAAGCTAGACAAAGGTCAATCAATTGTAAGCAAATAATTCTTTAACTCAATTCAAATAATAAATATGATGTTGAAAAATTTGTGGGATTGACAATGATCTAGGGGATTAAATAAGAGAAGGGAGAATAATAAATTTTATTTTTTAAACTAATTCAATTTTTTTCTTCTCTCAACTCAAAATCTAATTCATAAGTCTTTATCTCAGTTCAAATCCACTTACAATACTATATGTATTATCCAACTCAAGTACCCATCCTCAAACAACTTGCCGGTGTGTTTATTTTATTGGCTAAGATCTTTTGAAATTGATTTTTTTTCTAATTAGATAAGATAAGTACAATATGTAGATAAAATCACAATAGGAGTAAGTAACTGGTTTAGGGGGAAAAAATGGTTTAGACGGATAAGGAGAAAGACCAAAAGAAAATATTACGGTTTGCTGATACAATTAAATAGTGGATTTGGTTTAATTTTGAATTCAAAATAGTTCAGTAGTTTTATGTAAATTTTAGTGAATCTTATTGATAATATTTTGTTATAAGATCTTTAGCTTTACATTCAAATTTGAGAACTCTATATTTTTGGTATTTAAGGTGCTTTTAATATTTGTTTTATCACGACAAATTTGCATGATTATGCACACTAATCCACTAATTAAATAATAGATATTAATCTCATAAAATCGTAAAGAAATGTCGATTTTTGCTTCTGCTAGTTAACTATGCTCAAAGGAAAAAAAAAAAGTTGCTAAACATGAAGAATCTAAATAGATTCATATTCATATTCAAATTTTTCTTTATAATTATAATTAGTTAGAACAAGATCTCAAATTACGGATAGTGTATACCTACGGAAAATATCTCCATCTTTATCTTAATTTCCATTCATTATTTTTTCTTTTCATTTTTGTTTTGAAAAATTAATATAACTTCTTTTAATCATTCCTATGTTCTAAATTTTAGGTTTAAACATTGGAATATTTATCTTCAACTATATTTTAGGTTTAGACATTAGAATATATTTATCTTCAAATCTAAAGTTTAATCTTCTAATTCAAATTTAAAAGTTCTATCCAAAAATTCAAAAGCTTTATTATACAAATCAAACTCAATCCGGTTTCAGATTTTGAGTAGATTTGAAAACTACTCTAATCTTGAAATTGAATTTTATTTTTTTACAATTTTTTTTATAAATTCTTATTCTTATTAACTTTGTCCTAATTCTCATTAACTTTATCTTACAATTGCCAAGTGGCTTGTTATTAGCTTGCCACTTGGCTTAACCACATTGCTTGTACCTCTCCTTTTTTATATATATAGATTTTTTTTTATAAATTCTTATTCTTATTAACTTTGTCCTAATTCTCATTAACTTTATCTTAAAATTGCCAAGTGGCTTGTTATTAGCTTGCCACTTGGCTTAACCACATTGCTTGTACCTCTCCTTTTTTATATATATAGATATATATAGATATTTTAATTTTAAGAAGAAGGAAACTAATATGAAGTAACCTTTCAAAAAGGTGTGTCGTTCTAATTTATTAGTATGGGTAACTAAATTTACTGTGAATTGGTTTGCCTTTAACAATAAATTTTATCTATTCGAATAACAATTCCTTGCCAGTTCCACGAGTGAGAACCCTATTCTTGTGTCAATTCACCTTTCCTCAACAATCACACGAGTATCATAAGGAGACCATTGATAGTCTCCTACAGGCTATGGAGAATACCGCCATTCTATTTTATCTTTTTCATATATTACTACTCTCTAAAGCCGCAATTTCTGTTTATCTTTTACATCAATAGTTTTGCGTTTTATCCTTTTTATTTTAATTTATGTGACATTTTAAAGGGTTCAAAACTCACCTTATCAATTCTCTGCATAAATGCCCTTTAACGTTCTGCTATTATTAGGATTAAAAAAAAATAATTAACAGTATGTCCTATTACTTTCAAAAAGATAACGGTTGCCAACAAATGGAGTATAATTCTCCCTCCGTCTCAATTTTTTTTTTTTTTACACGCCTCTTAACAAATATCAATTAGGAGGGGCATTTGACTACTTTACCCCTTATTTATGTCTAAGTTATAATCTCTCTCCATTAAATAGTGACTCTATTTATGTGTCATTTTCATTAATGACAAAATTCCACTAAGGGTCAAATGAGAAAATAATAATAAATTATGTCTTGAACTTCTAAAAGACAAATAATTTGAGATAACTATTTATAGTAACCATGACAGATTAGGCATATATGGAACAACTATAATACTCTCCCCGTCTCAAATTATCTGTCGGGGTTACTAAAAATAGTTATATCAAATTATTTGTCGTTTTAGAAGTTCAAGACAAAATTGACTATTTTTCCTATTTTACCCTCAGTAGAACTTTGTTATTAATAGAGATTACACATAAATAGAGTAAACATTTAATGGAGAGAGATTATAACTTATAGCCTGTTTGGCCAATTAATTTAAAAAACACTTTTGAGCAGCAATTTGTGTTTGGCTAAGCTTTTAAAAAGTGCTTTTAAGTGTATTTTTCTCAAAACTGCTTCTGGGCAAAAGTTATTTTTTTTAGCTTCTGAAAAACTGCTTCTACTACTCCTAGAAGCACTTATTTTCTCTCAAAAGCTTGGCCAAACATCACACCTTTTTAAAATAAGCACTTATTAAAAAAAACTTTTGGAAAAAGTGATGAATAATTTGAGACAGAGGGAGTAGTAATATAAAATATTAATAAGTTATGCGATGGATTAGGAAGAAAATCATCGGTTTTGTGAAGGCCTCTGCTATTCAGCAAAGGGCATTGTTATTTGTTCCCTTTTGCAAAGGTCTTGATGTTTTCCATCCTGCACAATTTGAAACTAAAAAGAGTTTCTTTTTTTAATAAAATGAACCTTTAATTTCACCTCTAAAATTAGGAGAAGTGTTTTCTAAGAACTCTCTAATTATGAAAATTATAAGAAAATAGTCAATGATGTGATTATTTTGATTTGCTTTTCTGTTTGACTTTTCGTAGCTATATTTTTGTCATTAGCATTTTATTTTTCCTTCTGAACGTCTTACATTACATATTTTTTGTCTTTTGTTATTATAGAATTTGTATTTCCTTTAGATCATCCAATCAACTAAACATTAAAAAAGACGTACCACTGCGCAAAGCGCGAGTTCCTTGACTAGTTACGTATAAGCTGAGGGGGCGAATTATGCATTATAGTGAACATTCCAGGAAATTATTCCTTCTTGTATTTTAGTGTATAGAGAAGAATTCCATTATAATAAACCACCCCTTTAATTTATTTATTTTTGGTTTTTGATTAAAGAAATTATAAATCCCTTGCCCTATTGGATATTGGATGAAGAGATGGATTTCATTTTGAATTAGGTTGTAAAAATTAGATACAAAATATTATTGACAGAAGTTGTGTACGTGTTTAGATTACTTCTAGGGAAAAATAGTCCCGTCTGCTCTGACGTCGGAATCATCATTACAATACGATGATAGCACCTGATTAGCAAGAAATTCCCTGCTCTCCTCTTAGCAATGATCTGTCTAGGGCTACTTTCAAAACAGCAGATTCTGTAATAAGACCCTATTCATGGGCATTCTCCGACTTAGAATCGAATTGTAACACCCCGCATCTTGGAACTGAGTTTAAGCTCATATCATTAGAGTTCTAGTGGAAACACTGAAGGTTTGAACATTTTGCGAAAATAGTTGATAGGCCTATTTCGGGCAGCGATAACTCCTTGATCGGTTTGGAATTTTGGAAAGTACTATCAATGAAGTTGTAGTATGTAGAAATACCTTTCTAACGATATAAGGATCAAGCCAATCAGAGATCGGAGCAAGGAGATATGATCGTCTCAATATGGCTAATAGTAAGGCACTTGAAATCCTATAGAATCGGCTAAGTTTTTGATACGTCTGCCTTCCAGTCAAATTTCATGAAAATCCGTTGGGAATTTGAGAAAACTTCCGTGATAAAAGTTGTAGCCCTTTGAAATAGATTTCGAACGGTATCTTACGGGGGTCAAACGGACATCTGTGCAAAGAGTTATGCCCATTTTACTGAAGCTTGTTCGCTGGAAATTTCACCTGAGTTACGGTCACTGTTACGGACCGTAACACGTGTTACGGGCCGTAATAGTGGACCGTAACACACCAAAAATTTTCAGAACCTCACTGGAAATTTTCACCAAGGGACGGTACCAAGTTACAGTCCGTACCTCGTGTTACGGGACCGTAACAGTGACCGTATCTTGGTCCGTATGTACGTTTCGGGTCACCTGACTTCGGGAGGCCATAACCCTATCATAACTTGGGAATTTGGGAAAACTCAAAGAACAAAAGTTGTAGATAATTGAAATACCTTTCCAACCATAGGTTGTGGGTTCATAGGCGACATCGGGATAGGGAGATATGGACGTTTTAAGACAGAGAGGTCCCAACTCGTTTTCAAGTTGGGTCAAACCCATTTCCCCTTGGTATATAAGGGAAATATAACCCTAGCAGCCCCATTTTTCCCATAACTTCAGATTTTAGAGAGAGGAAGTGAGAGAGAGGAGAAATTAGAGAGAGAAAGTAGAAAATCAACCAAGTTTAAGGCCTCGAATCCCGAAGCTCGTGAAGGATAAAGTGTAGTACAAGTTGTTGTCGTCATTTTAAGCTAAAGATTGAACTTAGAGATGTTGATTTCGTGATTACTACTCTTGAAAGGTAATGTTTCTACTACCTAATCATTTATGGTTGTGAATTGATGAATTCTTGGGAGAATAATAATTGGGTTTGATGAAGAGAATTATATGAACTATGCTAGAATTGTTGGATTGTTGACTTGGGATTGTTGTATTCATATGGTTGATGAAGAATGATGTTAATTACATCTAATTGAGATTGTAGAATTTGCTAGAAGTAATAGAATGGGGATTGGGTGAAGAAAACACCATTAATGAGGGTTATAGAGCTTTATGCTCACTAAGTGTTTGATAAAATGCTTAGATGAACAAAACATGGATATTGTTGCTAATATAGAATCCCTATGGCTTGTATTGCTATAGATTGAAGTTGAAGGGGGTTGAAGGACACTGTGATACACTCAAAAGCGGAAAGTTAAGGTATGTAGAACTTCCATCCACATGTGGGAATCTGTACGTTCTTCCCCATGATCCGTTTCATAAAATCTATGAAGTTCAAACCCTAGGGCATTAAACCCAACATATTGGTAGCCCGTAATTATGTATGTGTGTACATGAATTTCATATCTATGTTCGTTATTGTATTCCTAATCTTCCATTACGGACATTAGGAATCCTAGCTTAATCCATGAATCATGAATTCTTCATCATGCGTTCTCATTATGATCATATGAAACAGTATGATTTTATTTTGCAAGTTATAAGCATGTTTTCAAGTCCATTACAAATATATGATTATGAACTATTGTATTACTCATAAATCAAGAACATGTTTACAAGCTATTTCATGAAACCATATTTACAAGTTATTTCGTGAAATCATGATTTCAAGACAAGTACAAGTTAATTCACGAAAGTCATGGGCTTCTTAGCCAACTATATTATTTTCATGTTCGGGAGTTGTATTAATACCGAGAAGGCTCAGATAGCCTGAAACTATGTATGCTAACGTAGGATAAGGATCGCTCCGCCCAGATAGGACGATTCCTTCATATTTTCCCCATTGAGGGATTTGGATCCATTCATGTCATGTTCATGTCTCGTGCCCCGGCAAGGTACGAGATGGCTTAGCTGATCGGGCAGAGATCAGACTCCACGTTTTTCCCCGTGGTGGTTCATGTCGGTATTACAGATCATTACAGATTATTACAGATTATCTCATGCTTACAGTACTCATGTTTATGTTCAGTTCCAGTACTCAGTTTCAGTTTCAATTTCATGTTTATGTACTCATGCTCATGCTCATGCTCATATCCAGGTTTTCAGTTTCAGTTCTTATCCTGTTATTTCATGTCTCATGTTATTTCATTCAGTTGTTTTACATACCAGTACATTCAATGTGCTGACGTCCCCTTTTTATTGCCCGGGGGCCTGCATTTCACGATGCAGGTACTGATATACAGGACGACACATCTGCTCAGTAGGACAACATTCGTATCAGCTATTTGGTGAGCCCCATCTCATTCGGGGTTTAGTCAACTTTTGTTTTATGATTAATTATGCATCTAAAGGTATGCTGGGGGGCTTGTCCCAGTAAATATGTTTTCCAGTCAGAATCATGATAGAGGTTTCATAGACTAGACAAGTCAGTTATATCATGTCAGACATTTGGAGTCTTATAGCCATTTTGGCTCACTCATGTTTAAACAAGTATTTTATTAAGTATTATGACTCACTACGTTTTATAAAGGCTCATCATGCATTCACGTTATATTCCGCTTATGTTAGGCATCATGATCATTCAGCAAGTCATGTGGTTCGCTCGGTCACATGCAGTCAGGCACCGAGTGTCGTGTTACGTCCAGGCCAGGATTCGGGGCGTGAC